>NW_026606800.1:5235000-6435000 GCF_029890125.1 Rhinichthys klamathensis goyatoka
TTATTCAATATTGCATCTAAAAATGTAAGTGACTTGACGTGTGTGTGTGTGTGTGTGTGTGTGTGTGAGAGAGAGAGAGATGTGTCTGTTACAGTGACAAGAGTTTAACCCTTTAAGGCCTTGTCTTTTTGGATATATATTTTTTTTATTAAAAAAAATGTGCATACAACCCATATATTTTAAATGTATTGTTTGCTTTAAATTAAATTAAGATTGTATGTTTGGTAATTGAACCTAAATAAATTTTAAATTAATGTGCTATATTTCAGATCAATATATTTGTTTTCCTTCATTTTAATCAACACTAACTTTATTCTCATCTGAATTATAAAGAATTTATTTCTGTATAAAATAAAAAATCCCGAATAATCCAGACCAACCAGAGCGCACTATTTCTACAACATCATCAGTGCTGAAGCGAAACTACCAGAGCCGTTCGGCAGATAGCAAGCAGATATTTTGTGTCACGTCGTGCACAATAACCCTAAAGGCACCAGGGTGGCGGTGCCACCGGCTTTATATATATATATATATATATATATATATATATATATATATATATATATATATATAAATATAGCTGCGAGCAGCGATGAAGGGCCCAAGCCGGCGGCACCGCCACCCTGGTGCCTTTAGGTAACTAAAGGCACCGGGGTTGCGGTGCCACCGGCTTGGGCCCGTAATCGCTGCTCGCAGCTATATTTATATATATATATATATATTTATTATTATTTTTTAGCTAAATATGATTTGAATATACAATCAAAATTTGCATAATGAAATTCATCAGGTCAATGCATCAGTTTTTATAAAATAAAATACAACAGTATATGCTGATACTTACACATGCTCATTGCTGACCATATTACATTTTATTTCATCCTATAAACTTCAAATGAATACTCCTATATGTTCTAGAAGGCATGCACATGTTGAACTTCTGTAAATTCTCTTTAGTCTGCATTCATAAGAAAAATCATTAGATAAAAGACACAAATAGAGACAGTCAGTGAACAAAGAGATGAAGATGCAGTAAAGCCTCATGTTCAAGTCTGTGGTCTTGCTGCATGTGTCTGTCAGACTGATCTCATGAAATGGCGTATGTATGACACGCCAATTCGTATTTTCATTTTTGGCGTGCTATCAACACGCATAATCGCTTTTCAGCGTGTTTATCAACGCCTTTGACTTAACGTTATATTACTGTATTATGTATATATAAATATATGACCTACCCCAACCCCGTCCCTAAACCTACCCGTCACGCAACATGACATCATGACTTTGCGTAAACATACACGCCACTTTCAATTCAAGTGGCGTGTTATCTATACGCATTTTGAGCTATCCGCGTGTATGTCCACGCCGAAATCTTTTGCGTGTATGTCTACGCCGTTAAATGTCCGAGTGATTCCGCGTGTATGTGTACGCCGTTAAATGTCCGAGCGAAACGAAGCAAAATCTATATCTACATCTGTGGAGCGATATTTCTTTTCCTAGGATGGTAGGAGAAGACTCATAAATGGTATTAACCCCAGTGACGGGTAGGTTTAGGGACGGGGTTGGGGTAGGTCATATATTTATATATACATAATACAGTAATATAACGTTAAGTCAAAGGCGTTGATAAACACGCTGAAAAGCGATTATGCGTGTTGATAGCACGCCAAAAATGAAAATACGAATTGGCGTGTCATACATACGCCATTTCATGTCACTGGGGTTAATACCATTTATGAGTCTTCTCCTACCATCCTAGGAAAAGAAATATCGCTCCACAGATGTAGATATAGATTTTGCTTCGTTTCGCTCGGACATTTAACTCGCTCGGACATTTAACGGCGTACACATACACGCGGAATCACTCGGACATTTAACGGCGTAGACATACACGCAAAAGATTTCGGCGTGGACATACACGCGGATAGCTCAAAATGCGTATAGATAACACGCCACTTGAATTGAAAGTGGCGTGTATGTTTACGCAAAGTCATGATGTCATGTTGGTTTACGCAAAGTCATGATGTCATGTTGCGTTTCGCTCGGACATTTAACGGCGTACACATACACGCGGAATCACTCGGACATTTAACGGCGTAGACATACACGCAAAAGATTTCGGCGTGGACATACACGCGGATAGCTCAAAATGCGTATAGATAACACGCCACTTGAATTGAAAGTGGCGTGTATGTTTACGCAAAGTCATGAGTCTTCTCCTACCATCCTAGGAAAAGAAATATCGCTCCACAGATGTAGATATAGATTTTGCTTCGTTTCGCTCGGACATTTAACTCGCTCGGACATTTAACGGCGTACACATACACGCGGAATCACTCGGACATTTAACGGCGTAGACATACACGCAAAAGATTTCGGCGTGGACATACACGCGGATAGCTCAAAATGCGTATAGATAACACGCCACTTGAATTGAAAGTGGCGTGTATGTTTACGCAAAGTCATGATGTCATGTTGGTTTACGCAAAGTCATGATGTCATGTTGCGTTTCGCTCGGACATTTAACGGCGTACACATACACGCGGAATCACTCGGACATTTAACGGCGTAGACATACACGCAAAAGATTTCGGCGTGGACATACACGCGGATAGCTCAAAATGCGTATAGATAACACGCCACTTGAATTGAAAGTGGCGTGTATGTTTACGCAAAGTCATGATGTCATGTTGGTGTCTGTAAGTGGGCCGGTTTTTCTATATTACACAAGCCATCGGGGGTTGGAGATACCATAATGTGGGCTATAAATACTTTCTTTTTTGTACATGTCCTCTGCATATTACTTTACAAAATGTCCTCGGCTCTAAAGCATATCCTGTATGCAAAATTAGGATTTGTGGGAGTAATATCGTAGTACAGGTACATTGAAAATGATATGTAAAAGATACCCAGATGTACTATTCATCTATAAATATATTACATGTGAAATGGCATTTGTGGGCTAATACTGCACACAACTGCACTACAGAAGAGACGTTGTTTTCTTTTTTGACTTTTCAATTTCATATGAAATGAAACCTTGTTGAATTCATGCCACATGAAATGTAGTGTTGGAGGCAAAGTATTAGAAAGTTAATAAAGTGCATGTGTGTGTTCCTCAAGATTTACAGTACACATTCCATTCCTGTTTGTCAAGATTTACATTACTGTAATTTATTTTTAATAATGGTTCTTATGTTGAAAACCAAAAAATGGAAATGAACCGCATTTATTTGAAATAGAAATCTTTTGTAATATTATAAATGTCTTTATTATCATTTTTATTAATTAAATATGTTCTTGCTGAATAAATGTATTAATGTCTCTTTTTTTTTTAAACCGTACATACCACAAACTTCTGAATGGTAGTTTATCACTGTTTCCACGAAAATTTAAAGCAGTAAAAACTGAATTCAACATTGATAATAATAAGAAAATGTTCTTTCTGATGGATCATGTGATACTCTAGAGTAATGATGCTGAAACTTGAGCTTACCTATTACAGGAATAAATTAGGCCTACATTTTAAAATATATTCAAATAGAAAATAGTATTAATAGAATTAATACTTACAATAGAACACAATATAATACTGTTTTTATTGTATTTATCATCAAATAAATTCAGCTTGGTGAAAATAAGAGACTTTAAAAACATCGTTCTTATTTTTTTCCAAACTTTTGACCTGCAGTGTGGAGCAATATATGCTTCATAAGAACTGTGATAGAGTGGCGGCCTCTAGTGGTCAGAAGGAGCGACCGGCCGACAGGGCTTGTGTACGGGCTCCAAATGAAGAAGAGAAAGAGAGAAGGCAACTGAATGAGCAGCACAACATACTGAGGAGAGAAGACTGGTCTATCTGATAGAAAAGAAGTGAACATTCTCTGTGAATGAAAAATTATAATAATGCATCAGCATCAAACAAGAACAGCAAAATGATTTAGCTCATTAGAGGTTGCACATGAAAAAAAAAAAAGATAAAATAAAATGATGGATTATGTTTATATTAGGGCTGTCAAATGATTAATCACGATTAATCACATCCAAAATAAAAGTTTTTTTTACATAATATATGTGGGTGCACTGTGTATAATTATTTTGTATATATATATAAATACACACACATGCATGTATATTTAAGAAAAAAATATTATTTATATATAAAATATTTATATATAATATGAATTATATATAAATCTATATACAGTATATACATGAAAATATTTCTTAAATATATACAAGCATGTGTGTGTATTTATATATATATAAAATAATTATACACAGTGCACCCACATATATTATGTAAAAAAAACTTTTATTTTGGATGTGATTAATCATTTGACAGCCCTAGTTTATATATGATATAAAGAACAGTTACAGTATTGATAAGTAAGTAAGGACAGATAAAATAGTTCATGTTTGGGCAACAATGTCAAAGCCCGTATATAAGATGGGAAAAAAGTCAAACAGCCACAGTTTCACACATTGGTAACAGCCAACCACACCAATGCTGCCAACAGCCTCGCTCGCTCGCTCGTGAAATGATGATCAGTGGATCAAAAGAGTCAAAGGGAAACTAGCTTTAAACGGGAACTTATGTTTGTTTAGTCCACATTTCTTGCTTTGTGTTATTTAGTTTACATGAAGTAGTAGCCTAACTATCCATATCACACACTCTCTCACACACACATGCATGTCCACACGCACACGTGTGTATTTGTGTCAATTTAAATACCTATATTATAATATAATATAATATTAATTGAAATTGCTCCTCATTGCTATGTTTCCACAAAATATAGTGGTTTAGGTTAACGAAAAATGTGCAGTAAGTCTTAGAATTAATAATAATAACAACAACAACAATTATTGCATGGTGTCCAATGCAGTGGACAGATGTATTTTTTTTTGTAAACAACAACACATGTGAATAAATTTGCTCTTTCATGTTTAAAGGTAATGGAACAATTAAAATGTGTTAAAAGAGAATATTACAATGTTATTCAATAATTAATTCTGACATTTCCATAGCAGAGAGAAGCACATTAATATTAAGGGCTGTAACAAATAATTTTAGGGCCCTTGGCAAGATTTGCCTGCAAAAGACAGTGTAATTGTATGGTAACATGATTTTGTCAAATTCTGACAGTAGGAAAGTTCTTTACAACAGTAGTTAAATCCAAGATAAAGGAAACTAAACCACCCTCACATTACATCTCACAGATCGTCAAAAAATAATGTATATATTATTGTTAATATATATTATAAATAATATATATAGTTTTAAAAGATCATTTAAATATTGTAATATATACTGTAAGAGTGGTAAAATACACCTGTTATATAGGCTATATATATATATATATATATATATACGGCAACATAATAATAAAAAGGTGGTACAGATCAATTTAAGTCTAATTTTGAATGAAATTTTTGTGTTATGTAAATAAGCCTATGCGTGATTCAGGTAACAAAGCGTGCATCATTTAAATAACACAAACATATTCATAATGCATCCGTACCTTTTTTATGAATTACTCTCTTCTCAATAGTTATTTATCGGAATAAAACTAGTTAAGTAAATAAGCATTATACCAAAATACATTTTTGCTCAATTATTCAATATGATTGAATCCAAGTAATTTTTAAGGATTAGATCAAGTGCATTTTAACAGTACAGTAAATATTACAATACAGACTATTACACATGACTATCAATATTCACATTGCTGGTATGATTATTGATATTATTAAACTATAGTTTAATTTAATATTTTTAATCAGTAAAATATTTTAAAAAATATATTTTTTTCTTAAAGAACAATGACCAAAATCCAGTGTTTCTAAATATTCTTTATTTGTGTAGAGTAATGTTACAATTCAAACCGATTCAGATCAAATTGTTAGCTTAAATGTTTTGAATATATATCACAATCTTCATAACTGATAAAAAGTATTGTTAAGGTGAATACACAAGTTGTTGTTGTTGTTTTTTTTTACGTACAAACAGTTTAGAAACTGTTCAAAGCAATAGTTTGAAAAGAGAAGAGCGTTCACATCTCAGGCTTTTTCCCCAGAGCTGATCTCGGACTCGATGTTACGTAATGTGCGAGTGTCCACCGATTTCTTCAGTTTCTCAACCCATTTCTCCATCGGGTCGGCACAGATCTCCCTTTGATCTTTTGTGATGAAACTGCATTTTCAAAGAGAAGATGCTTAATGATTTCACAAAGTATTCACAATAGCTATTCATTTAAATTTTAAGACATTACTAAAAAAAATACTTACATGATACCCCTCCTGTGACACTCAAAATGTGTGGTGTGAACACTCACAACCTGCTTTACTGGGATTCTTACATTGGAAAAAGAAAAGCAGCACTTATCGGGACCTTGGCTGACTGCAGGAAGAAATAGAGATGAAAAAAACAACATTACATTGATATAACATTAAATATATATATATATAAATCAAGATAATCTTCACAAATATGCATAAAATTATGATAATTGTAGAAAAAGACCCACATTTACTGCGAGCCAGTGAGCAGCAGGCGAAGAGCACAAGACAGGCGATGAAGATGCAGTGCGGCCTCATGTTTAAGTCTGTGGTCGGTCGATGATCAGATCTTGAGGTGCTGGTTTCTTTATCAGTGGCTGATGGTCTCGAAGATGATAATCTCACTGATTTTATCCGCTTTATATAGGGGTGCGATTGTACTTTCCACTATACAAACCTATAAGTTCTGGCCAACGAGGAACAAGTGACATCACGTGCACGGGGGAAAACCGTGATGTGGTCTGCAGAGGTAGTACTTCCTGTTGTACCCTTCCCCAATTCTGTTAATCTAGTCTAAATTGCTGACAAAGGTAACCTATGAAATTAAGTCGTTTTGAGTTTGTCGTATTTTTTCTTTCTTTCTTTTCCATCGAGGGCATTGGGAATGTCTTTACATTCATGAAGGACCCTCATTAGGACCCCCAGATAACATGTCTTGCATAAGCAATTTCAGGTTGCATCTTCTCAAGAAGAACCCCCATGTTCTTAAGTGCAGAGCGATGCAAGAAAAGTCCCTTTCTGCAAATGCATGGTGGAAATGAGTCTGGGGCTCAATGCAGGAAACAATGAGCTCTACTTGTCGGTGAAGGTGGAAAAGTGGTTGGGCTGAAAGTGTTTCGTGCGGTTAACAGATTTGCACACAGTGTGATCTGAACACAGTTAATATCAGCAGTTACTCACTTGGTTCATACCACATAAATTATGCTTTATCACGATTTGTTATCATGTTTGCAATCAAATTAACCACAGACATATGAAAAAGTCATATTGAGTAACATTTTTCTATCCGAATACTGTTCGGTTCTTACTATGATTTTTCAAATAGTTTGTTTGTTTGTTTTTCAAACATTACATCACCTCCTCGAACACCATTGCACTTTTTCTTTATGTATACCTACCCGTTTCAACCATGCATAAACATGAAGTGAGAAATTCCATCAAAGATTGACAGATGTCAGTATCTCCATTAAGTCTCACATACCTCGTTCACAAGTAAGTATTTCTCTGCGTGAAATCTAAGACGGAAGTCTAAAGAGAAAAAATGAATAATTAGTTACACAGTGCGTTTCAAACCATGGCATCACAACAACATTACTAAACACTATGTAGTCAGTTTTGAAGATATCTAGTGACTCATATTGCTAGAAACAAGTCATAATGATCATTTCAGTAAATATGTCAGAATTATTGTTACATCTTGTTCTTAGTGTTCTTGGTACTTAATGCACACACGTTGGAGTTCATTTGACTACCTGTTTCTGTAAAGGCCTACTCAAAGATGTATGCTTCTTTTTAAAGTTACAGTACCCCCAAAATGAAAATTGTCATCATTTACTCACCTTGTCGTTCCAAACCTGTATGACTTTTCTTTCTTCTGTGAAGTAAATATCTCACATCTCATATCTCTATGTATTTTTTTTTTGTTAGTACAACAAAAGTCAATGTTTTGGACCCCACTGACTTTCACTGTTTGGAAAACAGTGTTATTTTAGGTTTCATTTTAGTTTTATTAATATTTAGAATTAGCTTTTATTTTTATATTTTTAGTTTTCATGTTCATTTTATATGTTATATGGCTTCTATAAAGCCAGGTTTAGTTATTTAAAAATTTAACTAAAAACATGAAATTCTTTTTTTTCTAAAAACCTTTAAACTAAATTTGGATTTACTTGGTTAAAAAACTTTTCAAAAGTATCAACAGAATGAAAAATTTCTTAGAAGTATTACAGTCCAGCAAAATATGTTTTATGGACAGTGGATTCTGACAAGATTAACTTAATTTTTTTTTATATTGCTTTTTTAGGTGTCATTTATTTTTATTTCAGTTTTAGTTTTAATTTGTATTTATTTCCAGTTAATAATTTTAGTGCTTCTACTTAAACTTATTTCAGTTTATTGCCAAGGCAACATTTATATTTTCTAACTAATATTTATATTTTATTTTAGCTTTATTTCAATGAACAGAAATGTTTTTATTTTTTAGTTTTAGGTAAGGATAATAACCCTGATGCACAAAACAGTTCTTTAGAGTATCTTTTTTCATGTTCCACCGAAAGTCACCCTCATGTTGTTCCAGGTTTGGAACGGCATGATGGTGAGCAGATTTTTTTTTTGGTTGGGGAATGAACTATCCTTGTAGTCTGGTTAAAACCAGACCATTCTCAGTAAAACCAGCCGGAAGTTGTCTGTGTTTTCCCAGGCTACTATCCTAGTGTCATTGGAAATTAAACCTCTGCAAAGAACATGACTATAAATGTAATATAAAGCAAAATACACAAAAATAACAACAACAACAACAACAACAACAACAACAGTATACTATTTCACAAAAAGTCAAATCTATCTATCTATCCATCCATCCATCCATCCATCCATCTATCTATCTATCTATCTATCTATCTATCTATCTATCTATCTATCTATCTATCTATCTATCTATCTATCTATCTATCTATCTATCTATCTATCTATCTATCTATCTATCTATCTATCTATCTATCTATCTATCTATCTATCTATCTATCTATCTATCCATCTAAAAGCTTCAGCCTCCCAGAGTCATGCATAAGCAGGTGTGGGTTTTTGCAAAAGCAAGATATGAAACCGCAGAGCTCCAAATAGAACCACAGAGGGAGGTCAGGTCGATGAGAACTGACATTGTATTTTTCCCTTCAACCCCACGTTTACCTGGTAGTCAAATGCCATTTAATTCCAAATTTCTAAATACAATATCGATTGCCAGTATACGTGTGTACATGTATTAGTATATGTACATGTATTCACACATACCAATATTTATTACTTCTACTAATAACAGTAGTTATATACAAACTGTAAAAGAGTGCTAACATGCACCTTAAGGGTCTATTTCTACTGATCTGACCCTTCAAAATTACTTAGGTTCAGTCTTATTGAATAATACTGAATATTAATTTTTTATAAATGAATAGAAATATTTTTGTCCTAAAATAACATTTTTGGGAAAAGAATTCAACTTGTTTAAAGGGATAGTTCACCCAAAAATGAAAATGTTGCCATCATTTACTCATCCTCAAGTTGTTCCAAACCTGTATGAGTTTTTCTTCTGTTAAACACAAAATGTTGGTAACCAGACAGTCGAAGGTAGCCATTGCCTTCCATAGTATTTTTTTCCCTAATGGAAGTCAATGGCTACCATCAACCGAGGGTGAGTAAGTAATGACACAATTTTTGGGTGAACGATCCCTTTAAAAGCTCCCACATGAAGTTTATTTTAAAAATCCCTGACAAAACGCAATCAAATAATATATATTAAATAAATCATTATAAAATAAATAAAAACACTGAATCTTTTTTTTAGTTTTTTTGTTGTTGCCTTGAATAAAACCACCAGATGGTTTTAAACAATGATCAATCAAATGAAACTTTCCATCCTATACAACTCTACGCTAGCATTTTCCAGTGTCTCCTTGGACGCATTATTAGCTTTGATCTTTGGAGAGCTGGTGTACTTTGTGCCACCGGAAAAAGATTAGCCTTTTGTGTCAAAACCTCTCCGATACTACTTTTTACAAACCTTGTAAAAATAAACCAAGAGCCATGAACCTTTTGATCCCGTTCACAAATGAGAAGTCTGTAACATCAAAACCAGATGTCAGGATATCTTACAGCAATAAAATAAGAAGCTTCACTGGCTTGAATCATGGAACCACGTAAGAGGCAGTTCAGGAGACGAGCAACTAAGCGGCGCTATTGCATCTGAAATCATTTAGCGCCCTTAAACCTCTTGTTATGAGAGCAGCTACATAGTGTTTCTTCACAAAAAAGAATACAATACATTCCAAAAGGTCTTAACACTCCCATGAGTATGATTTTTTTAGACCGTAAATAATAATTAGACTGATTGGGATTTTTTTCTGATAAATCAATCCAACTTGTATTATTCTGGAGTCCTCAGTGTCAAACAGTCATAGCTGAATCAATCACTTTTGATGAAACAGCTGTCTAAAAAAAACCCTACACATCCTGTCATGCTTAAAGGCAATTTTTCTCTTGACAAAGGATACAAGAAGCTGATAAAAGGCCTAGGAAAACAGGAATATGTACCTTCCTAAAGAGTACTGGTTGTATTTTTGACTTTCCTCAACCCCTTTCTTATCTACTCGCATAATATCTGCTGACAGAAACACTGTGCTGTCTTAGGAATGTCATTTTTCATTAATGTTGTGCATTATTGTTATCAATTTAGCATGAACCTCATTTGAGAAACAGACCAGTCTCTTTCTTATCAAACCCCTGTAAAACTAAACTTACCATCCATTGTAAGAAGGCAACTCAATCTAGATGGCATTCCAGAAAAGACAACAATATCTTGAATCTTTAAATAAACCATGGACATTGTTGTTGTGTAAATGTAGCTGATAGAACTGATAAAAATGTGATCCCTCTGACAAATAACTTTTGCAGCATTGTCATTGACTCAACATACACGGATATGAAAGAAAGAACTCTAGAGTAGCTATATATTTATTTCTATTTCTAGTTTTAGTACTTCAACCTAAACTTATTTCTTGCCAAGTCAGTTGCCAAGGCTAAATTAATATTTTTTATCTGATATTTAAATTTTATTTCAAAATTATTTCAATTACAAAATTAGTTTTAGTTTTAATTAACAATATTACTGATGGCAATTGAGAACATTCAATATTATGGCACGTTTGCTGATCAACTGAGGCAAATGATGTGGTTGTGGTTTTGACTGTCTGTAAGAAACATCCTCATTTTCAAGAAGATCAGAAGAAAGACATTTGCAAAATGTTACCCTGCAAAAAATAACCACAACAAAAAAATCCCTTCGTCCCCCATTTTGTTTCATCAGAATGTGGGAAATCGCTGAACAAAGACAAATGTGCTAGAAAAATGCCATGTGATGGGATGAATTCAAGAGAGGCGGAGACTGGTAAACAACTCCATAAGAGTTGTTTTGTTGACAAATGCCAATATTGACTGAGTCACTGGCCAACTGTGCACTGAATTTAGGGGTTTATCAAACTGACAAACCATAGACCAATAGCCGTTTTAAAATTGAGCTCATATATTATTTTGTTTCAGGCGATTTAAAGACAGTTTTGGAGGTGTGAATTAAAATAAGAAATATCTTCATATTTAGTTGTTTTCAGCTTATTTTAATGTTTGTTTTTGTCCCTGGTTGACAATCATTGCCTCAATGCACTGTACAGCTTTGGTTCTTCATTTGCCTAAGAACATGGGACAGATAATACAGGCATTAGTCACTCTATGGGATCAGATCAGATAATATCCGTGAAGGACATGCTTGTTTAAAAAACACACAAAGTCATGAAACTCTAGATGGCACAGGCTGATAGGTCCTTAACTCAATTTGTTTGCGATCACATCATTATCCACATAGTGCAGCTGATTGGTTGCGGTTGTATCATCAGCCAATATGTTTGCTGCTCAACATTCAAATACTTGCAATTGATTGTTGCTAGCAGTCTGCAGAGCAATTTCAGAAACCCTCCCCCTTCCCAAGCTCCACCTGTTTAGATCTGCCACAGGTAATTTCATGTGTTATATGTGCAGCAGCAGCAGCATGTCTGTGGATGTATTGGCAGTGAAAAAGTCTCTGTACTTGCTCTGCAACACAGCAGATCTATTTTGCCAAGACCAAATACATTAACATCGATATGTCCATTACCATGCCAATCTCTCTGAGAGTTGTGATGACAGAATGACAAAACAAAATAATTCAAGCTGATCTACAGGAAAAAGTAACTATGTTACAAGGTATGAATTCGTATGATGTGAATTATACAAAAACGTATGCTTATTAGTGTGGCGAGCAGGACGAGGCCGAGGGCTGTGAGAGAATGGCGCGAGGCCGGTGGCGTGATTGATGATGAGCGACACCTGCGCGACGCACCAGTCAATAGGTGTATTCACACCAGGAAAGTCCGATAGTTCACTTGCTTTGGTCCAGACCAAATTTTTTTATTTTTTGGTACGGTTCGCTTTCACACTGCTCTTTTTGCAAGTGAACCAAAATTTGTAAACAAAACCACACGTGTGCTAAGGTCGTCCATTCATTGGACAAGGATTCTCAAGTAGGGAAATCAGGAAGTGCAAAAAAGGCTCAGCATGGAGATATTTCGTACTGCAATATTTGTTATTTTACTAATTTTGTGTTATTCTGTACAAACGCAATATGAAGACGGATAAGGTATAAAGTTTTCATTCATAGAGAGGGGCTATGTTCACACATTCAAATAATGAGATTCTTATTGTATATACTGCTAACAAGTGCTGTCAATGTTCACGTTTACGATTAAGTCTGTCCAGTTCAACGCAGCATCATCCTTGTATTGTAACTATCGTTACATTATATGAACTGCAAAAGCTTTTTTTGCATCTATGCGCGATTAGACTAAAGAGAACGCTCTGTATGTGAATGTCCTGATGCACACACTCATTCATTCATTCCATTCCAATGATGCACACACGACGCGCAGAAAGACGCGCAACAGTATTGCGTGGCCAGACAGCGCGCCGGAATGGAATTCTCTTTCGCACTTGAACAATAACACAAACCATTATGCCAAAATCGCCGACTACGGAAGCCTGTTAACTCAAAGGCGCAGTGCTTTCTTGCAATTGGGTCGGTTCATGTTCACACCGTAAACGAACCGTACCAGAGTTCGCTTGGAACCGTACCGAGACCACCTCTTCAGCTGGGTCTCGGTTCGGTTGTTTGGTCCGCACCCGAGTTCGATTGTTGTATTCACACCTGCCCAAAAGGTCCGCACCAAGGGGGGAAACGAACTAGAGTTCGATTCAATCGAACCAAACAAGGCAGGTGTGAATACACCCTATATCTCTCACGGAGGAGTGGAAGCATAAAAGGAGGAGCGACGACAGTGAAGGACGAGAGAGGCCAGGCCTGCATTTTATGTTGTGTTTTGTTATGTGACAGCAGTCGTCCGTGAGGGGCTGCTGTCTTTACTTTCATTTTGTATTTGTTTATTTTATTATAAAAGTATTTGAATGTTCACCGGTTCCCGCCTCCTCCTTCCCACAACAACTACCTGCGTTACAATTACAAAACAGTAAGCATGAAATGGTAAATGGTAAATGGTAAATGGACTGCATTTATATAGCGCTTTCACAGACCCAAAGTCCACCAAAGCGCTTTACAATTTGCCTCACATTCACCCATTCACTCTCTCATTCATACACCGACGGGCGACGGCAGCCATGCAAGGCGCTATCCAGCTCGTCGGGAGCAGCTGGGGTTAGGTGTCTTGCTCATGGACACCTCGACACTTGGTCAGGTGGAACCGAGGATTGAACCACCAACCTTCCGGTTTGTAGACAACCAACATGAACCACTGAGCCACTGCCGCCCAGTAGGCGGCACCCCTAAGGATACTGGGGTGTAAACAGATTGTACATAATTTGTACATCAAATAGTTAATAAAATTAATTGTACATAAAATAGTTACGAATTGCCAAGATATTGTACTGAATTTCACAATAGTTCAACCAAAAATGAATATTCTGTCATTATGTACTCAATTATTTTGTGTTCCACAGATTTAAACCGCATATTTGTTTGGAATGACATGAGAGTAAGTAAATATTAATGAGATGATTTTGTGGGTGAACTATTGCTTTCAAGTTCTCATATAGCTTCATCTATTTTACAATCTTCTACAACATGTCCAAACACACAAATCAGTGAGTCTTGAAACGCTCCTCCTGATATAGGGGCAGGGGCTCTGACCCAGGAGAGCACAGCTGGGACTTTTCAACTGAGTTTGGGAAAATTCCTCATGAGATGAGACTCTCAAATAGATGTAAACAAACCCTGACAAGAGCACCAGAAGATGTTTCAACCTCATTTCATGACCAAAGCAACCTAATTGTATTCTTTGCTTTAGATAAATATCGCAGATATAAAAAGACAAAGCACAGAGTAATTTCAACCTGTGTTTTTCTGACAACACTACACATCCATGCATCTAAATATAGGCTTTTAGGGGTTACATGCTGTTACAATGACCCTGGAGATTTGAGAAGTACTCAAAGCGCAGCAGCAATGGTTCATCATAATTTTCCATCTCTCTCAGACATATCAGATTACTCCTCCTCTAAAAACACATTTTCAATATTTTTCTTGATTTATCCTTCCTGCGTTTATCACCTCATCGGTTTTCTCAAGCTGTAAATCTGCCAAACGAAAAATCATGTGTTGAACTTTGCCCATACGAGGGGGACTTTTGCGATCATTCCTATACAACCTCCACACATGCCTTCACCTCAAAGGTCAAAGGTCAGTCTTTCAGTGCATTACATCTCTATGTGAGCTCAGCAATAAAATTGCACATCTAGTGGAAATTCCTCTTTGACATTTCATGGAAGAAGTGCTTTGAACATCATGCATCACCAATGTTTTGGTTGGCTGTAGAAGGAAGAAGATCTCCTAAAACAGATATTCACCCAAACTGACATGCACAGTAGAGATGGTTAAGACAGTGCCAGGTACAGTTTCATACATAGCTTTAAAAAGATCAAATATGACATGAACACAGTACATACTTTTTAAAGTGATCAGAAATTTTTTGTCTGTCAAATAAAAAACTGCGCAAAACTTACATTTATGAGGTACTGAGCCATATCTATGGGCAAACAATAACAAACAACTGACTTGGGCTAGTACGTAACCACTTTCACCACTCAGAAAAACCAAGGAGCCACAGCAATACCCTATCATCGTGTGAGTGGGTCAATTGAATGAATTTTCATTGTACGTTTAGGAAGAGAGTGACTTGCATTTTCAATTAAAATAAATAAAGTTTATTATTTAAAATTAACAATGAAAATAAATCTTAAATTGTATTAATAATACATGTCTTCTAGCCTGTGCATTACACAAAAAAGAATATTTGAATATTACAAATATTCCAAAAGAAATCAGAGAAATGTCCAGGCTAAAAGACTTTATGTAAAAGTTAAAACACCACTGCATAGTCTTTACAACTACAAAGCCAAGTGTTTCCCATAAGGCCACAAGCTATCAGTTGTGATAAAACAGGAAATGTGTAGAAATGCAAAAAAATTGAAATAACAAAAAAACTGGACGTCCGTAATATGAGGGTGGTGATAAATATGAATGGACCATTGTGACTACCGGTATCTAGGGATAGGCATGAGTAGGTTGAGTCATACGTTTAGCCAAGACGGACAGGACACTATCCTTGTGTGTCCTTCACCCGTGCCGAGGAGAGAAGTTCAGGACTCGGCCATGGACAGACAAGGCTCACCCACTCTTCCCACAGGATTATTGCTTCCGGCTCACTCAGCGAGATAGATTTTCATTGCATCCTGTTTGTGTTTTCCCTTCTAAACACTTGGAAATGAGAACAACTACATACAGTATGTAATAACAGATATCACAATGTCAGACTGCACGTACAAAAGTAACTGTACTGCATATGGAAAAGAGCTATTTTGGGTTGCTTAAAACTGTGCTTTGGTATAACAAGCTTCTTGTGTTGAAGTCTATCCCCCCTATTGACATGCATATTTTTGTGTCCAAGTGCATTATTATTTTTTTTTAATAATTTGATAAATTCATGACGTGTTTCACTTTATTCTATAAAACCTTTTTAGTTTAAATTAATTTTCAGTACATTCAAATAATTAATAATATTATATGTTTTGGTATCTTAAATGTCAGGTGTCTGGACAAATGAACAGTCTAAGAAAAGAAAACTATTTACAATGGTGCTTTCCATGTCGGGTGGAACAACCAATGTAAAAGTAGGAAAATGCTAAAACAAGCATTCAAATAGAAGCCTGTTCAATGTAAAATTAGTTGCAAAAGTCAGGTGGCGCAACCAGGAAGTCAGGTGCACTGCAATGAATGTGCCTATATGAAATCCTAAGATTGTCTTTTAGTATTCTTTTTTTTTAATCGCTCTAATCACTCTCGTGGTACTATGATGTCATACACCGATTAGTCAGTGCAGTGCCGCTAGTATACTGCTCGTATTACTTTTACCATATCTTTCTATGGCAGATATGAAAAGAGTAGTATGCTAGTATGCGGTTCCAAATTCAGCAAGACAGCGTTTCTGAATTACTAGTTTCTGATTGGCAAAAAAAAGATTGTTCCGCTCTGCCGACTCAGTTTTTCCACTAACATGGCCGGCTATCGCCAAAACAGGTGTGATTTCCAAAGACACATTTGTTAGATATATGACAAGTAGCAGTACATTAGGAACGTTTTATACTGGTAAAGAAAAAAACCCTTAAAGCATCATTAATCTTTTGTAATCAAAGCTTTACATGTGCTACTCATTGTCATGCATTAGGGGGAGACAAATACTCACAAAAATCTCCAATTATGAGTCACGCCGTAGGTGTTTGTGAGTGACACCATTTTTGTTAAGTATGACGCAGACCGGTTTTCTTCAAAACAGACAAACACAGACGAACATCAACAGGCATTTATGATACACACTCTACTATGGAAAATAAGTATGCACAACAACAAATAGACATTTCTTATGGCCAGGATAAATTTCAGCAGAGTCAGACACACCAAATATTAGACAAAATTTCCAGAGATTGAGTTTAACTCAGCATGGAGATGTTAATCAGGTTTGCTGCATACTAATAGACATTCTCCTCACATACTTGAGAGTGTCTTCAGGTCCAAGCGCTGAGTAACAAACTCGTGAGGCCTCATGCCCTGGGTTCAGCACTTCTCTGCATTACTATCAGCCAGCTCATCTTCAGCTCTGTCAACCAAGGGCTCTTCATGTCTGAAACAATTAGCAACTTGATGTGAGCTTTCATGAGTACAACAGTCTAACCTTGACACTCGTGACACAGTCTTTCAGTTCGGCAAAGGGGAATGTGAACAGCACTCTCCACAGATAGGGAATACTTTGATTTACAATTACTTAAAAAAAACATTAGATACTGTTTTTTTGTAAAAATGATTAGATATGCTAGAAAAACTTGTTTAACACAATTACCAGCAAAATATAAATGTTCATTTTCTCAATTTAATCCAAAAGCTTAGTGTTATGGATGTATGCATGCTGCTCAACCATTTAACTCTGTTATTGTAAATTATCAAGCATTTTCTCTCTCTAATTATTTAATGAAAATATAGGTTTATTGATAGCTATAAACCAACATTTGGTCCCAAACTAGTTAGCAACTGTATTATTGAGCAACAACTTATTTTAGAATAAATCTGCAAAGCTGTTACTTGTAACACTGTTACTAATTCTAATAGAGTTGTTTCTTTTTATTTTACTTTTTAATTTGATAAATGTTATTTGATTTTGTTGTGTGTTTAATTTTTTATTAAAGAATATATATATTATACAATTAACAAAAATAAATACAAAATACAAAAATAGTCTCAAATTTCAGTAAAGAGTTGCAAAACTTGATAACTTTGTAAAATAGTTCAGAACACATTTTGTACTCTCTGAAATATCAGTCTCTAGATATTATTGATTCAATTAAATTCCAATTTTTTGCTCCACAAACTTTGAGAGGGGCTTATTTATTTACCAATAGAAAATTAGGCCTGACCTGCAACATTGCCTACAATAACTGAACTCATTCAAACTTAAACAGACTCAAAAGAGGATTCTAGTTTTAAACCCGATGACCCTGCGAAAAACATTCAATAATGTTCTCTTGCTCTACTCTTTTTCTCCAGTGTACAACACACTTTAGAATGTGATAATTTGATCTGACAGATGAAAATGTGTTGTTGGGTTCATGGGTTGCCAAAAAGATTACATGGAACCAGTTACATAACGTGGAATAATTGTGAACAGAAGTGAGAGCTGTAGTTTCTCATCTTTACTATATCTTTCACCATCTGTGTTGTTCAGGCAATCTTTACAGCTACATTCCTTTTAGTTATGGATGATCTTATCAGCATTGCATGTATTTGATAACAAGCGCTCACATTTCTGTACAGTATATCCTCCTCTCTGATATCCTTATTCTGAAAACCATATACTGTTCTGTCAAAATGAAAATGATTAAATTCCTGCTGCTATTTTCACTGTCATGCATCTCCCTGAGAACACTTAATATTGTATCATATTGCCTTCCCTTTCAATCTGGAAATTTCAGTCTATATTAACTCTAAAAGCCATTTTTAATGTAGCGTGTTGGAAAGTTTTTATTTTTAATGAATGTTATGTAATCACTTGTAAAATCTTAAGCATTTAATGTCACAACCTCACACATCCCACTCAGGTTCACATGCACAAATAGCATATATTAGTATTGTGATTCACGTGGTGTCCCTAACCGGCTGTGATGGAGTGTTCCTCTTCCTGAGGGATTTATCTAGAGCGCCGGATGTTTAAGAGCTTTCGAATCATGAAAATCTTCCTCTTCCTCTCATGGTTCAACATGGGGAAGAACTCAAGGTCAGGGGATATTTATTTATTTATTATGAACTAAATGTATTATCGTTATTTTGAGTGACTCTCAAAGATACACTTTTGTCCCTCTAGCCTAGCGGTTAAAAAACAACACTGCATGTATTGTGCGGAAGAACATTGTTTTGGCTGTGCTTCGGCTCTGCATGACTGTGGCTGAATTATCCTACTGCTCATAAAATAAGAGATATTACCAGTTTAGATTGAAAGGTTCTCAAGCTGACTATAGCTGAAGATGTCACTGTAGCTATACCCAACAAATGTAGGCTACTTCCTAGAAAATAAATTTCAGCATAGAGCTACATAATGAACTCTGTTAGAGTGCTACATGGTCATTTATCTGTTCAATAAAATACCTTACTCACCTAATAAAAACACAAACTCTGCGTAGCTTTTACATTAAAATCCCTCAGTTTTCGTCATCTCCGAAAAGCCAAGTCAGTCTTGACTCTCGTTGTATAAGGTTGGAGATTTCGCGTGCTCCATGTCAACCTTTCTGGCTTTCTCTCGCGTCAAAGTAACTTTCCTCTATTTACGGATATGACGAGACACGCACGGGTGACTGATCTATGCACGCAGTTTCCCCGCGAAAACCATCCCATCAGGTCTAAAATATCTATAACTTATAATGAGTTTACCATAGTAGTGAATCAGGGTAAGACAAAACCACGTTTTGGAAGAAGGATTGATGATGTATTGACTCATTATTTAAATTTGGTTAATTTTGAACAAGAAAAGTAGGCCAACCTTTAAACAAAGGATTCAGTCAGAGAGGCCTATTCCTTTTTTATCACATGACATGCACATATATCCATGGCACAATCAAATCTATTTATTTATTTGTTTGTTAAATAATAACTTTTTATTTATTTTTTCTATAGGTTAATTTGATTGACTCTTAAACAAAGGTTTCATTATTCTTTTTTTATTTATTTGTTTATGAAATTAGGCATTTTATTTTATTTTTATTATCATTATTTTGAGGCACTCTTAACCCTTTGATGCGCAAGCTATGGATACCCCTTCTAATGCGCAACATGGGTCTAAAAAGACCCGTATTCATTTCCTATGTTATTTCAGTCATGGCTGAATGTTTCTTTGCTGAATCTTTAAAATATATGTATTTTATCATTTGTTATTCCAGGTATTGATTAAATATCTTGTTTTTGATTTCCACAAATCATTATGTTTATGTTTCCTTTCTTACTTTATAAACAAACACAGTTTTTGTATTTCTACATCAATTTTACATACACGGGTCTAAAATGACCCGTATTCATTTCCTATGTTATTTCAATCATGGCTGAGTGTTTCTTTGCTGAATCTTTAAAATATATGTATTTTATCATTTGTTATTCCAGGTATTCATTAATATCTTTGTTTTTGATTTCCACAAATCATTATGTTTATGTTTTCTTTCTTACTTTATAAACAAACACAGTTTTTGTATTTCTACATCAATTTTACATACACGGGTCTAAAATGACCGTATTCATTTCCTATGTTATTTCAGGTGGCTTTGACAGTTACAGATTTTAAAATCAAAAGGCGGGGAAAAAAGGACCCTAAACTCTTAACACATCGAACCATTTCAACATAATGGCTTATTCAAGACTATACGGTTCTTAATAGAACTTTTAGGCCTATTACATGTAAATAAGCTTTAAAGGGGCATTTGGCAACTATTTCAACTTAATGAAACCGTTTAGAAATCATTTGGATGGTTTAATAATTGTTCTGGTGAAAATGGTGACTTTCCCTGCTCCCCCCAACGTTCCTAGGCGGAAAACCAACCTTGCAACATGGGGACTAACGTCCCAGTAAGTTGGAAACAGGAAGTCTTGTGAGAAGCGAGAACGAGTGAGAAACACAAAATGCTTTATGGCAATTCGACATAAACACACACGCCGCCCTCAATGTGTATGATGTATTACCCACCTCGGTATAGCTCCACACGATAAAGTTGGCCGGCTCCGATAATAACAAATGCACATGAGCAGCGGTAGAAAGGGGGAGGAGGGGCCGTAAGTGAGTTTTTTTACAACATTGTTGTGAAATATACGTCCCACAGCTGTAGGGGGAGCTCGTTGAGAAAACATGCGACAACAAAAGTGAAAATCAGCGAAGAAATAGCTAGAGTTGCTGAGTTCCCCTTTAAAAACCCATCTTTTTTTAGTGTAGCTAACATTAGCTAGCTAGAATAGAATATGTCGACAGCTAGCTAGCTCATAGTATTGGATATGTTTCTCTTTCTCACAAGTAATTTCTCACTAGGATTTCATGGTCAAGTAACCATATTTAAATATTATGTCCAGTTATCTTTTACAAAATATCAAATATTTTCTGTGGTTAAAATAAAATAAGACTTGCATCAAATATACAAAAGCAGCAGTGTTGAGTTGTGAAATGTGTGGCAGGTGAATAGTATTATGTAACAATACTATAGTAATAGTATTTATGCAGTAAATATGTTCCTACTTGCAAATATGTGCAAATATCAAAGGTTTCTATATGGGTCATTTTTGACCCATGTATGTAAAATGTATGTAGAAATACAAAAACTCTGTTTGTATATAAAGTAAGAAAGAAAACATAAATATCAATATTTAATGAATATCTGGAATAACAAATGATAAAATGCATATATTTTAAAGATTCAGCAAAGAAACACTCAGCCATGACTGAAATAACATAGGAAATGAATACGGGTCATTTTAGACCCATGTATGTAAAATTGATGTAGAAATACAAAAACTGTGTTTGTTTATAAAGTAAGAAAG
This sequence comes from Rhinichthys klamathensis goyatoka, assembly GCF_029890125.1. NCBI lineage: Eukaryota > Metazoa > Chordata > Actinopteri > Cypriniformes > Leuciscidae > Rhinichthys > Rhinichthys klamathensis. The sequence goes on from NW_026606800.1 coordinate 5,256,824, forward strand.
GAAACATAAACATAATGATTTGTGGAAATCAAAAACAAGATATTTAATGAATACCTGGAATAACAAATGATTAAATACATATATTTTAAAGATTCAGCAAAGAAAACACTCAGCCATCACTGAAATAACATAGGAAATGAATACGGGTCTTTTTAGACCCATGTTGCGCATTAGAAGGGTTGTGATACAAAAACTATTTTTATTCAAAAAGTAAGAAAGTAAAAATAAAAATAAGGATTTGTGATGATCAAAAACAAGTTAATTGAGGAATACCTGGAATACTGAATGATGAAATTAATTTCTTGCAAAGATATAGAAAATTAAAACTCAGTCGGGTCTATTTAGACCCATGTTGTGCATCAAAGGGTTAAACAAAGGATTCAGTCAGTCAGTGGTATTCTCTTATTTATTATCGCATGACAAGATTATCAATGGTGTAATCAAATCTATTTGTTTGTTTGTTTGTGAAATAAGTACTTTTTTATTTTTGATTCTTAAACTAAGATTTCAGTCAGATGCATTTTATTTTTTATCACAGAAAATACATATCAGTGGTGCAACAGACTTCCTGCTGATTTGATTTTACATTCCTGTTTTAAGTTGTTTACCATGAGTATAGGGCAAAAACATTATTTTTGTATATTTAACAAAAGTCTTACTGTAAAAACTTCTGCTGTGAAAAGAAGTAAACCTTGACTTGATAATTTCATAACCGCTCATTTCTTCATTTTGAGCTATTCATTTGTGGCTTTTCTTGAGTGTTTTGGTCATTGTCTTGTTTTTGCAATGTCCACTTGTGGTTCAGCCCCAGCTTTTAGACAGATGGTCTGACTTTCCCCTCAAGTACTCTCTGGTTCAGTGTGGAATTCATGGTTGACTCTGTGATGGCGAGCTGGCCAGACCCTGAGGCACAACTGCAGCCCAAAACCATAAAGCTTCCATCACCAAGCATTACAGATGGCCTGAGGTACTTTTAACCAAAGGCTTTTTGCCAAACATGTCAGGTTTTGCTGCTAGTCAGCTCTAACTCTGTCTCATCAGTCCACAACACACTGTTCCAACACCCTTTAGATTTTACCTGGCAAACATGCCTGATGAATCTGCAGTATGTTTATGAGAACATAAATCCTATAATCGCATACCGGTAGGTTTTCTGGTCACTCCCAGCAGATGGTATTGATCAGCTCTTGTGGTGGGATCACCTGGCCTGGATAGATAACTTCGGGGTGCATAAGAATGTATTTTTTTTGTTGTTGAAAGAAATTAATACTTTTATTCAGCAAGGACACATTTTTATTTTATTTTGAAAAATAAAAATGTATTTGTTACAAAATGTTTCTATTTCAAATACTGTTCTCTTGAACTTTAAATAAATCAAAGAATAATTTATCCGTTTCCACAAAAATATTAGAAAGCAAAACTGTTTCTTGACACCAAATCAGCATATTAGAATGATTTCTGAAGGATCATGTGACACTGAAGACTTTAATTCTGACTGCTTAAAATTCAGCTTTGCCATCACAGGAATAAATGACATTTTAAAGTATATTAAGATAGAAAACAGTGTAAATTGTAATAATATTTAATAATTTTACTGTTTTTTGCAGTATTTTAGATAAATGCAGCCTTGGTGAGCATGAGAGACTTCTTTCAAAAATATTACCAACCCCCACATTTCTGAACAGTAGTGGATATCATTTTCTGTATTGTGGTTTATATATATATATATATATATATATATATATATATATATATATAATTTTTTATTTTATTTTATTTTTTAAATGCAAAGTTTGATTATCTTATACATACTTCCCCCATACCCCTGTAGCTTGTCCTTAAGTGAGCATTTTCCATCACTTGGAGAGAATATTCCGTGACGGGTAGTGAGGAAGGGTCAGGTGTTCCCTGCTTATCATATCCTGCTGTCAAGAACATGTCCAAATGAGAATCCACCCTGTGCTTGCGTTTCCTAGGACATACAATACATGATGCAACAAACAGGAAGCCATCACTCATGCAGACGGCCCTGTTAATGCAGGACGAGGATCTGCAGAAAACATTATGTACTGTCTCCACCGGGAGTTCCTGTGTTTAGCATGATTACCAATGTTTTTTTGTACATCCATATGACCTGTCTATCCCATTTCTAGACAAAGACAGACTTGAAATGTTTTGGGAAAACTGAAGGAATATTATTACTGCAGGTATGTAGTTGTACATTGTGAAGTAAAAAAAAAAATTAATTCAAAACTTTTACTATTTTTGTCATTGGTTTTGTTTGTTTATTGTCTATTATGCATGTCCAGATATTACTTTTCATGCAGTGTGTAATATAGCTGTTTGTGAAGGTAAAGGGTCTGCATAGTTATTGCCTCCTAAAAGAAAGAATCTATTCTGTCTCACTTCCTGTTACTCACCAACGTAACAATTTAACAACATGCTGTTTTCATCGCTGAGGAAGTATCCGGAGCTGAAATTAAGATATGGTAACAGGCATTTAATTTCTGACATGCGCTGTAAGCGGTAGACCAATCACAACAGACTGACCAATCAGAACAGAGTAAGCTTGCGGAAAGGAGGAGTTTAGAAAGACTATGGGCCCTATCATACACCCGGCACAATGCAGAGCCATTGTTCTTTGCTAGTTTCAGTCCGACGCAGTTATCAATTTCACATCCTGCGCCACGTTGTTTAAATAGCAAATGCATTTGCGCCTATTTGTGCGCCCATGGGCGTGCTGGTCTGAAAACGAGGTGTGTTCGGGGCGTCGGCCGCATTGTTGGTGCGTTGCTATTTTGAGGCAACTGAAAAAAAACTGCTAGCCTGGCTCTGCCCTCCTATATAGTTTCTCCCAATTTTCATATTCCTTCAGTACTACGTCTGGGTTTGCTGTATATTCTTGGGTTTTCTCTGATCATTTTTTTGCCGGTCCAATCACCGAACAGAGGGAGTGGCTGAGAACGATGACGTTGAGGTGCGCTAGTTTGAGTTGTAGACATACGTCTCGACCAAACGTTAGCGATTGGTTATGGCAGATCCAGAGTGACTCTGGGCAGATCCAAGAGTTTTAAACTTCAACAGAGTACCCGCCTTCAAGGAAGTTAACGCTTGTCAATGGAGAGTGGCCAGACTTTCTATACAAATGAAATGTGTTTTTTGTTATTTAAAGAGCGCGTTAGTCATATGCGCCGGGTCCAACACGCGCGTACACTCTGCTTATTACACACACAGGGACGCTGCAGCACACAAACCAGCCAAATATTAAAAATAAACGGATTACAATTTAAAATATTATTATTGTGTACATAAAGATATGGTGGAATCCGGCTTGTCCCATAGATGGTCTGCTTGTGCGCTTTAACCTCGCGCACGAGCAGATCCGTTTCCTCTCTGGAGAAGCGTTCAGTCTTTCCACTATCAAATTCCACGAGTGCAACTGGCATTTAAAGGGAATGGGAGATGAGACTCTGATTGGTTTATTGCACGTAATGCCCAAAACACACGCATTACTCATGAAGAGAATAGAGACAACCCTTCTAGACCACCGCCTGGCATGGAGACCATTTTTCCCATCGTTAAACTAGTAAAAGTGGATTAGGACACGCCCTAAGTGCACTTGCACCGTGCGCTTAGATCATTAAAAGAGGGCCCTGAATCTTTAAACGAACCGTTTTCAGACAGTTTGAGAAATGAGGTGGTGCAAAGTATGAGAAAATGTAAATGTTTATTTTTTTGGATGCATTTAAACCAACTGTAGGAGCCCTCCAAAACAAAATTAGTATAAATATAGTTAGGTCGACATGTAACGAGACTCAAACAAAAAAAACCTGAACACAAAAGACCTTTAAATGAGTTTGATCTTTATTTAGTTGAATAATGTCCACCTCCCTGAACAGTAGTGTCTCACATAATTTGTCCGCACTGGTTAAAACACAATGAGCAACAGAGCATCTGTGCTCCACACAAGCACACGTACACAAACTACTTCATAATACATTTGCAAACCATATTGCACCCAAATACATGTACATACTTGGTCAAACACAGAAATACACAACACTACTTTATGGCCCAAAAAAATCTGATGTGCAAAACGTCTGGAATTTTTCCATTTGAGACTCACATCAAACTGTAAATGGAGCATTAATGAAAGTCTTGGAAGAAATGTCAGTTCAATTTATTAGCATGTAATGGTATTGTAGAATACGACAATGTGCTTTATACATTTCTAATGTCACAAATCTGATTGAGGCGGGTGTGTCTCAAGGCACCGAGGCAGATTTTAGGTTTAATTCATCAAACTAAACAGGCTTAGAGGTTTTGTTGGAATCAGTGGAGATATTTCACATAAGCAACTGGGCAGTCAAATCAAAGCAGATCAGATTTAAAGGAACAGTACACACAGTAAAGATCCTGTCATTATTTAGTCATCATGTCCATCAAAATGTGTATATTTTTTTTTATCTCATGTTGTTCCAAACCTGTATTTCTTTCTTCTGCTGAACCCAAAATATGATATTTTGAAGAATGTTGATAACCAAACAGTTTTGGTTCCCATTGACTTGCATTGTATTTTCGTCCATATAAAAATGGAAGTCAATCTGAACCGAAACTGTTTATATAACAACATTTTTCAAAATATCTTCTTCTATGTTCCACAGAAGACAGTAAGTCATTAGGTTTGAAACGACATGAGGGTGAGGAAATGATGACAACATTTTAGTTTTTTGGAGGACTATCCCTTTAATGGCACTGTGATGCCAAACACGTCAGTGTGCCTCATAACCAATCATGACATGCCAAATTACAATATGTACGTAATATGGCGATTTTCAGTAATTAATCACTTGCTTCAGAAGACATGGAATATAGTGTATAAGCTGTATCAAACTATTTTATGACACTTTATGGGGCTTGTTTAGAAAAAAAGCAGATCTCCTTTTGTTGTCAACCACAGTATTTAAATCATACAGGTTTGGAAATACATTATGTTGAGTAAATAATGACAGAATTGTCATTTTTTGGGTGATCTATAACTTTAAAGACCATTTAGTTCAGTGCATAAAACCCTATCAATTTACCTTCAGATCCTAAATATCTGCAGGAGAAAATGTGACAGCTCTAGATAACTGCTTTTCAAGGGGTGGATAGAGAGGTAAAGAGTTCATTAAATGCTGATATAATAAAGTAATAGGACTTGATACATATTAGATCCAAAGCCGCTGCTCTTTCAATGAGCATTTGAATGTAGAAACTCTCATTCACATCATTTGAATAAAGTGTAACAGCTGTTTCGCAGAGTCAATCTATTTTTTCTTTTCTTTGGAATTCAGACCGGAATTACATAAAAACTAATATAACCCAATTTAGTTTAGATATGTTAAGCATTAACATATACAGTATACTATTGACAAGGATACTAGCTCTACGGGTCCATCAAAACACTAAACATTGAGTCTTCTGACATGACGGCTATACAGTTTTAACAGTCTCTTGGTCAGGCTAGAAAGGACTCGCATTCATTAAGATGCCGCCTTAACAAGAAGAGAATACAATTACACCTAGTTATAAAAGGAATTTTGCTTTACTCGTTCCATTATACCAGTTGTGCATGTAAAACAACAACTGATACTAAGATTCAGAATAAAATTCATGTTTTTCTGCAGTAATTGATGTCTCACATCCCACCTGAGACACAGATCAGTCTGATATACACCACGTTCAAAAGTTTGGGGTCAGTTAGATTTTTTTTAGAGAAAATATTTTTATTCAGCAATGATGACATTAAAAGACATTAATAATGTCACAAAAGATTTCAACTTCGAATAAATCCTGTTCTTCTGAACTTTCTATTTTTTAAAGAATCCTGAAATATGGATCTCGCTTTCCCCAAACAATTTAGCAACTCTGTTTTCAACATTAAGAATGATAAGAAATGTTTCTTGATCATCAAATCAGCATATTAGAATGATTTCTGAAGGATCACGTGACACTGAAGACTGGAGTAATGATGCTGAACAATTCAGCGTTGACCACAGGTTTTTTTACTTTATTTTTGGTGAGCATAAGATACTTTCAAAAGCATATTATTGACCCCAAACTTTTGAACAGTAGTGTAAATTAAACATGAAAGTGAAATATATTGATAAAGCATCTTAGCACATCCTTACCAGACGCAAGCGACAAGTAATTCTTCGGCACGCGAAACAGCTATGCAACATGACACAATGACAACCAATCATTGACATTGATGTTTAATGTAGTTACGTGAAGTAGGTCCAATGAGATTTCACTGTGGGCGAAGCTAGCCAGCACAATGTCGCAGAAATGCAACCAAGCGATCGACAAAATGTGCTGTTTTACATATAATATCTTTTATCGCAACACGTCTGGTTAGGACACAGTGTTGGAGTCATGATAGCTGAAAAGATGAAATTGAAACTATGGCATAAAAATATGACTAAAATCTGAAAGCTATTTTAAACACTGCAGACAGTACGACTTGTTTATAAAAAAAAACTAAACTAAACTAAAAAAAAACATACACAGGTCAAAATAGTTGAAAAGGTGGATCATTTTCAAATCCATTCTTGCAATTGAAGCATAAACCACACATTTCAACGAAGTCACTGTTTTTTTCTATATAATGGTTGTCCAGCCATCAATAATTCAACTGCAACCTAAATGCACACTATTCGCTTTTCCAAAATCCATCCAGGTTCCAAGCCGCTTCAATCTTACTCTGTAACCTTTCTCTTGGAGGGCGGCACAAGATGAGCAGGCAGTTCGCTTGGAAGCTCGTGACCTTCTAGTTTGACCTTGATCAGGTGGTTGGCCAAGGCAAACTCCTCGTCATCGAGCATCCCATCTTTATCAATGTCAGCCAGCTTCCAGATCTTACCCAGCACAGTGTTTGGCAGCTTGGACTTCACCATCTCCCTCTTGGCATTGGCCCCAGTCACTTTGCCATTGACAGGTGAGAGAGTGTAGAAGATTTCATCATACATGGGTTTGTCACGTGCCACCACCCATTCGACTTCATCAATGCCCTCGCCGGCCCCCTCGCCATATCCATGTCCGAACGGCCCGTTCATAGTGCCCTCGAAGGCGCCGCCCTTCACCATCTGATTGGGGCGCTGCGTCTCCTCCTGGCGTACCAGAACCATAAGCTGGGCAATGTCGTGAGCCAGCATGTCATCCACGGAGTCCAATAGCTTCATTTTCAGAGGCTGGAACTTGTTCAGATCATGTGCCTGAAGCTGATCCTATTCAGCGGGAAAGAATGTAACAAAAGATCCTGTCAACATCTGTTGATACTTCTAGGGTAAAACAGCTCCCCTCCCCTCACATACTCTGTTCCAGACAGGCTGTTGCTGCTTGACAATATGAATACCTTGATGCTTTGGCTTCTTTTGAAAATAGTTTTGTGTTGGCGGAGAAGAAACATACAAACTAACTGGCCAAATTTTGTCTGAAACGCAAATGACTCAAGATTCAATTGTTTGTAGAGCTGTTTTATAAAAGCATCAATTATATAAACTGCATTCTTACTCAAGTGGTCATTTTTAACTATAAGACAGACACATAATCAGGTTTGGAGAGGTCCACCCAAAGATGAAGCATTTCTATTGCTTTTGTTGATTTAAAAAAGTCATATGGGCTTGAATGAAATGTGGAAAAATGAATGCTGCTTTTTAATGTGTACTGAAATGTGCCAAATGATTCTAGAGAAAGACCTTTTAAAAGTCCTAGTTAAGCATTCTTGAATCAGTCTCTATTGTTTCGATTGACCTTACCTGCATTTTCTTAAGATTAGGGAAGTCTCCCGGGGAAATCTGGTGTTCTCGCTCAATGCGGCTGTAGATCTCGCCCAAGCTGTTAATCAGCTCCTTCTTTTTGTTGTCTTTCCCAAAGACTGAGGGCATGTCTTTCTTTAAGGAGCTAATGATGTATGCATGGACCTGTGAGAGCACAAAAACAAAGCTCCTTGTAATTTTATAAAGCAAGCATCAGTAGACTACAGTTAGAAAGAGCATGTCTAGTTTGTATTTCACAAAAATAAATAAAATACATTAAATAAATGATTGAAACTCAATACTGTATAATAAAAAAATCATTAATTCATAAATAAATTAATAGTTTTAGGACTATTACGTTTTTTTTTTATTGTGACATTTTCACAATATGAATAATTTTTTTTTATGTGGAGGGGGGAATGTGGAATTATCATGGAGAATTCTTAATATTAAACAATTAATTATTATTAATACATTTTTCTTCTTTATCATTTATAGTAGCAGCCCTTAAATGCAGCTAAATCAAGCTTGGATTTAAAATGACTGAATGGTCGATCCAAATATTACTAAAACAGGCTTAAATTTTATTCTTGATTTTAGTCTGAAATATGACTTGAAAATGTTCTTAACAGGCTTTGTTAGATTGTATATCCTTTATAGATAAAAAACATGTGTTAAAACGTTACTTATAAAGCTGAATATTAGCAAGAATACACAAGCTACTAAATAAATCGTCATGTGTGGCAGAGAGGGGCCTGGCTCCAGCGTGGAAGGAAGGTGACTGTATAAATGATGACAGGAGGGGAAGCACATCTGTATGATCAGGGTGAGGGACAGAGACAAAACATAAATGTTGTTTTTTAATGCATCCGACTGGACCTGGAGATCTAAATGGAGTTTGATAAGTGACTAGTACTGACAGTCCCTAACATTTCCTCTTCCAGAACGGGTCTCTTTGGCCTGGCCCTTGTGTTTTGATCAACATTTGTACTGATGGGGATAATAAAGGATTTCAGACGTAAATGAACCGACGTAAGAGTTTCAGTTTCCTTTTAAATGACAGCTTTATGTTTGACTACCTGAGCTACAGTTATATCTAGGAGGCGGATTGCTGTTGAAAAACATTGTTTTAATGTGGAATCTGGCCATTACAGCAGCCGACAAAAGATAATAAAAACGCTAGGGCTGTCAAACTAATACATAAACACTGTAATAATTAAAAAGGTAATATGCTTTAAAAAAAATAATGCTGGTCCCTCTTTATATTACATGTGTATTAACATTTAAAATTTTAACTTATTGTGTACACACATATTTTTACATTGTACTTATATTTTTTAATATAACTGCATGTATTTACATATGTAATTAATTTCAGTAAATAAATCTATAATTACACTATTGACCATTCTCTTGCACCTTAATTCACCCTTAAACCTACCCATATATATTTATATTATCATTCGAAAGCATAAACACTCAAAAATTTATCTGTGACAGCCATTGCTTTACCATGGTACTTTAAAACCATTTAGCAGGCTCAATTTTTGTGACATCAACATCTAATTTGATTAGATTTTCCAGTAATTTCAGTCCAATTTTTTATATATATATATATTTTGTATAAAATAAAAATGTTTAGTTCTGTACATTGGCTATATAACTTTTTACCCTTTCATTTTTTGAAGTGCGTTCACTTCTGCAATAAATGGTTGTTTGCACTTCATGAATGCTTTGGAATACAGGCCCAAGTTTGCACTCTTTTTTAAAGAAGACACTTACTTAGCAGTTTAAGTTCAGATTAATGCTCAAAAGGGGGGTTGACAGTTAACAGGTTAAAGGACAAGTTCGGTATTTTACACTTAAAGCCCTGTTTTAAGATCGTTTCTGATGAAATAGAACGGTTAAGATTGAAATTTGGACACATGCTGCTGGCCCGAGAATTTTCGGTTTCTGTGGTAGCACCCCCCACCTCCACAATGGTTGCATAGGTGCACAGGAACAATCCTTCATAAAACGCATTAAACTTTAGTTTACAAAGACGTGAAACTCACCGAGTGGTCTGGGGTGTTCACTGATATTCTCACACAAAAATCGCTGCAAAAGATGCTTTCCAACAGGTTTTATCGTAGTTTTTGTCCAACTCCATTGACTTGACTTGGATTTAGAATTTGTAATTAAAGCAAGGAAGACTGTTGAATCACTCAAGGTCATTTATAATCATGTCTTTATGGGGAATGGCATTTTGACTCATGATCCCTCAGTATCTTTCAGCACATCTAACAATCTCCAACTAATCACTGACCCCTGAGTCAAAGTCAAGGACTTTCTTTGCATTTGTTCATCTAGTTTCGCTGTGATTTCCTGCACAACCAGTATCTTTTATAACCCTTGGGTTTAGTCTTGATCAAAAACGTAGCCAAACATCAAGGAGCCACATCAGCAGACAGTACAGTTTGTAAAATGTCCTCATTACTGTGTAAAGTCTGCAAGTTCAGACAGACAAAATGCCTGTAAACACACAAAATGCATGTATACACTGCTATTACTTTTACACTAGAGCTATATATGCTGGACCACATCAAAAACACGTTGGAACAGCAACATGTTAACTGAATAAATGAAGTAACAGACCTTTTATTCTGAATCACACACCAAATATTTTCCGTTTGAACATCAACACTATAAAAGCATAAGTGCTGAGACTTGTTTCCGTTCAGACAAATTTTGCTTGCCAAACATTAAGCAGTTTGTTAGCCATATCCAGCTTTTGGTTTCAGTAGTTGTTCGGTTCAGAAGTCAGAACTCATCAAGAGTTTGGAACTTATAGGATTAGTTCACCCAAAAATGAACATTCTGACATTATTGTCTAACTCAAAAGGAAAATCTACACATATACAAGAAGAGTTCATAGCCATGGTCACTATTGTAACTATTATATGACAAATAGCTGCATAAAAAGATTCTTCAAATGTATTCTTTTGAGCTCCAAGGAAAAATAACAGCTAATGAGTTTGGAGTTTAGTTCAGTTTAGTTTATTTCTTTATTTGATCAGGGACAATGCACAAAAAAACATTAGTCATGTCATGTGCCAGGTTATAGCAAAAAATGCTAATTTCCACCCGCTGTCCCTGGACAGGTTGATGTTATACTTACAAAAATTCATAAAATATATACAAACTAATACATGGAAGCATTACTTCACTCGCATCATAAAAAAACACTCTACTTCAGGAAACTATCACTCACTCATTCACAGTTTACATCATTCATATCACAGTCATTCAGTGCGTACAGGTTTGCTTTGATAATAACCACTGTTTGGTCAGGCGTGTAAATGTACTATAGTTTGTACATAAGATAATTTTGTTTGGAAGAGTGTTCCAAAGGCTCGCTGCTTTATAAGAGAACGATTGTTGACCATATGTTGTTCTACGTCTCGGAGAGACATGAAAATCAGTAAATGACTTTATTAAGTAATTTCCAGAAAATACTAATGGTTATATTATAATGCTTTTATCAATGTTTAAATGCAAATACATGTTTAAATTCAGTATCATACTTAGATAAAACCTCAGGTGGGTCTTACTTTTAAAGTATGTTTTTTAATGCATCCGACTGGACCTGGAGATCTAAATGGAGTTTGATAAGTGACTAGTACTGACATTCCCTAACATGTCCACTTCCAGAACGGGTCTCTTTGGCCTGGCCCTTGTGTTTTGATCAACATTTGTACTGATGCGGATAATAAAGGATTTCAGACGTAAATGAACCGACGGAAGAGAGTTTCAGTTTCCTTTTAAATGACAGCTTTATGTTTGACTACCTGAGCTACAGTTATATCTAGGAGGCGGATTGCTGTTGAAAAACATTGTTTGTAAAAAAAAAATACTTTTATAGTAATAAAAGTTTACCTTAGCCAGACGAGCTCTCTTGATCAGATCGTTGAGCTTGCGAAGGGCGGCGTTGCGGGGCAGCGATTGGATATCCTTGAACAGGTCTTGCTCTTCTGCCTCAAACAGCTTGCGATTGTCTGAAATCAGCAACGGATGCGACCAAAAGGAGCCTATGTAGACACGAATCACCTCAGGTGTGTTGACGATCTTCCCCAGCGACCACATGAGGGCGCCGTAGACGCGCATCAACTGCTGCGTCTCGATCTGGTCGGCCTTGTTGAGCACCACACGGATCTTGTCCTCGTGGTTCTTGAGGGCCTTGATGACCTCAGAGAACTCGTCCGAGATGTCCAGCTTGTGGGCGTCGAACAGCAGGATGATGCGGTCCACGCGTTCGGCGAACCACTCCAACACCGCAGCGAAGTCATAGCCTGAAGGAGAGATTGGAAAAGAGATTGATATCCTGTCCAATATCTATGGTTCACAAAGCATTTGTACCGCATGGATGCTAGCATGAGAGCTGAGAGGCAGCCGGCCAATCACAATGGGTAAAATGACCTTGTTAGACACTCAATAGCACTGAAGCTGTTGACTCTTTTCCAAGTATCGTTAAAATGCTCAGGCCTGTTGTGGTTTTTATGATCTAATGTCTGGCAGTTAATGGCTTCTGCAGCTCTCTCTGGAGTCAAACAGTAAGTCCACCATTCAAGAGGACAGCTAGATGATGATTCATTTTAAACCAAGGCTGCAATATGTAGAATATTTCGGAAAAGTAAATGATGTATTTAGATGAACTATGCAATATTAGCAAATGCCTTTTACATATTAACCCGTTTAATCCCAAATTTTTTCTTGCAACTTGAGTACATCCATTTTACTCCTTAGACCTCCCTAACACTCAAACATTATGCCTTTTTTGATTTTATGTTGGTTAAGTTAGTGAAATATTAGGTTTTATACTCGGGTCACAATAGTGACCGGTGGGAAACAACATAGTCAAAATTCATTCAAATTCTTCAATTAGACCTATTGACACAATTCATGCCAAGACATCCAATATCTCGTTTTGTCATTTCATGAAGAAGGCTTAGTGAGGTGAAAAGGTTGTCATGTACAAAGTTACACCCTGGAGGAACTTCTGCTTGTTCGGCTAGACCCGTATGGGCTAGACCATGACTACACTTGGGCCCTGTCCTAGGCCAGTTTCAGGGAGATGTGTGTTCACTCATTCAGTGCACTGAAGATGGGCCGTACGTTGTAGAAAGGGTTGTTTGTGGTCATGTGTGGGGCACACCAATTGGTTCTCATGAACATCTGCCCAGTCCTCCAGATAATTCACCTCTGCATCGCCATTCAATAGTCTACTTGGCAAATGGGCTGTTTCACCCTGGTACTCCCTATCTGAGCCATCACTATCACAGTCACTTTCAATTTGGGGTGGGGGGAAGGGGGTCACGTACGTCAAGAAGGTCCAGCACATTGACCGTTTCTGGGACACTCATCACTACACTGAACAAAATTATAAACGCAATACTTTTGTTCTTGCCCCCATCTTTCATGAGCTGAACTCAAAGATCTAAGACCTTTTCTATGTACACAAAAGGCCTATTTCTCTCAAATATTCTTCACAAATCTGTCTAAATCTGTGTTAGTGAGCACTTCTCTTTTGCCAAGATCATCCATCCCCCTCACAGGTGTGGCATGTTCAGTGTAGGATTGCCAAAACCTGCCAAAACCTGCCAATACCTCTGTTTTCAATTGAAGCACTGTGTTATACTACCGGTCACAATTGTGACCGTAAACAAATTTACAAGTCTAACGAGCAAAATATATATGCAGGAGTATAATTCTCAAAATATATCAGTAGTAGACCCTTTAAAGATTATATGTACAAAATATGATAGTTCTATTTGCAAATTAAGATGTTTTATATACTACTTTTTATAGTAGTCTGAGGAAGACATCTTCTTCTAGATGTGCAAGCAGAAAGTGAACTGATCTGGTCATGTGACCTTTCACACTAGTCACATGACATTAATTGATTTTAATCAAGACAATCTATTTTGTCATTCAAAAGTTGAATTTCTTGCCCAAAGTCAATAAAAACATTTTAAGAGCTTCCAGAAATAAGAAAAAAGCTGCGGTCACAATTGTGACCTGTGGGATTAAACGGGTTAAAAGTCAGTCTAAATTATATACATTATTTTTTTAAGATAATATAAACACACTGTTTTACTTGTAATATTCACTACATGCATTAACAGGCATCAAGTCAAGTCTACATCAAGTACTGAAGATGTTTATAGCAAAAGCCCAACTGTATGATTCAGAATGACCCTTTTTAAGTCTGGCTCTCATTTTAAAATCCCCCTATTATGCTATTTTAAAGTTTCCTAATGTTGTTTTGGAGTCTCCTACAACAGGTTTACATGCATCAAAGGTCAAAAAACTGTTTCATTTTCTCATAATATACATTTGCACATCACATTTTCAATGATTCTCAAACGACTCGTCAGATGAATCAATTTCTCTAAATCCCTCCTTTTCGCGAGCTACTCTGCTCTGATTGGCCAGACAGCTCAGTCTGTTGTGATTGGTCTACCACGTACAGCGCGTGTCGAAAACAAAAACGTCCATTGCCATAACAACGTCAGCTCTGCTTGTCCTGAAGCATCCTACACCGTAAACTAAACACAGTAACGAACAATAACGTCGATTTTACCTAATCAATGGTAATTGATTAAACTCTGGAAGAACTAGTTATTCAACCTGAACCTCCATCGGAAGGACGACTCGAGCAGGACGTTTCTGGGTGATACACTACTCAGTTTGAGGTACATTATGAGATGTTGCAACTGTAATTCCTCACCATCAGCATTAACAAGTGCATGTCCATCAACAAACCGAATATTTTACTTGTACTTATTTACCGAGAATTTTTCTAATTTATTGCGGTGAACATGTGTAAACTGTATCAATAACAGTGCATACATTAGCCAAGCTCTAGCGTGAATGACTGATGTAACATAAACGTTGGTAAAACAAATCTACAGTGACGGTTTTATCCACTAAGCTCTTTACGTCATCATTATATTTGACAGGGAAGCCAAAATGCTCCCATACAGGGGATTTAAATGACGCGGGGCGTTCAAGCTCCTTCGTTCCTCCGCTCGCCATGACCACGCAGTGGAGATGTGTGTGGACTGAACATGCGTACAATTTTTTTTTCTTTCATAAATCAATCCGCGGATCACGTGTGTGCAGAACCGAATATATTGATCCGAACGGATCACGGATCAATGATGATCCGTTGCACCACTAGATTCTTAAATAGCTCGTCCTTGGGCAGTGAATAAAACTGGCTTTACCTTCACATTGTAGAGCACAGCTTCTTCTCAACATGATGCTATCCAGTATCCACGGGAATCAGCTGTCGGTTTGAGGTTCAAGTTTTCCCTGGTGTCTGCGTGCGCAATAAGTGGGCGGGCAATATGCTAATGTTTCGTCTTGACGTCACAACGAAACGGCTTAGGACTCGTTTGAAAAACAAACAATTTCATTGACTCAGAGTCGACTCTTACTTTTGAAAGACAATAACTTTATATACGGTGCACTTTCAGATTTAAAACTTTGCAGGATGTTTTCATTCACTTAGAGATGTTACACACTACATGAAAGGTCATTTTCAAAAATCCATAATAGGGGCACTTTAAAAGCTGCAGACTCTTATGGAGGAGTGTAAAACTAGCTTTTACATTATCTGGGTGACTGCACGTTCAACTTTCTAGCTGCTGAGATTTTGAAAGGGGTCAGAATCCTTCAAATGAAACCTAATGCTCTGGTTTAATTAGTCTCTTGTAATGCATGATACGATATCTCCAAATCCATTTGCATTGCTGCAATGCAACAGAGGATAAAAAAAGACTTAATTCTAGGATGTTTTGATGAATAAAAAAAAAACGGGTTATGCCAATGCAATACAGTTCAAATGAATCAAACCACACCACTGTGTCCTAATCAGCCTCAACAGGAGATTGTTATTGCGCAGTGTTTGCTTTTAGTGACAGACAAATTACTATTCCATTGCAACCGGTTAGGACACTGTATGCTTGTGACAAGAAAATCACAATATTGCTAGATATAAAGTTTACACTGACAGAAGAAAAACATCGAACAGATATTCATAAACTAGAAAAAAAATCTATTTTTGTCCCCTCACTCCACATTTATGCTACATTACATGCTAAAACAAATAAAAAATTAAAGCTATGTAGAAATAATTAAAAAAACAGAAACTAATAAAAAGAGACTAAAATTCAAATTTTAAATAAAAGCATATTCAAAATATTATTATAAATATTATATAAATACTTCAAATATTCTTAATAATAGTATATACTTTTTTATATTAGTTTTTATAATTAATATTTTTAATTAGCTTTTATTTTTATATTTTAGGTTTTTGGCTCTACTATTTCAATAATTACCATTTAGGACACACTTGATGGGAAAACAATATGAAGGTTTATGAATAACTGTAATATATTCCACCTGGAATGTTAAGTTTTTTTCTGAAAGGAGAAAAGGCAATGACTGACCAAGCTTTGCTTTTGAGCTAGGTCAATCTGTCATTGCTTTTGTTCTGATGTATATCTTCTGTAACATGATCCAGATTAGTGCGAGTTACACTGCCAGTGCACCACCTTTATACCCAAAGGGTTTTGGCACGACGTGATCGAAAAAAAGAGTATATTTCCAAAGTCGGCAGTTCTGTTGGGAGGAATTAGTGTGTTAATATTTCAAATCAGTGACATGGAATATGGCCGACATAACCATTTCTTCCACAGGAAGATCCCATGCCTACAGGAATGGGGTGGACCATCCCTTCCGATTTGGCAGTTTCACACGAAGAGGCTTTATTGTCACCTGCAATAGTGTGTTTTTTCTTTTAAACAACTTATAGATCTCTATCCAGTTTTGTATAACTTCAGACTGAGACTAGCAAACTCAAGGATCTAAGAAAGACAACATCTACAGTAACAGACACATGAGACAGTGTCATTGAGAGCAGGACAATAACAGCGGTGAAACTGGGCTTGGCATTACAGCTGTGATTATATTGTTGAAGAGGGACAGATCTGAGTGTTAATCGCAGGAGGCCCTGTGATTTCACAGCACGTCTGGAGTGCTGGAACTTCATTGGCGTAATAAGCTGCAGGTGTTAACAGTAGTTTGGCAATATCTACAATACCTCCATACGGACATTTATGCAGGCTGCTATAACCAAAGCCCTCTTCTGTAGCAACTGTTCATGGGAAGAAAAAGATACAAAGATATCAAATTACAGTAACACAGGGAATAAAAGGATAGACTTTTAATTTGAAATGTCTCAAATTCTTCCTTGAATGACAAAAGTGAAAGTTTAGGTAGTTAATGGCACTAGAAAGAGAAATACGGTCTGGAATGAACAGATAAAAAAAAAAAACATGGGGGTAGAGGGACATAAAAGATAATGGTTTTGGCTGATGCTGTGCTGCATTTCTACACTGCAACGTCCTGAACTGAGGAAGATGCTGAAAATGTCAATCATACAACATGCACAATAAAAAACAAACAAACAAAAAAACAATCATAAAAACATAATTTCAAATGGACAATGTCTATACAGACATCACTGAAACTAATGATTTATTTCAGTTCAGTTAAGATGTTGATTCAGTAGCCGCTCCTATGGATTCAGTTCAGTGAAAGTCAGACTGATTCAAACTGGTAACCCAACATTTGAACTATATACATTAAGAGATCCAACTGATTTGTCCAAGAATCAGACTACACTGGTTGTGGTGTATGTTTTTGATTCGCAAAAAAATAAGCGACTCACAATCAGACAACAATGGTTGTGCTGGATATTATTGATATACTAAACAGAACCAGCTCATGAGAGTCATTTGTTTATGAATCCGATTACAATGTACGAGCCAGATGTTAGTGATTCGCTAAAAAGAGCAAGGTCATAAGAATCCTTTGTTAATGAATCAGACTACATTGGTTGTGCCAGATGTTAGTGATTCACTAAAAAGAACCAGCTCATAAAAATCATTTGTTCATGAATCATGACTCAGACTCTTGGTTGTGCTGGATATTACTGATTCACTGAAAAGAACCATCTCATAAGAATCATTTGTTTGTGAATCAGACTACACTAAGACTGTGTCCAAAATCACCCCCTATACCCTTAAATAGGGCACTATTTGAAGGGACAGCCATTTGTAGTGGTGTCCGAAACCATTGAGGAAGTAATTGAGTGCACTCATTCAATCCCACAAAGCACCACAATAACAAGTGTACAACTGATGTACACTCAACGGCTAGAGAATACCCATAATGCACTGTGAGATTCGCGCAGTGAATGAGTTCCTGCGACTCACCAGGAGATGGCGCTGCAGCTGAATCAATAATCCATCCATTTTCCAAACAATATCATACAGGTATAAATTCCTTTTTAATTGATTATTAAATTGTTTAATTAGAATCAGCACCTCCAAATCCGAGGCCATGGTCCTCAGTCGGAAAAGGGTGGCTTGCCCACTTCAGGTTGGTGGAGAGTTCCTGCCTCAAGTGGAGGAGTTTAAGTATATTGGGGTTTTGTTCACGAGTGAGGGAAGGATGGAACAGGAGATTGACAGACGGATCGGTGCAGCTTCTGCAGTAATGTAGTTGATGTACCGGTTTGTCATGGTGAAGAAAGAGCTGAGCCGCAAGGCGAAGCTCTCGATTTACCGGTCAATCTACGTTCCTACTCTCACCTATGGTCATGAGCTTTGGGTCATGACTGAAAGTACAAGGTCCCGGATACAAGCGGCCGAAATGAGCTTTCTCCGCAGGGTGGCTGGGCGATCCCTTAGAGAAAGGGTGAGAAGCTCGGTCACTCGGGAGGAGCTCAGTGTAGAGCCGCTGCATCGAGAGCGGTCAGCTGAGGTGGCTCGGGCATCTGTTCCGGATGCCTCCTGGACGCCTTCCCAGGGAGGTGTTCCGGGCGCGTCCAACTGGGAGGAGACCCTGGGGAAGACCTAGGACACGCTGGAGGGACTATGTCTCCCGGCTAGCCTGGGAACGCCTTGGTGTCCCCCCAGAAGAGCTGGAGGAAGTGTCTAGGGAGAGGGAAGTCTGGGCATCTCTGCTTAGACTGCTGCCCCCGCGACCCGGCCCCGGATAAGCGGAAGAAGATGGATGGATGGATGGATGGATGGATGGATGGAAGGAATTGTTTAATTACAGTTTATACATGCTAGTTTCCATGACAGAGTTCAGGATAGATCTTTTCATTACTACTGGTGGAGCTGCCAGTTTGCTATGTTTCAATTAATTATTAAACAGCAAGCACAAACTATGCAAAAGCGGCAGCCCTTCCGGGGCACTCAGTGTCCGAATTCACTCACTCGTTATCATTCACTCCTTCAAGTGGACTATTTTACTGGAGTAATGTAGGGAATAGTGAATGAGGGTATAGGGGGCGATTTCGAACACAGTTTGATGCGACTAAATGGCAAACATATTCACAGCAAGTTTAATGCTAAATTTACATTATTCAATAATGAAGTCAATGGAATTTAAAAATGTTTGTCAAATTAAGACTTTTTAATCTCAATGTAGGCTACAAGGTGTTTCACATATTGTTGCAATCTGAGCCCCTAACCTTTTTCTAATTAAAGACAAACAGCATCAGGTGCGTGGTTTTGAGCTCTGTGTGGTCCAGAGCCAAGGCATTATTTAACACAGCATTCTATTACAACACTAATGCCATTAAATAAACCTTAACCACAAACAGAGCAATTTAAGTGACCAATGCGTATCTACAAACCTACATCGGAGCCACTCTCATCTGTTACTCAGTCAGCTGAAAATATAATACAACAGAACTCCAGTGATTGGATTTGGCAGGAAGTATTTCCTGAAGGAAAAAAGGTCTATTTCACAGCACCTGACTGTGGTGGAGGTAGAGGAGAGCTGGGAATGATAAAGCTACTCTTGGGAGCAGCGCTGGCAAGCGGTCAATAGAGCCTTACAGCTGCACGCTCAGAAACACGCTGCACTGCCAAACACTTGAATATGGAGTAGAAGGAGGGAGAAAGGGATAAGGGGTCCTACAGTATTACAGTGATGAAAAGTTGAATGATGAAGCTAATGGCCACTCTCTACTAATGACTCTCTAAGCAGTGGAGTAACTAGGATCATATTTCCTTTGTCAATTGCAAAAACATTTTTTTTTTTAATTGCACAACCTAAAAATGTGTAAAGTATATATATATATATATATATACACACACACACATACAAAAATACCACTTTAACATTGGTATCATTGCATAGTCGGCTATATTGCGAATATACTTTATGCTGTGTCAGGGTTTGTCAGACAAAGTTTATAATGCTTTCTGCGAGATGCCATTCTTGTAATGGATGCATTAAAAAGTGCTGATGGTTGTCACAACTGTTCAGACGTAATTAATGGAGTCATCTGGGTGAGGAAGCATCTTTCAGTGCTGGTGCTCTATACTTTACATCAGTAAGGTTACTCTGACATTGATACTGCAGGTGCTGTCAGGAAAAGGCTGAGTTCATCTCATCCAGCCAAATTATGATTATATATTAGGGTCATTAAGATTGCCAAAAGTGGCAGTAAAGACTTACATTGTTACAAAAATGTATTTTGAACTTTTTAATCTATTTCAAAGACTCCTGAAAAGAATGCATCACTGTTTTCATCATTGATAATGATAAGAAATGTTTCTTGAGCAGCAAATCAGCATAATTAGAATATGATTTCTGAAAGATCACGTGACACAGAAGACTGGAGTAATGATGCTAAAAAAATTAGCTTGGCCATCCCAGGGATAAATAATACAATTGAAAAGAGTTATGTTAATTTGAAGTATTTCACAATATTACTGTATTTATTTTTTTGATCAAATAAATACAGCCTTGGTGCGCATAACAGACTTTTAAAAAAAAAAGTGTATGTAAATGTTTCTCGACATGTACAATGGGGTCCACAAGTTGAAGATCTCAAGTGAAAATGCTTCTATTTTGTATTTTTCTATGTTAAAACATTTTACCCATTACAAATGATATTACTAGCATAATAAGTCAAACTGAAAGTGTAAGTTAAGAAATATAAATTGCCCAATTTAGTGTTGAATCTTATTAGGTTTCTTATTTCAATTTTATATCAAATCATGTCATCATGTTTTAAATATGTATAGGTTTAAATTTGATTCTGAATCCCAGATTTTTAATGTGGTCTCAGACTCTTGGGACCCACTGTATATCTTCTGTAAAGCTCTTTATAAACACTACAGAATTGAGTGCAAGAAAGCAAATCAGACCTGACAGTTTCAGCCTGTTTTTATGTTGTGCGCGTTTAAAAAATTTCTTTATCAAATGACGACCATGAAAGGCCCGTGGGTGTGCCGTCTGGGACAAGGCTAAGTAGAAAGACAATAAGACCAGCTATAATTACAGACACACACACACAGCGAGCATAAACATAAACACATGCACCTGGCTGAACACACCTGGCCAAATCCTCCTCACAAACAGATCTCACAGAGCAGTCATCTTGGCTTACTGATTTAATTGAGTGCATATGAACCACCGTCTACAGGAAGAAGAGAAATGAGCTGCCTGTAGTCATGAATATGAGAGAGAACGTTCCTCACTGTCATCTCATGTGAGACTGCGGGAGAAATTCCACAGTCACGCTTGACATAATCAAAGAACAGAGGGCACATGACAGACATTTTCTCATTACGTCCTGCTAAATACAACCATCACACTGACGTGTAAATTAGACTTCTGGAGAGAGAAAAAGAAGACAGCAGGGATGCTAATTTAACAAATCTGGGTGTGACTCTGATTCTTTAAAGCATTAGTTCACCCAAAAATGGGGGAAAAAAAAGTGTCATTTACTCACCCTCATGTCATCAAACGAAACCCATAAGACATTCGTTCATCTTCGAAACAAATTGAGATATTTTTAAAGAAATCAGAGATTTCTGTCCCTCCACTGACACTCCACACAACTACACTTTGATGCTTCAAAAAGTTCATTAAGAGATCATAAAACTAGTCCATATGAATCGAGCAGTTTAGTCTAAATTTTATGAAGAGTTGTATAAACATAGCCATCATGTTAAGACAGTGTCTTAAGATCTAGTATGGACCACTTAGCAGTTAGTCAATGGGCATTCAGTCTTACTTTTCAGTATCAAATTAAGCCAATCTACATTTTTATGTAACCGATTAAAAAAAAGTTATGAGCAATCTTAAAGAAAAAAAAGAAGATCTTAGTGGTTTATGCAACCAGCCCCAGTTCTTGATTCTCAATCCTAAAACAAAGAGAAAGACAGGCGATGAGAGAAAGTGAAAGAGATAACTGTTCTAGCAGCTCATGTTCAAGCAGGAAGCTTGATCGCAAAACACTAGATTAATGCTGTGAATGAAGCAGAATCCAGTTTGGTGTAAAGGTGCCATTAGTTGGCAAGAAGCCGCTTGCTCTTATCACATGCACTCATGTGTGAGAACACTCCAAATCACGCAATCCACAATTCAATGGCAACTTTAAAAGCTCAACAACAACGTGTTCACTGCAATCGATAGCTCTTTAAAGCCATAGCTACAGACTAGCACACAGCAAAATCATTATCGGTCCATTTAAAACCCTTTTAGCACCACATACTAGTGCTGTTATTTTTAAACATATAATTATTTTGATGTTAAAATACTTTTCCCTGTTTACCTAAGAAAGACTGCAAGTACTTAATTTGTCGACTGATTGTAAACACTGTGAATAGCATACTACTGTACACTTTACCGTTCCAAAGTTTGAGTTCGGTAACATTTTTAAATGTTTTTAAATGTTGTAAAACATTTTTGAAAGAAGTCTTATGCTCATCACTGCTGTATTAATCAAAAACAGAGTAAAACAGTAATAGTATAAAATATTATTAATTTTAAAATGGACTGTTTTCTATTTTAATATATTTTAAAATGTAATCTATTCCTGTGTTGGCAAAGCTAAATCTTCAGTGTCACATGATCCTTCTGAAATCATTCTAATATGCTGATTTGATGCTCAAGAAATATTACCTATTACTATCAATGTTGAAAACATTGGAAACCATGATACATTGTTTTTTCTTCACGATTCATTGATGAATAAAAAGTTCAAAAGAATGGCATTTATTTGAAAAAGAAGTCTTTTATAAATCTTTACTGTCCATTTTGATAAATTTAAAGGATTATTATTGAATACAATTATTAAATCCTTAATTTAAAAAAAAAGTACTGACCCCAAACTTTTGAATGGTAGTGTATACTGTGTATGTACAGAATAAAAAAAAGTATGTATATAGAGATATCTGGAGTATATTTGCCAAAAATGGGGAGTATTCAACCAAAGCACACTACATAGGTCATTAGGCACTGTATCCCACAATGCAATGTGCTTGACCTTCCTTTTCCAGTAAACATCCTATTAACATAACATCCCCTACCCAATATTTGATCGACTAAAAGTTAAGACATTTTCTTACACAAACACAGATGCATGCGAAATAGATTTCATTTCTGAGATGATTGCAACACGCCAAATGTAATATGACAACATTGTAGCATTCCTCAGTTTGAAATGATTATTATTACATAATGCATACCGTTTCACATGATATTTTGAAATATAGTAGGCAGTATTGAATGTATACACTAGTACTGTGCATCTATCATCTATGTGGTGCCTCTATAGGCACAGAAATGACACACTTCTGCTTGAACTTCTGTTCTGCAGTAGTACAAGTCATTTTTAGAGAGGCTCAAGTATCAGATGACGACTAATTTTACCGTCAAGTGACTATCTCTAAACCACCATTTACTACTTTCTGCACAAATGTGGGCTGCTAAATATTTGTTCTCTGAAATCACATCTGAAATGACCTTGGGGAGCCCAGCTCTTGGCTCAGGCCTCAGAAACATGAGTGTCTATAATCCTCTGGCGTATCAGTTCGGTCTGTGAGGCTCAGTGCGGTGACTGGGTAAAATGAAAAGTGCTGATGCCAGGAAGCACAGTGGTAATACTACGGCCCCTCAGCTGCAATGGAGTTTTGTGAATGAGTGATGAAGTAACCATGTGCTAATTGTTGTTACAAGGCTATCTGTACAGTCATTTAACTGGAAGTTACTGTATGTATAGTATCTTTTATATCACTGAAATGTCACAACATTTATATATGAAAGTAGAGAAGCACCAAAATAAAAATTCTGGGCCAAAAATTCAGGAAGCACTTGGCCGAAAACCGAAACGGAATTAATGAATTAATCAAACTTATTTAATAATCAACACTCAGATAGAGAGTTGTACAAACATTTAAACATAAGGTAGTTTTCCTATCAACTGTTTAACTCTTTCGCCACCATTGACAGAAATTTCCGTCATTTATCCGACAATGCTTTCTGACAAATATTCAGGCTTTCAGTGTTTTCTTATTATAAAACCAAATTAGTATCAAAATATCTGCCAAACTTGTTATCCATCACTACAAGTAGCAAACCAGAGAACGAAAAGAAGCACACACACCAACCATTCCTCGATACAAATACAGCTGTGGATGAAAATAATATTTGGTGCAAACTTAACCCCTTTGGTGCAAAACTATTGTTTGTTTATCTATTACGTTTTATGCACTAGTTTCACACTATAAGGCCTGCTTTGAGGCCATTGAATTGTGTATATGTCCTTACAGTTTACAAGCCAAAACAACACCCTTCATCTTGATAAAGCCTCTTCTCACCATGTTCTTTCAAGGACTTTCAACACATCACAATTAAAAACAGATTGAAACTTCGGTTACACAATACACCATCCCATGCTGTTACTCTTCATGAGAAAATCATGGACAAATACTGAAACAATTATAATAAAAACATTTCAAGATCAAGTCTTATGGTTAGAATTTCCTAAGGAAAATCTTTTTCAGTTGTGACTTTTTCAGTCACAGGGAAAACAAGAACAAGTATTACAATTTTACATTTTAAATCACATGATCTTGATATGCTGTTGTACTTTGAAAACATTCTAGGACTGGTATAACCAACCAAAACAATAGTAAACTATTACATCTAGAATTGCTAATGTGTAAAATGATAAACTTTACTCCAACCCTTAATATTTGACTATTTCCTGCAAAAAGAAAACAGTACAAACATGTATAATGAAATTAAGGTTTGGCAAATCCAACTTAATTACATTTGAGAAGTTTTGGGGAAGCCAAGGAGAAACTGCATATGCATCTGATATCATGTAGACTACGGTTCTAAGGTTTGGAATCAGTAAGATTTGTTTTAAATACTTGTATTCAGCAAGGACACATTAAATTGATCTAAAGACTTTATTACAAAAGATTACTATTTCAAATTAATGCTGTACTTTTGAACTTTCTATTTATCAAAGAATCCTGAAAAAAATTATGTTTCACGGTTTCCACAAAAATATTGAACAACTTGCTATATAAGAGACTTCTTTCAAAAACAGTACAAAAAAAAAAAATGTACCGACCCAAACATTTGAACGGTAGTGTATATACAATTGCTCCTGGGTCAGTCGACATTTTTATTTTGCGCACATGTGCGTTTATGCATTTTGGCAGGCGGTTACCTCTGCTGATCCTTTGTTTCTCTCCGCTCAGGATTCCTGGAGTGTCAATCACACTGATGCTCTCCAGAACAGGATTGGGTAGCTGGGCACACACAAACCTGAAGGCCAACCCAAACAAACAGGAGTCACACTCAACGACACTGCAATCCTTCTTCATCCCACTTATATACTTCATTCTTGATTTGAGCTTGTGCTTGTTCTCTCTTTAAAGTGAAAATATTCATCCCATTTTCTACAGTTTTATGCTTCATTCTTGATTTGAGCTTGTGCTCAACAAGCTCTCAACTAAAAAGTCCTAAATATCCAAAACTGTGAAGTTGCAGTAATTTGGCATAGATATGGAGCAGAGTGCCATAAACCATTATTTTACCCCTGCAGTTTGACCAAGTTGGACATGGTAAAACATAAAAAGCAAGTAAGACTTTACATTTTTATAGCCTGAGTAAAAATGTCAGCCCTGAGATGCTTTAAAAGCAAGCCAAAATGTTGTGCATGGCTTTTGTGGCTTATAGTGTGTGAACTAAGCCCAGAAAAATTGTGTCATGTTTTGGAGTGAATCGCTAAGGACCTCAGGCTAGGGAAACTTGTTCCTAAAATCATTTGCTCTTCTTTTGACAGTTACTATTAGAACAAGTTGGACACAAACAACTTGAAAGTACTGAAGAGCACATTCTAGCATGAAGATTTACTGAACATCTGGCACCAGACCTCACGCAAGTACAAAATATCTAGCAGTTTAGGCCAAATATGAACATTTTAAGCTGGAGAGTTTTATTTAATATGAGAAACTACTAATATATATATATATATATATATATATATATATATATATATATATATATATATATATATATATATATATAAAATATTGTAATTGCAAAATAACCATATTTGTAGCGGTCTTGCTTGTATTGTCAAATAATTTAATGTATAATTATATGCAGTAGTTTACAACATGTACACTGAGCTGCTGCTATTTGTGAATTCATAAATGATATACATATCTAAAAATATATCTGAAAACCAGGGCAGTTGTCTCAAGCATTTCAAATGACATAAACCCACAGCCAAAAAGGGTGCATGCCAAGTAATATCACATGAGCATGTTTACTACCTTCTTGTACCAAACTGTGAAGAGAAAATGTATTTGCACAAAGACAGTACATATGGTAAAGAGGAATTTCACCAAAAATTCTGTAACCATTTACTCAACTTCATGTCATTCTTTTCTTCTGTGGAACTCAAACTAATTTTTTTTTTGTCCACACAATGGAGGTCATTATTGTTTTGGTCCCCATTGTTTTTCATATTGACATTCTTCAAACTATCTTCTCACAGAAGAAAGTCAGTCATACAGGTTTGGACTGACATGCGGTTAAGTAAATGACGACAGTACTTTCATTTATGGGTGAATTGTCCCTTAAAAAGTGTGTGTTGCTGGTCTTCTGACAGAATTGCATGAGACTAATTAAAAAATATGCAACTTTGCTATTGCAAAAGGCAAAGAGACAATTTTCTCAAGAGTTTTTCTGCTGATTTGCACAACAAGCAGCGGAGCCTGCCAAACCCTCAGACTACTAAGTGCAGCACAGACCACTTGCACAAGCAGCACAAATAATCACATGCATGCGATTGCATCCATAGGGATTTATTCATAAAGAACTGTCACTCTATCATGCACACTTTTATTGTTGAGTAATTTTCAGACTGTAAATGACAGCCTGCTTAATATGCTGTTGAGCTCTTGTCTGTCTGTGGCGTAATCATGTGACTGGAGGTCAGTGGATCAGACAACATGAGGAAACTCAATCAAGAGGAGGAATGTTGCCTAGCACCAGCCCCCTCTGTGATGTCATCATGAGTCAAGAGGATCATGCTACTTCTGACAATTTTTTTAGTTGAAGATTTATGACCCAAAATGTAGTAATAAAACTAACTATAAGAAACGTTTTGCAGGCAGGAAAACTAATCACCCCCAGAGAATTTCTTTGTCAAAAAAATTTTGGTCTGATCTTTCAAAATTCCTTGCTTCAAACACTGAATTGGATATTGCGCCAACATTGTGTGATATAGTACTAGATAGTTGATATTGTATTTATAATATATAATATATAGGAAATGCAATAATTTTATTGGCAAAATATTTTATTCATAAATGTAAACAATACTCAAATGTAATACTGTTCTTCATTATACTTGAATTACTTAATTATGACAATTAATAATAAAATAATAAAAAAGAGTAATAACTGTGAAATTGTAAAACACTTTTGAATGTAGCGTAATTTAATTACATTCTTTTGTCATTCTTTATTTTGTATCATTGTATGCATTGTATGCATATATATATGTGTGTGTGTGTGTGTTTTATTTTGTCTTCCATCCTTTAGTTTAAAAATTCTGTTATCCATTGTTAATGTCCTTAATTGTTTATACTTTTATTACATGGTTTGTTCTCATTACATTCAATAAAAAAAAGCTCTAAATGTTTTGCTCTAAAGTTTGGCTGAACTGTTCATTTCAATAAACATGAGAACTAAAATAAAACATTATATTGTTTTTATCCCACCTGTTAAGGAAGGCATTGCCAAAGGCATTGAGTTTCCGAAAGGGTTTTTTGGGATCCACAACCAGTGCGTTTCCTGGAATTAGTCCTTCCATGTTGCCATGCATCACTGCTATGAAGGAGTCAGTTGTGGGTTCTGGACCAATCCGCATACCAGGGAAGTCCTGCTCCAGGAGATATCTATAAAAAGAGATTCATTTAGATCAAAACACTTCTATTGAACATTATCATGTGTGTAAAAAATATAAAAATAAACATTTTAAAAGTCTAAGAGTATCTGAATTTAACAGTACTTAAGTATTTTACTCATACTGAATGTAGGCTCAAAGATGCAATAGTCCTCAACAACTAAGAGACGTGCCAGTGAAAAACAAGAAACAGTTTATTTGAGAGGAGAGCAAACAGTTTTCTAAAAATCGAAATAAAACTGAATAACCTCAATATTGCAATAAATCAAGGTCGCCACAACAGCCTCTTAAACATCAGAATCTTAAATATGTCAAGCATTTTATGTCATAATTTTTCTTTCTTTTAAATTAGTCAAATTTCTAAAGCCTAGATTACTTCCATGTTTAAATGGGGGAAAATATCCCAAAATTCCAATGTGTTCTCAGACTTAGGGATCTATCTCCGTAATGGATAAGACCATGTTCACATGATTCAGATGATTTCCGTTGCTGTTAAAGGAACACTGCTAAGATGACACTCTAATAAAGAATGTGAGTTTGCTAAAATAATGTTTACTCTTCTCGGCACAGAGTCATTCAAACAAACCCTGCTGTGGACATGTGATGGCACTGAGACTGTTTGGAATACAGTGTAGGTCAAAATGAGAGTTTGAGGACACTTGGCCTCAGCTGAGAACTTATTAGCTGCGGTTTATGCCAGTAACACAAGAGTGTCAACAGAACACTGGCGACATTTGGATGTTTTGCCAAGGCCAGTGTATCTAATACAGAGGAAGTTATCTATCGCTTTTCTGTAACCCTGTGAAATCACAAAACAATTCAAACAAATCTCTCCCTGGCTCAAAATATACACAGTTGTTCAAAAGTTTGGGGTCAGTACGATTTATTTTTTAAAGAAATTAATACTTTTATTCAGCAAGGATGCATTAAATTGATCAAAATTTATATATATATTAAGGTGCACAACTGATAAATGTTTCTTGAGCACCAAATCAGCTAATTAGAATGATTTCTGAAGGATCATGTGACACCAAAGACTGGAGTAATGATGCTGAAAAGTCAGCTTTGCAGTTACAGGAATAAATTATGTTAAAACACTTATTTTAAATTGGAAATTAGTGTTTTTAGGCATAAGATTACAAAAAACATTTAAAACATATTGCCTAACTTTTTGGCAGCTACATTGATCAATTGATTAATTTTAGTTTATTTAATAAAAAAAAATACATTAGGGTGAATTGCAATATGGATACCCTGGTGCTCAAAGCAAAACTGCTAACACTTTACAATAAGGTCTTATTTGTTAAGATTAGTTAATGTATTAACTAAAATGAACAAACAATGAGCAATACATTTGTTACAGTATTTATCAATGTTAGTTAATAAAAATCCAGCTGTTCGTTGTTTGTTCATATTAGTTCACAATGCATTAACTAATGTTAACATATACATTTGATTTCCGTAAAGTATTAGTAAATGTTAAAATGAGCATTAACTAAGATTAATAAATGCTGTAGAAGTATTATTAATTCTTAGTGCATGCTAACTAAAGTAATTAACTAATGTTAACTAATGAAACCTTATTGTAAAGTGTTACCCAAAAAGTTACTTGCTAATCTATGCGTTTGTCCACTGACCAACAAAATCCCACAACTCATTTTATGTTGGAAAATAACTATGTGCTATTGATATGGTTGTTTAAATGATGTTAGAAATTTTAAATTGTTATCTTATCATTGACGTTTAAAATGTTAATTTGAAAATAGGTAAATACTCTAAAGATCTGGGGCCTCATTTATAAACGTTGCGTACGCACAAAAGAAGGCGTACGCCGCTCTCTACGCAATAATTGGTATTTATAAAAAGCAAACTTGACGGTAAAATGTGCGGTCCTTCACGCAAGCTCTGACCCAGGCGTACGCACAAAAACGAGTGAAATGAGAAATGGCGACACCGTCGGCAGATGGAAGAAACACGTGAAAGTGTGTGAAACTGTAGACCGTTGTGTAAAATAAATGGCAATACTGCCTCTCATAAATAACACGAAGACGTCACAAAGCAAGTATTACAATTAACAGCCTACACGAACACCCGTTTGATCGATCTGCAACAGAAATGCAAATTAACACATATTTGCAAAAAGAAAAGTGAAATGTTCTGCAATAATATTGGCATGTTATACAATTCATCCTCATAAATAAGATGGTAAACAGAACGAAATAATGTACAAAACTGATATTCTCGCCAATGTGTCCGTCTGGCGGAGCAGATATAGCTAGATAGTCAGTCAGATAGATAGATAATTAGGGAGAGATAGATAGATAGATAGATGTATTATTTGTCCACTGGGGAAAGTTGTTTTCATAGTAAAAATGTCTTTATCAGCTACGGAATCATGGTATTCATGCAGGTATTTCATGCATATGCCTTTAGTTTGTTTTATTTTTGATAAAATAACGTATGATGTAGACCTATGTCTCAATCATTCAGAAAGCTGCAAGAAATTACATTTGCGCTGAACTATTTCCCATTTCCAAGTAGATTATAACCGAGATCTGTAGCTTGTCATTTATTTTTTATTTCGGCCACAGTCCGAGGTTGTGAGGCTACAGCATTTACGGCATAAAACCGTGCGCACGCACGCACATCCTACGCATTTTTCCCTTAATAAATCACAATCAATTCTAAATGTAGCGCAGCTTTTGCGGCTTCATGTCACGCCCATAGTTGCCCATAAATAGTCCGTGAAACGCCCATAAGTTAATATTCATCGATTGCGAAATCATGGCAAACATAGAGAGGAAATCAAAAAAACGTAACTTCACTCAATGTGAAGTAGAAGTTATCGTTGGCGAGGTGGAAAAGAGGAGAAAAATGTTGTTTGGAGGGCACAGTGTGGGCATTACTAATGCCAAAAAGGCACTTGAGTGGCAAAAGGTTGCAGACGCCGTAAGTGCTGTAGCCTCACAACCTCGGACTGTGGCCGAAATAAAAAAGAAATGACAAGCTACAGATGTCGGTTATAATCTACTTGGAAATGGGAAATAGTTCAGCGCAAATGTAATTTCTTGCAGCTTTCTGAATGATTGAGACATAGGTCTACGTCATACGTTATTTTATCAAAAATAAAACAAACTAAAGGCATATGCATGAATACCATGATTCCGTGGCTGATAAAGACATTTTTACTATGAAAACAACTTTCCCCAGTGGACAAATAATCTATCTATCTATCTATCTATCTATCTATCTATAGACACATTAGCGAGAATATCAGTTTTGTACATTATTTCGTTCTGTTTACCATCTTATTTATGAGGATGAATTGTATAACATGCCAATATTATTGCAGAACATATTTCACTTTTCTTTTTGCAAATATGTGTTAATTTGCATTTCTGTTGCAGATCGATCAAACGGGTGTTCGTGTAGGCTGTTAATTGTAAGACTTGCTTTGTGAAGTCTTCGTGTTATTTATGAGAGGCAGTATTGCCATTACACAACGGTCTACAGTTTCACACACTTTCACGTGTTTCTTCCATCTGCCGACGGTGTCGCCATTTCTCATTTCACCCGTTTTTGTGCGTACGCCTGGGTCAGAGCTTGCGTGAAGGACCGCACATTTTACCGTCAAGTTTGCTTTTTATAAATACCAATTATTGCGTAGAGAGCGGCGTACGCCGCCTTTTGTGCGTACGCAACGTTTATAAATGAGACCCCTGGTCTATACATCACATAATGTATCTATTAAAACAGTAGATCTTAAATAGTTTGTGCATAACATTCATGAGCTTCACTTTTGTGATGTCAAAACCAGAGGTATCTCCACCAATTTTTATAAACAAAGTGAGCACCACCACTTTTGTATATGCGGCCATGTTGAAAAGATTCAATGTTACGCATGAAACCCCTCATGACATTATGATGAAGTGTTTCATGGGCTTTCTCACATTCAGGAAACATACAGAGAAAGTTGAGCTTATTTTCTTTCATAGTTATGTATGCAGTCAGCAGAACAGACACTTTGTCCACTGAGGCTCTCACGACCCTTATGAATAATGCACAGGAGGAAAGAGAGCCAGAGCCAAAGTGAGAAGGCACATTTGTTACTGCTAGTGCAGGACAATACCTCACTCTCACATTTAAGACTCACCTCGAGAACAAACATGGCCTAGTTATTCAAAGAATCCCAGATTATGTTATTAAAATTAACTATAGCCAATGACATTACATTTTATGATGGGGTTATGAATCAGAAAATATATACACACTAACATTAAAAAGTTTAGGGGTTGGTAACATTTTTAAAGGAGTTTATGGTCAACATAAGGCTGCATTTATTTACTAAAAAATACAGTAAAAACAGTAATATTTTGAGATATTACAATTTAAAATAACTTTTCTATTTTAATACATTTACATTTTTTATTTATTCTGGTAAAGCTGAATTTTCAGCATCATTACTCCAGTCTTCAGTGTCACGTGGTAATTCAGAAATCATTCTAATATGCTGATTTGGCGCTCAAGAAACATATTATTATCAGTTGTGCACCTTGATATTTTTGTGGAAACCGTAATACATTTTTTTCACAAGGATTTTTTCATAATAAATGCTGTTCCAGTGAACAGCATTTATTCTACTTTTTTTTTTTTCAAAAGTCTATACTGTCATTTAAATTTAATGCATTTTTGCTGAATAAAAGTATTAATTTCTTTAAAAAAATGTTTTTACCGACCTCAATTTTGAACATCATTTACAGTTAGAAGAAAAGTTGATTCAAATAAAATTTTACCATTATATAATTGTTTAAAAAAATCTACAACTTGCTTAATGAATTCATAATGTTTGCATAGACCTACACAATCTCAAATAACTGTTAGGCCTAATATCACACTTGCTTACAAAGTACTAACTTTAAGCTATTCGTTTAACTTCTCTATCAGAATCATCTTCAGGTTAGTCTTAAAAATGTTGGAATGACCACATAATGACTTTTCAAATGGATAACTGGTGTGTCTCCATCCACATTTCCATCTCTAAACTTTTCTGCATTCTAGAACCTATTAGTGACAACAAGTAACTATGGCAATGCTGGAGTCATTGGAAGTGTCTCTTGTTGCCTGGTGATCTTTAGTAGTTTGTTGCATTTCTTTTTAGACCTGAAAGCTTTAAATAACCCCGCAGACAAGCATCACACCACAGCAGCGGCATTGTGTCCTACAGATACATCTTAGAGCTGGAGCCAGGCCTGTTCTGTTGACAGGTTAACAGTGTCTGTCCAAGCTAAAATTATAGTATGTTAAACTTTGTTTAGCATGTAACATCAAGATCTGTATTCAATGAACAGAAATTCTCATGTAAACAGATGAATGATAAATCTGTATGACTGAATTTTGTGGCTTATAGGATTGTAAGGCATCTGACATGGAACTTGAAAACCTGGTTTTGGATGTTGCAAATGTAATTGAGAAAGTTATTTAAATATATACCAAATATTTAAGTGGTGCTGTTTAAGATGACTTATAATAAATTATAAATGAGGAATATTTTCAGATTTTACTGCAACGCGTTGTTGTGAGCTTCTCAGTCCTGAATATATCTTTCACAAAAAATAGGTGTGTGACACACAAAATAATCTTACATGTATCCTGTTAAATATTATATTATTATAATTATTAAAATATATTCTCATGAATAACAATAATAAACATTATTATAAAGTTTCCTGGCTGATGTCCTTACAGTGCTCAGGACACCAGCACCTGTTTAACAGGAGCCAAAACACACATCATACCTTATGAAGCTGGTTTTGCCAGTGGAATACTGTCCCACCAGGAGAACCATGGGTTTATTGTCAAAATCTGCATCCTCCAAAGCGGGAGAGTGAAACTCGTGGAATTTGTAGTGCTCCTCCAGTGGAAGCAGTTTGGTTTTGTAGAGCTTCTTGAGTCCTTCACTGACAGTCTGGAAGACTTCTGGATCCTTCTTCCTCCTGTCATCGGTTCCTAACCAGCTGAACATGGTGCAATTCGAGAATATGCAATCTTACACGATTATTTCTGTTTTCCTTGGACAATTATATCACAATATGCACAAACGAGCAGTATTAAAATGAATGACTTTTTTTTCTGACGTAGATGTATTTAAGAGTCCATGGAAAATGTTCCCTAGTCTCTAGGCCACTGACGACACAAAATGCACAAAAGACTAGACCATATTTACAAAATATGATGCATTATATAATATTCTGCGTACATGTCACGGTCAAAAACATAACAAAACAGGCAGCCTTTCATTCAGGCTTTGTTGGAATAAAAGCGCGCGCCGCTAGACGCAACAATGTATCACTCCGCGAACGCAATAGACACAGTGTTGGAATTTTGAAAGAGAAAAGAAAACGAGCGCGAAATCCTGCAGCGGAGCAGATTCACTCACGATGACAGGCGTCCACAGGCTTTCCACTGCAGCAGATTTAAATGCCAGTGCGCTGGAGAAACCCGACACTGGAGGAAATGCCCCACTGCTGGCAAAGCCCCACCCAGAGCACAGGAGCTCAGTCAGGGATGCAGCGCCATGCTAGCGGATGGTGATGGTTGGAACTGCAGCTGCTTTCCTCCAGAGAGATTTTTATTTACATCAGTACAATGATTGGTAAATAAAAACATACTTCAAGGATGTATAATATAATATAATATAATATAATATAATATAATATAATATAATATAATATAATATAATATAATATAATATAATATAATATAATATAATATAATATAATATAATATAATAGTAAACCGTGGGATGTATCTCCAAGAAATTAAAAAAACTTAAATCTCAATAATAGGTTAAAAATACAACAAAAAAGAGCATTATTTATCAGCACTTAAATTTAATCATAACATCTCATACACATACTGTACTAGCTATATTCGCATTTCTAATGTGTAAAGGTAAATCAAGTGTGGTTGAAAATGTCCACCTGGTGGCAAGCCTTTCCAACAAATTATTGTGCTCAAAATAGGAAAAAATCCCTTTTGCCTCAGATGTGTAGAGCCAAAAAAAGTCAATGTTGACAAACAAAGAAATTGCTAACCACACACTGAATTAGATCCAGACTGGAGAAAGTCTAAAAAATATATTTTTATTTTATAAACTACATAAAAGTGCACGTGAATTAAAAACTAGACAATCATGAGCAAAATTTTCAGCACATTGCTTTCTTCAGTGCTCACCTATAATCAAATTATATATAGGCTACATATATTATAGCCTATATTATTGTCAGGGTTATGTTAGATTTCATTGTTTTCATTCATGCGTTTGTGTCTTGTGTTTCCTTGCAGTTTAGTCTTGTTAATCTCCTTGTTAATTTCCTTGGTTTATTATTACACCTGCGTCTTATTTAGTACCCCTTGTTTGCTTTACTGTCGGTTATCGTCTTTACTTTGAGTGTGTTTATGCTATTTTGTATTCCTGTGTATTTATTATCCTGCAACCTCTTGCGTTCTGGTTTGATTATTGAAGACTTTTGAATTCGTACATCTTCACGTGTGTTGAATAGAACAAACCAAGAATGTGACAATGATATATGCCTATAGGCCTATCCTATGTTCAGTTCAGTGTTGATTGTAATAACTTCAAGAAAGACTATGAGGTGGGCCCAAAGACTGTAGTGAATTAAATATAGCTACTAAAAGAAGATAAGCCTGCAGGTAATATTCAGCATAGTTAGGGTACCACATACTTCAGAGGAATGGAAGAGGATTCAGTAAATATTTTTTATACTAAAAGTATATTTTCACAATAAAGAAAGCCTATAGAAATGTATTTTTAAATGTATCACTTTAAAAAGCATAAACTCGTTAAATAAACAGGAAATAGAAAACAAGAAATGTTTATCAAATCGCGTTTTTAAGTG
Source organism: Rhinichthys klamathensis goyatoka (assembly GCF_029890125.1). Taxonomy (NCBI): domain Eukaryota; kingdom Metazoa; phylum Chordata; class Actinopteri; order Cypriniformes; family Leuciscidae; genus Rhinichthys; species Rhinichthys klamathensis. Next base: position 5,292,901 of record NW_026606800.1, read on the forward strand.
CTAGTACCTATGCTAATTTTAAACCTATAAGCGTGTAAATAGAACACACCACTAGATGGTGCAATAAGAAAACGAAACACTAACTTCGAAAGCCTAATAACAGGTGACTGTTGATGTTAATACATTTTCTAATTTTTCCCTTTTCGAGTGATTATTCTAAAATGTTTGTACACAAATAAACATTGTATAATGATAACAATTTGATAACAACACTTGTTGACACTCACTGTCCAATTCATAAAGCTGTGGATGAATATGCTGATGTAATGTAACAGCAAAGTTAAGCGAAAATATATTGGGTCAACCCTCATAGACTGGAAATTTTAATACATCAACACTTCCAAAGTACATAAAAGGGTGGAAAGTGTGACTATATGCTTTTACCACTAGATGTCTCTCTCAGTCACACAAACGGGTTTGGTCTTGCGTTTCAAAGTTAAATTCAAGTCGAGAACAAAAACATAGGATTACTCGAGAAACTAATGAAAACAAACTGCTACTGCTGCTGTAATCAGATCATATTATTATTACATTCTTGTGAGTTAAAAGACAGAGTCAGATAATAGATGTAATATGCTGTGAAGTAGTTTGGTCATAGAGAGCAGAAGCAAGTTCCTCTCCTTTGTATTTTTGATTAAAGGAACATGGAAGCAAACAACCATGACACGTTTTCCTAGATGAGGGGCTGACTTTTTATGATTGAAAAAGGAAGATAATTGAAACTGGGCTATTTAATTTTCAGGACCTGTATTGTATTCCACATGTCCTTGTTAGTGGCTGATGAAGCACAACAGAGGAGATACAAAGACACACTTCTGCTAAGCTCTGTTTCATGTGCATGAAGGCCTGGGGCTGTTCATGTTGCTCTCTGAATCCCATTACAACAGCCAACTGTTGTACAGTAGTACTGTGACACAACAGTAGTTTGCCTAATGGACGATCAAAGCAAAATAATTGTGTATGATAAGAAGACTTTTGCCCCTTTAGCACTTTGAATGTGTCTATATTCAGCAGGAATGTGCACAGTATCAAAGCTATACAAGTATCAAAGACACTCCTAAATTAAAATGTTGTCTTCATTTACTCACTGTATGACCTGTATGACTTTCTTTCTTCTATGATACACAAAAGAAGGTATTTTGAAGAATGTTGGTAATTAAATAGTTTTGGTGACCATTGCCTTTCATTAAATGGCCAGATTACCCCATACACAAAATATTTTCTTTTATGTTCCACAGAAAAAAGAGTTTTGGAATGAGACGAGGGTGAGTAAATGATAACTGAATTTTCATTTTCGGGTGAACTATCACTTTAAAACCCCTTACTAGTCGGCCCCAATTTTGGCAAGTGAAGCATTCATGACATACCCAAAATAAAAAGGTTGCTGCTCTTAAGTCATTCTGAATAGACACATAACCAACATATATTTAGAAAGCCAACCCTTGAGAGTTTACATTTCAAGACTCAAAATTAATCAGACTGTTATTAATATTGAGATATATAAGCTCAAACATAAAAACAAAAACAACAAATATTAAGAACATATTTATTAAATGTATAAAAATATTATGTGAATTTAGGATAGCAACTTGAAACCACAACTAAAGTGTAGCCACAATTGTGGTCATGCTTCATTTAAAATCTGAGGATGATATTTCTAAAATTATGCATTTTATTAAGCCTATTGTGAAACCATGTCAGGAGAGAGTTTAGAGAAGTTTTATAGGATGCTAATATAAGATTCTCATCAAATATTTTATTGCCCTGTAAACACCCATTTACAGTCTCTGACTAATGTCTGGCGAGGAGAACTGGCCCATTCATGTTCTTTTCATTTAATCGACCAACCTTTCACACCTATGCCGGTATGAGACTTAATCTTCATTATTCTTTTATCCTTATTCTTTTGTTTGAATTCAGCCATTATAGCCTATATTGGCCATCTAAACCTCTCTGATTCCACCCTACATGATCAATCCATCTATTATATTAAGTCTTGTTAGAAAACAAACAATTCTTGGAACTTTAAATGCGAATTATTATTATTTTTAAATGATTGTATGAAATGGAATAGCTTCTGCAAGCAGGTGCATTAGCACAAGTAGCCTCGAGCTACATGACACAATTTAATGTATTAATATTACACTTTTATTCAAAGTTCACTTTAAAACAACATCTAGTATTTGTATCATATGCCGGTCGCGGATTAAAATGGTTTCAAGTCATGAAAAGATTTTGAAATATGTTATATTTAGCATTTCAGATGAAGCTATGGGCTAGCATTTCCTAGCATATGCATTCTGTAAACATTCTGTATTGATATGAAAACCCCAAATCGCACGAAAATCAAACACAAAACACATAATATTTCAATCGTGCATTTATTAGTTCCTTGTTTCGGGTGAAGAGATGTCAGTTAGTGATGTGTCGTTCATGAACGATTCGTTCATTTTGAACGAATCTTTAATATGACTCGGGACTACCGAGTTGTCTCAGAGAGTGATTCGTTCATTTTGTGTTGATCGCGCATGCGCATTGCGCAACATATGGTTTCTGAATCTGTACTGGAAATGATTAGTTCATCTCTCTCGAGTTCGGGTTCGGGACGGGTCCGAGTCTTTCGTTCTTCCTGTCAGTCCCATAGAGGCTATGCTGTCAGTACCGGAAAAAGTAATGATTAGTTCATCTTTCGAGTCTCGAGTTCGGGTTCGGCCGGGTCCGAGTCTTTCGTTCTTCCTGTCAGTCCCATAGAGGCTATGCTGTCAGTACCGGAAAGAGTAATGATTAGTTCATCTTCTGAGTCTTCGGGTTTGAGTCCTTCGTTCTTTTGTCACGTGACTTGTCACCGTATTGAATAGCCTACTAATTCACAACCTTTTTACAAACAAGCACGTAGTTAATGTATAATATAATAGTAGTTAATTAATGTATAATATATAATAAAACACACCACAGATGCACAAGAAACATTTAAAGGCCATGGTGCAGGTTTTTTTTTTTTTTTTTTTTGCCAGTTTTCTAGTTGGTAATAAACATTTAAACAGTTATCCTTTGTATTTTATGTTGTAGGGGATTACAAAAAAGAAATATAATACGGAAAAGTCGGTGATGTGTTAGCATTTACCACTAGCCTAGCGAGGATTCTAATTTCTCCCACAATGCATTGCATGACGTCACATGAGGTACTCGCTGTTGGACAACAGACGAAAGCCCGCGAGTAGTAACTTAGCTAACGGTAGCTAGTGAAAGAGTGACAGTGTCAGATAAGTAAATATATCGAGATAGATAGATAGATAGATAGATAGATATCATAAGCATAACATATATAGATAGTGAGAGATAGCATAGCATAACAGCTTAGAGATAGAGAAGAGTAAGCTAGATAATAAGTAGACAAAATGGTTTATTACTGTGTTTGTGGCGGGTGCAAAAACTTTATCAAAACTGGACATGGGGTCCATTGTTTCCCCAAGGACAAAGGGAGCTTCCGAAGCTGGGTGCAATTTGTCAAGATTAGGCGAGCAGATTTTTCAGCTAAGTTAGCTCTGTCGCCGCCTACTCGAGAATATGCAGCGCGCATTTCAAAGAGGAGGATTAATTTACCACGCAGGGGATGCCAAGATGGTCTCACTTAGTTTAAAGAGTGAGAGGATGGCTAAGTTACTTCCTACCGCCGTGCCGTCTGTGAATGCAAACCTCTCTGCTTGCCCTGTCCCGAGGTCGAGAGACACCGTCTGCCGCAAGCGAGATATTGCCACGGTAAGTTCATGCTAACGTTAATGTTTACAAGCTGCGTGTTAGCTAGCTCTGTGTGTATTTTGTATAGCTACCGTGTTCCCTTTGACACAGCCTCCACTACAAGCACGATCACTCTGACATTAGAAGAGCATTTTTCGTGATTCACGAATTTGAGCCAAAACAAAATTGCCCTGAAGTAAATGTCCATATCGTCATGAAAGCTTCATGGCTAGTGTTTGGATCAGTGGTGATGATCATCAAGCGGCTTTCGCAATCGTGTGTTTGCTTTTTTTGTGTTAGACTGCTACGGTTCTCTTTCACATTTGACCGTGACCGTGTCGTCAGGGCTGTAGTGGAGGCTAAACGCAGTTTACCCACCGCTGAAATTATGTCAGAAACAGTTTATCCACTTCTCACTTCAGAGTTTAGCTACCTCTCAGTAAATTCACTACCTCGTAGAGTTTATGTAACTTTACCACATGTATTACCACTAGTATTGGTGTAAACATTTAATTGTAACATTCAAATAATCAAATATGTTCTGAATTTCTTTTATGTATTTTTAAAACATTTAGTAGCGCATATCAGGGTCCACTGTACTGTAATCTCCCTGGCAATCTCGTAACATTCTGTTTACTGTTTATGTTTGCTATAATTCATATGTAGGACAATTTCATGTGTTTCCATTAGTGTCAATGATCTTTATACAGTATTATTATTATGTCTGCAGGTTATGCAACATCATTAATGAAGGCCCTTCGGGAAAGCTACACCAATTCACCTGCAGCTCTTTGAGAGGTTAGCGCCAGTTTGTCCTGATGCACCCGCCCCCATCGCCACATCCTTCAAACAGGTTCCTGAGGAGGCCGTCAGCCTCTACCTAGCCCGGCAGTCACACTACAAGAACCTAATTTCACATTATTTTCTTTCCACAGACAAGTCCAATGATTTAGTTGTAAGTATTCATTTAGTGGTGGTTTCCTGCATTCTGCATGTTTTTTTTTTCTTTGTGTGCTGTTGCTTTGGTTTTACTTTGCACAAAATCATTACTTTTTTTCTTAGGCTATTGATTCCCGTGATCTTGCTTATAAATTCCGATTCAGCCATTAGCCTACCTTCGTGATCACGCAAAGAGGTCTGGAGAGGCGGTCTGTTCAGAATTACAACCAACATAAAATATAAGTGTGCATGTACAAATTTGCAGTAATGTTCGGTAAATATAAACTATATATATATATATATACACACACACACACAATTGTGTACTTTATAACATTTTGAGGGCAAATTGGGCGATCACAACAGAATAAGCAATTATTATTTTTATACATTTTGATCCAAACGAGGCGATTGAAAGCCCTGATAGGTCTGGTCACGACTTTGGAATTGTTGTCTGATGGTTGAAACCACACGAGAGGCTTCTTATACTCCTGCCTAAAACTCCAAGCCCAGGCCAGCGTATAGCCTGCCTGTACGCAGTGTACCGGTATTGCCTAGGGATAAGTAGGAAAGATTCTTAAGTTTTAAATTCTGTAAGTAGGTTGGAAACGTCTCTGATGCATGTTTATTGTGTATGCAACACATCTCCTGTCACCTATAGCTGTTGTTCAAAGGACTCAGTGTAAAAAATAAAAAGGTAAAGTAAACATAAACCATGAACATACTCGTGCGTGCTGGCTTGAAGGGGAGCATTATCCTGCATGAAGTGTGAGTATGCTATGTGTAGCACAAATGGATTCAGGCATTATGCCTCATATCCAGGATGCTGCGTTAGGCACGTTACAACTGCTGGGCGCGGGGTGAGGTCCTCGACCAGCAACCAAAACGCGCTCACCTCCCTACAACACAAGCTCTCCACCACAGTTTCCATGGGACGACACCGCCCACAACTCACTCCCTCTCCTGGTAAGCCTGACGGTGTCAATGACAGTCATGAGGAAAACTAGTTAGCACTATCAACAATAATCACACTGATTGAAGACATGACCAGCCTACTCGTCGTCAGCTACGTTTGCAAACAACATTTTCACTGGAGATAGAGGTGAAAGCAGGACACTCGGCCTGGCAAACAGATACTCAAATTAAACTCGAAATTTACTCGATGCCTTATTAATTTCAGTATATTTAAAGTAGCCTATGCCTCCTCTGTAGAAAATGGTTATATTACAAGACACAAATTCAGATAGCCTTCTCAGAGCCTGTTTTATTAAAGGTTTGAATGAATGAAATGTCTCTTGTATTAGAAAAAGAAAAATATAATTATTACAGGTTTGAATGAATGAAATAATGTCTCTTCTGTATTAGAAAAATAAATATATAAATAAGAAATAACTAAAAGAAATACCTCCAAATTTAACAAAAATAGCTCTCACAAGCTTACAAAAACAAACTAACAAAATGTATCTTTAGTCTTCCTTTTTATCCTGTTTTTCTTCCTCATTCTCCTTGTTTGCCCATCTGTTTTGCTTTAGAGCTGATCTTTCCCAGAAGTTTTGAAAACCAGGACATTTTCATAATTAAAAAAAAAAACCCAGCCAGGACAGGACGTGAAAACAGGACTGTTGGTCACCCTAACCTAGTCTAAAGTCTAGGTCTAGCGCGTACATTCAGATGCTATTTTAAGCGCGCATGCTTGGCCATAATACAGAATGAACAACGCGCATACACTGTAGATGATTCTCTCATCTTCTCTCATCTACACAGATGCATTTTACTTTTTGCAAATGATACATTATTATAAGGAAAACTATTTAAACACGAGTGAAATCATTGTTGTGTTCATGACGATAGGAAAAATAGGCATAAAGCGTACACATTTACCCAAATTATTATGTGCATGTTTAACCGAAGCTAATTTGGGTGGGTTTGTCCCATCCCCGGCCCAATGTCACTTCTCTTTATTTTACGGCCCTGACGAGAACATCGATCTCCTCGGCTGTGAACCATCAGAACTGTAACTAAACCAAGCGCGCCGCTGCCTGCGTCTACCTCATGTGACGTCATCGCCGAGTCGCGTAAAAAAATAACCGTTACTAACCAAAAACGTCAAAAACTGGACTTTAACACAATTTTGGAGACATTTCTAACTTTATATACATATCTTAACTGCTTTATGTACCCATTAATCGACAGTGGTGTTTAACCTGCACCATGGCCTTTAAAGAAACGGACAGGGACAATAATAAGATGGAACTTTTATTTTTCAGATAATGTTTATTTCACATATTTTGTATTTTAATTCCTAAATATAAAACAATATACATTCAGACGCAGTCAATAATACGAATCTAATATTGTATTTGATGCGAGATACCAGCGGTCACGTGACAAAAGAACGAAGGACTCAAACCCGAAGACTCGAAGAAAATGAACTAATCATTACTCTTTCCGGTACTGACAGCATAGCCTCTATGGGACTGACAGGAAGAACGAAAGACTCGGACCCGGCCGAACCCGAACTCGAGACTCGAAGATGAACTAATCATTACTCTTTCCGGTAGTGATGTGTCGTTCATGAACGATTCGTTCATTTTGAACGAATCTTTAATATGACTCGGGACTACCGAGTTGTCTCAGAGAGTGATTCGTTCATTTTGTGTTGATCGCGCATGCGCATTGCGCAACATATGGTTTCTGAATCTGTACTGGAAATGATTAGTTCATCTCTCTCGAGTTCGGGTTCGGGACGGGTCCGAGTCTTTCGTTCTTCCTGTCAGTCCCATAGAGGCTATGCTGTCAGTACCGGAAAAAGTAATGATTAGTTCATCTTTCGAGTCTCGAGTTCGGGTTCGGCCGGGTCCGAGTCTTTCGTTCTTCCTGTCAGTCCCATAGAGGCTATGCTGTCAGTACCGGAAAGAGTAATGATTAGTTCATCTTCTGAGTCTTCGGGTTTGAGTCCTTCGTTCTTTTGTCACGTGACTTGTCACCGTATTGAATAGCCTACTAATTCACAACCTTTTTACAAACAAGCACGTAGTTAATGTATAATATAATAGTAGTTAATTAATGTATAATATATAATAAAACACACCACAGATGCACAAGAAACATTTAAAGAAACGGACAGGGACAATAATAAGATGGAACTTTTATTTTTCAGATAATGTTTATTTCACATATTTTGTATTTTAATTCCTAAATATAAAACAATATACATTCAGACGCAGTCAATAATACGAATCTAATATTGTATTTGATGCGAGATACCAGCGGTCACGTGACAAAAGAACGAAGGACTCAAACCCGAAGACTCGAAGAAAATGAACTAATCATTACTCTTTCCGGTACTGACAGCATAGCCTCTATGGGACTGACAGGAAGAACGAAAGACTCGGACCCGGCCGAACCCGAACTCGAGACTCGAAGATGAACTAATCATTACTCTTTCCGGCCCTGCTGTATCACACACGGCACGGCCCAGCAGACAGATCAGAGTCAGACACTGACGAGTCGACAACTAACGTCTCGAGACACAAGAGGAGGAGAACAAACCTGATAAATATGAAGTTGCAAAGGAAAGAACGTCTCGGATGAGGAGGTGAGGTGAACTAACAGAATCAGACTGCAATAGCCTGAACTTAAAACCCAACAACTAATCAATTCGTAAAAATTTCGGTTTCTTATAATTTGGCTTTGGCTGCATTACCCTATAATTTATTTTTATTCTTTTTACAAATGTAATCAACATTTTCGTAAGTTCTAGATGTGTTGGGATATTTAACATGCCATTTTAATTATATTATGCTGAAATGAACGAAATGACTCGAAAAAAGATTCGTTCATTTTGCTGAACGAGACTCAAAGATCCGAGTCAGTAAAATGATCCGAACTTCCCACTACTACTTTCCGGCCCTGCTGTATCACACACGGCACGGCCCAGCAGACAGATCAGAGTCAGACACTGACGAGTCGACAACTAACGTCTCGAGACACAAGAGGAGGAGAACAAACCTGATAAATATGAAGTTGCAAAGGAAAGAACGTCTCGGATGAGGAGGTGAGGTGAACTAACAGAATCAGACTGCAATAGCCTGAACTTAAAACCCAACAACTAATCAATTCGTAAAAATTTCGGTTTCTTATAATTTGGCTTTGGCTGCATTACCCTATAATTTATTTTTATTCTTTTTACAAATGTAATCAACATTTTCGTAAGTTCTAGATGTGTTGGGATATTTAACATGCCATTTTAATTATATTATGCTGAAATGAACGAAATGACTCGAAAAAAGATTCGTTCATTTTGCTGAACGAGACTCAAAGATCCGAGTCAGTAAAATGATCCGAACTTCCCACTACTAATGTCAGTTTCGCTTTGTTATCACGGATGTCCAGTATGAGGAAGTGTACACATGACGCGTCATGCAGAAGAGGTCACGCTGGACCACGTGAGATGATTGACAGCTGTACAGCGAATGATATAGCTTTGAGGTCAAATGTGACGCGATTCAGGAAGAGAAGACACACATCTCGCTCCGTTCGCTGTCTGAGCTCTTTAGATCGCACATTTCAGTGGTAAATGAATAGAAATGTTATTCTTTATGAAGAAATATTTTACTAGCATGTGATAATTATTAATCATTTCTCCAAATATGCGCACCATTGGACTAATAGCCCTGGCGGATGCTGTATATTGTATGTATTTGAACACAAATAAACCGGAGAACACGAGAATTAATGTTTTATGAGTGATGATTTCTATTCAAAATAACGAACATTACAGATTAATTATTTTGCACTCCTGGCATAAATTAAGAAATTAATATCACTGCAAACCAGTTAAATCATAAACAGTGGTCAAACATCGAAGCTGTAGACTTCAACCTTTCTTATGATGCTGAGTTCGTCCAGATCAAGTAAGAGTGAGATGTTTTGACAAGTAATGAATTTTGAACAACACTAATCCGGGATCACCAGTGATCCCTGCCTATCAAGGGGTTAATGTGAAAAACATCCACTGTGTGCTTTTATCATTTTTTTCTTGGGTAGTTATATCATAGTAAGTTGGCCGTTATTAAAGGAATAAAAGTCATTATTTACTCAATTTAACATTTTTCCAAACCTCTATTACCTAGTTTCTTCTGTGAAACACAAAAGGAGACATTTTCCAAAATGCACATATCAAAACTCACTTGCAACAATGACCAGATTTATCCATTTTCCATCGTATTACATGACCCACAATGAATAAATGCATGGTCATAAAATATTAATTTGAGATTAAGTTATTTTATTTACCTGTATAGGCCTATTATCTTAAAACCTTCCCCAAAAAAAAAAAAAAAAAAAAAAAATCCATTTCAATGTATAAAAAAATTGATGAATGCTGCAGCAATATTACAGTAATTTTCATGGTGAAACTGATTGTTGTGAAAATGACACTAGATGGAGCTGCATTTGTATGAAACAAGAAAGTGCAAGTTTGCAGCGTGATCTGAGGGCGATCAGAGTGATGTACAGTCCAGTGTTATGGACAACATCAAGAATTAGGAAATTGTGAAATGCAGTAATTGACCAATCAGAATCAAGAATTCTAATGTGCCGTGTAATAATGAGGATGAGATAACATAATTGTAATTCTTGGATGAACCATTCGTTTAATGCAGCCTTAGAATAAACATTGGAATGCAATCTCAAGAAAAACCGCAGAAAGTGTCCGAGTAAATTTTGAGGGAACAATGAAAGGAGACAGTCTCATAAAGTGGCAGAGAGAGGTGGATATACCTAGGGAGTGCAATGCTCCATCTGTCTTATCATATTTAAGGCCTAAATCTCTGGGGCAGCTCGCGCAGACTTGATTTATAATCTGTCATACATCTTGATGAGTTCGCCAGGCATAGCATCTAGCGTGTGTTTGTGTGATTCTGTCACTTTGGTGGAGCCCACGAGGCTATGAAGACCTGCTACCTGTTTGTGCCAATTCACTCTTGAATTATCTGGGCAGATCTGTATATAGTGGTATCACAAATAGAGCTTACTTAAATTCAAGAATCTGCCATCCTGCATTTATCTCGTGCGCTTTTGTCACACGTCCAATTTCCTAACATTTCATGCTTGTGTAGCATTACTGTCGATAAGAAAAAAGAAATAAAATTCTCTCACTCTCCTCTTGAGCTGAGATGTGGGCTGGCAGCTCATTCTGAGCATTTAACAGTTTGAGTGGCTCCACAAGGATCCAATTATACACACATATTAAGCCATACAGTGGAGTGTTTAATAGCATAAACGCCAAGGCGTATTTTTCAATCCTGTTAAAATTATGTTTTATTTACCATATCAGATGTTGGGGGTTTTGCGGCTAGCTCTGGGTAATCCAGTCAGAAAAGAAATATCACAAATGAGATCTCTTTACAGTAATATCTCAATTGTTGCTTCTAGACAGCATTCACAGACAGCAGATTACAGAAACCAAAAGAAGACTTCAAACGCCCCAGTCATTGTTTCAGATGAGACCTCATCAGTGTCTCAAACTGTGCACAGATTTGCCAAGATATTGAAGTATGCAATGAAAAATAAGCAAGATCAACGTTTTGTATTCAAATGATTTTTAAACCAAATTATCTCAGTCACAGATTGTCTACTTGAATTTTATAGCTCTACTTTGGCATACTGTAAGATATGCTGCTGCTGCATATAGTTATAGAAATCCTGTAGCAGATCTAGGCAGGTGGAGCTGGGGGAGGTGGAGGATTTCAGAGGAACTGTTACGTGTGGGTTTTTCTTTGTCTTGTATATCACGTGATTCCCTGTTTGTCATGTGAGCCTGCCATGTGTCTTGTCTTTTGTTATGTTGTTGCTCAGTGTCCACAGGTGTTCCTCGTCCATGTTTATTAGTCTCCCCAGGTGTCTCTTATTAACCACGCCCCCTTGTTATCTTGTTTAGCTTGTTTGTCTGTGTATTTAAACCCCTGTGGTTCAGTTGTTTGCTGTCGGTTGTTGTTTAATGTTTGCTTGTAGCTGTTCCTTGTTCTGCGTTTACCCTGGATTACCTGTGTGTTGGATTATTAAAGTGCTTGCGTTTGGATTCACTCTCTGCTTCATTCCTGCTACCAGCATTACAGGAACTCTGATAGCGCTTTTAAATATTTTTTTATTTTTTTACCTTTATTTAACCAGGTAGGCACATAGAGAACTCATTCTGATTAAAAATGGCGACCTGGCCAAGATAAAGCATTAAGGTGCAGACAACAAGAAGTTACACATAAAGGACAAAACAATGGGTCAAGGATACAATCAGTTATACAATCAAAAATTCAGTCTACAACATAATTCCAGATACAATACCTAGGCAAGTGGCCTAGTATGGCAGCGATACAATACAATACAAGAATAAAATAAATCAACATTGCAGGACTAGCTCACAGCAAACAATGAACCAGACTATTTAAATGTTGACTCTCATTGACTGCAGGATCAACATAGGCCAATCAGCTTGTGCCATTCAGTAATTATGTGATTGCTTGTAGATTGCATGTCAAGCACGATCACTCTGCACCCTCCAGAGTTTCGTGACTAAACTAGATTTGTCAACAACTGTCTCTTTTATTTCTCCTAAAGGGATTTTAGAAGAAATATAAGACAAAACTAAAATACTTTATTTTGATTAACTATTTTCTTTGATATATGTTCCTGAGCCTTTTGTGAAGGAATCATGTGTATAATAAATCAAATCAAATCAAATATTATTTTTAATCAAAATATATCTTGCTCTGCCTCTGACACAACTGTGCTCTTATTATTTTTCATTATTCAATCAGTTTCTAGTGGATACAATCAAGTCCCACCCTACATTTCTTTTCTCATGTAATATCCTGTTACACAGAAATATATCACATTATGGGATTATTTGTGTATTGTGAATGCTGTTTCATGTTGACTTTGAATAAAACATCTTTTGAGCAATGCAAACAACATGTAAAGCAATAACATTTCTTCTGGGAGGACTGCTAGTTTTTCATTCACACTCTATTATCAGAAGTTAGACAAAAAACTAAATAAATGCACAGTGAGTAAAGGGTTAAAATAAGATAAAAAGGCATAATATGCATGCAAATGTATGGTGGTGGGAGTGATGGAGGGTTTGAAAGGAGGACAGAGTGAGATGTGAAAGTCACCCAGCCTGATCACTAATGGTGAGCAAGCTAATGGACTGATGGACTAAACTGCAGGTGGGTCAGAATCACAGGCATATTAGTGGGTCAATCAAAGCACTGCCATCCACTGCGCAGCAGGATTAAACAGCACTGTAAATGTGTGGCCTGTATCAAATATTACTGCCCTATGCTAATAGCTGAACATTATTACGGCCATTAAGGCAATTCAGTGTTCCCACGATGTCCAGAATCACTTCCCGTGCACGCCTGCTGCTGCATGTGTGGCTCCGATTTTCCTGCCTGACTTTCAGCAAAAGATCAATGTTAGAAATAACACTGATTTTATTACGCTAAATTCTCTATTGCCTTTTAGATGGATACATTATGATCTTATTGTGCTTCTTTAGTGGTTGATGAGATTTCAGTTTTTATCTGAAGGCCTTTTCACTCTGCCTGCAGACTAATAACTGCAGAAATGACTTATGAAATGACTGGTTTAGTGTATAGATTCACATCCTAATCCTGCCAGACATGACTGATTTTGAAATGCATACAAGTCTTTCCCAGCTAACAAAAATTTCGACACTTTTATTTTGACGGTCCACTTTAGACATTCTAAACTTGCAACTACATGTCAACTATCAGTCATTACTAGAGTGTTGAGTATTAGTAGACAGTCATATCTGCTAACACTTTATTTTGATGCTCCCCAACAGACTGATTATAAGTAACTTTGCAACTACTTATTCTACTAACCTGAACCCTAACACCTAACGCTAGCCTAACTACAGTCTGCTAATGAGAGTTAGTTGACATGTTGTCCAGTTAGTTAGTAGACTGTCTAAAGTGGACCATCGAAATAACGTCTAACCAAAATGTTTTAAGAATGATAATGTTGCCATTAATGTTATTTCTTCATGTTAAAATGGTTTAGAGCCAAAACGTTAAGAGAAGATTCCATTTTTATAATTTTGCAAACATTATGGGGATGTTTCAGAATTTTCAGAGAACATTCAAAAGTAACAAGTAGCTATAACATAAAAAAAAAAAAAAAAAAAAACATTAGATGAATGTCCAACTAAAACGTTTCAGGGAAAAAAAGGTTCCATGAATGATGTATAAATAATGTTTTTTTTGTGCTAATGTTTTGAGGACATTATTTAATACCAAATAACTTTAAAAGAACATTCTGTTAACGTTACTGTAAGAAAGTTTGTTCATAACTTTGAGAGAACCCTGCCAGAAAATTATCCAAAGTTGATAGCTGGGTTAAGTCTGTAAGGGTTACCTTTCATGGCTGTTTAAAGTGTGATGTTTTTGGTCATTGTTACTAATGTCTGCAAAATTTCTGCTTTCAAGAACATGTGAAATGTGAGTGAATGAATGATGCTTGAATGGCAGATTAATTCATCGTACACGGAACAAGACAGCTTCATCCGAGAGAGACAAAACACCTGTAAATAATGGAGGAGCTAAATCAATGCAAGCAATCTCACAGAAGAATACACCGTTTTTATATAAACAATTTGAACTCTTAATATCAACACATTCTGTATGTGATGTAGCATGATGCAAATGAGCTGTTGTTGAGTTTTGTCAGTAAAGAGATTAAAGGTGACGTCCTGCCACTGCCAGTCAGGTGCACTCATGTGGAGTGAGTCCCTCTGTCAGACACTCAGGCACTCTCGCACAGTTCAGCTCTTTGTCACCTCTCTGACTGGAGTGGGAATTTGGTGCTACAGCCATGATGGATGACATTCTAATTGAGGATAGAGAAGGTGATGTTCTAAATGATCAGTGGGCCACATGAGGTGACCAGATAACAGTGATAAAAATATCAGGACAGGCCAGAAATGTGGGTAGTGTGCAATGGAATTATATGCTGGCGACCTGTGTTTGAATCTGGTGTGTTTTGAGTGAATGTTTTTGTTAAAAATCAGCATAACAGAAAATGCAATAGCCTTTTCTTCCCTATTGTGATGTATATCAGAGTGAAACAGCTTCTCGAACAAGAAAAAATGTGGGGCGGGACTTGATTGGATGGTTGTGGTTTGTGGTGTCATCGCAAACTCAGCGTTCGTTTCATACAAATGCAACTTGCGCCTGCATATTTAGGATAATGTACAAGTAAAATAGTAGCCAATTTCAATTTTCATCTATATTTCATATCCATGAAATCCAACTCATTTATTTCACAAGTCTACTTCAACCTCTTAAATAATATTTTTTGTAGCTTCAAAACCCCCAGTCCCCATTGTACGTGCATGCAAAAAAGAGAGACCAGCACACAATCAACATTCTAGCTTCACAGCTTCACAGTAGAAAGTCATACAGGTTTGGAATGATGTGAGTGTGAGTAAATGATGACAGAACTTTCATTTTTGTGTGAACAATCCTTTAAGCGTGAAAGATTATTTTAAATCACATCATCTCATATTCACAGGAGCTTATACACACTGTAAAATAAAAAAAAACCTATAGGCTTACACTGTTTTGGTTGCTATATTCAACAAGCATGGTTGCTTTATAAATAGTCCCTCTATCATTTTGTAACATGTGCAGACAGACAGTCTTTTCTTTCACTCTCTCCCCTGTAAGTGCGTCTACAATAAAAGAGAGAGTTTTTCCCGGGCCAATTCATTATTGAGAGCATGAATGTCATTCCTTGCTATTATTGCCATGCAGCAGTAACTGCTTTTCCACCAAGATAGGCTAGCAAATATAAATCTAAAACAGCAGCAGTGATGTAATATACACATGTCCTAATAACTCACTTTGAGTTGCTATATAGCTTTCTTTAAAAGTTTCTCGGCATGGGATTCATAGGATAATTATTGAGAATTCATGCATAGATTTATCAAGTACAGCTTAAGAATGTATATTGCTGTGGATTGGCCCATTGTGAGCTCAGGAGAAAGCATGCATGTGTTTGAGGCTATATACTTCTAGAGGTATAATAAGGCAATCAAAGCCAATATTTTGGCCTGCATTTGGAGAATAATGAACATCCACGTCCAAAAAGGAGAAATCCATTTTCACATTTTCCTTCTGTACCGTGCCAGTCCCAAAACACATTAAAAAGTCAGATGAAGTGTATGGCTTCATACGATGCATTAACGCACAGTCAAAATGTAAAAATAGGTACAATGCTGCAGTATCGCACAATAATGTTTCTGCTGCAGTCAGCAGCTAAGAAGCTCAGCGGATCAATGAAGCTCTATTGACACCACATCTTTTTCATGTCATGAGCTATAGCTGCATGAATAATTAAACTGATCAATCTAAGCTAGGCAGGAGCTATTATCCCTATTGACTCTGACATTTCTTTATGGGCACTGTTTGAGCATCTGAATAGATAGTGAAATCGTCTCTTTCAGATGGCATGAGGAGCAGGAGAAGAAAGTAACTGAACTGATCTAATCATCTTGTACATTTTTTTATGTGTGTTAGTACTTGTATATTTGTGTTTATATTGTTTTATATTTAAAACTATTTTGACTAGTATTGCTGTAGCTGATTCAAGCTATCTCCATACAAAATAATACAACAAAACACAGTTCCTTCATTTCTCATTGATCAGAAAATAGCTTATACAAACAGTATTGCATTGTAGTTGTTGTTCTTAGTTCAACTTAAATTGCGTAGTTCAACACAAGCACTTAAGATTGTTGCTGTATTTAATTGCACCTAATTGAGAATAAATGATATGGGTCATTGCATCAAATCTGTCTCGCATGACCTCGCAGTGAGTCTGAGCTCAGACTGTAACCTTGGTTATTATGGGCTGGTCAGACTGCCCCATGGTCTGTTCAGCTTGATTTCACAACTAAAGAGTAAATCAATGAGCACTAGGATGATCCGAATGCGTCAACAAGACGAGCATGAGCCTGCGTATTTTATAGATCTCATTCATTATTTGTGATGTCTCTCTCTTTATATCCCTTATAACTCACATATTAATACACCAATTCAAGTGAATACACAAACATGTGCTTGATTTAGCCCAGTCTAGAATTATAAAGTGGGAAATTTACTTACTTATACTTTTTCTTTGGATATTGCATCATTTTTTAGCCAGTCGATAGACTGTAGTGTGGATAAGTGCGGGGACTTTTCAGTGACACATTCTGCAGGTTACATAGTTACACCGGTAAGTGGCAACAAGAGACCGATCTGGTTCATTCATTCTGTCGATGCATTCAAAACACTGAATCACAAGGAACAAAACAAGTGCGTCATCGAATCATTCATTCAACCGATTCATTCAAAAACACTGATTCATTCAGGAGCCAAACAGATTACTGGCTGTGTCCGAAAATTGCCCCCTATACCCTTAAATACCCTTGCAATATTTCATAAACCATATTCAAACGATGCCAGATTCGCGAATGAATCACTCATGCACTGAATAATTTCCAGCGGTTTCTCAAATCGAAATAGTAACAGGACTTATAAGACAGATAATATAAAGAGCGCCGGATGAGGTGGATATTTAGGAAACAAAACTTGGAAATGTCTTCTACGGTTTGAAGCAGATTATGCATCCAGCTTGTGTATGAATCAAGTCATCTCGACTTTATTTATATAGCGCTTTATACAGATTGTTTCAAACCAGCTTTACAGGGATAAAAAGTAAAATAATGATCCATGATGCAAACAGAGTTCAATTCTGCTGTATCATTGTCCAGCTGAGGTCAGCTCTACTAGTACCAAAGACAATATATATGTCTGTGTATATCCATCTCATGTCACTTTAGGCAGACTATCCTTGTAGCTACTGTGTCACTGTGGTTGAAAGTGTTGGCGAAATCACAAAATAGTAATTAGTAAAAATGGACCTTTCAGTTCATAAATAAGGAGTGGCATCTCGATAACTGCAATATAAACGGATTTTGCCCTATTAAAGCATTTAATGGCTGAAGGACAACTGTAAACCCGGATAAGTAGAATCTACTTAAAAAAACCAAGGTAACTCGTTGCCTTAACATTTTTAAGTAATGAAGCATTAGTTGAATAAGTGAAGTGGATTACGTTCAATGTACTTAAGTCCATAATGGAATGGAATAGAACATTTAAGTTGAATGTACTAATGACCGAGTTACAGTAACTGAAGATACTTAGTTTAAACAATCATTCCCCACCCATTTATTTAACTCAGCTTGTTAAGTAAGCATTACTCCATTACCAATTCAACTAAATTGTATATTCTAACTGACCCAACTTAACTTTTAAATTCCTGAAACTCAAAATAGCTTTCAATCAATAGAGCCATGTAAAATACATACATACAACTGCAACGTTACACTGTTTAAAAAAATGTTTTATTGAACATGTCTTTTTTCAGCAACAACAGAAACAAAGCCATGGCCTAATAGGTTTCTAGTGTGTAGTTTCCTCAGTGATGGCATGAAAAGAAAAAAAGTCTCTTCGTCTTTACCTCCAATCATTACAATATTGTACTGCATATTTGGTTGACAAACTGGCAAGATAAAACTCAGCCCTGCTGAACACTGGCAGCTTAAAGGGTTAGTTCACCCAAAAATGAAAATTATGTCATTAATGACTCACCCTCATGTCGCTCCAAGCCCGTCAGACCTCCGTTCATCTTCGGGACACAGTTTAAGATATTTTAGATTTAGTCCGAGAGCTTTCTGTCCCTCCATTGTAAATGTATGTACGGTATACTGTCCTTGTCCAGAAAGGAAATAAAGACATCATCAAAGTAGTCCATGTGACATCAGTGGGTTAGTTAGAATGTTTTGAAGCATCAAAAATACATTTTGGTCCAAAAATAACAAAAACTACGACTTTATTCAGCATTGTATTGTCTTCCGGTTCTGTTGTGGATCCGCGTTCAGTGCCGCTGCTGACGTAAGACGCTGCTGACGTGTGTCTGGTGCGTCCGAGCTTCGTTTACAGTCTGAGGGAGACGCACGCTGGAAACAAAACAATCTTCGCAAACATGTCTAAGGATTTCCACACAGAGGAAGACTTGCATTTTTTTGCCCAGCCATATTTATTTGAACCCGAATACACGGGCGCACCAGACACACGTCAGCGGCGTCACTGAACGCGGATCCACAACAGAACCGGAAGACAATACAATGCCGAATAAAGTCGTAGTTGTTATTTTTGGACCAAAATGTATTTTCGATACTTCAACACACTCTAACTAACCCACTGATGTCACATGGACTACTTTGATGATGTCTTTATTTCCTTTCTGGACAAGGACAGTATACCGTACATACATTTACAATGGAGGGACAGAAAGCTCTCGGACTAAATCTAAAATATCTTAAACTGTGTTCCGAAGATGAACGGAGGTCTTACGGGCTTGGGACGACATGAAGGTGAGTCATTAATGACATAATTTTCATTTTTGGGTGAACTAAACCTTTAACATTTACAAATAGGCTAACAAATGTCATGTGTCCATGGAAAAACAAAAAAGTGTATGAGAATGAAAGAGAACGGGAGGGTGAAAAAAAAAAAGAGTAGATACCTGTATGGAGAGCCCATACTCTCCCTTCCACCTATACCTCCCTTTCTCTCTCCCCCCCACCCCCACCGACTTTTTGGGACTTTAGCTTATTCACTGTATCCCCCAGAGTTAGATGAGTCCATACACACCCTTTTCATCTCCGTGCGTGCCGTAACTCTGTCTGACGCACCCACCGCTAGCCTAGCTTAGCACAAAGACTGGAAGTAAATGGCTCCAGCTAGCATACTGCTCCCAATAAGTGACAAAATGACGCCAACATTTTCCTATTTATATGTTGTGATTTGTATAGTCACAGTGTGTACAAATAACAAGGTCATATGATACACACAGCACCCTTATAACCGTATACATACTGGGAACTATATTCTCAGAAGACGAAGCACTGCTACTTGGGTGGAGTGATTAGCGCAACACTCTGAGAGAACTCTCTGCTCCTCACCACGGGGCTTCTCAGGTGCTGCAAGCAAATCACTCCGCCCAAGTAGCAGGGCTTTGCCTTCTGAGAATATAGTTCCCAGTATGTATATGGTTATAAGGGTGCTGTGTATCATATGACCTTGTTATTTGTACACACTGTGACTATACAAATCACATATCACAACATATAAATAGGAAAATGTTGGCGTTATTTTGTCACTTATTGGGATTAGTATGCTAGCTGCAGCCATTTACATCCAGTCTTTGTGCTAAGCTAGGCTAGCGGTGGGTGCGTCAGACAGAGTTACAGCACGCACGGAGATGAAAAAGGTATGTATGGACTCATCTAACTCTGGGGGATACAGTGAATAAGCTAAAGTCCCAAAAAGTTGGTGAGTTCCTTTAACAAAAAATGTTTCTCTGGATAAAATAAAAAAGCATGTGTGCGACAGAATAAGGGTGAAAAATAAAACTTACATAAACTTAAATAAAACAGTAGATACCCATCTAGAGACCATAGAGGAGATGCTGGATCTTACATTGCAAGATGATTCTTGAGTGTTTGAAGTTTAGGTTTCAGATCAGTCTTCCCTAAGTTCAGAAGTACCTGTTGAATAAAATCTAAAGTGTTCTCCATGTACTCTCCATGTACTTTGGGTAGTTGAGATGCAGTGCATAGGTAAGTCCGAAGACAATGTACATGGCCTGGGGCAGGCTCTCAACATCCATCATAATGTTTCCCACTGAAGATGCAGTGTGGTGAAGGGACTGTGTGTGTGGAGTGATGTTTCCTGTTCATGGCAGAGGATCCCCACTGGCACATCATTGTACGAACCTTCGTCCTGAAATGTCCTGAAAAAAGGAACAGGGCATGATCACATCAACATGACAACATAGTGCTACAAACACAGAGATGCTGTATTTCCTATAAATGCACTAGATGCATTTATTTTGTTTACAAGTTCCAGATGGAGTCTGGAGATGATGTGGGGTACTTATTGTTTACATCATACTTTACACACTGTAAAGTAAGGCTGTTGTAGCTAGTTCAGGGGAGAGAATTAAATTGTCACTAATCTAAATATCTATTCTTGATAACAATTGAATTGCTACTAGTAAAAAAATTCATTTTTGATATCTGAAAAAGTATTTCTGATATAAATATTATTTCAGATATGAAATGGCTTTCTTACTAGTAACAATCACATTCATTATATCAGAAATGAACATTGTCACTAGTGAAAATTGAATTATTGATATCAAAAATAAAGATTTTTACTAGTAAGAATTGTATTTCTAATATGTGAAGTTGAAATTCTAACTAGTAAGAAATAAATTATTGATATCAACAATTGATTTTGAATGGCAGCCTATGGTGACATTTCACTAGTGAACAATTACAGATATTAAGAATTATAGTTTTTACTAGTTGCAATTCAATTGTTGATATCAAGTTTTATCATTTTTACTAGTGAAAATGTAAATGTTGATATCAAGAATTGCCATTGTTGTTACTAGTAGAAATATTATTCCTAATATCAATAATTATAATTTTAACTAGTGAAAATTGAATTGTTGAGATCAAGGATTCATATCCTAGAAATGAATAAAAGTTAAAACGGCTTGCCATAGTAGAGCAGTCTATTGTGTGACCGAGTACGCGTACCCAAACACCGCGGCGGACTCAAAGTGTAACTTACCCAAAGCGGACGGTCACGACGGCGCTAAGCTCAATTTCTATGTCCGGGCGGACCCGTATTCGGTGTCACACAATAGAATCCGGTTTAAAAAGGCAGCTGGGATCTGCGCCAACTTACCGGGAAGTTCGCTGGTCCGTGGTGCGTGATGCTATAGGTGTCCGGCTCAGCTCTACTTGCATTAACGATAGCTGTCTGGGGGGAACATACAATTGCCGTTACTGGCGCTAGCTAGCTAAAGTTACCAGTGAGTGAACACATATACGTTAGCTAAGAGACTGTGGGACAGAGTTAGCTGGTTAGCTTCCTTGTCAATAACTAGCTAAGTTAGCTAAGTTATTTTTTTATAACTAAGTTAACTTACAGTACTATAGAAATAAAACTTGATATACAGATATAACGTTAACGTCCTATATCTGATAGATAGACTAACGTTACTTTGAATTATATCAAAGTTTCATTTCTATAGTGCTGTCCCCATGAAAAGATATAAATTATTTGTAAAAATGTGAGGGGTGTAAATCACTTTAGAGATATAACTTACTGCTTGCTAAGCTAACTAACGTTAATTACCTCAGCTAGCAGTCGGGACGGCAACCAGTGCAGTTTTTAAAAATTTAATCAACTTACCGTTTTGTGTCTGAAAACGGTTCATTCACCGAAGGCTTCAACTTCCTTGCTAGAACGTCAGTTGACGAAAATACAGCTGAATTCTTTGTCTTGCTCTGTCTAAAAAATATTCAAAGTCATAAATAGGCCTACCACTCGGTCAACTCAAAACTGATATAACAACTAGATTTTTGGCGGTTGCATGGATGACGTCAATGCGTTGCTAAGAGGCGGGGCATGGCTGCAGTGTAAATGCAGACTTTCATGCTAATGAATAATACTTTAAAATATATTTGGTGTTTTTTTTACTAAACAGTAACGGCAATCATACAAACGAATATACTTTAAAAGTATATGTCATCAAGATAAATGCAGACTATCATGCTGATTAATAAAATACTTTTATATTTGTCCGTCTATAAAAGAAATACAGACTAAATTTTAGATGAGGTTTGATCAAATGTATGTTAACATCATGGACACAACAACAACATCCAGAAGTCAGCAAACTGTAGCCTATGGCTAAAATTGTTAGCTAATATTCACTAACAAATGTCAATCAACGCTAATGCAGTTTTAAATGAGGATTCATCAATTGTACGTTAACATCAGGGACACAACAATAACATCAAGGAATCGCGAACTTACCCGTGACTCCATCTGGAAAATAATGTGCGATTTCGTATTTTGTTTTTGACCCTCTGAACTTGTCGTTGGACACGCCTCGGCATGACACGGGAAGCGCCAGGCTGCAGCAGTCTTGTTAGTAAGTAATAGGCAAAACTTGATGATATTGAGTTGTTTGAGCTCAAACACATAATTACAATAAGATAGGTCATTAAAAAGTACAGTTTACTTAGAATTCATAATTAATGTAAATAAATGACACATGTTTAAGTAATACAAACTCAGTTTGTTTGAGTAGAAACTACTGATTGGACTTAAAAACACAATTACAATAAGAAAGGACATGAAAAAGTTCAGCTTAATCAGAATTAACAAGTAATGTCAATAAATTCGGTACATTTAAGTAATATGAACTCAATCTCTTTGAGTTGAATCAAAATCTGGGTTTACAGTTTGGGCTGAGTAGTCACATCACCAGGGCTTGACTGAGGACGCAGTGTCATTGTGAAAGTGCACAACCATTGTTAAAGTTCCACATGGCACTTTTGACTCCAGCTAATTAAAATTCCCATTTCACCCTCAATAACACTTTATTATTTGGTTGGATGACTTCCCCTTCCCCTGCACACTCTGACTTTGTGTAGCAGTACATGCTGTGTTGTATTAGATGGGGTTTAAGAGGTCTAATCGGGCCAGACAGAGCCTGTGGCAGACTGATCCTCCTACTATGAGGTAACACAACAAATAACACAAATTACTGTGTTACATGCCCACTATCTGCCACTCATCACAACCGCTAATTTGCTTAGCAGTGCCAGACACGCTTTGAAGCATCCAGAATTTTCCTTTCAGAGTAAAGTTGTTGAAGCCAAGTTGTACAGTGTTACCATGTTGTTTGGACAAAACTGTAAAAAAAAAAAAGTTGCTGCCTTAAATTTTTTAAGTACAATCAACTTGGATGTTTAAGTCATTACAACTTAAATGAGTTGAATCTTGTATAACTTTTTTTTTGATGAGTTAAAGAAATTGATCATACACTTTTTTTTACAGTGAATATATAAAACAAATTAATTTATCCATGATTAAATCACACAAGTTGTAATACATTGTTATCTTGATTTCAGAGGCTTTAACTTTCTTGACTGAATATCAATCAAAACAACACATCATATTATTTTGTAATATAATACAAAAAGGTTTATTTTTTATCTATTTTTAGTTCTTAGTAAGTAACATATATTAAATGCAAATAAAATGTAAAATTCCATTTACACAATTGCATTTTTTAAAGAAAAAAAATATCAACAGGTAATTGTCTTTATTTTAAGGGAAATATGACTTTAACTACAAAGCAACATTTTCATTTATTTAATTTGGTTTCATTTCTTATTTTGTTATCTAATCATTTTTGCTAGAAAATGACCAAAAAAAACCCACAGTATTACTCTGTATTTATGTCCCAACAGGAGTACAAAAATCGCAAACCTCAGAAAATAAAACTATAATATTATAAATGAATGTATAGTTTGACATAAGGTTGACAAATCAATGTTTTTTAAAGGTTAAACATCTTTCACTGACCATTTGTTGAAAAAAAAAACAATTTTTTTTGTGGTAGAATCAATGTAATGGTCATCGAAACTGTATATGCAGAAGGATTCATATTTTAATATAAATTATTATTTATGATCTCTATAAATGATACATATTTTGAATGCATCTAATAGCTTGATGAAGAACATCAAACATTCATTTTGAATGTGTTCGCATACGTTTCACCCATATACTCTCTTTGATGAAAGTAGGCTATGTACTGCCTAAACTGTTAGGGCACAATGGAATATTATTTTCTCTTTCCTTTCTCAGCAATGCAGAAGGTTGTGTGAAGTTCATCTGATTAATTCTGCTGGTGAGCTCTCTGCAGGAAACTTCAAAGACTTTTAATGGACACCTCTACATACAGCAATCTACATACTCATTAAGACCTAAATCTGCTGGACTGCACAGGAGACAGGCACTATCACCAGAGACAGCTGGCTACATTTTAACCAGATATTCTTTTGCTGAAATGATTCGATGAAGGTTTTCTGAGCGATACTGGATACATTTTTTGTTGCGGACAGACAAAAGCCATCACAACAAATTAGAGTAAACAGCCACTTCTACACAGCAAATTAAACAAAGTCCATCCTCGGAAACACTGCACCGTTCTTCTGTCTTCTGACTTGTTGTGAGTACACTGGACTGACAGCATCTACTGCCAACACACCACAGTCATCACCACAGACTGTTGTTATCTCTCCAAAACAAAATCCAACCTGCTGTTAGAACACTTCACAAGCTAGCAGTTGCTTTGGAGAACCATAACAAAATTACTGAAAGGCATTCTGCCAGGTTGGAAATGGTAGAAGCCAAAGATAGAATGTATATTTCATTTGAGCTTCATCACCATGGATAAGAACATTCTTTCTCAAGAATGTGAGGTTATTATTAGATTATTTTATGTCCTGGAAGCCATTAATCTTTTCAAGCTGTGACCACAGACCATGCAGATTGCATTTTCTTTCCTCTCTGTTGTATATTTAATTAAATTAATGGAAAAATCTCAGTGGTTCTCCAGTACAGCAGAATTACCATGTGTGAGTGTTTTAATATTAAAGATGGAGTGAGGTAAAACATGGGTCATTCCTGTCATATAGCATCTTTTGAACTCCCTTTAACTGTCACCTTTGGTGTTCTTTTTTATGGCCTTTTTTTTCCCTATCACATATTTTAGTATTCATCATAAATTAGGTATTATTTGAATGCTCAAAAATTTACAATTCATCCTATGAAACCATTTTGAAATCCTTTTAACAGGCTCCTCCCCCTAGTGGGCGGTGTCATGTTTCATATTACAATTGTTTTTATATCAATTTTATATATATTTTTTTTTAAATCATGACAAAACGCATATCGCCGAAAAGGTCTGAGACTCAAGGTTCCATATTTGGTCACTGTCTTGTGAGAGAAGAGATATTGTAACAGAAATGTATTCATTTGTTACAGGATAGCGTATAAAAAAATCAATGAAATGTGGTTGTCACCCAGTGGCTATTTTTGGTAAATCTCAGGAACTTATATTTTTTTTGTGATATCAACTTCAAATTTGGAACACATCTTGGTTAGACACATGGCTTTGATTTAATAGCTTTGATTTAATATATTTTGTTAAAAAAAAAAAAAAATTGTTTTACAGTGAACTTAAACTTCTATAACTTTTTTACACTTTCATTTTTCAAGTGCTTGAATTGTCTTCTTTAAAAAGAGACCAACCTTAGGCCTGTATATATTTCATAACAGTTATTAATTACAAATATTTAAGTTTGGTTTTATGAGTTTCACGTTTATGCTCAAAATGGGGGATTACAGTTAAGGTGTTAAAATAAAAAAAATAAATTAATATACCTTAAAAAAAAAAAATCTTAATTATGATATATAGAACATGGAACATTGCCGTAGGCGACGGTGAATATTACAAAATATCAGTCCGCTGGCGCAACTGACCAATCAGAATCAAGTATTCCAGAGAGCTGCGTAATGAGCCTAATAGTCAGACAGCTTGTGAGTGCAGCACAATTTGAGTGGGTGGAAACATAATGTCTCCAAACCCTTCTGAAGCACTAAACTGAAGAATATTTTTTTTATGCAGCTTACTTTGCCAACTGGATGTCATTTTAGCCCAATTTATAGTTTTCGCACACAACAGAAAACAAGAAAAATGACCCTAGACTTGAAGATGATAAAGATAGCAACAGAGAAAACAATTAGTCTTTTTGCTTTCTTCGTGTCTTCTTTAAAATGTGGGCGTAAACAGTTTGACTCATAGCACTTTTTAAACATTCATTAAATAGGGAAAGATGAGAAAAGTATTAGTCACCATGAAATCAAACCTGACAATTCTTGTTGTTTTTTTATGGAAAATTGCAGTATTTGTTATAAATGATTTATCTGTGCACATCGTTATTTTTTTTTTTTTTAATTCATATGCCTTAAAAATAACTTCTCCCTCTTGCAGCAACATCTCTTCTCTGATGACGTGTTTACTGGCGCGAGGGCGGGACAACCTGTCACTCACATTACATCACAGCAATAGCAAACTACCACCATCCAATCAAGTCCCCATGGACAAAATCAAGTCCCACATTTTTTCTTGTTCGAGAAGCCGTTTCACTCAGATATACATCATATAGGGAAGAAAAGCTATCGCAACTTCTGTTCCATGCCGACTCTAATGAATCAAAGTCAAACTGTTATAGACTCACCTGTGCAAAAGAATATTAGGCTGTAATACTGTTTATTGTATTCACCAGCTTTGTTCTTCAAACCAGGATTAAAATTGCCTTTCAATTTCCACTTTCAATTAACTTCACCTTCTCACCCCTCTCCTTGTCCTCTGCCTTGATCTGTAGCCAGCAGCAGTTTGAAGCCGGCAGAAAGTATGTACCGACACTACAGGAATGTTCCCTTGCACCTCTTAGCTGTGTAGTAATAGTTACTGTCAAGACTACACCCATCAAACAGCACCCAAGGCCTGCTCTTCAAATCCACTCTCCGTCCAATTTAAGGTGCACTGTTTTTGAATGTGTTCACAGCTACTGGAGAACTCAGGTTGAGATATGCTGTCATACTGGGAAACCGTTGGACCCTCAATGTTGGGATGGTGGCCAAGACAGCTAGACAACCTTATTAATGTTCTAGTTCTCAGCAAGCTGCTGTCAACATGTTTCAGATGTTGTGTACGCTCAAATTCTCAAAAACAACAGCTCCACTGGCAGTTGAGTTGAGGCAGTTTTTAATTAAAATCCAGTTGCATGCAGGCAGTCATGAATCACCTGCCAAAAGGTGCAAAACAGAGGGAAATTTGTCACACAGACATATGTTGAAAAGAGATTATTTATTTTTATTTTGGGCAAGGAAAAATAAAGCAAATGTCATTTGAATAGACAGCACAGACGAAAAGATGTTCAATATCCAAGAAAAAGACTTCAGTTGTGTCCCAAATGATGGACTATAGTATACACTAAATGCACTTATACAGTATATACTCAACCATGTATACATTTTATGAGGTTATTTTATCATTCAACACTGGAGTATGATAGGAGCCCCTAAGATATAATTATAGAGAAGTGTCCAACATTCCAAACTTCATTTTTTCGGTTAATTAATGTGCCCCTATTATGGATTTTTGAAAATGAGCTTTCATGTAGTGATACATGAGCTCACAGTGCTCTAAGTCAATTAAATAAATAGTTTTTCAAACGAGTCCTAAGCCGTTTCGTTGTGACGTCAAGTCGAAACATTAGCATATTGCCCGTCCACTTATAGCACGCGCAGACTCCAGGGAAAACTTGAACTTCAAACACTGCAGCTGATTCCTGTGGATACTGGGCAGCATCATGTCGAGAAGAAGCTGTGCTCTACAATGTGAAGGTAAAGCCAGTTTTTTTTCACTGCCCAAGGACGAGCATGTGAAGAATCAGTGGTTAAAGTTTATCTTTACAACGATACTACAGCAGTATAGCACGAACCTTGTGCTGTGTTCCCGTCATTTTACTGACGACTGCTTCTTCAACCTAAATGCGTTCAACGGTGGATTCGCAAGCCAGTTGTTATTGAAGGATGGGTCATTACATTACAAATGGCGACAGACAGCAAGATTAATCAGATTACTTATCAGACATTCTTACTCCGATTCTGCATGTTCCATCGTTCAAGTGCCAATTACATTGACACTTACTATTGTCCTGCTCCAGTCGTGTTTGCGATTGACTTTCTGGTTAATCAGCAACTCGTTTACTCATCGGACTCTGGTTCGAATTGGTAAGGTAAAATTGATGCCATGTCTGTTCATACACTGTATAAAATTTTCAACAAGCCGTAATCCAGTAATGGTGATGGGCGTTCCGTTTTTGACAATCTCTGCACGCAGTATACCAATCACAACTGACTGGGTCATCTGACCAATCACCGCAGATTAGCGTCACGCAAAGGAGGGGTTTGGAAAAATGAATCGTTGAACGAATCCTTTGGGAGTCGTTGAGCAAATAAGGTAAAAATAAGTGCATATTATAAGACAATGAAAGTGTTTTTTGTCCTTGCATGTATGTAAACCTGTTGTTGGGGACTCCCAAAACAAAAATAGGAACCTTTCAAATGCCATAATAGGGGCACTTTAAGGGCACCATCCGGGTATTTAAAGTGTACTTTTTCTATTTGGAATTTTCAATGTGAACACACTACAAAACTGCATAGAATCGTGTGATGAATTGGGATGCATAATTTGACTAATCTCTAATATGTTGGTGGGAGGTAAATAGCTCACTACAATTTGGAAACTAAAACAGAAAATTCCTCATGTAACCTGCATTACCTTGTTCTATTCAGTGGATGCCCCCAATGTGCTTATAAGAAGCAATCTTCAGCCTACACTTGCTGCCACAATGAGCTGCATTATTAGAAATAACAAGGAGCTTAAATTAGCACTTTTGTCCTACAAAATGTCAGTTCAGATAACACTTCAGAGACTACATGGAATATGTGTCCTTTAAAAATTAATTTGTCACACTGCAGGACATTTTCACATGAATAAGTGAAGGCAAAAATAGTGACAGTTACGGGACCCAAGATGTACACTTCTTCAAACCAGAATTTCATTTCCATTAAAATTAGGTATGTATTGTACCTTCTACCTATTGTATCTTCCAGAATGCATTATACTGTACATGTATATTCTTACTCCTTTAACATCATAGCTATAACAAGGTCACTTTCCTGTAGCTCAAACAGTAGAGCGTTGGCGCTTGCAACGCCAAGGTCATGGTTCAATTCCCAGGGAAAGCAAGAACTGATAAGACTGTAATGCAATGAAATCCAATGTAAGTCGCTTTGGATAAAAGCATCTGCTAAATGTAAATGCAAAGGTAATGGTTTGATTTCCAGTGAACACATATACTGATATAAAACTTAATAAAAATGCCTGCCAAATGAATATATGTAAAGGTACCATTGCAATCAAGCATTACAAAAAAAAAAAAAAAATCGTTTTTACCATTAGATTGAAGATGCTGAGATTATACCATATTTTTTAGCAACAACTTAAACAAAAAACAAGAAAAAGATCACGTTTCAAATGTGAACCATTAACTGAGATGCAATTAGTGTCATAGCATAGGCCTTGTGCTCTCAATTATACATGATCATAATCTTTTGAATAATAAAGAGCTATATTTATTTTTTATTCATATTCTGAATGTATCTCTATGATGATATTCTTTTTTTCCTTTTAAAATGTGACATTTTTGACAACTTCACAATTATCATAATTTTCCCATCAGAGGTGCATTTAAAAGAATTTCCTTTAACACTTTATTTTGATGGTCCCTTTTGAACATTCTGTTTACTATAAGTAACTTTGTAACTACATGTCAACTTATTCTAACCTTAACCCTACCAGTCTACTCTACTAACACTCTAATGAGAGTTAGTAGACATGTAGGTGCAACGTTACTTACTGTATAGTCAACAGAATGTTAAAGGGACCATCAAAATAAAGTAAAACTGAATTTCCTTTCTATATTTTTGTGGGTTTAGGTTTCCTGATGAAGAGAATCAGATTTGTAGAAAAAACTATGAGGTAATCTGAATGCATTATGATACATACATACAATGGATACATTGTGATAATAAAATGTGACCCTGGATCACAAAATCATTCACAAGTTGCACGGGTATATTTGTGGCAATAGCCAACGATACATTGTAGGGGTCAAAATTATCGATTTTTCTTTTATGCCAAAAATCATTAGGATATTAAGTAAAGATCATGTTGCATGAAGATATTTTGTACATTTCCTACCGTAAATATAAAAAATATATATATTTTGTGAGTGGATGCAGCACAATCGCAAACATAAATGGACAACTTTAAAGCTGCAGTCCGTAGCTTTTTTAAGTTAAAGTCCCTGTAAAGGCAATTTTAACAAAACATTCTAAACACATTCTAAAGGTTAGAAATGTATTGCTAAAACATATTACAAAGACTGTGAACTGTGAAGTACTGAATTGTGGAGTTAGACCGTTAAACAGTTTTTCACCCTGGCAATTTCACGGATTTTTTGGGCGGGTCTAAAACAGGGCTCGATGACGCACTGGAGCTCTTGGACACGCCCCTACTCGATGACGCACTGATACTGATCCCTCTAACAATATAAATAGAGCACATTCGCATCAGTTTGGCGCTCATTTGCGAGTTACTGTCAGTACTATTATCAGTTACTACAGCCTACAGTTTGCTATCTAGCCATGCCTTCGTCACGGAAATGCGTACTACTTGGATGCAATCATTTGCAAAACAGATCGGTGTCCTTGTTTAAATTTCCTAAAAACGACGACATCAAGAAGAGGTGGATTAATTTTGTGAAGAGCCACCTTGATGGAGAGCTGAGGATCACCAGCCAAACCCGCCTCTGTAGTGATCATTTTACTCGTGATAGTTTTATAAACTTTCGTCGGAGACAACTGGGATTCACAGATAATCCGTTGTTACTGGTGAAAGGTGCCGCACCGACTATCTCTCGCCTCGGCCTTCATCCTCCCGTCCCGCCGACAACTGGCGCCATCATCGGCAATGCGTGCCCACCAATGAGTGTAAGTTGCCTTGTCTAACTTTATTTGTCTAAGTTAGGTTAAGCTAGTTAACGTTTACTTACATATAACTTAGCTAACTTGCATAAAAGGGAGAGAAAAAATTTACCATTCTGTTGCAGAGCGAGGGGGACGATGTTGACTTCCTTGGTCAATGTCTTCTGAATCGGATTCAGGCTCTGGAGGCTCAAACAAATATGGCTTGGTATAACCTAATAACCTAATAAGCTGCTAGGAGCATCCATTTCGGCTGTAGCGGGTCCCGTCGAGTGCAGCTTTCCCGCGAGTGGGCGTGGTTTCAGCGCAGCCAGCGGACACGCCCCCAGCGTTTGAGAGCAGAGAAAACTGCTCATTTTTTCAAGATTTTGATAGCTTATTTTATGTACTTGCCGGCTTTTTTTATCATTCAAATTTGGCTGGGTGGCTAATAACACATTTTTCTGTGGTGTGACAAACTCAGAACACATACTTAATTTTGACTTTACGGGGACTTTAAAAATAATCCAAAATAATTATATTAAAAAAGGTTATTCTGCCAGTGGTCAAAACTATCTGCTTGCCATAGCTAGATTCAAAACGGTTAGCTTGTAATAATGATTTTAATTCCAGTGGTACTGGTGGGTTTCCGCGGGAAATTCGAGCATGTCTTTGCATCATTACGTCACACCCGTACACATAAAGACGGAGTTTCGGCTAGCCGGCTAAGGGGTTCAAAACGGAAGAAGAGACGGCTTTTTTCTGCTGAACAAGTAAGACATTTCAATAGTTCAATCGTGTAACAGTACGTTTTCTTAATTCACACAGTTATGGAGTTTCCTTTGTTGTGCCTTTCTCGTTTTGCTATTATGGAGAATATGAATTCTGAACTACACAGGTAACCATAAAACACATTAAATTTAACATTAGTCACGCAATGCTGATGTTGTTAACATGAACAATTTGAGAACAAAGTAGGCTATAATTTGCACGGTTGCTGTAAATCGCGTTGATTAAATCTAACGAAGCTTATCATGTCGAATGCTTTTCCCCCTTAGTTGGTCAGAACAAAAATGGATGTTACTTACTTGTTCAGAAGACATTTTCTTATGAAAATTATTATGTTGGTCAAACTTTCAAAAAGTGAATCTGTGATTCTGTATGACAGTATCCACACAGCGCGGTGACTGACAGCAGCACTCGCCTCAAAGCACTGTGTTCTTCCACGCTGTTTCATGCCGATTTACAACCCACGTAAAGATGATAATTCCGCGAATCACTGCAGTTACAGATTTCGAACAGAGAGATGGCGACAAAGAGGAAAAGCTACGGACTGAAGCTTTAAAGACGATTTTCTCAAAGTTTAGATTTTCTTGCACCCTCAGATTCCAGATGTTCAAATAGTTGTATCTCGGCCAAGTATTGTTATACTGTATCATAACAAACCATACATCAATGGAAAGCTTATTTGTTCAGCTTTCAGATGATGTATACATCTCAATTTAAAAAAAAGACCTATGCTTACAAATATATATAAATTCAGGGGTGTCCAAAGTCCTGCATGGAGAGCCACTGTCTTGCAGTTTAGCTCCAACATACCTGCCTGGAACTTTCTAGTATACCTAGTAAGACCTTGATTAGCTGGTTCAGGTGTGTTTAATTGGGGTTGGAGCTGAACTCTGCAGGACAGTGGCCCTCCAGGAGGACCTCTGGTATGTAAATCAGTTTTTTTATGATCTAAATTACTGAGTTTGCACCCAATGTAAGCAGGAAACCTATACACATTTAGAAGAAGCAAAAGGGACAGTAACAGCCACTGTCTGGGAGATCAAACCACCAGACTTACTGAAGTCAAGAAAAGTGCACCAAAATGATGTCAGATTCTAGCATATAAGAGAAAACCCTGGAGACACTACAGATAACAGTAGTGATGACACTGGTGGGCTCGTTTGAGAAACATGCGTCCTAGTTTCCAAACACATCCTCTGTTCTACTGATCTGACAGCACACTCTTTCGACTCGCACAGCTGGGGGTCGCTTGAGATTTCCCACAAACCCATGGGAGCGACATCAGATGAGGTGCTCCACACCGAGAATGGCTCTCAAATCTTTTCGGATTCCGTACGTGTCTCACATCCTTTCATGCATTACTTTAAGTGCAAGCTATTAAAAGATCACAGGTGAGTACTGACTTAGAAATTCAGGTCACAAAATCTCAGTAGAGAGGCTTAAAGCTAAAAGAATTCATAATGGAATCACAACATCATCATTAAAATCTGAAGCTGTGAATACCATGTTGAGTTTTAACTGAACAAGTAGCAAGTAACGAAAAATAAAGCTTATAGTGCATTTACTACACACTACATTTAAAGACTGTCCTCTATAGGCCATCTCTTAGGATGATTTTTCCAGGGTAGTTCGCCAGGTCTTTCCCCAACCCTCCTCATTACATGGCAAATATATATATACAGTATATATATATATATATATATATATATATATATATATATATATATATATATATATAGAGAGAGAGAGAGAGAGAGAGAGAGAGAGAGAGAGAGAGAGACCGAATTGCCAGTCAACCCTCAGAGCAAATCTAAATAATGCAAGAGTGGCTGATGTGATGGACCTGACAGACTGGCGTAAATGACAGTACAGTCTTCAATGTCAAGCAGACAGTGTTTTGGGAGACAGTATTTATTCACCCATTGTACCTCTGCCCATTAAGTGCTGTGAGAGGTGACAAACGTTATTAAGATTGCCTAGTTTAATTTGAACCCAGCTCAGGTCTTATTGTTAGTGGGATTTTAAAGGAAGAGGCAGTGTATAGATTTCAAATGCAAGATTTTAAAACAACCGTACAGGGCATTTGGATGTCATTAAATGGATGAGATATAATAGCCTAATTAAATCGCAGGGCATTTTTTTTTACCAACAAAACAACAGTAGAATACAGAATCTGCATTCATGAAGAAAGTGAAGACCTGCGGTAAATGATGCTTACCGTTTTAAATAACTTGCATAACAATAGAGAGACTGATTTTGAAGTATGCATTTATAGAGAGAGATTCTATAACTGCTGTTTTTTATATTCTTCCATTCTTTCCCCGACTGCTCCTGTTCATCAGGTCCTGTGAGATGTGCAGTACAGAACAGAAAGTGGACGTGTAGTTTGACACATCTGTAGGTGCTTGTACATGTCGCATGTTTGTTCTGAAGACAGAGCGCCAAAGAAGAAAAAAGCTTTCATGTCTGACACGTCGGTGTCTTGTTTTCTAGCAAGCATACAGAGGTTCATACTGTACATGCTCATATTGTCTACCGGTGGTATTAGGAAAGAGCAGTTCCTGTTACAGAACATTCTTGTGCGGATTAGTTTGGAGTCTCTTTTGTCGGAATTGTACATTTTTTCCAATACTGAAAAAATGGTTCATGCAATCAGTTGGCAAAGACTTCTGCTAGATCTTTAAGGGGATAGTTCACCCAAAAAATAAAATTCTCTCATAATTTACTCACTCACATGTTGCAATGATTTATTTTCTTTTGCAGAACAAAAAAAATAAGATATCTGGTCTGGAAGATTGTTGGTTACCAAAGATTCTCAAAATATGTACAAGAAGGAAGCCATACAAGAACTATATTATTATTATTATTGCCCTGTATTCCAACTGGACATGGAATCTTATGAGACTGTTTCATCTGTCCTCATTTAAAAAACAAAACAAAAAGAAAACACCGTTTGTATTTGTGTTATATTAAAAGGCCTCTACTGAGCAATGTGTAGGTGGATGATAAATTAACTTATCATCCAATGCAGTTATGAAATGATTTCTTTTTTTGACTTGGTTCCTAAGCAGTTAAACATCGGGCCGCGTGAAAACCGCATTAGTCGGAGGGACCCAGGAGGCATCAAAGCGCAATCAACTCATTTAGTGCCCCTGTGCTTGCTGTGTAATTACTAAACCACAGCAGCCAAATGGAGATCGATGGCTGACCGAGAGGCAGAGCGATGAAAACACTGAGCAAGAGAGAAAAGGCTTACGCTCAGCTGCACATCTGAAATACCATGTCTGCGCAATAAAATGTCACAACACAGCGTGTCTGCCGCAAAACAAGATTACCTGATGTCAAAAGCGCAAGATACATGTATACCCAGTCATGCAAGGGAAAAAGCTTCAAGCATGGAAGATTCACTGCGGCTCAGACATCAAGCAAAGTCAAATTTGGTGGTGAGAGCTACAAAAGAGAGGAAACGAGAGAGAGAGAGGTAATGCAAGGGTGAATCAAGAAAGTATTAATTTCACTCTAGAAGGAGCACTGAATGAAGAGGGTTTTTCCCCCCGGAGTTTGGGGTCAGTTACTAATTTAATTTGGGCAGCTAAAAAGAAGCTGGTGCTAAAGCACCTTTTTCATTCTCATTATATTAAATTGTATAGGACTAAATGCATTGCAGAACACCCTTTATCATCTCTATTTTTGTTAAAACACGAAACAGGACCTCTGCAGAGGTCACTGTGTAACAAGACCACCTGCAGAGACAAACTAAAAAGAGTGGTTCACCCCAAACTGGAAACTAACTCTCATATACTGTATGTATGTATATGTATGAAGAAGTATATGTGCACTATATACAGTATAATGTACAATATATATTTCTGTCAGGACTACTATCATCAAATATGATTGACAATTAGCATACAGTTTGGATTGGCGGTATGGTTCTGTTCTTGGCGAGAACGCCCTGCGCATCCGTGCAGCCTAGCATTGATACGAGGAGGGAGAGCAGCAATAACCCCCCTTAGGGTAAACAGAACAGAACCAACATGAATGGATAGCAGATATCATTAATGTCAACATTTTAATGTCCAACATAATTCGAGAATTTAGGCTGATTCAAAGTTGAATCAGAATGCCAATCCTGACTGGGCGAGAGGAGGAGCTGGGGATGGAGGAGGGTAATGAGCTCCTGAGAAACGTGATAGCTGCTGATAATACTGAAGGAGCTTATGTATGAATACTAGGCGTCGTATTCATAGGTAGACGTGGATCAGCTGAAAGTCAGCTGATGCGAGCTTAACTAACGTGACCTGCCAGAACTGACTTGAATATATACTTGATACAGTATATAAAATGTGAAAAATGTCCAATTCTTTAAAATATCTTATTTTAGTTCTAATGCGTCATATGGGTTTGGAATGTGGGTGAACTATCTCTTTAAAGAAGGTAATTGTCAACCTCAACCGGAGTGACAGACAGTTTGAGGCAAAATCAAAGAGGGAAAAACGTACACGCTTACAAGTAGAGTGATCACCAAGAAGGGGCGAAGAACAAAGAGAAATTACTGCCAAATCCTCAATTCTTCATTTCCTGACAGCAATTCATCCCCGCAAATCTTAGCCTTTTTTGGCAGGATCGCACATTTTCTTGCAGCAGTAATTTCCTTGACCTTTGTCTCTGGCAGAGCAATTTCATCGTCCTCCCTCCAATATCAGAGAGAAATATCAGCGGGGTTATGCAGTTGACAAAGGAGCCAGAACATAACAAGCACTGCCAAACTCCTAGACATGAACTCAGCAATAACAGAGAAAATCAATAATGGCCCCACTGTTCCTGATCTTTTAAACGATGTGGACTGATGGGAGATGTGGGTGCTGGCAGTGCTGAGCAGAGCACAAGCAAAAGTGGAACCGAGGATCTTCCATTGTTGACCTCTTGAGCGACTAGCATTTTGGAATCAGTGGGGTTCTGCTAACACACAAACCCAGTGGAGAATCTGTGGTGTCCTTCCCCTCAAGTGCATGCGTTGATGGTATCATAATAGAAACTGTTCACTGGCTAAAACAAAAAACTCTATGATCCTGCTGAGGATTCTGGAAAGACAAATCGAGCGTTTAATAATAATAATAATAATAATAATAATATGTTTATTTTATATAGCGCCTTTCAGAGTACTCAAGGTCGCTTTACAATAAAGTACAAATAAACCTGACAGAAACATGACATAGAACAAAAAATAAATTGAGATAGTGGTACATAAACATAGAAATCAAGGGAAACAAGTAGCAAAAAGATACGTTTTTAGGTGAGTTTTGAAATCGTGTAATGATGAAAGGTCGCGGATGTGTTGGGGAATAGAATTCCAGAGAGTTGGGGCAGCAGTACAAAAAGCCCTTCCACCAAATGATGATAGTTTGTGCCGTGGGATCGTTAAAAGACCGGTATCGGAGGATCTAAGTGTGCGAACTGGGGAGTAGGTATGGATGAGATCAGAGATATAGGTGGGGGCAAGACCATGGAGTGCTTTGAATGTGATAAGGAGTATCTTGTAGTTAATACGAAAACGTACTGGTAGCCAATGCAGTCTGCGTAAATTCGGAGTAATGTGGGAAGATTTCTTTGTGTATGTAAGGACCCTAGCTGCGGAGTTCTGAATGTATTGGATTTTATTTATAGATGAGTTGGGTAAGCCATAGAAAAGAGAATTGCAGTAATCAAGCCGTGATGTGATGAAAGCATGAACCAAGGTTTCAGCATCGCTGGTGTTCAGAAATGGACGTAAGCGTGCAATATTACGAAGGTGAAAGAAGGCAGACTTTGTGAGAGAGGAAATGTGTGGAAGGAAGGAAAGAGATGAATCAAAGATTATACCAAGGTTTTTGACAGTAGTGGAAGGTTGAACCGAAACTCCAGCAATGTGAACATTGTCAACACTGAAACAGGATGTAAATCGAGGTGAGCCAATAAGAAGTAGATGTTTTATCAGTGTTGAGTTTGAGAAAATTACTGGTCATCCAAGCATTTATATCATCAATACAGGCTGATATGGAATTTGTGGGAAAAGGAGCATTGCGTTGTGAATGGATGTATAGTTGGGTGTCATCTGCGTAGCAATGGAATTTAAAGTCATGTTGACGGATGATGTTACCTAATGGGAGCATATAGATGATGAAGAGAAGGGGCCCAAGAACAGAACCCTGGGGAACACCGTGTGGGACAGAGGCAGTAGTGGACTTAGCCTGGCGGATAGAGATGTAATGCTGACGATCAGACAGGTAGGAAGTTAACCATAGGGCAGTTCCAGAAACACCAAGAGCAGAGAGTCGTGAGATGAGAATACTGTGAGAGATTGTGTCGAATGCAGAGGAAATATCTAGAAGAATTAGAATACTGGTGGAGCCGGAGTCAGTGGCCATAAGGAGATCATTGACAACCCTAAGAAGTGCTGTCTCAGTGCTGTGGAGGGTGCGGAAAGCGGATTGAAAACATTCATAGTGGTTGTTAGATGACATGTGTGTTTGAAGTTGGGCAGCGACCACTTTCTCAAGCAATTTCGAAAGAAATGGTAAATTTGAGATTGGTCTGTAATTGGCCATGTTGGTGGGGTCGAGGCCGGGTTTCTTTAGGACAGGAGTGACAGCAGCAGTTTTTAATTCCAGAGGAACAGAACCAGTACTTAGTAGTTGGGAGATGAGAAGTGAAATCGGCAAAGAAATAACAGGTGCACATTTTTTAAGTAAAGTGGTAGGAGCTGGATCAAGCCTTTAAAACCTTCATCACAAGTTATGAGAAGAGCCTCTGAATACAATTGAGGTGTTTTTTCCTCCTTGAGTATGAGCTCCATGTTCTCCTATATCATAAATGAGTGCTTGATTCTGATTGGTTAATCGTGGCATCTAGTCATCCTTAGCAATGCTGTATATCAGAACCCCTCAAACTGGCTCTACTTTTATGTATCTTGTATCACGCCGCCAATTCGCTTCCTTGTATTATGACCTCTGAGGACCTTAGTAGTAATAATGCTGGAATATTTCAGTGGTGCTTTGTCTTGTTGCAAATTGTTTTTAACAATATAATTGACCTTTCTTTTTTAGTGGAGGCACATAATACACAGATAAAAAAAATAAAAAAAATCTTCTCTCAAATCATTATTTAATATAGCTGCCCCTTATATGGAGAAGCCATTTCAAATCATGTGAATGCTTTTCAAATTGTATTTACTTAAGAAAAACAGTTGTGATGATGTTGCAAATGGCCAACAATTACTTTAGTGGAATTTAAAATGGCAATGTGGCCAGAGGCGGGAGACTTTTCAGTGGAGTGTTTAAGTGCTCTATTGCTGGGGATCCTTTCACTCGCTCTTTCTCCCTATGACTGACGGTGGGCATGCAGACTGTAGGGGTCTCGGCCCGGCTTCCATTTGTGAGCGACAAGCTTTTTTTTTCTCTTTACAGTCTGCCAAAAGATCGTTCCAGTGTTTACTCCTAAATACAGATGACCTCGGAGATGATTATCCTTTTATCAGCATTGAACTATTAGTCCCTGAACTGCTACATATGGCATACCTCATTTATTTGTGTCTGTTTTGATTTTGAATATAATTATTTCAAATCACTTCAAAAAAGAGAAACAAAATAAACTCAAAAGCAGATAAAAGAGTAGGAATTAAACTGCAGAGTTTACTGCATGGAGGAAAAAGAAACAGCAAATAATTAAGAAATCACAATGTGAGAAGTGTAGCCTACACATCATTTTCTCTATTCACAAATCTGCAAAAGGATCATGTCCAAAATCGCATACTCTCAATTACTTTTTTGTGAACATTAAAAAAGTATGTTCTACAAACTGTAGTATGAATGTAATCTGAACATACTGTAAGGGTGATGTTTTTCCTTTGCGTTTTTCACGTACAGACGACAATGTTGTCAAAACGATC
This sequence comes from Rhinichthys klamathensis goyatoka, assembly GCF_029890125.1. Classification (NCBI taxonomy): domain Eukaryota; kingdom Metazoa; phylum Chordata; class Actinopteri; order Cypriniformes; family Leuciscidae; genus Rhinichthys; species Rhinichthys klamathensis. The sequence goes on from NW_026606800.1 coordinate 5,332,966, forward strand.
CCTGTTCACACGGATCTGTGAAAACGATTAAAAATGCTGTATTCTGCTGCCAGGCCAGTAGTTGGCAAAGTTGTCACTTTGTAAAGAAAAGCTGCGCACCTATAGACTGAATACGTAATACGCATGACGTCACCATTTTCACACATCCGTGTTTTCTGTTTTGAGACAATAATGATATCATTTTCAAAAACTTGCACTTTGAAACCTGTTTTCAGACCCCGAAAACGAATCGGTTACCTAACGTAACCTCGGTTCTCTCTAGAAGAGGGAACGAGTATTGCGTAAGCTAGCTTACGCTGCGGGAAAGATTCATCTTTGCTGAGAGTTTGAAGCCAAAAAATTATTTCATAATTTGTATCCATTGACAACGCAGTTCCTCTGCGGCAGACCTAGAGCAGGCTAGCTAGCAGCTCATTGGTTCGCTCAGAGAGAACTGCTTAAGCCTATGGGAGAGCGGGGCTGAACCCGCTGCCAATGAGAAGCGCCCGCGCGCTCATTGCATCATGGCCCGCCAGAATGGGCGTGGCTATGGTGTATATAACAGTCTCTCCCAGGCTTATATGTTGATTTATTTCAGCGTGAAGCGAAACGCTAGTAGCGCAAGCACGGCCGGGAACGCAATACTCGTTCCCTCTTCTAGAGAGAACCGAGGTTACGTTAGGTAACCGATTCGTTCTCTTACGAGAGGTTCTCTCGTATTGCGTAAGCTAGCTTACGCTGCGGGAACACCTGGTCAACGCCGTGCGCGCTATGAATCCACTCATGAATCCCAGGGTGATACCGGGGGATTTTTAACGTGGAGTGAATGTAATATGAGGCCGGCAGAGCGGGCACATGAAGTATATACATAAGCATCTAAGGAGAGCACAAGGGGCGAACCGGTTGTGTGAGGGACTCCCAGTAATGCAGCTTCTTAGGGAGCTGGTCGTTAGACAGCTAGTAATTTTGCCTGCAAGGCGGGAACTTCCAAGTTGTAAAATCTGACAAAAGTGGACGGGGAGGCCCATCCCGCGGCCACACAAATGTCATGAATGGAAATTCCACAGGACCATGCCCACGATGAGGCCATGCCTCTAGTGGAGTGCGCCCTGATGCCCAGAGGGCAGGGCAGGCATTTAGATGCGTAAGCAGAGGCGATAGCGTCTACTATCCATCTAGACAGTGTCTGTTTAGAGGCGGCCAGACCTTTGGTGCGCCCCCCAAACGACACGAAAAGCTGCTCAGCGCGTCTGAACGCGGCAGCGCGCGTAGTGTACAATCTCAGAGCCCGCACCGGGCAGAGGAGATTGGCGTCGCGCTCACTATCGGATGAAGGCAGAGCCGATAGGGAAATAATCTGAGCCCTGAACGGGGTACCAATCGCCTTCGGGACATAGCCATGCCTAGGTTTGAGAATGACAACAGAAACATTCGGTCCAAACTCAAGACACGCGGCGCTGGATGAGAGCGCGTGAAGATCCCCCACGCGTTTTACTGAGGACAGAGCCGTCAGAAAAACGGTTTTGAGCGAGAGGTATTTTAGGTCCACAGACTCGATCGGTTCGAACGGGGGTGCTTTCATAGCTTCGAGAACTATAGAAAGATCCCAGATAGGAACCGAAGGGGGGCGCGGAGGGTTCATCCTCTTAGCTCCCCTGAGGAAGCGGATGACTAACTCGTCTTTGCCCAGGGACTGAGCGTGTCGGGGTTCAGAGAACGCCGCGACGGCTGCCACGTAAACCTTGAGAGTGGAGGGGGACCTGCCCTTGTCCAGCATCTCTTGAAGGAAAACAAGCAAAGACGGCACCTCGCATGACCGTGGGTCCAGATGTTTGTCGGTGCACCATTTTGAGAACACAGACCATTTAGACGCATAGAGCCTTCTCGTGGAAGGTGCTCTAGCCTGTATGATAGTGGTTCTTACTCCCTCTGGCAAATCGACGAATAGTCGTTGATCACCCATGCATGTAGCGCCCAGCGCTGTGGATGGGGGTGCCAGATCGTGCCGCGAGCTTGAGAGAGGAGATCTGCTCTGACTGGGATGGGCCACGGGGCTGTCTGTGACAGCTGAGTGAGCTCCGGAACCCAATTCTGACTCTCCCAACGCGGGGCTATGAGGAGCACTGAGTGGCGTGTGTCCCTGATCCTCTGAATTACCTGTGGTAGCAGAGCGATCGGAGGGAATGCATAGAGCGGGCGGCGAGGCCATTCCTGGGCTAGCGCGTCCTCGCTCCTTGAAAAAAATATTGGGCAGTGAGCGTTCTCTTCTGACGCGAAGAAGTCCACTTCTGCTCTGCCGAATAGCCGCCACAGTATTTGGACCGTTTGTGTGTTCAGGGACCATTCTCCTGAGGAGATGAGGTTCCTGGACAGTATGTCTGGACCGTCGTTCAGATGGCCCGGCACATGCGTCGCTCTGAGCGAGAGCAGGCGGCTCTGAGACCAAACTAAAATGCGGTGTGTCAGTAGGAAGAGATTCCTGGATCTGACACCGCCCTGACGGTTGAGATAGGAGACCACAGCCATGTTGTCCGAACGGATCAGGACGTGGTGTCCCCGAATGAGCGGGAGGAAGCGCGAGAGCGCGTTCTCGACCGCAAGCATTTCCAGACAGTTTATGTGTAAGGGGCTTTCCTGTGTCGACCAATGGCCGAAGGCCGGTGAGCCCTCGCAGACTGCACCCCAACCCGTGTTGGATGCATCTGTCGAGATGACTTTTCGGCGGGAAAAGGTCCCCATCGTGACGCCCTACCGAAACCATTCTGCTACTGTCCATGGCTGCAGCGCCGTGAGACATGTCTGCGTAACTCTGATCAGCTGGCGGCCCGTGTTCCACGCGCGGTGGGGTACACGGCTGTTTAACCAAAGCTGAAGCGGGCGCATGTGCAGAAGGCCCAGCTGAAGCACAGCGGAGGCTGAGGCCATGTAACCCAGCATCCTCTGAAAAGTTTTCAGAGGTGTGCGGGTGCCCATCTGAAACGAGGCGGCCAGTCGCTGAACACTGCGCGCGCGCTGTGTGGACAGGCGAGCCATCATCATGACCGAGTTCAAATCTATTCCTAGAAAGGAAATCGATTGACTGGGTTGAAGGGAGCTCTTTGTCCAGTTGACAGAGAGGCCCAGCGTTCTCAGATGGTCGAGGAGAACTGCGCGGTGCGACAGAAGCTCCGTCTGTGATTGGGCCAAAATCAGCCAGTCGTCCAGATAATTCAATATGCGCAGGCCCTGGCTCCGCAGGGGGGCGAGCGCCGTATCCATGCACTTCGTGAATGTACGGGGCGCCAGGGATAAGCCGAACGGGAGAACGGCGTATTGATAAACATGACCCTCGAAGGCGAAACGTAAGAATGGCCTGTGACGGGGATTTATCTGGATCTGAAAATAGGCGTCTTTCAGGTCTAGAGAGACGAACCAGTCCCCCTGGCGCACCTGCGCGAGGAGTTTCCTGGTAGTGAGCATCTTGAACGGTCTCTTCATGAGCACTTTGTTCAAAAACCTGAGATCTAAAATCGGTCTGAGGCCGCCGTCTTTCTTGGGAACCAGAAAATAACGGCCGTAAAACCCCGACTCGGTCATAGATGGTGGGACTCTCTCTATGGCGCCCTTTTGCAACAGCGTCGCAATTTCTGAGCGGAGCGTGCCGGCGGCCAGCGGGCTGACAGTAGATTCGAGCCGAGCGCACGCACGAGGCGGGCGGCGGCGAAACTGTAGCAGATAGCCGTTCTTTATAATGCTTAGCACCCACGGGGAAATGCCTGGAATGGCTTCCCACGCTTTGGAGCATGCGGCTAGTGGCCGAATGGCTATATCGCCCTGATTGCTGCACATAGCGGGCTGGACACAGTGTGTGGGCGCGCTTTGAATGTGTGTGGCAACGGGATTTGCACTCAGAGAGGAGTCTATGGGCCGTGAAACAGAGCGAGCAGAGAGGGGACACGCGCATGAGCTCGTGGGCGTGTTTATGTTCTCTGATATTAGAGCGGGCTGTGCCCGTTTCATGTGATGGGGCTCTGAGAGAGACACGGGATATGTTATGCTTGTGTGTATGGGTGAACACATGATTGTGGGCACATTTTCTACACAACTGGCATATTTTCTCTTTTTGAGATTTCTCTGGGTAGCCGTGAAAACGGCTTTTTGTCGCTCGCAAGCGGGCTGGGACACCGGCTTGTTTGTGGCGGTCAACACTACAGCAGTCGGCGAAACAACGGGGACTGGCAGAGGGCGAAGCTTTGACGGCGGTCCGGCCGCAGCGGGAGAGCGCCGTCGTTTTCTTAACTTTGCTAGGCAGACTTCTGATGATCAGGCTTCAGCGTGATCTTGGGTCGCGGGCCCCGTGGGGGCGGCGGTCTGCGGCGGCTGTCAGAGCGCGAGCGAGGGCGGCCGCCCTGTCTGCGCTGGGCTGTTTGAGTCTGCGGAGGAGGGCGCTGTGGTGGAGCTCTGGCAGGAGGCTCGCGAGAGCGGCCTGCGGAAGAGCTAGCGCGGCGGGGCAGAAACAAATTCATGGCCTGAGTGGCTTTCTGGACCTCGGAAAAGCGATCGACGATTCCCGTGACAGCAGATCCAAAAAGGCCCGTCGGGGAGAGGGGCGCGTTAAGGAACGCGGCACGCTCAGAATCTCCCATGTCGGCGAGCGTGAGCCATAAGTGTCTCTCGGATACACAAAGGCTGGCCATGCATCTCCCCAGAGCTTGTGCGGCGGCTTTAGTGGCGCGAAGGGCGAGGTCCGTAGCACTTCTCAGATCCGTGACAGCGGGGGAGGGGTTTCTACCGCTCTCGGCCCACTCATGGAGAATATCGCTCTGTAACACTTGGAGGACAGACATAGAATGCAGCGCTGCGGCGGCCTGACCGGCGGCGGCGTAGGCGCGAGCATGAAAGCTCGAGGTCGCTCTGCAAGCTTTCGAAGGAAGCGTGGGGGAAGAGCGCCATCTAGCAGAGGGCGGGCAGAGGTGTGCGGCGACCAAGTCCTCAACGGGCGGCATGGCTGAATAACCTTTTTCGGCGGCTCCATCCACCGAGCGCAGCGAGGCGGATATATCGGAGCGGTTTCTAGCCGAGAGCGGGGCATTCCAGGACTTCGTCAGCTCTGTGTGAAGTTCAGGCAGGAATGGGGCGGCCCGGTTGCACGCGGGGGTCGAGCGCCGATGAAAAAAGCTGCCGTCCATCCGGTTCGGGGCCTGCTCGGGTGGAGGAGCAGGCCCCGAATGGAGGAGACCACTCGAGAACGAGGCGTTTGACGGCCTGTGAGAGGAGGCGCATTAGTTCCTCCTCTATCCCGGCGCGGATCCCCGCCGACTCTCTCGTGGATCCGAGAGATGACCATTCCTCACTGTCTGACGCGAGCAGTGAACAGGAATCCTTCTCCTCCGCGGCGTCATCGGAAGCGACAGAGCGGCCACTCGGCGGCAAATGTATGTCCGGCTGGGGCGGGGAGGGAGAGCGGGAAGCGGGAAGCGGCGGCGGCGGCCCGCATGGTTCCGCAGGGGGCTCCGGCGGCCTCTGGGAGCGGCGTTTCTTTTTACGCGGCGAAGAGAGAGGCGGCGCGGGAGCGGATTTTGCCGCCAGAAGTCGTGCCCGCAGGGACGACAACGGCAGGCTCTCACAGAAGTCGCATCCTCCATCCGCGAGGGCGAGTTCTGCGTGCTCGAGTCCCAGGCAGAGAGCGCAAATGACATGGCGGTCTCCGTCCTCGAGAGGAGCGCGGCAAGAGCCGCAGGAAAAACGAGACATCTTTAAAAAGACGCTCGGCTCTTTTAGATATAGAGAAAAGAAGGATACAGTCGTCGGATGGCGCTAGCTTGCAGGGCGGCTGAAGGTGGCGAAGACGGCCGGCTTCTTCAGGGTCCGGGAGCTCGCTAGAGTGATGCCTTCTCGACGGCGACGGCTTTTCTCAGGACAGCAGAAGCGTGTAGCTTGCTGAAGATGAAATGAATCAACATATAAGCCTGGGAGAGACTGTTATATACACCATAGCCACGCCCATTCTGGCGGGCCATGATGCAATGAGCGCGCGGGCGCTTCTCATTGGCAGCGGGTTCAGCCCCGCTCTCCCATAGGCTTAAGCAGTTCTCTCTGAGCGAACCAATGAGCTGCTAGCTAGCCTGCTCTAGGTCTGCCGCAGAGGAACTGCGTTGTCAATGGATACAAATTATGAAATAATTTTTTGGCTTCAAACTCTCAGCAAAGATGAATCTTTCCCGCAGCGTAAGCTAGCTTACGCAATACGAGAGAACCTCTCGTAAGAGAACACCATTTTCGTTTAAATGAACAGCCAAAACGCGTTCCGTAAAATCTGTTTTTAGTTGAAAATGGCGTTGTGTAAACAGCCCCTTAGTTTAGTTTTGTTGTTTGTGTTTGTCTGTGTTCTCAGTGATTGTGTTTCTATGGTTACCAATGAGTTTATTGATTAGTCTCACCTGTCTCTTGTTCAGTTCCTTGTTACCCCATAGTATTTCTAGGCCTCAGTTGATTCAGTTCTTGGTCTTGCATTGTACCTCTGTTACATGTTCTCCAGAGTACTCCTGTGTTGATTATCCTCATTGTTTTGTGTTTATTAAAAGAGGCAATGCAATAGATTCCTCTTCTCTTCATTTGTTGACTGTGACACATACTACATTTGTAATGTTTTCATTGTCATGTGACTTACAGCTTCAGTTGCGTTGCTTCACTGCCAGTCCCTAACAACTCCTCTCCTGTAGCCTCATGGGATAATAAAGTGTCCACTAGATGCACAATTCAAAATCTCGCCGGTAGTTATTGCCTACTGTTTTATGAATACTTTGAATTTGGACATACTACTCTTTTATACTGTTTTTCACATATATTGTAGGGAAGTATGCATATTCAGATGCAGCCTGAGCTTTATGCTCCTCCTCCACACCAATACATCTGCTTGCAATAATTATTAGATTGATCTGATCTGGTGCAGAGTGAGAGGTATGTTTAACCCTGTCAAGCCTGACATTTGAAATAATAATCTGAAAAAATATATATATTTTTAAATGGAACCATTTATTGAACCTTTAGACAAAATTTAAAAAAAATACCAAAAGAATATTTACTTGGTAAAAAGTATAAACAATCAATATTTTAAACTGATTTAATTCTTCTATTCCTTTCTATTTTGATCATTCATCATGCTCTTTCATTATTCCTCATGGTCGTATGTTCTTTATATTGTGAATTTTGAAGCACTCAGCAGTGTTAGAGCAGTAGGTCTGAGTTATTTGGTCAGTGTCTGTGATAACCCACTGTGGCAGCTGGCTAGTTGCCTCCTGATAACCATTCTGAGAGCTGGATAATGATGACCCCACACACCATGTGTCTAGACAGGAAAATCTCTCTGAGACAGAGAGACAGAGGGATTCACATGGAGACAAAAGCCTTTCTGTCGATTGCAAGAACTTACAAGAGGAATGAAACACCTGGTGCTGTTATTCAGTGATTACATTTCATTTTCATGCGATGCCAAAGCTGGAGTAATTGTTGTCCACTGAGACACAATAAAGCTGGTTAATATGTTTCTCTATCTGGACTCTAGCCCCTTTCCTTCGATACAGTGGAAGTTAATCCACCTTGGTTGAATGATGTTCAAGGTTGTGGCAGGGGCTGTTCTCTCTATTTAGCATCACTGAATTTGTCTTTATCAGGCTAATGCAGAGTTGCAGTTTCCAGCCCTCTGGTGAGGCAGTGTTTTCTCTTTCTATCATGACAAGTTTACAATCTTTTAAGCTCAACCCACTGGATATTTTGAGACATTACAATTATCTTAAAGCTTCCGCTAAGAAAAAATAGTCCACTATAATTTACAAAAGAATTGATTATTGGCAACAAGGTGTACAATGCAACTATATTATTACATTAATATTACATTTATTAAATGTCTTTTGAGGTTATTTTCACTAAAGTCAATAACTGGGATGCAAGGTGACTGAGGGAGAGCGAGTCCGTAGTGTGTTACAAGAGGCATGAAGTAGCGCCAGCAAATTTTAATGTGTGGTCATTTAACATTGGCAAAATTTTGCATGCAAAATCCAGTCCTCTCAATTGGAATCTATGTGATATTTAATTTAGTGTGAGGGCGAAAGAATTCCCCATGCAAATTTCATAACAGGTTGAAGTTGGCCATGTGGAATCAACCATTCAATTTAATAAACAATTTCCTGAACACGTCTTCCATTAGACCAAAAATAGAGAGCCCTGCTCCCCAACTCACACACTTAGAGTGAAACACACTTTTACTGCGCCCTTGTTTCTGGAAGTATTTTTACTTCTGGAAACCAGAAATCTTGTTGTACTAGTCTAGGCTAGTTGTGATGTCCAAAAAGCCAAGACAAACACTTTGATATCCTTACCATAGATCCACAGCGATTACACATTGCACATTTCAGAGAAATCAACTTGTCATATTTGTTTCTGCACATTAAGCTCTGATAAAAAGTATTTTAAAAGTGAGAAAATTACACACTTCTGAGGCACACTGCTGACACAATTTGTAGTTGAAAGAAAGAAACCTCTATGATATAACGATTTAAATCTTAAAGAAGCTCTTCTGTTGTGACGCATCATTCTTAACAGCCAGGATTCTGAGATTCCCTAAAAATAGACAATTTGACTAGTGCAGCTCTCCTACACATATCATTAGATAACATGTCTGAGACAAATCTCTCTGCTCTCACCCCTCTCATCTCGATCTTCCCTCATAATGACTCATTCTTACTGAAATGAAGCAGGCATGTGGAGACTCATGAATACAATTCAGTGCACACTTTTTGCATGTCAGGAATCACATAATTCTTAAAGCTTTTAGGTTCAAACTCTGCAAAGCTGGTGGTGAAAAACCTGTGGTGAAATCAGGAGGCATCTTAAAGGGATACTCCACCATTTTTTTCATATTAAACTATGTTATTCCCTTAACTAAGACGAGTTGATACATACCTCTCTCGTCTCAGTGCGTGCACTAAATCGCTCCGTCTTGCGGCGAAACTTTGATAGCCCAGTTCATTCATTAGGATCCAAGCAGAGAAGCGACCAAACACCTCCACGTTTTCCCTATTTAAATACAGTTACACGAGTAGTGTAACTCGACCAAGAATGGTGACACAAAATAAAACGTTGCGCTTTTCTAAGCGTGTAAAGTAGATAACTATAATACCATAGCAAGTGCTTGGGAGCACTTCGACTCGGCGAAGTAATATCATCCCTAATATTTAAATAGGGAAAACGTGGAGGTGTTTGCTCGCTTCTCTGCTTGGATCCTAATGAATGAACTGGGCTAAGCTAAGTGCTATCAAAGTTTCGCCGCAAGACAGAGCGATTTAGTGCACGCACTGAGACGAGAGAGGTATGTATCAACTCGTCTTAGTTAAGGGAATAACATAGTTTAATATGAAAAAACGGTGGAGTATCCCTTTAAGCATCAGGAAGTTGTATGTAAGGAAACAGCAGAACCTAATTGGATGTAATTGCTGGGTTAGACTAGACTACAGCAAGCGATGAGGGCATTTGAGCTGTGCCACGTCTGAGTCTCAGTATTCTCCAGGCTCCTGCAGAGCTCAGCCTTCTAATGAGAGGAGGAGGACAGACTGAGGAAGTGGTAATTGGATCCTCCCTGTCATGTCGCCTGGGCATGTGTGGCGATGGGGCTGTGCTTTATTTAGATCCTCCAGGCAAACAGTCTCAGTTCTCCACTTACTAGCAGCTAACACAGAGCTTGTGAGAACAAACCACTCCTGACCATCTTGAGCTCATTTGCTTGCAGAACAGAAGTTTGCTCTCTGCAACTGCATGCAGCAGCTATGCCATTACTTTATGGACTAATGAGGCTGTGCTGACATGCTAAATGACATTCAATCCGTTTGGGATTTGTCTATTTTTGATGATCAATGTTAGCAACTACCTTAAATACACTTGGATCACTCTTTACTTACGACTAGGAATAAATGCAAGCAGCAGGCCATTAATAAAAAATAAGGTATTTATTGTATATCGATGTGCTAGAAGATGTATCTCACAAGTGCTTTGTATTGGGGTAAATTCAAGCGAAACAGAAATAAAAAGGTTGTGCGTTGTTCTCCAGTGTGAGCGTGTATCACACTCGATGAGTGACCCCACAAGTTTGTGTGTCCAGCTGCCAAACTCTGTTCTGGAGAGCATCGGTATGATTGACACTCTGGGGAACCTTGAAAGAAAGACAGAAGAGAAGATCAGCCAAGGTACAGCCACGAGAGACCGGGTAGGCTAGACTGGTTACTATGTATGGATGTCAAACTTTAATACGAGGTTCATTTTTTTTTTCAGTTGAGGCTGTCCAAAACATTATACTGTCTGATTAGGTACTGTAGTATCCGAAGGTAGGAAAGCATCAAGTTGCATTTTTGAAGGCAAACTTAATGTATCTTGTGCAGTCTTAATTTAAATTCTAAATTAACTTCTAAATTAAATACATTTTAATTTCTAAACTACACATTTTATACTTTTTTTTTTTTACAACCTAAGATTGTATTTGTCCCCAAAAATAATTCAGAATAATTAGGGATATTACAAACACGTTACATATCAAGATTATGTTTTGGATGTAATGAGTAAAGTTACGTGCTACTTCTTGAATGTATAATATAACAACACCAAAACTACTTTTTAACTGTCTCCCCATAATGCAGTCAAGTAGGCTTGCCCATTGCATGAGAAAAAGTGTCTACACTGCAAGCGAGTGGCACAACGCAAAGCAACAAAACTAGGCCACCCCCATTATAATCAACAAAGCTGTCTACACTGCAAGTTGTCAGGAAGATAAACACAGCAAAAAACACCACACACAAAAAAAAAAAAAAAAAAAAAAAAAACCAGCAAGCCAGAAAAACCCTGAAATGTTGTCGTTTTGGAAGAGGAGGAGTCTCAGCCAACTGATTGTTAGAGCTCAAAGCTAGATAGATAGTAACCAATACATTATTTCCATAAAAAATAAATAAAATAACAATTACTTTCTATTGGAAGTATATTTTTGGAAGTGTACTTTTAAAAGTACTGTTGCCCCAGCATAGAATACAGAGATTAAAGGTGAGATGTGTAATTTCTTTGCCACTAAACATAATTATGACATTAAAACAATAATGTTAATTGCATTTAACCAAGAATTCTGAACACTGCACTTATTGTTTGAGAAAAAAAAAGATCTCAAAGATCTCCAATCTCATACCATTGGTTGAGCCACTGTTGTTGTCAGGCCGGGCTGCGTTTTCCAGAAGCAGTAAAGTTATAGATTTAGATTTTAATTTTTATATTTTCAGTTTTCATTTTCATTTTAGTGAATTCAATGTGCTTTTGTCATTTTTAATATTATTTTTAAATATTTATCTTTAATTTATTTTTATTTCAGTTCTAGCAGTTCTTGTACTTCAGCTTAAACTTGTTTTTTCAGTTGCGTGTTCTTGTCTTGTTTTGTTTGAGTACATGGCTTGTGATTGTGTTTGCTGGCCATGTGCTCGTGTTTTTGTCATGTTTGATATGAGCACATGGCTTGTCATGTGTGTTTCCTTGTGCCATGTGCTCTCCTGTCTATTGTCTAACCCTGCCCATCTTGTTACCTATAGGGCACATTCAAGCTCAAACCGGTGCGCAACGTTTTGCTAGTTTCCGGGTTGAACGGCATGTTTCCTGGAAACAGTGTGCAACGGGGTATGAAATAGAGAGCCTAAGTCCTGCCCCTCCGCTTCCGGCTCATGGGACCTTATTTCGGAAAAAATATGTATGGTAGTCAATGGCGAGAGACAACTTATCTTTTTATTCCGTCTGAACTGTACCCTGAATTACACATATGATGTTTGTCAATTTAAAAGATAATTATGAAAGTCAAGAAAGTCGCAGTTTGTCATAAAACAGAAGAGTGACATTTAGTTTTATGTGAAAATCGCTAAATGAACTACATCTCCCGGGAAGCGAAACAACGAGCGAGATCCGCTGCTCGTGTGTGTGCAGTCTGGTACAAAACACTCAGGCATGACGGCGTAACGTTACGATTATAACGTAAGACTATAGACGAAATGACAGACGTTAGCTTCAGTAAAGTTAGCTTCATTCATTGAGAGAAAATGTGCGCCTTTTGGGTTTGTAGTCTTTTTAATTACGTATTTTCACAGTCTTATACCTCAACAGTTTTACATCAAACTGCGACTTTCTTGACTTTAAAATGTATCTTTTAAATTGACAAACATCATATGTGTAATTCAGGGCACAGTTCAAACGAGATCAAAATATTTGTTGTCTCTCGCCATTGACTACCATGCAATATTTTTCCGAAATAAGGTCCCATGGTGGTCGACCGGAAGGGGAGGGACTTTGGCTCTCTATACTTTTTCTCTTGTTTGGTTGGTGTGTCAAAAATGTCAGCCCAATCAGCAGCAACATGTATATAAACCATGCGGTATTAAAGAGACAGCTCGCACAATGGGTCCAAGTAAAGTCGTTTACAAATGTGTCTGCTGCACCCGAAAATACGCAACAATTGAAGATATTGTAGAAGACATGTTTGTCCTAAGAGTTTTATAGTAAAAATATAGCATATCAACAGTGGTCAGCAATAATGTTAAGCCTAATACTCATAATAAAAATAATAAGGTCATATAGATCATAACACAGTCTCGGAGGTAAGAAGTGGATTATCCTTCACCTGAAATGCGAGGCAAATGTTGATTCACAATGATTAGGAACCACAGTTTCCACAAATCCATTAACTCGATTGGGATGTTCTCTTTTATTCTGGACGGCAAAGGCAGTGACTGTAACATTGAGTGTATTTTGCTGTATTAAACACGTATTTATACCGATTTCATCAGGCTCCGAAAATTCTTCAAAAAGAACACAAAGAATGACCTTCTCAGCTTCCATAGTTGCAAATCTTGCGTCATCAGAACAGGGTGTTCAACGCACCACCGTTTACGTTAAAAAAACGTTTTTCAACTTTTTGTCGGGGCTGAGCGTAGCCCTGATTATTGGTTCAGTTGCACCACCAATCCTCCCTCGTTACCTGCCTTGTTTGCTCCATATTTAGGGTACGTTTACACGACAACGATATGCTTAAAACAGAGAAGTTTTCCGCGTCCAGAAGACACCATTGTCAAAACCAGGTCAAAACGATCCCCATTCACACGGATCTGCGAAAACGACTAAAACCCCTGTATTCTGCTGCCAGGCCACTAGATGGCGATGAAACACTATAGACATCATCTTCAGAGATTTGCATTTTTGTTGTTTACGTGGAGACCGTTTTCAAAAACTTGCACTTTGAAACCCATTTTCAAAAGTTTGCGTTTTCAGGCACCCAAAACGGCGTTGTCGGCCAAAACGCATAAAAAGTTTTTCGTTTTTATTTGAAAAAGGTGTTGTGTAAACAGGCCCTTATTCTCCTTGTGTTTATTGTCCTGTGCGAGATCGTCATGATATGTTACCCGTTGAACGTTCCCTCATGCGTTGTTTCCCTGCGTCGAGTCGGTCCTGTTTTCCTCCTTGGGATTATCCTGGGAAAACCCAGACGAACTTCCGGCAAATTCACGACTGAAAAGGGTCTGGTTTTTAACCAGGCTACCTTGTAGGGTTGCCACCTGTCCCGGTTTTACCGGGATTGTCCTTCTTTTTAATAACCTGTCCCGGGAAATTTATGCACTCTCCCGGGACACTGAATGTCCCGGTTTTCGAAAGGCTACGTGAATATGTATGTTCAAACTGTGTAGCGCGCGCAACGGCAGAGAGGGAGAGAGCGAGAGACCTTGAGTGTGTGTGCTAGTGTGCGTTTGTTAGTCTGCCTCAAGAAGCGCATGTAATCGGAGTGTGGAGCGAGCTTGCTGCACGAGGCGCGGGCGCGAGCACTTCCGTTTTTCTATCAACAGTGGAAACAACTTAAAATAGGCCTACTCTATCATCAGACCCGTCGCCAGACCTCAGTCTTAAGGGGGGCATGTGAAATGCATGGGGGGGCACAATTATTATTAGCCAACGTATATTTATAATAATCGTATACTCTATTCGCGCAGCACGTAATCGTCACGTTAAACATAACCAACAGCTTTATGACCAGGTAGCCTGTAGCCTACACCACATTACATAGAAGCAATGTTATGAATAACCATAACATACTTGACTATACAACATATTAGATGTAACACCAGTCCAGAAGCTTCTCTAAAACATTGCATTTTGAAGCAGTCAACAGAGGGATATGCATTGCCAATGAGACACACACACACACACACACACACACACACACTGATGTTACATCTGACACTGAAGCTTCAAAGCGCGTATCGAGTACGCAGCGCAATTTCTCATGAAGCTCTGTGCCGGAGCGCGTATTGTTTTCGGAGAAACACGTGATCAACGAAAAACGAAGCCTCACTTTCTTTCCAGTCACGTTAATGCTTCACTTTGTGTGTTGGACTGTTTGAACCCAGACCACTACTCTACAGGTTTTTGGAAGTTTAAGCGCATTTACTAACTCTTTTTTTAATTATTTGCCCTTCCCTAACACACGCACGGTCGCACGCACACACACGCACAGAGACTTTGAACCTACCGGTACTTTGAGTGGAGGCAGCGCTGTCCTCTCTCCAGACGAACTGAAGCGAGTAGTAAGCCGGCGAAAACTCATCTGACTATAGCTTTAAAATGCGCGGTAACTGTTGAGCGGCTACACTGACGTGATATGTCACGTACGTATCCTAACTTTCTTTTTAGTGAGGCCGTGATAGGCTGTTGCAGTGTAGATTCCCATCAATCAAACACAATCACACCATTGTTTCTTTATATATTTTTAATGTTTTAATGATAAAGAATGCAACTATTATAATATAAAATTAAAGTAATTTTTTTAAGAAAAAAAAAAAGTGCCTGGGGTGGGGGGGCACAAGCATTTTTGCGGGCGGGCCCGGCCCCCTATGGCCCGCCCATAGCGACGGGTGTGTCTATCATTTCTGGTCATAGAAAATAAACATCATTCGCAACAATACATCATTCGCAACTACTTTTATTTGTGTAAACTCACAATAACAAGAAAACGTTGTGCTTTTGTAAAATAAAATAAAACAATCAGTCGCGCTCTTTGATGGTCTCCGTGAACTGGATCGCGTCTCAAAAATAAGCAAGCCCATGTAGGCTAAAGCTTGAAATGTCCACTTTTAAACTAACAAATTCGAATCGAAAGAAAATACAGTCTGATTATGTAATCCATATGAATTTCTTATCTAAAGGCGCATCCGCTTTACAGCGGAGATGGAGATATGTTGCAGCCGATTTAGAAAATACTAGTTTATTAATAAACAATTAAAATGCCTCGTTAATTTTTCAGAAACATTTATAATAGCCTATAAATCATCTATAGCCTTTGTGTTTGGCCTTAGAAAACCATTTTGTCCATATAATTTGTGAATATTTTAAATGTTTAATAAAGGGGCAAAAAGTCATAGCAAAAATCAGAAAATACGCGAATATAGGCTATATTTTTGCGAGGCATTCGGTGTATAGGCCTACAGTTCAAATTCAAATTTTGGGTTGGGCGGGTAATCGATATGTCCCGGTTTTTTATCAGACATGGGTGGCAACCCTACTACCTTGGGATAGTTTTTGTTTTATTTTTTTATAACAAATAAATGCCCATTTTTGCATTATTGAGTCTTTGATTCATCCCTTACCACAACCCTGACAGATCATATAGAACAATAGTACCAATAATTTCTAAAGTCCACTTAGGTTAACAATGCTTTTGGGAAACACAGTCCTGGTAGGGATAGTCAAACAAACAAGCAACGTTTTGATATTTACAGTGTCTTTAGGGGAATCAGCCAACAAGCACCTAACTTATAGTTGAATTTGCATATTAAGCTGGGATAGAAGAAAATATTTTGCCATTAGAAAATGATTATCTCTAAAGCTGACTCAAATTTGTTTGGCTTAAGAGTTAACATTTAAACATTAACATTGTCAGACAAGCCCTTAATGTAGAGTATAGCATTAATATAGCGACAGTAATGAGGTAATTTCATTAAGTCAGGATGTTCTACAATCCCACCATACCTGGGGTGTGTCGAAGAGACAAAGGGAGTGGACATAGCAGAACAGCAGGACACAGATGTAGCCCCTCCTGGAGGTACACACTCGCTCTCTCTGCCTCTCTATCCATCTTTGACTCCAGCTGAGCTCTGAAAGGTGAGGAGAGGCCAAGAAGGAAGGATCACGAGAAAGGCATCTCCCATCTCTGAGTGTGCGCTGACAGTTCGCATGGGCTGATCACCAGCATTTTACTGCTCTCTATGCCATCCAGAGCCATCTCGCTGTCCACGCAGAAACGAGATGCCAGGTGCTCCAGGTGAGTGCCAGATTTCTGCCAACGCTGCAGTAACAGGAGACATAAACACATGGATAAGTACACATTTTCTGCAGACAGTATAAAATATCATGCATATAATGTTTAGTGTACATTCATACTTCACACATATCTATTTATATGTACGCCTCCCTGCACAACAAACAAAATGTTTTCTGATGCTACAGTATGCTGCATGTCCCTGACACTGACATGACAAATGTGACGTGTGGAAACGCTGACATCGGCCTGAGAGTAAAGCCTCTCCTGAGGGGCTGTCTAACACAGGGACTGATACTCATAGAGCTGATGTCAGTAGGTTCCTCTGGGAGATTTCTAAGTGCGGCCTGATTTATGGTCTGTCACAGATGTCTCCCGTGCTCTCGTCTGAAATGACTGCAGTGGAGGTACCTGCTTGCCGTCGCTGATGTTGCACGGCACGAGCAGGATCTGGGAGGCAGGGAAAGTGGTGGAGACGGACAGACACTGCTGCTGCTGACGGATTTGCTGTCCGTGGGTATAGATCCACTCCTGTGCAGGAAAGAACACAGGCTTTTCTGATGCTGTAGCAACATATAATGAAATGAAAAAGCAATTGCAATTTTCTTTCCAGAGAATTACACAGATTTCAATAGATTGCATGCCATTACTGACTAGAACAGAAAACAGACTGACTAACAGAAAAGATCTTCCAGGTGTTTTAAATGTTATGTGACAGATTGGACTGGAAGCTCAATAAACCTTATTGTTTTTAAATCAAGTATCCTAATTTTTTATGAATCTAAAAAATTTAAATGAGTGTAATTTTTACTATTCTTAACAGTAATGCCATGGGTTTACTTCACAATCCATCTTTAATAGGTTTGCATTTACATTCATGCATTTAGCAGACACTCTTATCCAAAGCGATTTAACAATAGAGGAAAATAAGCAATTTGTCACATAGAGCCAACAATATTCATAGTATACAATGCCAGGTTTATTAGAAACCTAGATTAGGAAACAAGCTAGAGCATTCCCAGACTTGTTCATTTAAAGATGTCTGTTCTAATCTGTCACCTCCACTTAAATGGTAAACAGAGAGAGAGATCTTGGAAGAAAACAGATACTTTTTGCTTTCCTCTGAGAAGGTGGTCTCATTTGCTGTTCTGAGACATGTAGAGAAAATGATGCACAAGGGCAGTGTGAAAATGTGCTTTTGTGAGCCATGCTGATGAACCGCTTCCCATCTGGTGAGTCTTACAGACGCTTAACAAGGTCACACGCAGCAGGCAGCAGGGAAACATGCTCTTGTGGTGTTATGAACACACTTAAGTGCTCTGAAATCACTTTTGGTGCCTAAACACCCCATCTAATGTCTCTCATCGTCTCTGGGCTTTATAATTTAGAGAATAAACTTTTGAAAAATGTATTTTTTTACAATGCGAAAGAGACTGGGAAGAATGATAGTCTAAGGCTTTATGGCTATTAGTTCATGGCTTTGGTTTAACCAAATTATAAATTTAATAAAATATAAAATGATAAATTATTAAACATTGATTACTATTAAAAAAATGTATTGTTCATTTTAAAATACCCCATATATAGTTTATGATTAATGAATATGGAATTGTATTGCACTTTAATACTATTTCCTTAAATTCAAAATTCAGTTCTGTATCCTGTTTGCAGCCTCAATTAAAATTCAGGAGCTGAATAGACTTTAATAGCCATTCATGGATTCAATTCTGAATGACGCACAACGCTGTTTTTTTCCAGGCTCATGTGCAGGTGAGGGAGCCATGAAGGATGACAGTAGGGCAGATTAGCTGCTCAGAGACCAGAGGGCACCTCTTTGTTTAATATAATTACACAGCAGTGCATAAATGTGACCTGAATTAAATCCCATTACCCCGCTGTAAAAGCTGCCCTTTCAACATGCCCCTGGTTGCATAGCAGTTAATGTAATCTAGCATCTCAGAGTAGCAGCCTAACTGTGTGAGATGTCACCGATTCCTGGCGTGAGAGTAAAAATACACACTACCTTTGCTCCTTTTCTGATCTTAATAGAATAGAATTCCTCCAGCAATGGCAGTACCAACATTGATTGATAAGGAAAAATAAATCTGCTCATTAATGCTTCAAGCATGCTTTTTTTTTATATTATGCCAGAATCTTGTACCTGGTTGGCTGCTGGTACGTCTTTGGTGATGGTGCAGGGTGCGAGTGTGAGCACTGGGACATCCTGTCCCTCAACTATTCGAGACTCTAGACAGTTCTGTCTCTGCCGAATTACACCAGACTTGGCATCAGAATCATCAGGAACTCTGGATTTGGAGATAGAAACACAATAGTGTAATGATAATAATCTGCATGTGGTTCATCCATGTATATTGTATAACTTTATTTTTTGATCTTGTTATGTTTAATTAAAATATTATAACTCAATCTTTCAGTGAAAACAACAGACTTCTCTCGGGTGATGTATCCTGGACTTTTGTCAACTTTTATATGACAAATTAATAAATATACAATCGTCTTTTAAGAAAAAAACAACAACCTAAAACAAAGTAAAATCTGCCATAGTGGGTGAAAAATCTTTCCCTCGAGATAGATGAGAGCAGATGGTCAGCAGCTAGTCTTCAACAAACCAGCTTTAGACACAGAGAGGCCATGCACTGCCATGCTAAATAATAACATGGCACTTTACAATCATCCATCACCACCCGCAGACACTCAAATACACACATCACACTGACTCACTTGAGCTCTGGGTAGACATTGTCCAGATACCACTTGAAGGATTTGCACTTGAGACTCTTGCGGAGCTCCTGCCTGCCGTGAATGCTGATAAGAGAGGAAGAGAATGAACTGAATAAGAGATGAATCTTTTCCCTAATGCCTCCCCATTATAGATACACACATAAACACACACATGCTATCAGTCACTCACTCTCCATAGGACTTCCCCCGAGCAGCCGGTCGAGCTGAGTAGTAGAACAGTTTGAACTCATCCATCCAAACCTCAGCAGTCCTTCTGGTGTTCCTGAAACAAAGAGCATTGAATGTGAACACCAAAGTGTGCTAAACACTTTCCTCTAAAATACGCACTTCAACCTCAAGAAGATCATTAGGATGACTTCCCAAGTCATTTACCCGTACATTTACTAAAAATATTGTCTGTACAGCCAGGTATTGAACAGACAGATTCTGAAGAAAATCTGAGTGGAAAACTCACAGTCACATGCTAGGGTATTGTGGGTGTTTGTCAGGTAATTGCTATGCAGTTGCTATTCAGACTTTTTTGTTTTGCGCATTGCTATGCAGCTGCAAGGGTGTTCTGGGTGGTTCATACTGGCAAAAGTCAAAAGATTGTACCTCTCTCAATATTCTGATCCCTAGATATCACTCATGTCTCTCCCCGTATGTGAGATTTGTTTTAAGTCCAATTGCTTAAAAATGTCTTTGGCACCAGCAGAGCAGGATGAATTCCACGGTTAAGTGTAATATTAAGGGATTTACTGAGATGAACTTTAAGAAAGCACCTACTGTAATACAGTTACTATGAAATTAATATCAAGATACTTTAAATTGTATTTACTTTTATGTAGTTGATCGTTTTATTTAATCAATTTATTTATTTACTTTATAATACTTTATTTATTTATTTAAAGTATGGCATGATTGATGCCAACAGCTGTATAAATGATATTCAGAGGGAGTAGAGGTGTTATATAAATATCAATGATTTGTTTCTGTATGAAAACTGACAATATTTTGCACGTCTCAGCTCGTCAAGACATTTTATTGCAGGCTATGAACTAAATCTACACATAAACAAACCATAGCTGATTGTTACATATCTAACAAATAACTTTGCTAACAGATGTAAAAGGACATGGTTTTAAAGAGTATCTAGGAAAGCCAGCTAATGCCTTCAGCAATTATTCATTAGAGCCTCTGAACTATATGAGGAAACAGATTTTGTTGACTGAGCACACTGCATAGCGATTCAGATTCAGAAAGAATGTTGTGCTATGCTCTTAATATTTCATTCGGTTTCATGCTGAGGTTTTTCCCCGGAGGCAAAACGTGATAAAAGAAAACAAATTTTACACAGCAGATTTTCTCCCAGGCAGAAGTTGGAGTATTATCTCTATCTTTGCCAAGAAAAATCCAACAAATAACATAGGAAAACATTCAACAGAGATAAAAATAAAAATGATTAACATATTCAAATTTACAGGTTAAAACCCCCCAAGGACAAAACAAAATCTTCTAATGTTAATAAAAATGTTACATCCTTTATCAGCCGGATTATTTTATTAAAAACTCAGATGGATAGGAATTAATATTATAAGTTGCGCACTGCTCAGGACTCTTACTTAATGTATGTGTTGGCGTTGCCCTCTGGGAAGATGTAGGGATGTTTCTTGCGGAATACGTGGCCGACCCTGCTACAGGGAATTATTTCCAAGCTTCCTCCACACATCCATACTCTGAAAGAAATCTCTACAAACATAATACAATAAACATCAATCACAGTGTGTTTTATTTAAAAAGAAACATTATGCATTAGAACATAATGCTCACCATTATGCTCACCAAGATTGTATTTATTTAACCAAAAATACAATAAAACAGTAAAAGAAATTTTAAACATTTCTTTACTGCCACTTTTGATCAATTTAATGCATCTTTGCTGAATAAAATTATGAATTTCTTTTAAAAAAACAGTAGTGTACATTCATAGGTGACTCTGCTGACACTGTATATTGCATAAATGTACAGTATAAAATGTATGTGCATATTATGTCATGTAGAGAAAAATAACATGCTGACATGTGTATATGTGATTTACAGTAGCCCTCCAGGAAACTCCCTTGTCTTACTCTCATTGCAAGAATTAGATCATACGGCTGAAATCTCTTGTCTAAATATACCACTGCCCAACGCTCATTTGCAATTATGAGCATAGTAGCATACTTGAGTCTGAAAAAAACAGCGCTGCAACAGCTCCAGTATAATTCTTTCATACATGCATGGTTAATGATAAGTTAACTCAGCTCAGAGAACCGTCCAATTCCCCACAGTACATTGCTCTTAAGGATTTTACAAAGTCAAGAAAAGAAAACCCTTAGCAGTTAAATAAAAGCAACAAAATACTGTAGATACGGTTTAAGAAAATTGATTCCAGAGATCAAGAGAAGCTATTTCTACGTTCAAATGTCATTGTGAGCCATTTCCTCTATGTGATAAGACAACAACACTAAGTTTCCTCCGTCAGTGCTCGATCACGTAAGAAAAGTGATTGACGGTTTATGTGCCATCAGACAGGTGCTCTCATGCATAGTAATAACTCACCAAAGTTCTCCCCTCCCCAGATGTCCATGGCTGTGTCATATTTTCCCAAGCGATTAAACCAGGATCTGTCAATCACAAAAAGTCCACCTGCGATGATGGGTGTTCTGAGGGTTGAAAGAGTGAAGAAAGAGTGAAACATTAAGTCTCTCTTGACATTAAACACTTCAATCCAGGTGACTGCTTAAAATACTGCTGTCACTCAGGATTGATGTCAGAAAGCATTTCTTTTTGAATGTGGTTTGGGTGAAAAGTCTTGAAACGAGAAAAGAGGATAAAAGGTCACTGAAGTGGGGGTGTGTGGCCCATTTCTCATTCTCCTGATGAAGCTCAGCTTGCCCTTCAAAATCACTGTACCCAGAGAGCTGCTTCAAGTGCTAAGAAAGGACACTAGAGGAAGTGGCTCCGGTATTATCGGAAGCATTTGAATTGCATCAGCCATAATCTCTCATTGTGAAGTGATAGGACACATCGTTTCCTCTGCCTCTCCTCGGGGCCACTCACGTACTTTCATTTCACATTCATTTACTTTTCACAAAGCTATTCTCATCTTATTTTAGTAGGCAGAAACAAAGCCCAAAAGCTTCAACAATCGGGCTCAGTGTATGAGTGTAAAGTAGAAAAACCTGTCAAGGGTTGTAAAGATGAGAGAGTGTGAATGAATTTTAAATAATGCAATAAAATTAATTTCTTGGATAAAGGTATGCAAATAAATGAAAAGCATACATCACTGCCAGACTTGAAAAGATGTAATAATCCTAAATCGGATCACTTGGAAAAATAACAATGCACATCTCCTTAACAAGTGGCATGATCAGAGGTGTCCATAGCTCAAACATGTGGGACCATTTATGAGTTTAAACAGACATTGATCCCAAGTATGTCTTAGCAAATACCTCTAATAATAACTGTTATGGGAAGGTCATAGAAGAACATAACATTTAAATCTACTTTAAGTGTCACCAAACCCACTCTGGATGCTAATGCACACCCCTGGTGTGTTTGGATTAATTTCCTGTAGTGTACATACATAAATAAATATAGCCCCAGTGATAAATATAGCCCCAGTGAGCATAAGACGATTCTCTCAAAACATTTTTTCAAAAATCGTAGGCTACCGACCACAAACTTTTAAATGACAGTGTATGTAACACATACACAAACTCTTGCTAGCCAAGAAAACAACTGGCTGTCAGTCAGGGTCATAGTTGTGCGGTCCCTCTCACATATCATCCTGATATACACACCACTACCTCCCATCAGTGTCCACACGCACACACACACACACACACACACACACACACACACACACACACACACACACACACACACACACACACACACACACACACACAGCTCTCAGTCACTCAGTTATCATCGATCTCTTCTGCATCTGTTGGCGGATGGGCTGTGAGAGACCCAGGCTGGTGCACAACACACGCAGGAGCAGACGGGATCTGAGCCTCTCTCAGCCTGACTGCCTGCTTATCTGAGCTATTAACAGCCTTCATTACAACAGCCTTTGAGAGAGCTAGGAACAATGTGGATTACACCACAACAAGAGGAGAGAGAGAGAGAGAGAGAGAGAGAGAGAGAGAGAGAGAGAGAGAGAGAGAGAGAGAGAGAGAGAGAGAGAGAGAGAGAGAGAGAGAGAGACGATTGAGGAGAAGAAAAAACAATTAGGATTTAAAGGTTGATATTGCTTTGTTTAAACAATCAAAAATGATGAATTACATCATTTTATAGCAACTCAATATTTAAATTATTATATAATTCCTCAGTTCTTAATGATCAACCAGACTGATCTTCTCAGTGGAAATCAATGCTTCAAAGGCCCTTTTCTCCCTTCAAAGACATGAAATTAAAATACTACATACGTTCCTAATAATTGCCCCTGCTCTAACAAGGGATGATTTTCAGCATGTTATTCTGAAGAATTTTTGATTGTTATTCTGACTGAATTTATTTAAAATGCAGTACATTTTTCCACATCTGAAATAACTTGTTTTTTTTGCTACCAAGGCCACACAAGGGAGGAAAATAATATTAACCAACTTATTTTTATATTTTCTGAAGAAAATGCAAATGATGCTTTCCCATGTAAAACTCGCCCCCACAATGTAAGTGTAAAAGAGGCTCCATTCTTCTCGTGTATTTGAGACCATGCCAATTCTCACCAATCACAAAAAGCTAATTGTCAATTATAATCAAAATGAAACTAATCAGTATATCAAACTGAGATTGAAATCATTCACTTCATAAAATTTTGATTTATACAAAATAATTCTAATCAAACATACAGTAAATCTCAAAATAGATGAGACCCAATAGATTTTTTTTTGTCAGGGCATTGTTATGCAGTTTCTAAGGTGTTGTGAGTGATTTAAGCATGTTGCTTTGCAGTTGCTAGAGTGTTGTGAGTGGTTTCTAGGGCGCTTACAGGTAATTGTTTGTTGGCCCAAGTGAAAAGAATCTCTATGACATTCTGGACCCTAGATGTGAGATATGGGTCCCGCCCTTCTTTTAACGTTTTTAGATTAAAGTTAAATTTTTGATTAAAGTTAAATTTTTGATTAAAGTTAAATTAATTTAATATAAAATGATAATGTATTAATTGAAATACTTTTTATTCATCTTGTGGCCCTCTTGGAAGCTTGCTGAAGAAACCCTAGTGTCCCCTGGCCTCCTGGTTGAGAACCATTGTGCTAGTTTAATACTTAGAAACCGCTAACCCTAAGTCCAAATGCAAACAATAGTTACAGTGATGCTTTAAACGCTTTTTCGGAGAGTAATTTGAACTTACAGCAAACAAATAAAAAAACAAGAAGCTAAACATGAAGCCCAATAGATGTTAGACCAAACCTCTGTCCTCATTTAGCAGAATGTTTTTTTTTTTTTTTAAATCCCCTTTGCTTCTCTTCACCTACTTAATGGGCTCTGTAGGGTCAGCTCTCTTGGCTCGCTTTTCAGCTGATAGTTGCTCCCATTTAAAATGCAAACTCCAGTCGAAGCCTGCGGCAGAGATGGAGGGAGAGACAGGAGAAAGACAGAGAGATCAATAAAGATCTTTTTGCTCTAAATTCTTGTAACTTACATTTTTATGAGTCATAATTACACAGTACACCATAGTGGCTGTGATGATTAAAGTGTACTGCTGATGATAGGCCAGGGCTTTCATCATGGATAATTGTTAGATTTGTTTCTGGGTGACACCGCTGATTGGGGAGTATGACCGACGCCCCTTGATGTCAGCGGGACATTGAATGGAGGATTATAATTCACAGTTTTTACCTCCTCGCAAGTCTGAGGAAGCGGCGACATAGGCAAACGTGTCCATATTAATGATGTCAATCACAGGACTTGCGACACAGGTCGGGTCCTGAAAAATGAAAAAATTACAAATTGAGACAAAAGACCACAAGAGACTTGAATGGGTATGTGGATGGCTCGACTCTGTCTGTTCAGCTTGATTTCACAACAAAGGAGGTGGAAAATCAGCGAGAGCTGGGATTATCTGTGTTACTAAGAGTGAGTGAATGTGCACACACACTCATCCAACATCATTACACCAGACGCTCTGACCTCATCGCTCAACCCTCTCATGCCTCACAAAATAGTCCTGCTGAAAGAAAAGAATACTTGAGATGTGTCAGCACTAAAGGCTTTCAAACTACTTCAAACTGCTAATGAAATGCATTTAGAAAAATTTGATTTTATTCATTTTGTTCTAGGTGAGAAAATCTTGTCACTTCTGAGTTAACATATGAGTTCTGAGTTCACACTTGAATTACAGGTATTTTTAAAAAAGGGTAACGCTTTGCTTGTGATCAAACATAACCAAACAACATTTATTTCTCCATAAAATGTGTCATAGTGCTCAGAGAAATTAACAACAGTTTTCCTCCATGTTGTTTTTTGTGCCAATAAAAGCTAAATGCCGATTGGTTGTGAATAAAATCACCATTTTATTGTTGTGAAAAGAATTGTACTATTGATGTGAATTTTTTTTTTTTTTTTTTTTTGCTGTGTGCCGTTTAATGTTGTGCACTACTAAGATATTTCAAATAAAAGTTTATATATAGATTTTCTTCAAAATATTTAGAATTTTTGCTGCTAAAATATGTCAAATGACATATGTCAAATGACTGTGCTGCTAACAGTCAGACAGAACAAAGCGGCAGGATTTCCGTGCATGTGCTTGGCCAGCGGTGCTGCATTCAGTGCCGCCTCCATTCTGCCTGCTAACTCTCTCCCATTGAAAATGAACTGAAAAAGGAGACAATACCACAGAAGCCAGGCAAAAATACTCAAAAGATCACGGCCACAATAAGAATGAGTGTAAAATTGTACCTCTTTGACCCTCTGCAGCAATGGAGGCAGCCAATCTTTGTTGACCTCACAGTGACTGTCCAAAAAGGTCAGGATCCCGGCTCCCGCAGCATCCGCCCCTCGAACCCTGGACCGGATCAGTCCTGTGAAACAAACACACACACACACACACACACAGAGATAGGGTGATCAGGGGCAATGGAGAATTCGAGCAACACATTACATCTGTTGAGAAGCCTGTTAAACTGACAAATACTCTCATCTCAACAATCTCATTCACAGAAAAAGATATGAGAAGAGCCATTTAAATCTGATTAGTTGAAGGGACAATTAAAGCCTTATGGTTATTATCGAATCAGAGCAAGAAGCTTTTCCATGAAGGCAAGGCTGTTAAATCGGTAGAGCCTGACTGAGGATGCATAATAATTGTAAACGTGCAAGACTCGTGCAAAGTTTCACGCTGCATGGCAACTTCAGCCAATTAAAAATCCCATTTCATCCTCAATAAGGCTGTATTTTCCAGATGGGTGAGCGCACCCTCTACAGAGTTGTTGAGAGCAGGCTGTGTTTGTGTGTGCATGCATATTGGGCCAGTGTGGCCCCTCTGTGTATGAGCTGGGCAGATGGAGAAGGAAAGAAAGAGCGAGAAAGACAGACAATGAAAGAGAGAGAGAAAGTGAGTGAACGGCAGTGATTACATTCACCTACAGCTAATAGAGTTAACATAGCAGAACCGCACACCCTGTTTGTAGCTCCGGGACGACAATGGGGTTTAAATGCCTTAAACCTTTTAACAATTTTCTCTTGTACAGAGTTGGCTGCACAGGGGTTTTCTGCATTAATCAATGCTGTCTAAGCGACAATGTGTGACAGTGTGTAATGGAACCTCGGAGCGCTGGAATAAACAGGGAGAGGGCAGCAAGTGGATTATCATTACTAATAAGAACTTTGCAATGTTTCTTTCTTCACGTTTTAGGTAACAGTGATGAGTGAATGTTACATTATTATTATTATTATTATTAATATTATCATTATTAGTGGAGCTTTCTCTTACTTTGGTTTAGGGAACTTCAAAGCCCTGGTATTAAACTTTTGTGCATAACTAGCTAGGGATGCGACTGATTAGCTTATTTGCATCTTATTTAGAAGAGCTGCACTATTATTTTTCTTAGGGATTGGACTTTGCCTGGCAGATGATGAAATTAGAAAATAAATCCAACAGATTTAAAATGAAGGAGGGAATCAAGCCTTATCTATGGAGAAGAATTCATAGGTTCAATTCATAGAATTGACCGCCTAGCAACCATTCAGAACCAGAGTTGTTATTGTTATCTAAAACTATAAAAAAAAAATGTTTTAGGTCATTAAAATAAAGCTGAACTAAAATAAAATATAAATATCAGAAAAAAAAATTAAATTAGAAATGTTTTAAGTTTAAGTTAAAGCATGAAAATATTAAAGCTAAAACTGAAATAAATTAGAGCTACATATAAATATTAAAAAATGACAAAAGCAAATAATAAAACTATTTTCTTTTTACTGAAATTAAAATGTAAACTGAAAATATAAATAATTAAAAAACGAATTAAAAATACTAATAAATACTATAATAGTATATAAATAATACTAAAATACCACTGCTCAGAACACCTTATCAACCACATATCAGCACCCTGCAATCATCCATAACACCTTTGCATTGTGGCAGCGAGTTTTGCACAAGGAAGCCCTACTCATATTACCGTCAGAGAGTATGAAAATCCAGTTATTAACATCTAAATGCATTTTGGCCCAGTGACATTAAAAGCATAGTGCTAATAAACTAAATGAGAAATTTAAATTCAAATTGGACATGGAAATGTATGTAAAGCTTGACCTGCTTAATTTACCAAAAAGCTAACCAGCCATAAAGATGACTTAACCTTTCAACATCCATAATGTTGTTAAACCGTGCTAATAGGATTTCATTAAACATTAAGTTGGCATTTTAACCAAAGTCAATCTCTAAGGGCTATTCCGAACAACAGCCGACATAAAATCTGCCACAGGCTGTACAGCAGTGGCAAAATCAATATTTGCTATAACGGTTTAAGACCAATGGTTTCAGTTAGATGCACATCGAAATGCTCTGCTTACAAATTGACTTTTAAATGTTTTTTTTTTTTTATCAAGAGTTTAAATCTATGTCTATGCAAGCTGCTTGCCAACTAATCCATGTTCCATCACCCTCTAGACTCAATATATTTGACTGTTCATCCAAATGGAAAGATACGGATGACAGCACGAGTGCGTGGGGGGGGGAACTGTATGCTCTGTTTTCCACCTGTGCAACCGGTACATGTAAGGAAGTGTGAAACACAGACCAGAGCTTCAGTCAATGTGCAGTAATCTTCTTCACAGTCTGTTCACAGTCACCCTCCCAGTAATGCACCACCTGCTGTTAAAACACTCGCCAGCACACAGGCGAAAATCAAACAGCTGCTTTTAGAATCTGGATGGTATTACAAACAGGCATGTTGCAACCCCAAAATGAAATATTTAATTTGTTGTGTTTGTGGGTAGAATTATATTGGGACTATTTTGAAAAGGAAGTCTAAACTGTGGTGTAATGACGTAAGTTGGGGGAGAACGGAAGTAAATGAGTAAACAAGATTGATGAAGTTAACACAACTCCTGTCTCATGTGCCTCATTACTTATTAACTCCTGAAAGACACCACAAATTGGCGACAAGGTTTAGGCACTTTTTTCGCCATCATTGGTCACGTAGATGGCAGTTGCTAACGGGCCTTTCCCAATTTTTTTCCTGCCTTGCCCCAGTGAGCCTGCTATGCCATTCAGCACATGGCTGAGGATTTTTGAAAATGATCTAATATCTATGGATTATTGATGCCACAGGGGATGCCAAACGACGGAGAGCTGTACTGTGAACAGGATGGATGATGGATACTTATTAACTCCAGACAGACACCACGTAATTCATAGGGAAAGGGAGAGTGACAGAGACGTCATCAGAGGCCTACCTTCTCTGCGTTTATTGCGAAAACACTTTACTTTGGGCAACTTGGTGAGAAGAAGGCAGTCATTTGCTGAAAAGAACAGATAGATTTAAAGTCAAACCAAAATTTATTCAGACACCTTCAACCTTTCTCACATTATCAGTTTGTTCGCTATAGTTTAGAAAATGTTAATAAAATATGACAAGAACTTAGAGTTATCAAATCAGTTGATATTTCACTGGTTTGGGCAATCCTTCTGTTAGACTGTCTCACAAATGAATTAGGTTGAATAGCTGTCAGCTGTTAAATTTAAGTACACAATTAGATAACACCAATTTAGGTCAACCAATTACCAAGCAATGCTTAATTTTGTTCAGACTGTGCAGACTGTAAAAAGGTCACATTAGTAATTAAAGAAAAAACACTTAAGCAAAACATGGTCAGGTCAAAGTGTCTGAATAATTTTTGGTCCCAAATTTTTATAAATGTTACTGGTTGTCCACTGTATGAAGAATTTTGGGGTATACTATGTCACAGTTTACTTTATTTTTTCTATCGTCACTTACATCAATTAACTAGTGTCCTGCACCCTAAACAAATATAAAAAATTATATTTGGTGTCTGACTAATTTTTGGTTTGACTGTAAATGTATTTTTTTATTTAAAATATTAATCAAATATATGAATGTAACTAAAGAGTGCAGTCATGACATTAGAATATGAATTTTGTACTTTATTAATAACATATATAATTTGAAAAATGCTGTAATACACAGTGCTGGTACTCACGATCTTCGCTAAAGTCGTCCACCAGTATGATCTCATGAATCAGATGCACAGGAGTCCGATTCAACACACTGAAGAGAAACAGAATTAAAACGGTCTGAATTGCTGTCCAGCAGAAAACTGTAATACAAATCTCTTTAGGCTGTAGGCTATAAAATTAATCTTTCTTGAGGTCTATATCAGTGCTGTTATTGCTGTTACAGTGCAATTGAAATATAGCTGAAATAAAATAAAATATAAATATTAGATGAACAACTTAAACTTTAAAAAGAACTATAAGAAATGTTGCCATGCCTACTATTGTAACTGAAATCAAGTTTAAAGTAAAGTCCTAAAATTACTAAAACAGAAATAATAATACATGGAAATATTTTATCAATGAAAAGTCTAATTAATAAAAATTAAAACAATGACAAAAAACAGTTAACAAAATTACAAAAACTTAAAAATGAAAACTGAAATCATAAAATAAAAGCTGATTCAAAATATCAATAAATACTATAATAGTATATAAATAAAAAAAGGTCTAAATACTTATTTACACAGATTTGTATTTAAAATACTGTAGTAATACTGTAAGAAACTGTAATAATAATTGCAAGTTTATTAACATGACTATTTGCAAGGTAAAAAAAGAATATATAGCCTACAGCAGAAGTACTTTAATTTCATTTCAAAACATACACCATAACTTACTGCTGAGTTCTTTATGGGTGACACTTCATATCCAGTTTAACATATGAGATCCATTTCTGGAGAGAAAGCCTTATTAGGTATACCAAAATTGAATTATTAATACGTAATTTGTTTTACTACTATATTGACTATATCTTCAGAAATAATGTTATATAATACTATAAAAATATGTGCAGTTGTTTCAGACCAGTTTTAGCCATTTCGCCAGAAATAAATAAACAGTTATGTTGCCAGGTATGGAGGAGATGCTATGGTGATGTGTATGCAGTGCTGTGCAGTTGAAGAGCACAGATCTCTACTAAACCTCTTTTCTTTGTCCTCACGCTAGGTGACTGATCGCATTGCACTCACGCTCACCTCACGGGTATGTTTCAACATGTCTGAGTCAGTGAGACACATTCATCTCCCTGTACCGAACATGCGCACAGATACAAACGCTAACATACACAGATAAACACATGCATGCACAATGCAAATTTACTTGGAATCTCTACAGAGCTTTAAGATCATCACATTTCAGTCGCACACAAAAAAAATATGAATAAAAATAAAATAATAATATAAACTAAAAAAAAAAAAAAAAAAAAAAAAATTTGTATTTGCAGCATTTCGGTCATTCGACCTCCCTAAGGCTTACCTTCTCTCAGTCAAGACATTTTTTAACAATCAAAACATTTTGCATACTACATGGATTTAACTGCTTTACACTGAGATATTTTTACTTTCAAGTGACAGTAACTTTGCTCGCTGATTTGTTTTGATTGAAGTGGAATACTGTCCCTCCTATCATTTTACACCTGCTTAAAGACTAATTAAAAATCAAAGCACTTTCAACACCAATTTCTGCTGCTGTTTCCTATCACTGCTGTACTGACTGTGGGAGTGAATGTCAGTCTATTGATTTTTAGTTTCGTAGGTGGCTTTGTAGGAGCAGGGTATAGCGCATTGGCTATGACGCCCAACCGAGGCTTTGAAACCGGCAATCTGAACTATAAAACAGGTTCAGTCAATGTGGCTCTAAATTGTGCAGCATTTGGTAAAAACACATTGACAAAAAAATTACTGCAACTCATTTTCTACTTTAAAGCAGTTATAAGAGGATTCACATTTTTCTTGAACTTACTAATATAAAAGACTTTTCTAAATGTATGCAAAAATGTTTTTTTACTGCCATAAAAATAAAAACATGATATGATATGTCCAATGTAATGTATTGCCATATTGAAAGATATAGTATATCCTGCTATGTATGATTGAATGATTTTAAAAGAAGTAACTCATTTTATAAAATGTTGAAAGTATCAGATACTTTTTTTTAGATAATCTGAATAAATAATTATTCCACCAATTTATATAAATTAACATAAACTCTGTGCTGCTTTCAGGTGCAAATAATGCAACATAGCTGCTTGTCATCCATCACACTGACAGGAATGTTAAAAGTTTTTTAAGGACATTCTGGCAAATAAATTCATGTCCCTTCTTATTTATTTCCTGAACTGCTTTTTTTAGTCTACAGTACGAATTGCTCATCTTGAGACAGGAGGAAATAGCGCCTGTGTTCTGTAGATGTCGCCAAGGTCTGTTCTGACCTCACTATACCTGAGAGGTGAAGAAAAACAAACAGCCTCTCCACAATACCTCCTCTCACATCTCTCTCGCTCTCTCTCCTTTGCCTGATAAGTAGCCGCAAGGTCAGTCTGAGGAAACCAAGAAATGCTCCAGAAAGTTCTCTTCCACCTCTTAGGACTCCCCTCTAGTAATAACCTCTGTCAGCAGCAACACCCATCAGAAATTGCCTGGGGTCTAAACTTCAAACCCACTCTGTGTGAATGTTTAGTTTATGAGAGCACTCATGTGAAGGGATCTTTGAGTGTTCATGTGCATGAGAGAGAGAGATTCCCCACATAGGGAATAGGTCATTGAAAGATAAGGTTTAATACAGCTTTGACAACAAGGTGTCTAGCAAATTGAGTCAATCAAAAGGATATTTTGACATTATTGTCAAATATATTGTTAAATGGTTGGTAACTTTAACAAAGGTTGAGGGTTAAAGCAGGGCGAAAGTCATTTCTGTTGTGTACAAGAGCTGCCATGACTAATGTGTGATGAGAGTAGTTTAGATTCCACACACTCGAGGGCAAAACACCTCACATCACATCGCTTCACCGCAGCCTCAAGAGCCAAACTGCACCTGGATACTGCTAATGCAAGTCATATTTCACATGAACATGAACTAATGAACTGGATTTCTACAGCATGTATTAATCTTTGTTAATGTTAATTTCAACATTTACTAATAGGCTACTTTATTAAAATCAAAAGTTGTATTTATTAATATTAGTTAATGCACAGTAATGAACCAAATTAACTAACTTATTGTGAAGTCTTACCGATAAATTATATTTAAATTTTCATATTATAGTTGCATTATAGTTGTAAATTGCATTGATACTGCAGGTGCTTGAATCAATATTTTTTATTCATGTTAATTCATATCCTGGGTATTTGACAATCCTCAACCCTAATATTTCTAGGACCATTAAGAAAACGAAACCTATCCGTTGACGTATTTGCATTGTGACATTATTTTCATGAAAATTCATTATTTTCTCATTAGTGAAAAATTATTTTCATTTTTTTTATTTAACTCAACATAAATTTAAGGCAGTCCAACAAATACTTACAAACCTAAAAGTATAAGTTAAAAGTAAAATATAAATAAAATTTAAAGTATAAATACTACAAAGTAGATATCAGTATTAATACTTCTGCTTTATGGTAATTAGAAGATAGGGAAAATAATATCTTAATATATTCTTAAGTACATGCACAAAGCTTTACTCCAATAAAATAACTGCTTAGGGAACTGATGATTAAAATGGACTCCTTGTCTCTTGTGGGCTACTCTAAGCTAGACTGAAGCTATATTGACATGTGCCCTGACCTGCAGCTACAGTGTACAGTAAGACTTGCTCAGTGCTCCATCAACCTACAGTAGGTCAAACTGAAGTGAATAATACTTTTAGTGGTAAATAACATACAAAGATGTCCTTTGAGGGTACTTTCCCAGTGAAAATCTGTTTTACCCCTAAAGATACAATTTTTGCATATTCTGTCTGAACAAGGGGAAAGGAAATAATAGTGCCTAGTTTTATAGCACAATTGGAGATAAAAGGTCAATTTTCTTTCACAAGAAAAAAATTAACAAATATGCATGAGAATGGAACAGATGGATTAATGTCCAAGCCTTACCTTATAACTGTGCGCAGTAGGGTAGATCGTGCCTCATTGTGGAACGTGATCACTATGGTGGTGGATGGCAGGTCGGGGTCATAGTGCAGTGTTGTACACCTGGGAGAGACAGGAGGGAGTCAAAAATAATGAGACTCTGTGGTACTAATTAAGCATCAGTTTAACGTGTGGCAAAACCTTTGCTAAATTTACACATACTAAATAACCAAACTTAAAGGAGGTCAAGGCAGTCCGTAAGCATATGGCGAACAACAGCAACTGCTGAAATGCGTAAATAAATGGTTTTTAAGGTAGTTTAGTAACCAGTGAGCATTTAAGGATGGACAATATAAAACAGGGGCCATGGTCAAGAGAGATGTTGCCCAGCACCCCATTGTGTGGAGGAAGAGAGAGCATGTGGTTAGAATGGTAAGGACAGCAGGCAAAACCCAGAGGAGCAGGAGCATCAATAATGGAGGATCTGATTAAAAATAAATAGCATTTTCGCTTCACCCCAACAGCAGGAGGAGTTGGCCAGCAAAAAGCACTTTGTTTTGAGGATGAACATTCTGACTTGCGGTAAACACCAACCATTACCCTGCAGCGCTCCAACTCAGAAAAACAGGAGACTTTAGGTTGTGGTTGTAAAAAGTGTCAGTGGACAAGAAAAAAACAAAAGATCAAAATGACCAACTAAGTATATATAACACATATGGCCAGATTTACTAACAGCTTACTCCAGCGCAAAAGCTCTTTTGGCGTTAAAAAAAATACTGTCAGGGACACTGAAAAAAAAATTGCACTGAAAAGGCGTGGACAAGGTTATTTTTGCGGCTGAACATATTGCATATGCATTTGTAGGAGTTTCCCTTTCAGATGCAAGATTTATGGGATGAGAGTATTTAAATGAATCATGCAAGGTGATTTACTAAGGTTTACTCTAGTCAATTTACTGGTATTTACACCATTATTTTACAAAGACATGCCCCAAAAAAGCATGTCTTTTGGTTTGATTTATGACTGAGAACTTTAAAATGAAGATTTCTTTAATGTCCTTATGAAAAATTGAATGGCAAAATCATTTCCAGAACCAAACAAAGTGGGTGGTCATTGTACTCGATTGCCTGCACAGTAATGGCTTTAGTAAAAATCTTTATACAAGCACATACATCTGTGAACATCACTTAACTAGATTTTTCATCACTACTTCAGTAAACCAAAAATTTGAGGTGGTCTCACATATATCCACAATTCCTATAAAACCCTTTTTAAATTAGTTATATTAGTAGCAGCACTACTTACAAGCGACAAAATAGAGTTCACGAGAGCGCCACGATGCATGCGCGAGAACTGAGAAGATGACGCAGATGGGTCTTGATGTAGTGTTTAAAATGGTTCTAAAGTGTGCATTTCCTGGATGTCCGAATCGTGAGAAACCAACATGAAAACGTAAAAGTGCCTTACCAATGGTGCAAAATGAATGGCTTACCTTTCACACTTTTCCCATCAAATGATCGTGAGCATCATCTTCCCAGTTCTCACGCATGCGTAGTGGCGCTCTCATGAACTCACGTCAGAGGCCCACACAGAAGAAAATGAATAGTTGAATAAAGTTGTTATTTTAGTTTTTTTTGCGCACAAAAAGTATTCTCGTCTCTTGATAAACTTAAGGTTGAGCCACTGTAGTCACTTGAACTATTTTAACGATGTTTTTACTAACTTTTCTGGGCCGGCAGAATGAAATTACCAAGAAGCCTATGAAGGAGTGAGACAGCTCTCAGATTTCATCAAAAATATCTTAATTTGTGTCTTACGGGGTTGGAACAACATGAGGATG
This sequence comes from Rhinichthys klamathensis goyatoka, assembly GCF_029890125.1. Lineage (NCBI taxonomy): Eukaryota > Metazoa > Chordata > Actinopteri > Cypriniformes > Leuciscidae > Rhinichthys > Rhinichthys klamathensis. Next base: position 5,368,518 of record NW_026606800.1, read on the forward strand.
AATAATTACTGACAGAATTTTCATTTTTGGGTGAACTAACCCTTTAAAGGTACAATATGCAGGATTTGGTAACACTTTACTTGAAGGGGTGTACATAAGACTGACATGACACCTTCATAACCATGACATAACATATGTCATGAATATGAAGTAGGGTTTATGCATGTTTATGACAACTGTCATTAAGTGTCTTTCGCTCAATAATGACATTTTGAATGCAAATATGACATTGTTTAAGATGTCTTTGTTATGACACCTTGACATAAACCATAACATCATAACCTGTCAGTGTCTTTGTCATGACAACTTGACATTAAATTAAGTTAAACTGTCATGTGACCTCAACTACAGTGGTACAAATTGAATTTGTCATTAAACAGTTATAATGGCTTCATGACAGCCAATGTCAAAACCAACCACCTGACAATTTAATGTAATGTTAACCAATAAAGCTAAGTGGTTTCTTAAGTTTGATAATTAATCTGCTATGTCATGTTTATGACAGGTTGTGTTGTCTTAGTAATGTCAAGTTGTCATGACAAAGACACTGACAGGTTATGATGTATTGGTTTATGTCAAGGTGTCATAACAAAGACATCTCAAACAATGTCATATTTGCATTAAAAATGTCATAATTGAGCGAATGACACTTAATGACAGTTGTCACAAACATGCATAAAACTTCCTTCATATTCATAACATGTGTCATGTCATGATTATGAAGGTGTCATGTTAGTCTTATGCACACCCCTTCAAGTAAAGTGTTACCCAGGATTTTTGCAGTAAAATATCCAAAAACCACTAGGCCAATGTTATATATTTTGTTTAGTTGATTACTTACAATATCCCAAATGTTTCCAACTATTTGTAAATCGTGAGAAAATTGCGATTTTAACCAAGGAAACGGGGCGTGTGAGCAGGCCAGTCAATGGCGTCATATCCGCGTTACCCCTGGTTTCCGCCAGGTTTGACCTCGTACTGCAATAGTAACTATGGCGACAGACGTTGACAACTGGGTTATGCCCGTTATGCCTAGAAGGACGCTCACGCTGTTGTTGTTTTGTTCAAACATTATGGACCATGGCAAGCAGACTTTGAGACAAAAAGAGGACTAAAACGAAGAGATGCCGAGAGCTACACGTCCGCGACTAACTTCGACTTGACAGAGACGGGAGTGTTGCATGTTACTTTATTAGACAGGTGAGCAAATGTACATAAAACTAATCAATGTTATGTAGTTCAACATGATGAAAAGTTAGAATATGATCTGTATGTTATTCTCTAATGTTAATCTAGCTTAGTCTCATACAGCCAACAAACAACCTAAGTTAACTAACAACATTCCACCCACAAATGCCGTTTAGTGTGATAGTGTAACTGTTAGAGCAAGTGAAACAGCGCTGCGTTACCTCAAGTTTAATTCGTCTAATAAACTGACCTGTTTGAGTATTAATTCAGCACTTGCGTGTAGTTCGGTAAAATGAAATGTCCTTATTCCTTTATATCCGCGGGACTCGCGTTGCGTGTGGCGCTGGTATACGTCTAGCAATCGCGCCCTGCTTCACACCACAGTCATGTTAAAAACATCAATGTATTTACTCATCCATAAAAGATCCATCAGCTTGACGACAAGATCCATACTTGCGCTTAATGCGGAATAAACGTCATCATTATACGCCTTTGTTATTGTAAGAGGTTAGCGACCCCTGGTGGCGAAAAATCCTGCATATTGTACCTTTAATTAATGGCTCTGTTCCAACCTGGTGAGCCGCCTTGATCTCTGCTGCGTACAAATGCAGTCTTATAGTGCTTCTTACACAAACCACATATAGGATATTCGACTCGAAATGTGTTTATTAAAAAAAGTTTACTGTTAACACGTATCTAAGCTAACAATCAAACTGTAATAGGCATAACAATGCAAAGGACAAACATTATTGGAGCAAAATGGTCAATTAGTTATCTCAAAAGGCATCAAGGAGCTTGCGAATGAGGTTTTAGAATGCTGCCTACGTAGGCAGTTCACTTGGTTTTGGAACAGAGCCAATCTGTCTGGAAAGCCTGCTATTGAAAATGACTGAAATTGACTGTTTAGCAGAGTGTAATTTAGGCTTTTCTATATTCTTTTCACTCTAATGCGATCATTTAAATATTGAGTCAAACTGTGAAATAACGTGATATAGATTTCACCATTCATTAGACAAGCCATAGTCTCTAAAATAGTTTAATCAGAGCATCAGTGTTCTGTTGGAGCAACCCATACTGTAAAGTGCAGATGTATTTACATTTAATGTCAAAACTTTTGGGGGTTAAACAGTCATGATAAATTTGCTTTGGAATAAGGTACATATATATCCTGCTTTTGCTTATTCATTCATCAATACAGTAAGATGAGCCTTAAACACACTTTATGAGCTAAGGGCTGCGTTCACAGCTTTATATTCTGTTTGAAGCCAGCCTGAGAGCGGGATCCATCGCTCAATGCAGCTATAGCCCAAGGTCTTTTGAGATAGGGGGATGCTTTAAACAGCAAAACACAGAACATCATTAGGGTTTCTGTCAGAAAACAACATCTGGGAGAGGGGAAGCATTTTGCTGTGTACTTGATATTTCGCTAAAATGATGGATGTGTCCCTGAGAAAATTGGGAACTGGGAATTTGGTCTTAGCGTTTCTCATTATGATGTATACAGCTCGTTCTCCTTAAGATTGCTACTGCTGGACAATATCACAACATATGGCCACACCAATGAAAATAGTGCATATGACAAATAGGAAAAGACAGGAAAAGCTAATTAAATAAGCTGCTCTAGTGAGTAATTGCTCTGCATGCTTTATTGTTTTATATACGAAGAACAATGATAGGAACCGACGAGGAAGTTTATCACGAAAATATGTATTCATGTCTCAGATGCTCTGTGGAGATGCAAACGCCCTTCAGGTGCTCCTTTTGTTATACACACAATAGGATGTCTAAGAGCTCTAGGGAACTGAGTGACACTGCTCCAACCTTGGCGAGTGAGAAAGGCCCAGGAGGCAATATAAGCTTGAGCTACAATGAGAAATAAACAGTACCAAAATATCCAAAAAGAATGCCTTATTGATAAGGCAGTGGAGACCTAACATGAAGCAAGAGGGAAAACTGGAGATACTGTATCATGGTTCTTCAAGTGTTGAGCATGAGATCATCAGTTTAAAGAGCCTGTGCTTGTTTTGGAAGGATGCTAGTGTGAGGACACTGTCCTTGGTGTCTAATTGGCTACTGCTGATGATCTGAGGCACTTCCTCTCAGGCTTGCCACATGCACATGCCCATCATTACTGAGCAGTGGGAGCAGATACAGAGGGGTTGACTCTAATTAGAGGAAGATGAAGCCTAAAATGTAAGTCATAAAAGCATCAAAGAAAAATGGTCAATTATGTTTCTGGAAGGAAGAAAATAAACACTTCAAAAAACTGTTTCGTTACATATATCAGAATTTCAGTGTCCTGTCATGACATTCACCTGAATAAATTACATCTACCGGTATTTAATTTTTCATGACAGCGTGTCCTTGCAATGTTAAAAATGTCTAGGGTGCTCAGTATAATGGTTTCCTATCATTGCAGTGATCTATCGATTGCAGTTGCTAACACTGTATTGATTTACAAATTCATAGTTTCACCATTGCCATGTAGGCTATTTGAACGTCATTATACAGCAGCCATAACTCACAATACAACTGAATTACAGTAACATTTCACTCATAAATGGCTATAAAAGGGTCCAGTCCTGCATTCATGCGAAGATAGATTTAAAACATTAAATGTCGAATCTCTGCCAAATGTGGACATCTGGGAAGATTGCTTTGTTAGAAATGAAAACAATGTTACAAAATGTAGACATATTCACATATTCAAATGTATTCATCTCACTCAATGACTCACTTACAGTATAAGACAGTCAACTTGTATTATTCTTGAAAGAATCAAGGTTTTGAATGAATCGGTTAAATAAATGATTCAATAACTTACAAAGACAGTCACTTGATTCGGAATTGAAGATTAATGATTCAATTACTCACTTATAAAGACCAGCATTTAATCAGCAGAAAGAGTCACTGAAAAAGCCTTGTTCACACTGTCAGTCCAAATCCGATTATATGTGTATCAGATTGAAATCGCCAAGCAAATACCAAGAAATAGGTTGCAGTAGATTGTCTTTCTAGTACTCTTGCAAAAACCGCGATGGGACAGAGCTCGAATACCTTCAGCGTCAGAAACTTTTTATTGTACAAAATCGCTGTCAATCAAAAGGAGATGCAGTCTTTCGACAGACCCTCCAATCATCACGCAGAAGCCCGGAGTCCAGGCCAGCCCACTCCTCCATTCACCCGAGAGACGCTGAGCGTCCGTGGGCGGGACATAATCGCAGCATTTATCCAATGTTTCAAAGTTTCGAAGCACTGAAAAAAACTGTTCAAAGCAGCCCCATTGAAGTCAATGGACGCTGGGCTTCAACAGGGAAATGCATTGTGACGCTACGGGAATGTATGAGAAGGAAATCGAGTCAGCCGACCTGCTATATGTAGCTGATTCTGAACGAACTCGTCTTCGAGATGAAGGTGTTCTAACGCATTTTTAGTCAATAAAATGTTAACACAATAGTACATATTTGACCATTAATTTTTTGACATTATAGGGGAAGCCGAGCTTCCCTTGCAGTCTTAAAGAAATCCCCACTGGTTCAGACCTGATTTGTGTGTTCCGTGACTCTCTTTCGTTTTGCGGAATATTGAAATGAAGTTGGTTTCCACAGCAATGGCGTTAAGTTGGTAGGACTAAACCAAAAACCACATGGAGGGGTTTGCATTGTTGTCTTAGAATATGACAATGTGTAGCTGCAGTGCTGGAAAACTAATAAAGCAGCGACAGAAACAGAGGCTAGCATGAGCGGCTTTATTCTGTGCTGCCGTCTCTGCCGCACAGTGAAAGAAGTGACGACATCTAATCACTGGACCACAGAGATGTCTCCATTATATTATAATTTTCTGTGTGACCTGCACATTGACACCAACACTGTAGGAGTCAAAATGTGTTTATAAAGGTGATAAGTTATTCTCATTTTGACCATTGAGTGGCGCTGTGAACATTATAGAGATATCAGTGTATATATAGGTGACCTTCCTTATGCTGTAGGGAAGTGTTTTGACCGCAACAGCGAAAGCGGTGAACGTATGTAAACTTCTCTTTAATATGTAAATGGAAAATCCAAAATTGGACATTATGTTGTAGAGCCAATAAACTGTGTATGGTGATGCAACGGAAGAATGGTCTTCTCGTTTCTTATGGATGAAGTACACAACGTAACACCAAAGCAAGAAAGTGAGTCAACCTAATTACTCCGGGACCAAACAACTCAGTAGCTTAAAGTATTAGATTTAGCACCTACAAACACAATGCAACCTTGTTTCTGCAACGACGTCTGACATGTATACGTTTTACGTGGCGTGAGAAAGTGCACATTTAAGCTACATGAAATCCGATCAGAGTGGTCAGAAATGAGATTTGAAAAGGATTTCAAACCACATATGAATGTAGCTTTAAACGGATTTGTAAAAATGTTATTCATGTGATTTTTTTTTTTGCCGTTCACAATTGCTATATCGGATTCCAATCGGATGTGCACAAAAATCGGATTTGGACAGGTAGTCTGAACAAGGCTTAAGTTCGGGTGCTGTTGGACTGTTATCAGCACTCTATTTGGCCAGTCATTTGAGGATTCAAGGCCTGAAACTAACTGTTGTATAAAATGTAACAATTTAAAATTGGAAATCCTGATAATATCCTGCTTTCTGCAAGAAGGTGCAAAGTAGACAGTAAAAACGTAAGTGTCTTTCAAAGAAATTCATCAAGTCAGACTGCTGTGTTTTAGTAATCTTAAAAACTACAGGCCATCTTTGCCATGGTTATATTCCACCCCCTCCCTGGTGTTTAAATCACGGTGACTCGGAAGCCTCTTTTTGAATTGAATAAATGGCAGCTTTAATGAACAACATTTGCAAAGCTCCTGGTGCCTGAGCTTATCTGTTATTAGCCCTTGAGAAATGAAAGTCCTTCTGAATTGAGGTTCATGCTAATTTCCTCTGGTGGTGGCTCTTTTCTCTGAAGCAAAATGAGGTTCAGGTACCAGGCTAAGTGAAAGGACCAGGGTCTCGCCACAGATGGCTGTCAAAGTTTCATTCTGCATTTGAGTGAATGCTCTTCCAGTTCAGCCTGAGATGTAGCATTTTGGCTTCCCCATACTGATAGGACTAAGCTCGTCTGAAGACACCTGAAGGAATGTGTAAACTGATAGAAAATGTTCAGTGCGGATGGTCCATGTTAGGTTGCTTAATGTACTCTAATATGATCATGCAGTATGAAAAAATGCACCAAGATTCAATAGAAGCTTGTTAAAAGTGAAAATCTAAATCCTGCAAGGTTCTATTTATTGACTAAATATAGTCAACAAAAACCTTGCGTCGATACTGCCGTCCAAAGCCACAATCAAACAGTGGCTCCTGCTGGAACGGTAGAATTATCCTTTGTTTGTCCAATTTCAGCTAAAGTTAATTAAGAGGTACGGTTGGCACTTTGATTGCATTTCCCTGGAAATTTCAATATTGTGCTACTGGTCAACAACGGAATGAACAATGAGTGTGGTGTTCCTACTGTAATTACAAAGGCATTTGAGTCATGTAAGAGGAAGGAAGAAACGAGGGCAACATAGAAAATAGTTGACACCGTGAAAGAGAGAGAGTATCGCATTAGAGCACTGGGCCTGCATAATGAGCCGCCTCCTCACCTTTTATCTGAGATTCTCTCTACTGTCTCCCAGCCCCTGCAAGAATTATTTTATAGAGAATTATACTGCACTGCTATAGAGGTCTCAACAGCTCTCTATAGGATTTCTTATAAACCTGACATATACCTGCATATTTTTGGAGACTGTGCAACTGAGAATAACCCATGGTTAGGTTTTAGTTGGCAAGGCACATCAATAATTTTCTCTGTTGACAAAAGGGGTCCTCGCTATAAAATATGTCTGCTATTTTCAGAAAACTCAGCGTATGATGTTTTCTAAACCCCAATGAAGTTATTTTAGTTGTTTGTTACTGTTACAAGCTGTAACTTAACTGTAATCTATATAAAGCCTAGTCTGCTACTAAAGTATTATTTTAATTTTAATATTTTAATTTTAATCTAATAAAAAAGAGATTCAAACTAAGAACTTGCATTTATTTTGCAGAAAGGTATTTTTTTTACAGATTTAATCTGGGCTTAAGCTAGTTACATAAAAACAAAAACTTACTTTCCTATTTCTGAACCCAAGCAATGATGTTGAGAATGTTATGATGAAAGTTCTTGTTTATTCAAGGAATGCAAATAAAAGATTCTTCAGTTGAGACTTTGACCCTGTTTAGACCTGGATTTAACTTATGATCACATGTGGACAGAAACGCATGTGACAGTATCATGTCTGTAGTGTAAATATTTGTATACGTCCTGATGTGTCTGGGACAACACTGAAAGACTGCTTACTCATCTATTAATCATCCACTGCAATAAAACAAAGAGATTTAATTTAAACTAGTTGGTTAAGTGTAGCTTTAAAAGAAATACAAATACATGCAAATTCTTGGGAATCCCTGTAAGCATAACATTTGCAGTGAGCTGAAAAATTCAAGTATATTTGGAAGCAACAGTGTGTTGGCTTTTTCTTTTTCAACATGACAAATTCCTCTCAATGAACATGAACACAAGTGGTAACATGAGAAAATCTGTCACAGCTGATCACTTGTGATCTGAATACCCGAGATGGATGTTTATATACCAGGTGTAAACAGGGTAAACATGAAAAGAATCAAGAAATAGCTGAAAAATGAACTATGGCACTCTGTCTGACTGAAGTGACATGCACTAATGAGTGAGCGACCTCCCGCAGTGCTGCAGAGGGTGAAAATGTACTGTGGCCAAGAGAGGTCCCATTTCATGAGCTACAAATACCATGAGGTCATGTTGCCACCAAGAGCTGCCAAATATCACAACCAGCTGTCTCATTAAGAGGCTTATTATACAAACACCGGTGCAAGAGAAAGCATGTTAACAATCAAATTAATTGCTGAATATCTGAAACAGCACAAACCATATAGGGTGTTTACACGACACCGTTTTCAACAGAAAACTTTTTATACGTTTTGGCCGTTCATTTACATGACAGTGGCGATTTCGGGGCAAAGTTTTGAAACCGATGCCTTTACCGTTTCCATGTAAACAACAAAAATGTGAATTTGTGAAAACCGTGACGTCATACGCATGCCTATTACATGTTCACCCATTCTTTTTACGTGTTCGTGGGGTGTTACTTGACAAAGTAAAATTGACAACTGCTGGCATTTCATGCAGCCTTTTTTATTCATTTTCGCAGATCTGTTTGAATGGGGATTGTTTTGACAGTGTTGTCGTCTATTTTTAGTTTCCAATTCAGTGAAAACATACCCTTAGTTTATACAGTATTATACATTTGTTAGTCATTGTATTTGGCCGAGGGTGAGAAAAATGTGTTTGTGGCACAAGTACACAGAAAAAATTTAGTTGTGTCTGCAATCACTGAATTAGAACCATAGGCTGATGCCATAGCAACGCAATCCCAAACCAATTTAAGAATTCTACCAAAATCTGTTCAAAAGTTGCTGGTCCGGACTCTTTTTGAAAGAAATTACTATTTTTATTCAGCAAGGATGCATTAAATTGGTCAAAAGAGACCTGTATAATGATACAAAATATTTCTAAATGAAAAAACACTGTTCTTTTGAATTTTCTAGTCATCAAAAAATCCTGAAAAAAAATTCAGTTTCCACACAATTTATGTAGCACAAGTTTTCAACATTGATAATACCAAGTAACGTTTCTTGAGAACCAAATCAGCATATATATACAGAATGATTTCTGAAGAATCATGTGACACTAAAGACTGGAGTAAAATTCAGTTTTGCCTTCACAGGAATAAAGTATATTTTACAATACAGTTATTTTGAACTGTAATACTATTTCACAATATTACTATAATTTTGATCAAATAAATTCAGCCTGTGTGAGCATAACACCGTGTCCTAACCAGATGTGGAGCGATAACATTACAGCGACAAATCATTAGTCTGTTTACACCAGACCAGACGCGACTATGGGACGGGATAAAAATCACAGCCAATCAGAAGAGCGGGTGGGCGGGATCTCTCGGCAAGCTCGCGGCACTCGCAACGAAATGGTTAAGTAGGCTACATCAAATTCATGAATATTACACCATTTTAACATTATTAAAAATACATACTGAGTTACTGAAACAGTCGTTGTCATAGAATACACTTGTCTGTTAACAATGAGTTGACAGTTTGAACGTTCTTGTTCACTTTTATTTATTTTGAAGATCTGAGGTGAATTGTTGCTTGTACGGCTATAAAAGACACACAAAATGATATTCAAGATATTCCAGCTGCGACGTTGCAGAAATAGAAACCGTTTCTAAAATAGAATCATCGCGTGTCGCCGTCGCGGCTGGTTAGGACAAAAACTTTGATTGAAAAGATCCCTTTTGTCGCGTGTTGCGGCGCTTGTAGTTAGGACACAGTGTTAGAGACTTCTTTCAAAAACATTACAAATCTTACCCACCCCAACTGTAGTGTAAATGCATCTAGTATAGCATACTGACCTTGAAGAACCTGAGAACCACTACCCAGCCATGAACCACAAATCTTCACTCTTTTTATTTTAGTACACCTTTCATAAGTTTCTAAAAGTTTTCAAGAACTCACAGATGCACCTTCATTAATTTAATATGAACTTTGTGGGTATTATAGATCACACACACGCACGCACAGGGCTTACCTGTAATGCCGGGTGTCTCTAAGTGCTCTGTTGCTGGGGATTCTCTCGCTCTCTCTTTGATTGAAGGCATACAGACTGTAGGGGTCCTGGCCTGGCTTCCATTTGTGAGCATTGAGGTAGCTTTTCTCTTCAAACTCTTCCAGCAGGTCATCCCACTCAGCATCTGAAATCTACAACATAATGGAAACACAGCAGTCAGATTTATTGTAATTATTTAGTCCATCCATTTTGTCTTGTTCCACAGAAATACTGGAAGTCAAAGACACTTCAGTTGCATAAGTTAACCCTACAGGTCTGAACAAGCAAAAAGCCTAGCATCTCAGAGTTTCAAATGAAAAAAAAAAAAAAAAATGAATAAATAAATAACAATACACTGCAAAATCCAACACTTTAAAATGAGCATGTTCAGTTAGTGAAAAGAAACGTTCAATAAACTATTTAAAAGAGTGGGGAAAGTAAATAAAGGGCTGTAGGCAATATTCCCAATTATCATAAGAAAGTCATTAATATTTCAGTGTTCTGCAGCACCATCACACCAAAACCCTTGAAACCCTTGCACATGGCAAGCAGTAGTCTCATATTTTGAGGGTTGAACACACTACGTCTTGGAATCCATGAGGCCATATCAATCATAATTTAATAAACGTCCACATTCTGCACCGACAGCAGTATAAGAGTTTCCATGTTTTCTCACTTATTATTTCCTTGAGCTTTTTTGCTGATGTTAGACCATTAAGGGGGCTGGAGGCTGTTGGTTATGGTTGGGGCAAGTGATTACCCACGCCAGCAGGTTGCTAGTTTCTCCCTAGACGCCTGTATGAATGCTGACTGATGGTGATGCTTCCTTCTCTCCTGCTTTTTCAAATGCAGCTACTACCCTCCATGGAAATAATTTCAACTTGCATTCGTATTTGTTTAGAGATTCTGCTCAAAATAATAGAGAGGGTTGTTACTATGAAAACACACATCATAAATCAATAACCCATGATTATGACCGGTGCATCTGGGTATTGCAAATTAGGACTTAGGGAGTACAGAGAGTTATTTTTTTTAAAGTATGGATTTTCTCAAAATATAAGCCTTAGTGAAGCTTGTGTACAGACATGTAAAAAAATAATAATTTAGAATTAGAAAAAGTAATCCGTAAAAAATTCCCCAACAATAGAAAATACCTGAAAGTCATCAAGCACAAACCAGTTCTCACTTGGAATGATATCAAGAAACTTTATAGTCACTTTTTTACAAGTTACAAGAGTTAAGAATTCACCAGTGAGCTCACATGCCTTTTCACAGTATTGCGTGTGTGGTGGGAATGTCATGGCCCGCTGCTTTACAACAGCCACAACAGCATCTTTACAGCCAGTAATAGAGGTAGGTAATTGCACATGTCTGTTTCTTTAGACTGCTTAGCATGATAATGGCTGGGCTTTTAATTCAGCTCGCCAATTCAGTTTCCCATTCGCATTGGAATCTGATATATTGGCGATTTTTCTGTCTCAAAACTGTTGGTTTCTGTCTGTCATAAAGTCAGGCTGATAATAAAATGCAGAGACACATTTTGATAATACAAATAATATGTAAATGCTCTAATTAGGAACATGCAAAACGGCATATTTTTCAAATCAATTCTGAATAATTAGCCAATTTCATTGGGTAAGGGTAGGGTGTAAGGTAGAGTCAGGGACCATGGCTCACTACACATTGGGACGCTGATGACTATTTAAAGTACATAATGATAAATACTTTGCTTGCTCTGCAAAATTTCAGCCGTAAATCAATTATAAATGTGAGATAGATTATGTTCATAACCTGTCTAGCGTTGTATGTTTCTGAAATAGAAAGTTTGTATTTTGAAAAACATATATCGTGTGTCATTGTGTATTGAGTTGGCTCACGTGATTTGTTTCGCACTTCAGAACTTCAGTTAAGAGAAGATAGTGAGATTCAATGCTCTCTGGTTTTCATGCTCAATTGTGGGACTTTTTAGGGAGCAAACGTTTCAGTGAACTGGAAAGATTTTGCGTTGGAGACAGCCCTTAAAATGTCCGACTCCATGAAAAAGAGAGCTGATTGAAACCCACAGGGTTTAGTTTTTATTGTAGCATTGTGTAGGCCAGGGCCTTTCAAACCTTTCCAGCACTCCACATTTTGGCTACGTTCACATTACTATTATTTGTGTATCCAATTGGAATCTGATGTATAATTATTGACGTCCACACTGTGTATCGCTACTGTTCAGATCCGACTTGCGTTTCCATGCAGCTCTTTCGTTTCGGAATACCTGAACTGGTTTCTATGGCAATGATGTTGCGTTGGTAGGAATACGCCAAAAACATCAACAACCGCAACATGGAGGGGTTTGCAGTAGAGATGTTGTCTTATTTAAATTTTACAACATGACAATGTCTGTCTACTGTGTCTTCTGAGGCAGCGGCAGAATCGTGGGAGGCTGGTATGCACAGCTTTTTTCCATCTCCATCGGTTACAAACATGTCTCCATTATATTGTCATTTTCTGCTTGTCCAGCACTTTGCAAAAACACAGCTTGTTTCGGTAGCGACTTTCACAATTTTTCCTATAACAAAGTGTGACGTTACGTTTTACATGGTGTGAGAAAGTCACATAAACCACGCGAAATCCGATCAGATCACACATATGGATGTAGCTTGAAACAGATTTGTAAAAAATCGCATTTCATGTGATTTTTTGCCGTTCACACTAGCTAAATCTGATCGGATTTCAATAGGATATGTACAAAAATTGGATTTGGACTTACAGTGTTAATGTAGACTTTGTATGTCTTATCTAACACACCTGATTCAACTCATCAGCTCATTAGTAGAGACTGCAAGACCTGAAGTGAGTGTGTCCAATAAGGCCTGGGACACTCTAGACGATTTTCAAATCTTAATCAATTTTAAAACTGTGTGAGACCAAAAACGGTAGGGCAGTTTCAACCGATTTTTAGCATTATAATCCTCTGAATGCACACACTACAAGATTCGTCCGAAAAAAGTGGGACCACACACCTGTCGAGTGTAGTAACATTTTCACAGTGAGAAAAGATCTCACAGAGACTCACAAGATCAAACGTGACTTGAGAAGAAAAACAGATGGACGCCGATCGAAGTCGTCAGCTGGTTCTCCTGGCGTGAGTTTTGGGAAGAAAAATGTAGTCAGAGGCAGCCCCCGATCAAGAGTCGTAAATACGAAACATGTTTGATATGTACGATTTGGGATTGTGCGGGCTCCAATGGGATCCGGGGCAGTAAAACAATCGTAATGACAACACTTGATCTTTTGGACAAAAAGTCATTTGCAACAAGCATCGGATCGGGGGTGCAAATTGGGCTCAAAATCGGGCTTAAAATCATCAAGTGTGGCCAGCCTAAGGGAGCCATACAAAATGTGCAGTGCTAGGAATGATCCAGGACAGGTTTGAAAACACCTGGGCTGTGTCCAAAATCTCATACTCTCTTGAGTAGGTACTTATTTTAGTAATAGGTAATTACTTCACAGTTCACAACCACTAAAAAAAAGTATGTTCTATATAGTATGAACATGTTTGAATGTAAACCAGACATACCACATTCACCATGCTGTCATTATCACGTAACCTTAGCGTCAGTTGCGTCGCGTCACTTTCATTCACAAAATCCTCTCCCGTGGCCTCATGGGATAGTAAAGTGTCCATCGTATGCATACTTCAGAATCTTCCCGGAAGAAGTGGGACATCCAAGCACTTTTTGCCTACTCTTTTATGAATACTGTGAATTCGGACATTTGTCACATACTGTTTTTCGTCTACTATAAGAAAGTACGTGATTTCAGATGCAGCCTTGGTGTAGGCCATCAGCACTGTGATAGTGCATTGATATAGTGATATAGGTTTTAGGCTAAATATCTATAACCCTTACTGCACAAAAAAAAATGAATTTAAAAGTACTGCCACAAAAAAACACACAAAACAAACACGGTAAACCCTTTTTGTGGGGTAAACTAGGCAACCTCAGCAGTGGACGAATTAACTATAGAATCCTTAGTTCTTTATTAAAGATTAAAAATTATCAACAGAGTCCAAATTCAATTGCTATTTATTTTCAGATATTATAATTAACACTCAAATAAAAAATTATGTGTATACAAACATTTAAACTACACAAGAGATAAACAATTCACATGCACTCTGACCCTGCTGCTTGCTACAGCGATCTGTCACGCCACATTTCATGAGAAAATCAAAAAATTTGAAAGCTTATTGTTAATGTTCAAAGCTAGTTATTGTTATGTTCGAGCTAAAGTTTAAATGACAAAAGGTGAGAGCGCAAGTAAAAATGTAACATTGTTGTTATTCTAGACACTTAAAGATTAGGGCACAATGACACGCAGCAAAATTAACTCTTTTAATGATTAAGCATACTCCGTGATCGAAACAGAATTTAATTAGCACATGAAAAAAAGATGACAGGTACTGAATCGATGTGTCAAATTTCCTATCTGCTTAACAATTTTACTCGCCTTCAAAAGGCAGTGTTCGCGCACCCACCCCCACGCTCCCCGCTGAAATTATTAGCTCCTTGATGCTCCACAGTCACTGATCAGGGCATTTGAGCTGTGCCACGTTTGGGGCTCAGTGTTCCCCCAGCTCCCACAGAGCTCAGCCTTCTAATGAGAGAAGGAGGACAGACTGAGGAAGTGGTAATTGGATCCTCCCTGTCCTGTCGTCTGTACTCTGTATGTGTGGTTGTGTGGGTCCTTTTTATAGAGCATTCTACACCACCAAAGCCTCTGCCCTCTTGCAATGCACAAAACCACACATCAGAACTCTCCTAAGGCTTCCTCTGAATTCCTGCTTCTTTTTTAAGGGCCTCAGCACACTCTCAGCAGGTACAGAAGTCATGCATGACTGTAAAACTGGTCTGCGGTATATACTGCATTAAAATGATTAATTCTGATGTTCTGTCAGAATTCATGTGCAAGCAAATGATGAGTCCATCAAACTCCATCTGTCCGGTCTAACACCTCAACACCAGTGACACGAAGCCATCATGAATATACCACACAACAACACTGTCTACTTGTGTAATCTGTATTGTGGGACATATCTGCCATGAATCATGGTAATAGCAGATGTCATGGGTGATATCTCAGTCCTCCCTTACCATTATAAAGATAATGCATCACTCTGCTGATGGGGGAGTATCTAGCCATCGAATCTGAGTGAGATGTCACCACCATTTGATGAATGGTTTGAACACACCGGCCACCGTGACACACACCGCATTCACCTCAACAGCCGCTGTGCCAACCCTGTATTTCATATTCCTCCTCGCCAATAACAGCTATTTCAGGTTCGGCCTTCCCTGTCAGGGTTATTACAGAAAATAGATATTGAAGCAAACCGCAAATGGAAACATGTTGTTCAACACAGAATACTAAAGTAGACATCTCTCCCAGCGCTTAGTTGTATTTAAAGACGGAGTGTCTGAAAAATCTATCACACTGCGGTTTTCAAGGCCACATTAACTGTTTACTTGTTTTTAGTTTTACATACTCGTCTCACAAAAGGGCGTACAATAACATAAAAACCTGAGAATAAAAAAGTCAAATCCATCACTACTCAAGCATTCACCAGCTAATATTTTTTTCTGTTTCTTCTGAGATGAATCCAGTCATTATACCATAAAAAGTCAATCATTGTCTCCATACAGATGTAAGGAGCACGTGCTAACTGCTTTCATATTTCCGTTCCTATAGAGTGTTGTTCAGTGTTGTGATATATTGCACCATATATCATGTTTCATACCCCATTACCCTCAGTGATACTTTATTGTCATATACCAGCCGCTGTTTCAGTGAAAAACTGACTTACAAGATGTACAAGAATTTGCTGCAGATTTACGCATCCTACAGCTACAATACAGCAGACCTTTTTATTAATGCAACAGATATTAGCATAATCTCACTTTAAACTGTTTGTGAATATCATTGAATGACCTTCTTTTCCCATTACTTTCTATCTTAGTCGGGACTCGGGACAGATATATTGAACCAAATAGTGGAATTATTGATTGCCTCCATGGTAAAATCCCCTACGTATTCAGAGAAAGTTCAATTGCTTATTCATATCTCACACACATAAAACAATTGACTGTTTTTTATACAGTATACAGAGTTCATCTTAATAAGAAACATAATCTTGAATAAGTCTCATTGGGAATTAAACATGAAGTATGAGCAGAAATTTTGCTCTTTGATAGATTTAAGTTCTTTAAGGATCAGTTTTGTCTCAGATGTTTCTCCTTCAATGCCTTAGGATGAATACAACGGATTCAAATCAGACCTGTTTACAATAAAAAAAAGAATATAGATAAAATGAATGTGGATGGCATATAGCTCACATAATTTGATCGTGTAAGGAATGTGAGTTCAATCTCAGACTGGTATCTTTTTTGCAAACCGCTTGAGACTCCTTTGAAACCCCAGAACAGAAGAACCACATGTGAGATCACTATTTGTCAAAAGAAAATATGAAATTAAAGCCTAATACAACTCATTACTGCATGTCTATGAGAAACAAATGACAGCAGAGATCTGTTTTGTGGTATGTCTTTCCTGTGGGGAGTCAGAAAGTGCCTGAACAGTTTCTAGAGCAAATGTCATGGGTACAAATATTGGTTCATTTATAGCCTTAATTACGAACTATTTAAATATTTACTTATATATTAAAGCTGTTTCCATGCGTCCATCATTGTGACTGATAGGAATTAATGTTTGAATAGGAGAAGAGAGAGAGAAAATGCTATTATAGAATTAATGTCAACAAACAAAAGGTTAATGTGAAAAGGTTATTGCAAAGCATATTATTTCGTCTCCCAAGGGAAAAGTATAGCTATAGGCTAAATTTCTCCTAACGTTATATTTCAGAAAAGGATTTCTGAAATTTAGCTACTCACCCAACAATAAAAAGGATTCTACGCATTGGACAGTTTTGTTCTTTATTATCGGCTCAGGTATTAAAAAAGTGACGCACCTATACAAATATTTTCTCTCAGAGATAGAAAATAAGGGATTAAAGAGTTACTGACAGATCTTAAAAACCAATAAACCAACCAATTCAAGCCATTTCGTCTTTGAGGTTATGATGTAGGCTATCACTCACCTCTTTTACTTTAGGTTGCTCGTTTCTTTGGTCAGGTAGTATTTTCCGGCTATTCAGCAATATGAAATAGAGTAAAGCGGCTATCCAAAACAGCGCTGCGAGAGCTAAAGTCAGCTTTCGAGAAAGCCTCTTCATTTTCAAACGGCCGTTAACGATTCATTTCAGTTTGAAAACCATTCGCGCGCTCCTCTCTCAGCGAACGAAAAGGCGAATTGTGTCCGCGCGCTGCGCTGCGCTCGCGCACTTGCCCGTAGTGCCTATCCAGGAATGAGGTTGTTGCTCTCGTGCGCAGCGCGCTGACTTGCTGAGACTGTGAGTGACGCTGGACGCTGTCCAGGGCGATTAAAATCATCCTGTGTAGCCACCGAGGTACCGACAAAATGTGCATGAGTTTAGCACCACCTACCGCGGAACGGAGCTTTCACGGACCTGCCTGTTCGTGACGCGCTTCTAATATTGACTCGCTCTAAATTTCTGTTATTTGCGAAATGGGCTTACAATAAGCAGGGGTCCCACTGCCATGGAAAGCCTGACAATATCAGAGGATTTTATCATTGGCGATTTCTAGTAGGCTACTACTGGAAAAAGCCATGCAAATGCATAAAAACTTAAATGGAAAATCAGGAAAACTTGAATGGCAGGAAAATGAATGGAAATTAATTCCCACTTTAGACAGGAAAGGTCTGTTTGATTAGCTACTGGCTACATGAAAAGTAGGCTACTAACGTTGTTTTGGTTTTAAGTCTCATTTAGAAATCACTTTATCTGAATTAAAGGAATATGCAATATTGTGTTATATAAGAATAACCTCAGTAATAAACCAATATTGAAATCCTAATTTACAGAAGTATCAGTCCACAACAAACAAAGCAGAACAGGTCATTTTGCTTGTGAGTACATAGTTTACTTGCTACAAAGTGCCTCAAAGAAAATGTATTTGATGCCCCTATTTAGCTTGTATACATTTAATTTATACATTTTCCCTTGACTCCCTGATGTTGCATAGTGCCAGTTAATCAGATTGGAACAAACGATTTCAGCTGGCTCTTGACATTTTTTTAGCACAACATGCATCAGACAGCCAGTTTAGCCCACAGACTGTGGGCGGTCAGTGGACGTGCCGTCTGAGGCTGAGATTAAGTTGATCCATCACCATTTTATCCTTGAAACCGGGCACTTAACCTCAGGAGGACTATCCCTGAAATAAGTGCACTGTAAGACAGTGAGGACAAAGGTGCGGCTAAATGACAAATTATTAATTAAACTGTGCAGTGCAATCAAGGACAAGGATGTAAATCAATTGAATCATCAGCTATATTAAAATATTAAGCTTCTTAGGAAACAAGTATTTCCCACATGATGTGCAGAAGTTAAAAGTAAATAATTCACTAAAAGTCACAAATTAAACTGATAAGACCACCTGTAAATAATAAGTTGAACGATACAGACCTATTATGCAGGGTCTGTAGTGTCTCAGATTCATCCTTGTTAGTGTCTGCTGAAGCATGACAGATATATCAAAGCACATAGTTGGTTTCCTCTTCAGTCGCTGGGCCTGAGGGAGCACATTAGCATAGTTCTAATTAGCTCTTATGCCATATGCCAAAGGTTGAATATGCAGCTCAGGGAATATTTTCACAGAAACCTGAAAAACTCTTTTAGTTATGCTACCCACTCTCAAATTTTAGCATATTCACTAGTATTGTGGATAGTGTTCGTGACACACTTGTACTGTGCCAAGTCAGTGTTGCTAATGCTATACCGCAGTTGAAAACCATTAGCTTATTCTTTGTTTGTTTCAAAAAATGTGAATTGAGTGAATAAAGTCAATGTGAATTGCTTTTTGAAACCCATTTCCCCACCCCCCACAATTTGACTTATTTGAGACTGCACTGCATTTCAGTTGTGGCATTAGGAATAGGAATGCAATGCAAATACAACAAATTTGCAATACAACACTGTACTTGCAGTGGTTATTTCACATAACTCAGAAAGGAAAGCTGAATCTATACAGTTCTGCTCATGAAACTCAATTTGACATATTTGAGAGTGCAGCTGGATACTCAATGAGAAGAATGTAGATTGATTTATCCAATGGAAAATATTTGGAAAGTGGGAGTTACATGAATGGAACCAGAATGAAAGCAAGTTTTTAACAATGGCCATAATGTGTGATTCTTGATGAAATTGGATTTATGTTGATTATTTCATTTCTGATTCTCTCTGGCGTCCGCATCTCTGGAAAAGCACTATAAGTGTGTACTGTGAACTAGCAGTGGTTTCTTCACATCTCAAAGCAAAGCTGAATACTTCAGCTCATGAATCTACTTAACTTGCTAGCAAAATTTCTAAATATAAAATTTGAATCCAGATTCCTGGAAAACTTGAGCTCTTTAAGCTCAATTAGCTCTTCGTTGCAAGTGTTCATATCAATCAAGTACCTTTTTTGTTTCTGAGAAGACAAACACAAAAGGTTGTCGTCGGACTATCTGATTGGAGCTTGCGGTTTTCACAAGTGCTTTCCCTTTTGTTTATACAGTATGTATTAGACGGTCATATACTGTTCAGTTAGATTGACTCCCACTTTTTAATTTACAGATAATAATAATAATCTTAAATAATAATCAGATAATACAAATAATCTTTTTTATTAAAAAAGCTCCATTGACTAACAAAAAAGAGCCAAACAGAACATGGCATTTTAGAAGGACGTGGATATGTCAGAGGCCCTGGTTATCCTGGCATTTACTAGACAGATAAATTAGAGGTAAAGAGCATAGACCAAGGATAATGTTACATGGACAGGTCTGTTCTACAAGGCAATCAGCCAGCAGTGAAAGGGGAGCGAAACAACGGCCCCTGAAAAACGAATTACCTTAGCGTGACTGAAAGGGAAACAATAGACTAAGAGGGTGCAGATAGCTAGAAATTCCATTTTGCTTTGTCTAATGGATCGATAACAGTGGATGGCCAAAAAGAAGCCAACAGGAGCGTAAAGAGAGAAACAACATCTGAGAGCATCATTTAGGATGGCTAGTCTTTTAAGTATCTGAACTAGCGCACTGTAAAGTAAAACAAGAACCCAAATACAAGCATACTCTTCTGTATTCCATTTGAAGAGAAAAATATATATTGTAGTATTGGATTTAAATAAATAAATATGCATATAGATGTACATCTACAGTGCTGAGTAGATTACTTACAAATCGGTTACATTTCAGGTAATATAATCGGACTCCTTTTTGATTACTTTTGACCTAACTCATTTATCACATTGATTTGAATATGATAATCCTGAACCATACTGATATAAAAATACAAAGAGAAAGAAAGCTTATTCAATTCTCTATATTGTCAAAAATGTTGGGCTGACAAAAATATAATATAATATAACATAATAATTATGAAAATTTTAGTAAAAAAAAACTAGGTGAGAACGCCATCCTGCAAAGTTTATTGAAAATGTGGGGAGACTGATTCTGTTGCAGTATTCGCAATACTTTATCTGAGTGGGCACAAAAGAAAAATATGAGTAAAAGTGCTGCTGTTTTTGGCAGTGAATGTGCCAAAATACCAGCATAGCTAGAAAGTAAACTCAGAATAACAGGTGATGAGGCAGTTCTGCATGTTTGGATGTTGGAAAGGGAAAGCGGAGGCAGGACTGTGGGAGCAGAGACTTAGTCAGATTCCACAAGTGCAAGATGAATCTTGTCTAGCGAACTGTGAAGATCGGAAAAAAAGCTGACTTAACAGAATAAATGGTTGAGGGTGAGAAGTCCAAGCATGTTTGTTCAAGCACAGTGAATGCGGAGAGCTTAATAAGGACATACTTTCACACCATCTCAATCTGCCTGTTATGCTACCCAGAGCTCCAACAATTAGCGCTGATCCCGAAAACTGCTGACAAACACTCTCTACTTTTCTCTCATAAAAGAGAACATATATGCTTATCCTCTATATTCTACACCCAAAGTATTGTATATCATACAGGTAATGTATGATATATCACAGTTTGATCATTTCTATTCAGTGCTGTCAGCT
Organism: Rhinichthys klamathensis goyatoka; assembly: GCF_029890125.1. NCBI lineage: Eukaryota > Metazoa > Chordata > Actinopteri > Cypriniformes > Leuciscidae > Rhinichthys > Rhinichthys klamathensis. The sequence continues at coordinate 5,389,625 of NW_026606800.1, forward strand.
TTTTTCTGATCCTCAAAGGATTTATTATTATATAATGCTCTTTTGACAATTAAATGTGTTCATATATGCACCGAGGGGCAGTAAGTTGTACCTTAGTGTCACAGCTATTATTCAAGTCAACCTAATGGATTTGCCTCAAATGCCAAACAAATAAGTTCTTATAATTTTTACTATTATAGTGTCAAGTATCACGGCACAATGGTAATACCTCCATACAGGGTGATTGTGCTGGATTATATTGCATGGTGAAATGTATGGTAATAAATTGAGCTGGAATGGCAGAGTCATTAATCAGAAGTAGCACAGTACACCCTAGCCTCAGCGGAGAGAGATGGAGCACTTTGTAGGTAATGGAGGAGCTGCCAGTAGGGAAGATAGGAGGCTTTCAAGCCAGCCTTCCTCACAAAGTCAGCTAAGATCAACAGCAAAGCAGGCAAGGTGCAACTGTAAGAGAAACAATTTCACTGACTTTACACCAGAAAAAAGCATTCATTCACTAATACATGTATACTTGGACAAAAAATTAAATGAACTGATGTTCAATTAAATTCAACAAGACGATGATGCTTTGAGCGAAGGCTTAAAAAACATTTAAGATTTCATCCGCTAAATATGATAACATAGAGCCATCCGTTCTGAATATATGGGAAATGTAGTTTGTTGGAAGTGTTGGTAAGATTAAAAAAATGTAAATAAAAAAATGTCCCACATTAGCATGGGACTTTAAACCTGCAGTCCGCAGTTTTTCCTCTTTGTCGCCATCTCTGTTCGAAATCTGCAATTGCAGTCATTCGCGGAATTATCAACTTAACGTGAGTTGTACTTCGGCACAGCGCGGATGAACACAATGTTTGAGGAGAGTGTGCAGCTGTCAATCACCGCGCTGATGGATACTGGCATTCGCAATCACAGATAATTATTTTTGGAAGTATGACCAACATAATAATTTTCACCGGAAAATGTTATCTGAACAAGTAAGCAACATGGTGGTTCTGACATTGCAGTAAATCGCGCTGATTAAATCTAAAAATCGCTTATCGCGCAAAACCGTGCAAATTATAGGCTACTTTGTTCTCAAATTGTTAATGTTAACAATGTCAGCATTGCGTGACTACATGTATTGTCCTTCCGATATTTATCATTGTTTTCTTATGGGTCCGGTTGCAGTCTCTTTTTTTCTGTAGCCACTCCGAAGTCCGAACAAAGTCTTTTGCATTTTACAGCGGGTGAATCTTCAGTTGTCACTGGTGATTGTCGTTTGAACCTTTCTGGATCCGCCATCAAATTGATAAGTTTAATTATATCAAGTGCTGTGAGAAAAGACTATAAATCTCCACCTCCAACATCCTCACACGCAATATAGCCTACTAGCCGAGACTTCTTCTTTATGTGTAAAGATGTGACGTAATGACGCAAAGACATGCTCGAATCTCCCGCGGAAATCCACCAGTACCACTGGAATTAAAAACATTATTACAAGCTTACCGTTTTGAATCGAGCTAAGGCAAGCAGATAGTTTTGAACACTGGCTGGTTATGTATTTTCTAAAATATGTATTTTGGATAATTTTTAAGCCAAAAAAAGCTACGGACTGCAGCTTTAAGGTCTTTGGGTTAACATCATCACGATTAAGACTGCTGTTCTCTCTGGCACGCTTATCAGCAAATATCCTCTTTGAGACCACCGTCTCACACACACCAAAATAATCATGGTTGGTAAAACAACAAAGAAGAGACATTCATCTCTCTGAATGTAATATCATGAGATGTGTTTCTCAGATGTGTACTCACACACACAATCTTGCTCTCTTTGGATGGGTGTTGTCCAAATACCACTTGATGGATGTGAACAGGAGACACTTGCAGAGCTCTTGCCTTCCGCAAATTCAGATAAGAGTGGTGAAGAATGGAGAATCAAAATAACAGAGGAATATTTTTCATTTCTTATTTCTTATCAATAATGTACACCCTCACACACAAGCATTCACAAATGCCCAATAAACAAATATGCTTAAAATTCACTGTGGTTTCACAACACAGAGAACCACATCAACTGAGCTGCATAAATAACATCTAGAGTGAATCCCTGTTCCATAATGGTAGCGCAATATAAATAATGAAACAAATAAACAGTATATTCAGATAATACAACATTTTTTATAATGGAATATATTAATAATTATATATATAAAATTATAAAATTCAAAAATGATCATTCAGAAATCGTTCTAATATCCTGATTTTGGTCACACTTTAGATTAGAATCCAATTTTTACTATTAACTATGACATTTGCCTCAAACTCCAAATTACTGCTTATTTTAGTTAGGTGGTTGTTTGTTAAGTTTATCTATTTGGTGGATTAAGGGATATGGTCATGCAGCATAAGGCATTAATATATGCTTTATAAGTACTAATAAACAGCCAATATCCTAGTATTATTCATGCTTAATAGTGAGATTTGGAGCCTAATTGGTCAAATTGAGACTTCATTCATCCACATTTATAATGTTCATTAGCTTAAACATGAAAAAGTAATGAGTTGCCATCAAGGAAATGTCTGCCCGGTGGTTGCCGTTAAGATACAATGCCGAATTGTGATTTTTTTTTTCCTCTTCCCCAGTGCGGTGCTTTTTTTTATCATGCTGTTCTGACATCGCTTTCTGTCAGGCTGAGTAAGTGAGCTCGTAAGAATCTGCCTCGAGAGATAAAATCATCCATGGACAAAGCTGTAAAACCAGAGATTAAATGCGTCACCAATTCCCTCCTGATTACGGTTTGTCATTAAACACTACATTTGTAACAGGTCTACCAGAGCTATTATGAATTTGAGGGTAACAGTGAGGTACAATGGAGATTTGTGATCTGAGCCAATGAAGATGAGTTTCAGTCCCTGAGTTGCTTTGGTAAAGTTTTAGCAAATTGTATTCAGGTGGAGGAGGAGAGTAGAGCAGGATGAGAGGTGTAAAGATGAGACAGGAGTGACAGATAAAGGGAGTGAGATGCAGAAAGATGAATGGCTGTCCACAAAGCACTTTGGGAGAGGGATAATATGGTTGAGATGGACTCAGTCTCATTTTTCATGCTTAGGGGAAACAGCAGCAACACTTCTCTCTCTTTCTCTGTCCCTCTGTCTTTTCACACCCATCTGACTTTGCGGTACATGAGTCCCCAGTCACTGCATCAATTAAAGGTGTCATCACTGAAAATAGAGCCCAACTTGGTATGAATCCACTGTATGTGTGTCACGCTTTTTGTCAGAGCATCTCTTTATCACATGCTCACTTTGAGTCATCCTCCAGCTCATCAAACTGACAAAAATCCACATTAGCTATCGCTGAAACATCACAATCCTGGGTTTGTAAGATAGCATTCAGAATTAAATGAGACTACACAGTATAGTTGCATGGCATTTCATTTCACTTACCAGAAGCTATCTAGTTTAACAGTATCAGTGGTCAAATCAGTTCACGTCACTGTTATTCTTTACAGCACAAATACGCCTCTTTCTATGTAAATTAGGCTTATTATTTATAGATTGCGCCTCATTTACAAAACGCAGTGCTCTTACCACCCACAGACAGCAGGAGGTAAACAGATTTTTTATTAAAAAGATATGTTTGTTTACATTTTCTGTTGTTTACGGCAGCATTAATTCATCAAATAAAGCTCAAATGATGGAGGAGAGTGAAATAACCAGGCATATTTTTGTTAAAAAAAACAAGCGCATTTGGCTTTTTAAAGAGGTCGCAGTGGTGGAACGATGCTACAGTTTCAAACAAGTATGCCAGATTGTGATAGACTGCTGCATTCTCCACTGGCAATTATACAAAAATCACATTTTTGGGAGCATGTTTGCTGTGTTGCCTAGATTTGCATAATTCCTTCAGTGAATTGGACATTAAAACAATGCAGACAGCATGCAAATAAACAATCAGTGGGCACACTGCATTTTCATTCTCCTCTGTAAATTTCCTCTGTATTCTAAAGCAGATTAATCCGTAAATTTAGACAGGATTCAAAATAGATAAATGAAAGCAGGTTGAAATTTTTCAAGGTTGAATTGAACCTGGATGGACTTAATTGGTTTTGATGTTATCCTGTGCTACTTTCTCATTACTTTGCCAGGACTTTCTGTAGTAATCATCACTTCCTCCAGCTGCTTTCTCAACATTGAGTTTCAACCTTATAATGTACTTAGATCACAGCACAGATAAAGGCCACAAGGGCTTGGGAGTTTTATTGCTTGATGAAATGAAAAACTGAGGCCTTTTCCCACTTGACTGACCAACACCTTCCCATTTTCACCCACCACACCACACCAATCACACACACACACACACACACACACACTATCTCTTCATGTCGACCAGATTCTACTTTCCTGCGTTTTCTTCCTTTTAGAAACTTTAGCCGTTAAAGGGGTCACCTCTCCCAGCTCATTTCTTGGCAACCATGTGCTTCCAATTGAGTTAAACCTGCAAGAAAGAGAGAAAGAGCGATAGAAGCTGTGTTCCAACTCACAGGGTCCCTACATGCTGTTCAGATATCAGAGATTTCGGGAGACGTTTTATAGATCATAACTTTACCAATAGTTCGGATCAAACTTTTTCTGTTTGTTCTTGCAGCACCACTTGCTGAGTATGAGACTTAAATTGATGTAAGTTTCTTTGACTTGTTCCTGGTGAAATACTTACGGAATATCATGAACTAACAGTCATTAGGAGTTTTGGATATGATAAATGGATATAGATATGAATATGAACTGTGTATAATATTCAAGTGATGCACTTGCGTAATGGCTAGTGGGTATATTTCCCTCTCCACTGCAGAAGTATATTATTTTAAATATGTAACTGTGTTTTATATAAACACTCATGAATGCAGTAATAATATGAATGTATTGTGTGCTATTTAGTGTATAATTATGTTTATTGTATATGGTTATTTATATTATATACAAAATTCATATTCTATATATCACTCATGTGTATTATGCACAGTATGCTTTTATATCATGTATGATCATGATGTCATAATATAGTATAAATACTAATATATATATATATATATATATATATATATATATATATATATATATATAAATTCACATCTGCATGTTCAGCTGTTATTTCATGAGATTGCAGGGTGTTCCAAATGAATATCTCGGTTTGGGAAGTAGAATATCACTTGTGCCATCTGAAGTGCCCTTTGGACTGAACAAATACACTCCCTACGATTTGGAATCTCAATTAATATGCAGGGATATAATCAGAATTGCATCTGGAGAGCATTTAGTGTGTTAAGGACCGGCTAACAGGAATCCCTCTCTCTGCCTTAATGAATTTTTAGTGTAAAGGCTGTCAATAATTGAAGCAATAATTTCTGCTGGCAATGGCTTTAATCAGTATAATGGTTCATTAATGGCTAGATCCCATCTGCCCACTGCTTATGTTGGCAATATCCTTCACATAAACATTTAAGCATAGCTGCTTTGTATACAAGACGTCCTTGAATCACACCAAATGTCTAACATCTCAAATGTATGGTTCTAAAAGTTTGAGTTCAAAAATGACAACTTCTGTTTTCAACAGATTCGATCCCTTTGGTAAAAGAACATCTTAATAAATTGCCGTGATGCATTATGAATAGTATGCTTTTCTTTTGCGTCTGCTCTTACACTGGTCGATAAGCAATACATTTAGAAATACATTCACATGCTGAATAAGAAGCCAGCGATGCATGAAGAGCTGGGAGAAATCCACCTTGCACCTTTCAGATATTGATTTCCCAAAAACAACAGGCTTTGGAGCATGATAGGTGAGCCCTGGAGTCCTGCATTAATCATAAATTCAGATGCAAAGTTAATGCAATGCAGAAAAAAAGTCAGACATAATGCACTCCAGAACATCTCGTCTCCAGTGTTTAATAAAAACAAATGAGATATTGCTGTGCTAGTAATCTAAACCTGTCTAATATGCAAATACAGTATCGTGAGGGTATAGTTTATGAAAGGCCTGAATTCTGCTCCACGAAACACTGTCCCATAATGCCATCATTCCATGTAATGTGAAGAGACACACATTTGTGCTTCGGACAGCCAAATGCCACAGCATTGTATTGTAGGACAGTGTCATTGTGACAAGACCGGACCTGTCGGAGCCCCTCCGTGGCACTGTAACCCTAGCCAATTAAAAATCCCATTTCATCCTCAATAACGCTTTATTCTGGATGGGTGAACTCAGCCTCCTCTGGTTTACACTGTCTATGGAGTAGGTGCATACTGACTGTGCAAATTAGGCTTGAGTTCTTCTATCTGAGCTGGCCAGCTGGGTAAAGAGAAAGCAGAAGCGATTATCTTCAGCTAAAGTTAATGGAACCAACATAGCAGAACAGGGAATACTCTGTGTGGGAATTAGGATGACAGTTGAGTTTAAACATAGTTAACCTTTAACAGTTTTGTTAGCCGAGATGTCTCATTCAGTTAGTTACAAAAAAACATTCATCAGTGTGGAACCTAAAATAGTGTTGCTGTAAAAAGAATGCAGCCTTGCAGACAAAAATCAACAAAGTTGACAATCTAAATTGATTTAGGCCCCCTAAAACTGCTTTATGTTTGCATGTTGTGTCATTGACTAAATAAGAAGACTATATTAAATAAATAATAAAATAATAATAATAAAAAATCACTTCAAATAAATGCTGTTTTTTAAAACTTGCTTTTCATCAAATAATTCAGAAAAAAATGGATCAGGTTTTTTTAAGCAGCACAACTGTTTTCAACATTGATAAGAAATGTTTCTTGAGCAGCAAATCAGCTTATTAAAATGATTTCTGAAGAATCACTAAGATGAAGACTAGAGTAATGACTGCTGAAAATTCAGCTTTGCCATCATAAAGAATAAATACATTTGAAAATGTATGAACAAAGAAAACAGTTATTTTCAATTGTAATAATATTTGTGTTTCCTATTTGTATTTTTGATCAAATAAATGCAGCTTGAACATAAGAGACTTCATTCAAAAATATTTAAAACAAATTCCGACCCAAAACTTTTGAATGGTAGGATCTATGTAGTATTATTTATAATTGCAATAAAACATTTTTTTTTTAGAAGTTACACAAGTAACACAAAACTACTATTTTGATTTCATGGGTTTTAAAGTAAAAAAAAAAAAAGTATATGCCATTTTTCTAAATACATTAGGAAATCTAATTCAGTCATACCTGTAATAGTAATGACCTGTATCTCAGAATAGCAGTAAAAGCTTAGGTGGACCAAAGAACACAAACCAGGGACATTTCTGACCGCACTTTAACCCTTAGGAGGGTTTTGAGTCGTGAAAAGAGCAAACCTGCTGAGCAATCACAGCATGGAAAGCATCGCACACGCTTTCCATTTAACGGCACACGCTCGTATATTAAGAGACCTATGGACCGTCGGCTCTGAAGGCAAAACCTGCTGAGCACAAAAAACATCTCAATCAATACTCTCCTCACAAATACCTCTGCTAGATTTTCAGCTGAATGTTTGTTGAAGTGTTTTACCTAACTAATGGATTTTTTCCGGGTTCCAGCAGTCGCAATCACTACGCGGATTGGTAACAACATTATTTATATCTCATTATACTGTGTTTCAGATGCTACTCATTAATCACAAACCTATTCAAGTGAGAAGCAAGGGTGAACGTGCATCCAAGATTTTTAGCTTAGATTTGTTAAATGGAGCAGAATCACTTTTGTATCTTTTTTATTCCACTCTTTCCTTTCCCACTATCACCAAGAAGAGAAATCGTATCACTCCCAATCGTGCACTCTCAAGTCCCCCCTCTCTGGGATCCGCTGCTTGAGATCCGTTAATACCTGAGTCAGGAAAATCCCTACACAGGAACAAAGCATCCCTCTCCGGCCTTCTGTTTCAACACGACATAATCCAAGTGGGTGGATGAATCTTGTTTTGAACGCTTGTCTGTTTTGAAACAGCTCAGTTATATATATATATATATATATATATATATATATATATATATATATATATTTTTTTTTTTTTTTCTGTTCGAATCAGAGCCAAAAACATGAAATGATGTGAGGGAAAAGCAGAAATACAGCATTGATTGTACTAGTACAAAGGATGCAGACTGCGGCTCCAACAAAAGATTCAGTGCTTTATAAGAGAAATTATGCAAAACGGCAGTGCGATGAGTTCACACTCTGAAGTGGGAGTTCAGAATCACGAGATCCTTGCAGAGTTTGGCACAGAAAACAGAGAAACACATTCTAGTAAAACAGTTCCTCGAGAGAAAATTACCACAATATAAATAGAAATAATATAATAGATGTATTGTTCCAACCACAGAAAGTGTAAAATGCAATTATCACATTTACAACGGAAATGTTGCAGTTTAATAGCTTACGTGAACAAGTAGAGATAGTATCCTCTATTGTTTTTCTGTTCTTTTTTGTCCATTTTTACCAATCCTGCTGTGGAGAATAACAAGGGTTTTTGGGGAAGCTAGAAATGCATGGCAGGATGCTGACAGAATGCCATTTGATCCTGGCATATAACGGTATTCCTTAAAGAGAGGAATACAGATGACAGTGTAGTGGAGCCAGAGACAGATGAGTTTTTGAGGGGTCTCGCCTCCAAGTTTCGCATCGGGTAGGGTGAGTTTTGTGAGCACACACACACGTACACACACACGCACACACACACGGGCTGTCTGTTATTGATCTAATATGATGTTCTTTCCACTCACAACAGTAAGTGGAATTTTACAGTTGGGTCACACACTCACAAATAATAAATAAGCCAAAAAAATGTGTTGATGTTTGTGCTAATATATTACAGCAATAATAATTTGCATCGAATGAGGCTGGATGACTGTAACGTGTGATGAAATATTATTATGAATGCACGAGGAGCAGAAGCACAGTCTTAATAATTCACTGTAGTGAGCGTATTAGTAACTAGAAAAACATCTCATTCTTCACATACAGGCTATAACTGATTGTATCATCAATCTTTATCTTGGGCTCTGCTTGAAGATCTTAATTAAAATCCACTGCTTTACTGTTGCGTTCGAAAACACAGATTTTGGAACAAGGATTTTAGGATTAAATCAAAATCTAAAATTGAAACATGCGGTTCTCTGCGAGGTGAGTGTGATAGTGCTTATCTACACTCGCTGTCACTTTGGAGTGCAAATTAAACCTCTTTTTCACTGCTGAGCAAGGGAAAACCTCACTTTTCCTTGAAACTTGTGCTAGAAAATGCTGATGTTGTTGCACAAAACAGGACATTGTTTGCTGTTTTTTTTTTACAGAGAACCCTCGTTACCTAGCTGCTGACAGCATCCTAACTGAAATGGAAGCATAAGTGACTGATTTGAAACGCTCTGCATAGCATGCATCATTCAAATAGTGCACAATGTGAGCCAAAGATCATCAGTAAAACCAGTTCATTACTGACAAACATAGGCCTACAACGTACAACTGTAAAGGCCTGTTCACACCAAGAATGATAAATACAACTATAAATACTGTTCTAAGAGAATAGCAAAGTCCTCACACACCGGGCATGAGCGCCAAAACACGTTCCGATGTGATAAAAGGCAAAAGAAACAATTATAATCGATGCTTTTTTTGCAGAAAAGTGCCATAGCACCATTTTTGGGTTCAACAAATAACCTTTCAGTGAACAGGTAACTATTTTCTCTTAGTATCAAACAACAATAATCTAAAGAACCTTTTTCCACTATAAAGATCATTTTGTACAGTTGAAAGATTCCATGGATGTTAAAGGTTCTTTATGGGACAATCAATGCTAATAAATAACTATTATTTTTTAAGATTGACACTGGATGTGGTGAGGTGTGACGTGACAACGCGTTACACAACTACTTTTTTTATATAAAGGTAAATTATTGCATTGCATTTATGCTAAATCTGAAAAGACATAAAAAGTCTTCAATCTCAGAATTTGGAATTTCCATCATTATTAATGGGATCGTTAAGGAACAAGAATCACTAAAAGCAATCGGAATTTTCCTTAACAACAGGGTACCCAAATTTAATCATTTTCTTCAAGGGATAGTTTACTCACCCTCATGTTGTTCCAACCAATAAGATTTTCGTTCAATTCATCTTCGTCATTTTAAACCATCAAGAGGTTTGGGTGAATAGACTTTCAATAGAGGGACAGAAATCTCTCAGATTTCATAAAAAAATCTTCATTTGTGTTTTAAAGATGAATGAAAGTCTTATACAACACGAGAGTGAATAATCAATGACAAAATCTTCATGTTTGGGTCAACTACACCTTTAAATTATTCACGATTCCCATACCAAGGTGAGTAAATGAACTATGAAAGGCTGAATTGGATGACTTTCCCTTTAAAGGTTCAATTTGAACATGAACTAGTGCACTTCAATGTGCCGTCAATGGGCACCATGCGGCACAGAAAACAAACAAACTGAATTCCAGCCTCAATTGCTGGTGTATCAACATGATCACTGCACTCTCAACTGTTCACATCTGCTGGTACACAGAATTTCCATAATGCTTTACACCGCTACTTCTATTAGCAGTATGCTCCCAGAGAAACATCTGAAATAGAGAATAAAGTTTCAGAGCTAATGGTTTCAAAATGCCGAGATTCTAGTGCAAATTTAATGAGCATGTGCTCTCTCTGTTCCATAATTGGCTGCTGTTGCAATTTTAAAACCCCACTCGCTCAACATCTCTGGAAGATCGCCATCAGTCACATTCTCTCGTAAACCAAATCAGAGGCGCATGAGAGGGAGGAAAACACTCAGTAAAGCATCATCTCTGATTGAGCATAATTGTCCCTCGCCTGAGAAACAGCTTTTGACAGCAAGCTATCTGCACTACACAGCTGCGGTGCTCAAACGCTGGATTTGGCATCGCAGAAGACCCAGGGTAGAGCCAGGCGCCTTTGAGTGGTTGAAAGATATGATGGTGCACAGTCCAAAAAGTCATGATCAGTACGGTCCAATTACTGACAGACAATCACTTGTTGGTGCATTCAGAATGAAAACCAATTAAAATCAAATGTGGGATATTCAAGCGTTTGTTTTAATACATTTACTTTCAGATTTTTCCAACAAGTTCAGTGGGAGATGGATTTTGAAAATGCATCATCGCTAAGAAAATAAAACTGAAAGTAGCAATGGTCAGCCTAGTGAACACATTTGATAGTATTGTGTCTATTCATCTTTAAAGGGATAGTTCACCCAAAACTGAAGATTTTGTCAATTATCACGTCATTCCAAACCCGTATGCGAAAGCAATGGAGAAATTGTAACACACTTTTTAATGAGAGAAGTAGCAATGTCTGATTCATGAGTGAATCATTCTTTTGAGTGGGATGTTCTCGGCTGTTCCGGTTCACAAAAGCAGTATAATCGATTCATACACAAATTAGACTGATCCTGTTCTCAAGTTCAAAATTGACTCAATGATCTGGTTCCAATGGCTAAAAGCTCACTGTGAATAATGGTTTAAAAATGTCTGTTCCTGACACAAAGCTATTGTATGACTTCAGAAGACTTGTATAGTCATATGAAGCACTTGAATTTTTTTATAGTGTTTGAATCTTTCTTGGAAGATTAAGAACCACTTCCAATTGCATTAAAAAATATGACCAAATATCTCTGTTCATGTTCTATGGAAGAAGACATACAGGTTTAGAACAACATGAGGGTGAGTAAATGGTGACAGAACTTTCATTTTCGAGTGAACTGTTGCTTGAACACATATTCAGGTTGCTCAGACACCGGGAAAACCTCATTCTGAAGCAGAAATGAGAATTCATCTATTTTTATGCTGACTTAGCATCTGACAAATGTCGCACATCAAATGGTGTTTATTCTCAATCACAGCTATTCAACCCTTTCCTTCAACCGCAATCCTCTAAATTCTTGTGCTGAATGCATTGTGCTACATAAATGCTTGGCTTAAAAATAACTTTCTATTTTCCATTACCTTTTGCACTGCAGAGGTCATGACAGGTTTCATCATTCTGGTGCACAGGTCGTAATGCAAACTAAAGCTGTTATTTCTCTGCCACTGTAACGGCTTTATTGCAGATACCTAGGTGATCATATTGAAGAGCATCAAATGCATTTAGACTCTGAAAAACAATATGGGAAGAGAAAATAAAAGGAGACTTCTTACCCTTCCTTGGCAGACCTGAGTAGAGAGAAATAAGAGGTTATAAATGTGAGATTACAAGCAGGAGACACAAAATAACCAAGAGCCTCATGGGGACAGCAGGGCTTTGATATTCTGATGAGGCTGTGGAAACGAGTCAAGAAATCAGATGTTCGTATCGACTTTGTTTGCATGAGTGAATTGGAAGCGGGAATCAATGATTACCTGTGTGGTGTCTTAATCCCTTTCATTATTAAAAGGGAAATATGAGAGTAAAAGTGGGCTATAGAAATTCCGCATTGTAATAACTGTGGCTACAAAACCACTGATCACATCTTTTTGATCTTTAATTTTTCAGTCATATCAACTGACTGTGCTGTCACATGATGGCAAAAAAATACAAACGATAGAGCATATTAAAATGTATAAACATAATAAGCTACAGGTGCTGAATACACTGTTAAAAAAATCATAAGTAAGTCATGGCAACTTATGTTTTTACATTACTTTAACATTTACAAATAATTTAAGCAATTTCAACTTTTTTTAATAAAATATTTATATGAGATTCATGAGTTACATGATATTCATCTTTTTAAGTCAGTTTAAAGGGTTAGTTCACCCAAAAATGAAAATTATGTCATTAATGACTCACCCTCATGTCGTTCCAAGCCCGTAAGACCTCCGTTCATCTTCGGAACACAGTTTAAGATATTTTAGATTTAGTCCGAGAGCTTTCTGTCCCTCCATTGAAAATGTATGTACGGTATACTGTCCTTGTCCAGAAAGGAAATAAAGACATCATCAAAGTAGACCATGTGCCATCAGTGGGTTAGTTAGAATGTTTTGAAGCAACGAAAATAAATGTTTCCAAAAATAACAAAAACTACGATTCAGCATTGTATTGTCTTCCGGTTCTGTTGTCAATCCGCGTTCACGAGTCCGCAGTGACGGTACTGACGTAAGACGCTGCTGACGTGTATCTGGTGCGTCTGTGTATTCGGGTTCAATGCAAGTCTTCCTCTGTGTCGAAATCCTTAGACATCTTTGCGAAGATTGTTTTGAATACAGCGTGCGTCTCCCTCAGAGACTGTAAACGAAGCTCGGGCGCACTGATAACACGTCAGAAGCGTCTTATGTCATCAGCATCACTGAACGCGGCTCGACAACAGAACCGGAAGAGAATACAATGCTGAATAAAGTCGTAGTTTTTCTTATTTTTGGACCAAAATCTGGACAAGGACAGTATACCGTGTATACATTTTCAATGGAGGGACAGAAAACTCTCGGACTAAATCTAAAATATCTTAAACTGTGTTCCGAAGATGAACGGAGGTCTTACGGGCTTGGAACGACATGAGGGTGAGTCATTAATATCATAATTTTGGGGTGAACTAACCCTTTAATATAATTTAAGTTGAAATGACTTGTACAACCACGTTGATTCTACTTAATTTAAAGCAGCAACTGAACTTACGTTTTTAAGTTGAAATGGGTGGACATTCTTACAGTGTGCAGTATTCTTTGAAGGTAATGAATAAAACAAACACATTTAAAAAAATTACAAATAAGCATAATAAGTTTAAAAAAAAATTGCTACGTGTGAATACAATTCCTTTACAGATATGCAGGAAATGGCCTGGACAGTTATTGTGCTCTCAAGGTCATTCAAACCAATCAGACACTGCTCTGGTCTAATGTGGGCCTGAAGCCATAATGCTGATGTTTATTGCTTTATAGACATCAGAAAAAGAAGATGAACCCAAGGCAGAGAACACATTTCTTCAATATTCTGGAGTACAATATATTAAATAAACTGGTTTTGTGAAAGACAATATTCCCACCTATTTGTAATGTAATAGGGAGACATTTTTGCAGAACATTTTTAGTGTTTTCTCTGAAGACATTTTACTTGAAGATGCAGCCTTAAAAGAATAGTTAACCTAAACATGAACATGTTGACATTATTTACTCATCTTCATGTTAAACCTGCATGTTGTATGTATTACCTGGAACACAATAGGAGACCTTCTGTTAAAAATAAATAAAATAAATACAGATATTTCTTTACCATACACTCAGAAAGAAATGTGGGTCTGTAAGCCCGTCTAATTCGATCCAATAGCGGAATTCAAATTAGCGGTGAAGGTCTCACGCGTGTTCCGTCTCTTCCCATGGCAAAGGCAAAGGGATTTTTAATTAAATGCAATACATTTTATCTTATGTATATACTCGTTTCATCTGACTCCATAAAATGAAAAGGTTTTTCAATGATATCTGTGCATCATTAAATATCCGTTAATGTTTGACTACTCCTTTTAACTCCAATGAAAATAACGTCAAAGTCTGTTAGAATAATCAAATATAACAATTTATTGTGTCAGGTAAAAGTATTATGCCAATTTCATAATCAGTTCAAAGATCATCAATACAAAACATCGAATGCTCTAGGATAAGAGAAATAGATGCAAACCCAACATTTAAGAAATACATGAGCTAACCTCACGGGCTATCTGAAATACAGAAAGAGCCCTGAACTCTCCGTTGCATTTCATTATATATCCAGACCTCCTTTGATATGTAATTTACTGTGGTCCCCTCCCCAGACTTACTGAGGATAGAAGTTTGACCATTTGCTAGGAACAGTGAAAATTAGCATTCAGACAAATGGTCAGAAGGTGTTAACTCAAAGACACACCCTTCTGTGTGCAAGATATTTCTATATTCTTAAGAACTTTATTACCTTTTGATTTACTTCTTTGGGAATGAGACATTTGTACCAGCCACCCTGAGACCTTTAAAATGATACTAAACAATCCTTAAAGATAATCACATTCACATTAAAACCATATATTCTTGTGTGCGTTTTTAGTGTTACTGACTGAGAGAGAGAGAAAATGTAGATAAGGTGCTCAGAGGAAGGGGGGTGCGGGGTGTGTGTGTGTGAGATGTTCAAATGTTAATGTGCAAGCAAGGTCCTTTGTCTTATAGACCTGTGGTGAGGTTGATTCCATCAACCAGTTCTTCCAGTCTTACAGGTCAGGACCCTTAAAATGTCATATTTGTACCTTTTTTTTACCCCTAAAAGGTGCATATTAGTACCTTAGAGTAGCATAAGGTACTATGGACCTTTTAAGGTAAATAAGGTACAAAGAAAGTTTTTAAGGGTAATGCCCAAGTGACAAGCTGTTGTACTCTATACACTTTTTTTTCTGAGAGTGTAACAATAATAAACAATGTAATGTAATGTATCAGAAAACGCTGAACTATTCCTTCAAGATTTTTAATTCGCAAACAAAATATAACAAAATAATTATTTCTTACTTCCCCTTTGTGCTTGTTTTTGTCTCCGTGCCTTTTGTTTTCACCCAGAAATCCAGCTTGCATCTGAATACCTCAGGCAGTAATCAACCTTTTATTTCTTACAAAAGCTGAGAAAGTCTGCTGTAGCTGAAATTAAAACTTGTACAAACCACCAGTAAAGAATAAAGGCATGATTCCCTGGGATCTCTGACTGATTTAAGGAAGGGGAGACAGAGAAATGAGCCGACGTGCACTGATAAGATTTCATTTTTCCTTGATTTAACTTTGATTAAAATGCCTGGTGGTAGGTGGGCAGACTTCTAAATCTGAGACCGCTGGAGCGAGTACCCATTGGGCCTTTTTTAATGAAACTTCAATTTAGAGTAGGATAATAAGATATTGCAGGGAACATTACCTGTGCTTCACACACTTGACAAGCTGATAAAGCACACCGCTTGGACTGCGTATGTCTGCAGTTTTTTAAAGAAAGTCCCATCATAATCCATTTATACACAGATGATTCTTTAATTAGGACACCTTTTCTATTATGTAGGATGAAGAAGAAATAATATAGTAGCTTCAAGTATTTTATTGTCTTATTTTATTGCGTTTTTCAAATTTTAAGAGATGTTACAAGTACACACATATACATACAGTAGCTATATATATATATACACACACACACACACACACATTATATATATAGTATATATACATATAAACACCCTCACTCATAAGAGTTCAGCTCATCATTTGATGGATGTTCAAATATTCCCATTCAAGAGGGGCCTCACTTATACAAGACAGCATAAGACAAGAATATATATCAGTATGCTGATAAAAACAAGGCATTGTAGTGCCACAGAAAAGAAATTGCATTCAAATATGTTTTACAACAAGAGATCACAGTCATATTGGATATGGCAGCGTACTGAATCACTTGAGCGTGTCCAACAGGAGGATGAATGACTACACCACACGTGTCAACAGGAAGAGCAAGGCAGTCTGGGTAAAAGCTAGTGTTCTGGCAGGATAAGACGCTAATCATCTCTCTCTTTCTGTCTCTGTCTCTTGCATGGAATTGTAGCGTAATTCCTGCTGAGGTGGGATAATATTGAAGGTTTCAGATGAATGGTTAGGAGGAGGCTGATTAAGCCATTTCATCAGCCTATTGTGATACTGCGCTGACAGCCCTAAGAGCTTATTCCTGTGAAGCCTTGTTATTAAGTTTCTCCAGATAAGCTTAAGTGTCTGTGACTGGCATTTTGCATTATTTGCTGGGTTCACTGTCCGGATGAGTGGCTGTAACGCTTTGGGTCGCTGTGTCATTTCAGTTACTCGATGTCTGTCCGTCTAAAATTACTTTTATATTTTTAATGCCTCCTCTGATAAAACATTAAAATGAAACTGGTTACTTACAGGTCATAGGATTGTTGGCGGATTCAATATGGTTGCCCTATTTCCCAACTAGAGGAAACTTTTTTTTATTATTGAAATTATCCTATCATTTGTAAACGAAATAGCTTTTTTTCTAAATAATCATATATATATATATATATATATATATATATATATATATATATATATGATTATTTAGAAAAAAAAACTATATATTAATTTCAAACAATAATAAGGATGCATTAAATTGATCAAAAGTGACAGTAAAGACATTAATAATGTTACAAGTAATGCTGTTCTGTCAAACATATTATTCATCAAATAGTCCTGATTAATGTATTGGTTATTTTAAGTAGCACATCTGTTTTCAACATTGATGATAATTATAAGAATGTTTCTTAGAATGATTTTTGAAGGATCATGTGACACTAAAAACTGGAGTAACGGCTCATTTATTACATTTAAAATGTATTCAAATAGAATTTTAAACTCTAATAATATTTCACAATTTTTCTATCAAATAAATGCAGCCTTGGTGAGGATAAGAGACTTTCAAAAACATAAAAATAATATCTTACCATCTCCAAACTTGTGAACAGGAGTGTAAATGATGTTTATTATGATTGATTGGCTAACCTTTTCAAATATTAAACAAACACACAAATTTGCTGAATACCAAATACTAGGAGCTGATATGCAAACGTAGGCGGTCATATGTAAATCTGCTCATGGGTGTGACATCAATACCCATTTTTGCTGCATAAATCTCCATAAATAGTTACTATGGACTAAGAGAAAGCTTTGCTTTATGAATGTCAGAGCATGTCTACATGGTACATCAAACTTTTTATTTCAAAAGAGCCAGAAAAATCCTGTTTTCCAAGATATGTCTGCTCTATTGGATTGAACCTGCTTATATAAAAGAAATATCTGAACCTGACATTAACGATGATGAGGAAAAAATTAAGCACCAGGGATCACCAGTGTCACTTCTTTCGTGAGCAGTGATACACACATACACACCAATGCCAAAATGTGGCACAGCTTCAAATAGAGGATATGAGACTTTGAGGACAAGCTGGCTTTGATAGAAAACATCCCACAGATGAAATCACAGGGAGAAAGATTGCAGCCTCTGCCAGCATATCTGCGCTTTAGAAGTGAAAATAGAGCAGCACGGATTGATTATTTTAAAAAGAAGGAGAGATAAAGATGTAAATTAACTTTGAACATGTTCTTACACACTAACAGAGGAACACAGATCTTTTTGGCTTGCCTCCCCAGTCTCTGGCAAAATATAGGACAAACACCGAGCATGCTCAGTTTTGTACTAAACATTTTGTTTAGAATTTTGTTATATTTAATGCATTGCCTCAGTTTTGGTTAAGTCCCTAATGCAAGCTGAAAATGAATGCTGCCGTTCAAATATTTTTCTATTCAGGTCAAATTG
This sequence comes from Rhinichthys klamathensis goyatoka, assembly GCF_029890125.1. Classification (NCBI taxonomy): domain Eukaryota; kingdom Metazoa; phylum Chordata; class Actinopteri; order Cypriniformes; family Leuciscidae; genus Rhinichthys; species Rhinichthys klamathensis. Next base: position 5,407,947 of record NW_026606800.1, read on the forward strand.
AAGAACGATTCACTCACAGCCCAATTCAACCAGGAAATATAGTTAATTTTTGCTCCTTGCCTTTGTCGTTGTCCAACTCCCATTCGGATCGGACATCAAAATGAATAGTGCCAGTCTCATACAGAAAGACACAACCAACATACATAGCCGCTCACAAAGACTGAAGCTTTAAATTCCCAAATCAATACAACATTCAATGCGCTGAGAAGCAATATATATATTTAATGATAGGAAACTAATGATAGGGGGGGGGGGGGTGCTTACTTACAATGAAGTAAGTAACAGGAGTATCCAAGACAATTGATTTATTTCATAATCTTACCTTTACAGTATATTATCTTAAAAAAATGGTAAAGATTGTCAAAATAGTACAATGTACAAAACAATCTGCCTAGCAACAAGACGAACACCGCAATACTACTAATACTAATAATGATGACATGACATGAAGATTAGAAAATATTGGAGAATACTGGATGATGCGGTTGACTAATTAGAATCCAGTATTCCAGAGACTTGTTTAATAATAATGAATAAAGAATGTTCATGCTAAATGAAATGAAAGCAATTGTGAAACAGAAATAAACTGTCAAGAAAAAAATAAATAAGAGGCTTTAATGACAATTGATTGGCTTCTAATGAACACGTCCCCTCTTTAATGCACCCCTTGCCTTTAGTGTAACAGTGTTAATTGATTACAGCACTCAGGTGGGTTTTTGTGTGAATTGTGTTGACTTTCTCTTGTCCAGGGTTCACGAGGGAGAAACTCAATCTAACATCCTGGCCCATAGACATCTGTCTGAGGATTCAAGCTGGCAGGAAGCCAAATATAATTCTGATTAGAGCCTGTGGATGCGATTTCTAATAGCTGTCAGCATCCATTTTTCAACAGAAGGCAACATGCTGTCAGTCATAGACAGCAGGATAGTTGGCAATGAGTTTGAACAGCTTGATTCTTGGCTATTTGTTCAATCTAAAGTAATCAGGGTCATAAACTAACTTTGTGCCACACCTGCCAATGGTGGGTGGATTGAGAAAATGTTCCGGCAAAATGTCTCTTAAAGGCCACACCCCCAAAATAGCCTAAATATATATAATTTGCCCCTATGTAAATGGGATTTTGTAGTGGTTTTCGTCGTCAGTCGCAGCATTATATACAACTTGAGTAAGTTTACAGTCTGTGAAACTATGGTTGCTTAATATGAGGAATATTCCTATTGGATACACCAAATGGACTTCTGGACAGAACAAAAAGCTGAGGTAAAGTTGTTAGATGACGCGTGGGTCACAACATTTAGCAGGCAAATTGTACGTCTTTGATTTAAAATGCCCACGTTGTGTCAACAGCAAGTTCCAGAAAAGTTCTTACTGTTCAATTCTAATTTGATCATGCTGCAATTCCTAATGAAGTTACTGACCAAATGGTTTTATTTAGTCACTTAAACTAATTTAGCATTTTCACTTAGGGATTGACCTTTAATGTAATTCTGCAAATTGCTATGTCTATGTAAATTCATTCTGCAGTTCTATTAGATTTTTATTTCAGGTTAAAGGTACACTATTGTTCAAAAGTTTGGGGTCATTAAGATTTTTTTCTTGAAAGAAAGGAATATACTTTTATTCAGCAAGGATGCATTAAATTGACCAATAGTGACAGTAAAGACATTTATAATGTAACAAAAGATTTCTTCATTATAATAAATGCTGTTATTTTGAACTTTCTATTAAAACAAAAAAAAACAAAAAAACATAACGGTTTCCACAGAAGTATTAAGCAGCACAACTGTTTTCAACAATGATAATGATAATAATAATAATAATAAATATTTTTTGAGCACCAAATAAACATTTTAGAGTTATTTCTGAAGGATCTTGTGACACTGAAGACTGGAAATCCAGTTTTGTCATCACACGAATAAATGACATTTCAAAATATATTAATATACAAAAAAAATAGTAATGCCATGTCACAATATTAATGTTTCTACTGTATTTCTGATAAAACAAATGCAGGTGAGCATAAGAAGCACAAAAAAAAAAATCTTACAGACCCAAATTATGCATAATTACAAGTAACTAACCCTAAACCAAGCCCTTATTTGAGTAAGTACAATGTAATACGTCAACGTCACCTTAAAATAAAGTGTAACCAAACATTATTTAGTAAATACCTTGCATAGGTGTAACTTGTCTGGTCCAGACCATCTACCATCTGACAAAAAAATAAACATCTGAGATTAAATGCTGATGAGAAGTAAATGATCTACATAACACACCTAGACAATCAACAACAAGAAAATACTACAAAGATATAATGTAAATGTAAGGTGCTGCTATGTAGAGAATGCAAATGCCCTGCAAAACAACCTCCCTGCATGTGGAGCTCCCTCAGCGTGTTTCTCACCGGGAAGCGGAACAGAGCTGACAGGACCTGCAAGGTACATCTGAGGCGATCAGTGTTTCTCTGGTGAAACAAATGCCGAGACAGCTGTTCCAGCTGGCTGAGTAAAGCTGACCTCAGACAGAGCACTCCGGAGGTGAATCTGTGGAAAGGTATCAGAGATTCAATGTGTTTGAAGCTACAGCCAGCAGCAGAGCGTTTGTGATCCAGCCTTGTCTGTAGACTATTGTGTGATGTGGTAAAGTGGTTCTGACTCAGAGAATAAGCCGATAGCGGATAAACAAAGCAATGCGCGTTATTCAATGTAACATTCAGATACAAATCCCTACAACAATGTAGCCGCACTTTAAAAGAGACACAAAATGAGGCAACAGACTACAGTTGTCCTTGGAAAACCTTTTTTTTTTTTATAACACATTCCTTAAAGGGATAGTTCACCCAATAATGGAAATCCTGTCACCATTTACTCACCCTCATGTTGTTACAAACACGTATGACTTTCTTTATTCTGTGAGACACAAAATAAGTAATTTGAAGAATGGGATCCAAAAAAAAACTTGTCTACAAGACCATTTCTAAGGGCCATGATGGAGCATTCAAAACTCTAATTTCACAAGCACATTACAAAATAAATAAATAAAATAAAATATGTGACAAAGTGGATCACAGCATTAGGTCTTGCAGTGTAAATGCAGCCAAGGAGCTGTGAGGATAGGGAACGCTTTATTCAGGCATTCAAGACTAAGCGACCATGTAAAAAAATCCAGGTAAACGTTTGTTAATGAATTCCTTCCACACTGTTCGGATTTTGCAAGGAGAAATAGAGACAGGTTAGAATGTCAGGATATAACTGCTTCTCTACCCTAACCCTAACCCTAACCCTAACCCTAACCTATACAGATAACAAACTAATGGAATACATGATAAACAGCGCTCTAAATGGAAAGAACTGTTGCTACTTCCCTTGTGTGTGTATATATAGCGTAATTGTGTATACAGTTGTGGTCAGAATTAATGGCACTCCTGGTAAATATAAAAAAATGGCTGTAAAATAAATCTGCATTGTTTATCCTTTTGATCTTTCATTCAAAAGATTTACAAAAATCTAACCTTTCATTGAAGTAAAATAATTGGTTGGGGGGGGGGGGGGGGGGGGGTAATCACATCATGAAAAAAGATTTTTCTCCAAAACACGTGGGCCACAATTATTGGCACCCCTAGAATTTTTTACGATAATTAACCAAAAATAAACTCCAGCAAATTCAGTTGTCAGAAACGACCGGAACTTCAAATGGCACATGGCTCTGTGGTCAGATGAAACTAAAAAAAATGCTTTTTGGCAGCAAACACGCTAGATGGGTTTGGTGCACACAAGAATAAAAAGTATGTGTACAATTTAATATACCGTTGGATCTTTAATGTTGTGGGCATATTCTTCTGCCAGAGGTCCTAGACATCTTGTTCAGATACATGGCATCATGGATTCTATCAAATATCAACAGATAAAAAATCAAAACCTGACGACTTTAGCTAGAAATCTTATAATGGGCCGTGGTTGGGTCTTCCATCAGGACAACGATCCAAAACAAACATCAAAATCAACACAGAAATGTGTTACGGAGCACAAAATGAATCTTCTGCCATGACCGTCCCAGTCCCCTGACCTGAGAAGCACCAACATGGATCTGGGAATCTGAAGGATCTGGAGAGATTCTGTATGGAGGAATGGTCTCTGATCTCTTGTCAGTTGTTCTCCAAACTCATCAGGCATTATAGGAGAAAACTCAGAGCTGTGATCTTGGAAAAAGGAGATTGCAAAAGGTATTTAATAAAAGGGTGCCAATAATTATGGCCAACGTGTTTTGGAGAAAAACATTTATTTCATAATTTATAGATCTAGTGCGAAACTTCTTTTAAAGGTTCAGAGCTTGGTAAAATCTCTTTTTATGCTCCCTGGTTATGGAACGAGTTGCAGAGTATAATAATGTTAGAAACACTCCCCTCTTTAAACATTTTTAAAAATCTCTTATGGACCAATTTAAAGGAAACCTGTGCATGTTTTGTTACGTAGCCTTTGTTCTGTCATTTTATGAGTGCTGGGTAAAATTTATGTAAGATTTTAGTTTTATGTTTGTATGTTATTTATGTGAAACTTTGGTTACACTTTATTTCGATAGTCACTTTAGACATTCTACTAACTATAAGTACCTTTTCAACAACATGTCAACTAACTGTCATTAGAGTATTAGTAGACTGTAGTAGACTGTCAGTAGACTGGTAGGTTACGGTTAGGTGTTAGGGTTCGGGTTAGAAGAACAAGTTGACTTGTAGTTGCTAAGTTACTTATAGTTAGTAGAGTGTCTGTTGGGGGACCAACAAAATAAAGTGTTAGCAGATATTAAGCAGACAGTCTACTAATACTCTAATGACAGTTAGTTGACATGTAGCTGCTAAGTTACTTATAGTTAGTATAATGTCTAAAGTGGACTATCGAAATAAAGTGTTACCGAAACTTTTTGTCCAACCATTTTGGCCAGGACTCCCAGGAAGAAGAGATGTTATATCTCAATGGGACTATCCTGGTAAAATAAAGAATAAAATATATATATATACACACACACACACTGTACCATATTTATATATACTGTAACAATCTATATACACACACCTGTACAGTACTTAAAGTTGGGAAACACTATTTTATGTTTTTGAAAGAAGTCAGCAAGGCTGCATTTATTTATTCACAAATAAAGTTAAAAAAAAAAAAGTAATATGGCAAAATATTGATAAATATTTGAAAAAAAATAAATAAATTTACACTACCGTTCAAAAGATTAGGGTTAGTAAGATTTTTTAAATGTTTTTGCTCATTTATTATACATTTACTTGATAAAAAAATGCAGTAAGAAATGCAATATTGTGAATTATTATTACAATTTAAAAGAACTGTTTTCTATTCTAATATTTTAAGATGTAATTAAATCCTGTGATGGAAAAGCTGAATTTTCAGCAGCCATCATTCCAATATGTTAAAGCTGCAGTCCGGCGTTTTTCCTCTTTGTCGCCATCTCTGTTCGAAATCTGCAATTGCAGTCATTCGCGGACTTATCAACTTTACGTGAGTTGTACTTCAACACCCTCGACACGGCACCGCGCGGATGAACACAGTGTTTGAGGAGAGTGTGCTGTGCAGCTGTCAGTCACCGCCGGTGTCGATACTGTCATTCAGAATCACAGATTATTGTTTTTGGAAGTATGACCAACATAAGAATTTTCACCGGAAAATGTCATCTGAACAAGTAAGAAACATCCACTTTTGTTCTGGTTCTGACATTGCAGTAAATCTAACAATTGCTTATAAGTTATCATATCACGCAAAACCGTGCAAATTATACATTGTTCTCAAATTGTTAATGTTAACAACGTCAGCATTGCGTGACTACATGTAATGTCCTTCCGATATTATCCTTGTTTTCGCATGGGTCCGGTTGCAGTCTCTTCTTTCTGTAGCCACTCCGAAGTCCGAACGAAGTCTTTTGCATTTTACAGCGGGTGAATCTCTAGTTGTCACTAATGATTGTCGTTTGAATATTTCTGGATCCGCCATCGAATTGATAAGTTTAATTATATCAAGTGCTGTTAGAAAAGGCTATAAATCTCCACCTCCAACATCCTCACACGCAATATAGCCTACTAGCCGAGACTCCTTGTTTATGTGTACAGATGTGACGTAATGACGCAAAGACATGCTCGAATCTCCCGCGGAAATCCACCAGTACCACTGGAATTAAAAACATTATTACAAGCTTACCGCTTTGAATCGAGCTAAGACAAGCAGATAGTTTTGAACACTGGCTGGTTACGTATTTTATCAAATATGTATTTTGGATAATTTTTAACCCAAAAAAAGCTACGGACAGCAGCTTTAATTTGGTGCTTAAAGTCGGCATGAAATCAAATTTGACAAATCTTCTTTTTATAAGTAATATTGTAGTGTTTATTATAAATGATTTATCTGTGCACTTCATTATTTTTTTTAAATTCATGTACCGTTATAATCTTTAATCAAATACATTACCCTTCCCTCCCCCCTCGAAACGACCACTCTTCTCTTTCGGTCACGTCACGTGCAATGGCGAAAGGGTGCGGCCAGAGCTGATGAGGGTGCGGCTATCGGTGCAACGCCTCTCAGAGAAGATACATTCAAATCTGCCTCCATTTTGTTTGCAACGCCCAACCTCCAACGATCCAATCAATTCCCAAAGGACGAAATCAAGCCCCGCCCTACATTTTTTTCTAATTTCAGAAGCCGTTTCACTCGGATATACGTCACAAGGAAAAAATTACAATCTCAACTTCCGTTTCATGCCGACTTTAAGAAGCATCTTATTATCAATGTTGAAAACAGTTGTGCTGATTAATATTCATATTTATTTGGACACCATGATACAGCTTTTTTAGGATTATTTGGTGAATAGAAAGTTTAAAAGATTTTTTTGGAAACAATGTAAAAGTCTTTTGACCAATTAAATGCTTCCTTGCTAAATAAAAAATCTTATCATATTCTTATGACCCCAAACTTTTAAACAGTATCATATCTTGATTGTAAAAAAAAAAAAAAAAAAAAGGTTGACTTGTGAGAATAAAAGTCTTGTTGTCTAGTTAGAGCGACAGGACAGACTGTCCTGTTGAGCACAGAAGAAACTGCCAAATAATTCCCAGTAAGTAGACAAGAGCAGTAATATTTTTGGGGTTAACATCTAGGGATGTCCCGATCAGGTTTTTTTGCCCTCGAGTCCGAGTCCGAGTCATTTGATTTTGAGTATCTACCGATACCGAGTCCCGATCCGATACTTATATAATACATTAAAAAAAATAAAGAAGAGAGAAAAAACAGATCCAGGATGTTCCTTATTTTTTTATTTAATTCACCTTATTTTAACATTCAACAACTCTGTTAACAAACAGAGCACTTCTGTGAGGTAGCTTGAACAATCAAGTAATAAATAACATAAAATCTTCACTTTTGGACTTTAGTGCAACAGTAAATATAGAAAAAGTCTAATATAAAAACAAATAGCACCTCAACTTAAAATACCCGGCAGGCATTTAAACAAAAAATAATAATGTTTTAAAAGTGTATAAAAAATAATGAGTATATATGTCACGGTAGATGTATTCGCTGGTTCCTTCTAGTCTTGTGTTTATGTTGTTGTATGAGTGCACGTGTGCAAGGGGCGTGTCTGTATGTCATTACCTGATCCACTCCAGCTGTTCATCATTACAATCACCAGCTGCAGTTCATCTCACCACGCTTCTTAAACTCACCGCTGTTCTCTCACCTTTGTCAGATCGTTGTTTGATGTTCCCCTGTATTCTGGTTCGTGTTCCTGCCTGGTGTTTCCTGTTCGTCGTCTTCCGTGTGGATTTGGATCGTCTCACCGTTTGTCTGCACGTCACCGGTATTGACCATCGAAGTCCCTGCGTCACCTATCTCCACCTGGCTCACTGCACCCTGGACTTGTGTGTTTTGTGCTTCGAATAAATATTGTATTATACTCGCGATTGCTTCCTGTGTTTCTGCCTAACATGACAGAACGATCTGACCATGGTATGGAAGCAGCGAGCGCCTCGTCATCCTCACTCGAAGAGTTCATCCATCACAGCATCCGTAGAATGGACTCGCAAGAGAAGGAGATTGGAGATACGGGCCGTGCAGTTCAAGCCCTGGTGACGCAGGTGTCCGAGCTCACCCAGCAGATCCAGCGCCTACGACCTCCCACTGCGCCACCCACACCGGCCGTTCCTCCCGCACCATCAGGAAGCCCCTCCCAGTCAGAACCTCGGCTACCCACCCCAGAGGCATACTCAGGTGAACCGTCATTTTGTAGAGCTTTTTTGACTCGATGTTCTATGCACTTTTCCCTGCAACCTCACACTTTTCAGACCGAGCAAGCCAAAGTGGCGTTTGTGCTGACGCTATTGACTGGGAGAGCGGCACTCTGGGGAACGGTGGTGTGGGAAAACCAAAATCCATGCTGTGCCTCGTTCCAGACCCTCGCCGCCGAGATGAGACTGGTTTTTGACCGTGCGGTCACTGGAAGAGAGGCGGCCAGAACATTGGTCGAGCTACGGCAGGGAAGAAGATCAGTGTCCGAGTTTTCCATCGAGTTCCGGACCTTGGCGGCGGAGTGTGGATGGAACGAGGAGGCGCAGTGGGACATGTTCCTGCATGGGCTGGCTGACCACGTCCAGAAGGAGATCTACGCCCTGGATCTTCCCACTACCCTCAACGGACTCATTGATCTGGCCCTGCGGGTGGACGCTCGGCTGTCCAGAGTCGAGCGTCGAGCCACGCCCACCCGCACACTTGAGGCAGCCGACGGGCTACGATCCAGCGGCAGGGACGTGGTCAGCCCCGTCTACGATCACGAGCCCATGCAGGTGGGTCGAGCTCGGCTTTCCCGGGAGGAGAGGGAGAGGCGGAGGTCCCAGGGCCTTTGCCTGTACTGCGGAGGAGCCGGACACTACGCCTACAACTGTCCGGTAAAAGGCCCAGCCCGATAGTAAACATGAGGCTACTATCGGGTGGGATCTCCGCCAGGAAGACCTCATCCACGACAAGATCTACCTCCACCCTCCTCTCGGTAAGACTAAGATGGTCAGTCCACCAGCACGATTGTCAAGCACTGTTGGATTCGGGGGCCGAAGGTAATTTCATGGACCATAATTTTGCACGCAGATTTCAGATTCCCATCAAACCCCTCCCACAGCAGATTGCAGTTCATGCACTCAACGGACAAGAACTTCCCACCATCTCATTATCCACTGAAGAAATCACTCTCATCACCTCTGGCAATCACTCGGAAACTATTTCATTTTTTATTCTGGATTCACCCCTGGCACCCGTTGTTCTAGGACACCCATGGCTCATTCAACACAACCCCCGAGTGGACTGGATACATAGATCTGTGCTGGAGTGGAGTCAGGAATGTCATAGGTCTTGTCTCGTGTCTGCTTGTTCGTCTGTACCTGTTTCTGTGTTTCAGGAGGAAGCAGGGGATTTGTCTAACGTGCCCGCGGAGTATATCTGGACCTGAAGGAAGTGTTCAGTAAGTCTCGTGCTGCTTCTCTCCCTCCGCATCGTCCCTACGACTGTGCAATAGATTTACTCCCAGGTAAGTCTCCGCCTAAGGGCAAGTTATATTCGCTTTCGATTCCTGAAAGAGAGGCTATGGAGAAATATATTTCTGATTCTCTAGCAACCAAGTTCATTCGCCCTTCCTCTTCTCCAGCGGGGGCGGGGTTCTTTTTTGTGGGGAAAAAGGATGGTTCTCTGCGACCTTGCATTGATTACCGAGGGCTGAATAACATCACGGTAAAGAATACTTATCCTTTGCCGTTGATGTCTTCAGCCTTCGAGAGGTTGCAGGGAGCATCCATCTTCACCAAATTGGACTTACGTAACGCTTATCATTTGGTCCGCATCAGGGAGGGTGATGAGTGGAAAACTGCGTTTAACACCCCTAGGGGGCACTTTGAATATTTGGTCATGCCGTTTGGGCTGTCCAACTCCCCAGCAGTTTTCCAGGCACTGGTCAATGACGTGTTGCGAGATATGATCGATCAATTCATATGTGTCTACCTGGATGACATATTGATTTTTTCTGCATCTCTCCAGGAGCATGTGCAGCACGTCCGACGAGTGCTTCAGAGGTTGCTAGAGAATGGGCTTTTTGTTAAGGCGGAGAAATGCGATTTTCATGCACAGTCTGTTCCTTTTTTAGGATACATCGTGTCGTCTGAGGGGATGCGGATGGACCCTGAGAAGATTAAGGCTGTGGTGGATTGGCCAAGTCCAGATTCCCGCAAGGCCCTGCAGAGGTTTCTGGGGTTCGCCAATTTCTACCGGCGATTCATTCGCAACTTCAGCCAGCTGGTCGCGCCTCTGACTGCCTTGACCTCCCCCAGAACTGCGTTCAGGTGGTCCGACACAGCCGAGACTGTGTTCAAGAAACTCAAAGGCCGCTTTGTTTCAGCCCCCATTCTAATTACCCCTGATTCATCACGTCAGTTCGTGGTGGAGGTCGACGCATCAGAGGTGGGAGTAGGGGCGGTGTTATCTCAGCGTTCACCTGTAGACGACAAGATGCATCCTTGCGCGTTTTTGTCCCATCGTTTATCTCCAGCCGAACGTAATTACGACATTGGTAATAGAGAGTTGTTGGCAGTCAAGTTGGCGTTGGAGGAGTGGCGTCACTGGTTAGAAGGGTCGGGGGTACCTTTTATCGTCTGGACTGATCATAAGAACCTCGAATATATCAGAACTGCTAAAAGATTGAACTCCAGGCAGGCTCGGTGGGCACTTTTTTTCGGTCGTTTTGATTTTTCTCTCCAATATCGTCCGGGTTCTAAGAACATCAAACCCGACTCACTTTCTCGTATATTTGATTTTTCCGGTCGCCCGTCCACTCCCGAGTGTATTTTACCCGAAACCGTATTTGTTTCAACACTCACATGGGAGGTCGAAGCGAAGGTCAAAGAGGCCTTGGAAGGGGTAACGCCTCCGCCCGGGTGTCCACCGAACCGATTATTTGTGCCGGAGGGCTTACGGTCTGACGTTATCCAGTGGGGTCACAGCTCCAACGTAGCTTGTCATCCAGGAATTAATCGCACTGGATTTCTAGTCAAGCAACGATTCTGGTGGCCACTTATGGCTCGTGACATTCGCGATTTTGTTTTGGCTTGCTCTGTTTGTGCCACGGGTAAGTCTTCCAATCGACCTCCAGATGGGCTACTTCAACCGCTGCCGGTGCCTTCGAGACCCTGGTCCCATATCGCTCTAGATTTTATTACCGCCCTCCCACCCTCCCAGGGTAACACAGTAGTTTTAACTGTGGTGGACCGATTCTCGAAGGCAGCACATTTCATTCCCTTACCCAAATTACCTTCAGCTAAGGAGACAGCGGCTACGGTCGTAGATCATGTCTTTCGGTTACATGGCCTCCCGATAGACGTGGTCTCCGACCGGGGACCCCAGTTTGTGTCCAAATTTTGGCAAGAATTTTGTAGATTACTGGGGGCGACGGTTAGTCTGTCATCTGGGTTTCATCCCCAGAGCAATGGTCAAACAGAGAGAGCCAACCAAGATTTGGAGAGAATGTTGCGATGTTTGGTTTCCAGAAATCCTTCGTCTTGGAGTCAACAACTGTCTATGGTGGAGTACGCACACAACACGTTGCCAGTGTCAGCGACGGGCCTATCTCCGTTTGAGTGTAGTGTAGGTTACCAGCCACCAATTTTTCCCAGTCTGGAATCCGAGGTTGCGGTTCCCTCCGCTCACGCCTTTGTCCAGAGGTGTCACCGCACCTGGACTAGAGCCCGGGAGACTCTACTCCAGGTGGGGGCGCGCACCAAGGCCAAGGCCGATCGCCACCGGTCAAAGCCTCCCGTATACGTCGTCGGTCAAAAAGTGTGGCTTTCAACTAAGAACATTCCTCTTCGCACCGTTTCTAATAAACTTGCTCCCAAATTTATTGGCCCGTTTCCTGTCACCAAGATTATTAGTCCGGTGGCAGTCCGCCTCAAACTACCTCCTGCGTACAGGAGGGTTCATTCCGTGTTCCATGTATCTAAAATCAAGCCCGTTTTTCATTCTCACATTAATCCGCCTGTCCCGGTTCCTCCCCCACCGCGGCTCGTAGATGGGGAGACCACATATTCGGTCAACCGTATTCTGGACTCTAGGCGGAGGGGACGCGGATTTCAGTACTTGGTGGACTGGGAAGGTTACGGTCCGGAGGAGAGAAGTTGGGTTCCTGCTAGGGACATCCTGGATCACTCCCTTATCGATGATTACAATCGGCAGGTAAGGGAGTCTGAGAACGCCAGGAGGCGTTCTTAGGAGGAGGGGTACTGTCACGGTAGATGTATTCGCTGGTTCCTTCTAGTCTTGTGTTTATGTTGTTGTATGAGTGCACGTGTGCAAGGGGCGTGTCTGTATGTCATTACCTGATCCACTCCAGCTGTTCATCGTTACAATCACCAGCTGCAGTTCATCTCACCACACTTCTTAAACTCACCGCTGTTCTCTCACCTTTGTCAGATCGTTGTTTGATGTTCCCCTGTCTTCTGGTTCGTGTTCCTGCCTGGTGTTTCCTGTTCGTCGTCTTCCGTGTGGATTTGGATCGTCTCACCGTTTGTCTGCACGTCACCGGTATTGACCATCGAAGTCCCTGCGTCACCTATCTCCACCTGGCTCACTGCACCCTGGACTTGTGTGTTTTGTGCTTCGAATAAATATTGTATTATACTCGCGATTGCTTCCTGTGTTTCTGCCTAACATGACAATATATATACATTAGGGGTGTAACAGTTCACAAAATTTGCGGTTTGGTTCGATACGATACAGCAAAAAGAAAGAAATGCCAGAGAAATTTCCTATTTATTAAAAGAAAAACTATTTTTAAACAAGTTTAAGTTTTCCTACATCTTGAAACTTTCAGGTTTATAAATGTGGGTAATCTTTGAAGGATGAACAAATAATGTTTTGGTAATCGCATTAAAAATAACATTTAAATATGTATTTATATAATATTTGAGTTTTGAAGTGCAACATTAAATCCATGTTCATTCACGGCACAATGTTTCTCCTGGTTCCCACGTCAGCGCTGTTTGATCTAATAGAGATCTACGGTTAATAATGGAGAAATTTAAATGCTTCTCACTAGATCTCGCAGCGATGTTATTACTTCAGTGGCGAATTCAAATGTTTTCTTCACTGGATCTCTTAGCACAGTGCCGCTTGATCTCGCGCTGCACAGATGTTGCTGGTCTGAACTGATAAATGGTCCGTTAAGCACAATATAATGAGTAGCGCAGTTTCGTTCCGCTTTCATTGCGTTTGCCATTTGATGTTGCGCAACGTTGTGGTCGCGCCAGCGCGGATTTTGTCTGCAGGAAAAATGGTCCTAGGAATCGTTCGGTTTGTATGCGTACCGAACCGGAAGCTTTGTACCGAAACGGTTCAATAATTACGAATACATGTACCGTTACACCCCTAATTTACATATATCCGAGTCCTGATCGGGAGGTAACGTCCGATTCCGATTGAGTCTGAAACCACGTAATCGGGCCCGATTTCCGATCGCGTGATCGAATCGGGACATCCCTATTAACATCTGTCTGGTACATCTGGTATAAATTCCTTGTACTAGTCCTGGGACTATAAGCATTAATGACGACTCTATCTAATGTCAATGAAATAACAAGATGGTTCTATTGTAGTGTGTTTAAAAGAAAACTCTCTCTCACAAATGGTTTGTGATTTGGATCACTGTGATTTGGGTCAGGAGCTGGCAAGATGCCTGGTTGTAATGCCATTGTGGCTCTCAGGAGAAGCTGTTCAATGGTGAGTAATTTGACAGCAGGTTGGATTTTGTTTCTTGGAGATAACAACAGGCTGTGAAGATGATTACGGGGCACAGGCTGAAACCACCGTTACACACTGACAGTCCTGTGGGTTTTCACTTGAGGTGCAAACTCTCAGAGCAGAATGGAGTGCTCAGAAAAGGTCCAAACTAACGGGAAAATACCAGCGAGGTAGATTCCAGTTTTGCACTCAACCATGCAGGAGCTGAAGCATCTTGTTTAATTAATGTAGAGATTAGTAAAGCAGGCCTGAAATGTGGCTGTGGCAAACATCAGAATTATTATTGCTCATATTTACGTGTAGGAATTTAAATAAATCACCTAAGTTGGCATGTAACTTGCCCAGCTCAATTTGCTCTATAGACATAAATGATGCAGTCTCTTAAATCATGCAGCTTGTTCAGGAGAGGTGTGCTATTACGTTTCTAAGTGATCTAACTCAATGGATAATAAATGAAGCAACACATTTTTTTTTCCGTAAACTTGCATTAGAGCAGGAAACCGAGCTTGAGACCAGAATATAGCAACTCTTTTGACTTGAAGAAAGCAAACCTATAGCAATCAGAACGTCCTAGCAATGTGCTGCCTTAAACGACTCGTAAAATCATTGTAAACGCATAGCAGCACCTTTGTATACCCACAACGACCTATTATATACACAACGACATGGATTTTTTATTTATTGTCGAAACATGGATGAATGCTGTTGATCTCACCCCTATTATGGAAGCAACTCCAGCTGATTGTGACTTTTTTTACCTCTCCCAGAAACTGTTATTTTTAACAAACGTTTTAAATGTCACTTATTGCCATTTATGAACTATCATAGTTTCGAAGCCCAAGTGATGATGTCGGATTATAAATCAGGTGCTTTGAGTACAGACTACTGATCTCATGAAATGGCGTATGTATGACACGTCAATTCGTATTTCCATTTTTGGCGTGGTATCAACACGCATAATCGCTTTTCAGCGTGTTCATCAACGCCGATGACTTAACGTACATTACTGTATATATAAATATATGACCTACCCCAATCCCGTCCCTAAACCTACCCGTCACTAGGGTTAATACCATTTATGAGTCTTCCCCTACCATCCTAGGAAAAAAAATATCGCTCCCCAGATGTAGATCTACATTTTGCTTTGTTTCGCTCGGACATTTAACAGGGTGTACATACATGCGGAATCACTCGGACATTTAACGGCGTAGACATACACGCAAAAGATGACGGTTCACGCGGATAGCTCAAAATGCATATAGATAACACGCCACTTGACTTGAAAGTGGCGTGTATGTTTACGCAAAAGTCATGATGTCATGTTGTCATGAGTAAATGTTTATCGTGCACCTAAATATCACAAAGACTTCATTGAAGAATTCTCTGATTTTCTCACTTTGTACTGTCTGATTCAATCTTAATTGTTGGTGATTTTAATGTACATGTTAAAACCTGAATTCCTAGGCATGTTGGACAATCTGTTAGGAGTAGCACATGAACTTGGCCACTCTCTCAATCTCGTTCTGTCTTTAGGAATTTCGATTTGTGATCTTAATACTATGCCACATCATTTTTCTGATCATTGTCCAGTGGTACATGAATCTCCCAAGTGTATGTCGCTCTGCTTCTATGTCGGTGGTATATTCCCGTATACTCACTCCACTTACAGAAATTCTAAACTCTTTTATTGCCTCTCCACAAATCCCTTGTATCGAGTCTGCATCTCCCTATGTCGATCCAGATGAGCTGATGACAATGTTTAATTCTGTCTGTATGAACATCATGGACTCTATTGCTCCATATAAAACAAAGAAAAGAAGAGCCAAAACACAACCTTGGCTAAATGAACAGACTCGGGCTCTTAGACGGGAATGTAGAAGAACAGAAAGGAGGTGGAGGAAAGATAGGTTGCAAATTTCCTTGCAAATGTTAAGGGAAAGTCTGACAAAATACCAAAAAGCTGTGAAATATTAGCATGTTACTTGTCTGATATGATTGCTAAAAACCCACCACGTGAGCTTTTTGATGTTATTAATAGCTTTACTTTATCATCGGCAATGTGTGATTTATTTTTTAAGGTTTTTGTTGAGAAAGTAAATGGAATCAGAGCAAGGTTTTCATCCATGGTTGCTAACCCAGTGCTAACAGATTTAACTTAAATGTATTCTTTTAGTCAGTTTGAACTGGTGTCACTCTGATATTAGAGATGTCATTCTCCACTTAAAGCGATCATCCTTCCTGTCCCTCTGATGCAGTTGCGCTGTCCATTCTTAAGGAAGCCCAAGTATCTTATCTATTATTAATTGTAGTCTACAGAATGGCATTGTACCACTTTGCCTTAAGCAAGCTATTGTTGAGCCCTAACTTAAAAAAACAAGTCTGGGCTTCCGGTGGACTGAGAGACAAGATGGCTGCGTGATCTTGAGCTCCCGATAGCAAGTTCGAATTAGCCCCCCTGAATTCACTAAATGCAAACAACTCGTAGTAATTTTACTTTGGAATGAATAGGGGAGCGACGACTAGAAGTCAAAAGAAACGTGACGCACAGAAAAGGAAGAATAAACTAGAGATGGACGACGCTCAGAGCCCCGACGGTAACCCCGCGGGAGACATGTGCTCAGTGCTTCGAAGTATCAGTAAAGAAATACGCGACTTCAGGACCGAACACAAAGCAGATCTAAATAGTCTCAAAGCAGAACTCAAGGAAGACATGAAAAACGAACTCAAAGAGCTTAAGCAGGAAATTTACCAAAAAATTTCCGCTAATTCCGCCCAGACACAGGCACATGAAGCCAGGCTGAATGAAGCGGAAACGCGGATCAACGAGACCGAGTTGGCTAGTACGGCTATGAAGGAGGCGCTCATTAAGTCCATGGAAAAACAGAAAATAATACAGGAAAAGTTGACTGACTTAGAGGGTCGGAATAGGCGGAACAACATTCGCATCTATGGCGTACCCGAAGGTAAGGAAGGCAACCTCGTGTCTGATTTTGTGGAGCATCTTTTGAAAAGCGAACTTGAACTGACAGCGGACACCAGCTTGCGGATTCAACGTGCCCATAGAGCATTAGCTCGCAAACCAGAGCAGAATGAGCCACCCAGGTCCATAGTGGTAAATTTTCTGGAGTTTACCACCAAAGAATCAGTACTGAAAAAAGCCTGGGGAAAGAAAATAATGATTGATGGACGACGCCTGACGTTTGACCATGATTATGCTACGGAGATCGTTCAGAAGCGCAAGGCGTATGCGGGAATAAAGAGGCTTTTGAAAGAGAAGGGAATCCGATTCCAGACACCGCTGGATAAGAAACGCATCCACTGGGAATCTGGACCACGTATTTACGAGAGTGCACAAGAAGCAGCGCAGGAGCTGAGGAAGAGAGGGTACTCGGTGGAGACACCCTAGCCATCAGAGGATGGGTACATGGTGGCCATAAAGGGATGGACATGGTCAGAAACAATGCTCAGGTAGGCCGTGGCATTTAAACGATGCCCAATTGGCACTAAGGGGCCTAAAGTGTGCCAGGAAAACATCCCCCACACCATTACACCACCACCACCAGCCTGCACAGTGGTAACAAGGCATGATGGTTCCATGTTCTCATTCTGTTTACGCCAAATTCTGACTCTAAC
The DNA here is from genome assembly GCF_029890125.1 of Rhinichthys klamathensis goyatoka. Taxonomy (NCBI): domain Eukaryota; kingdom Metazoa; phylum Chordata; class Actinopteri; order Cypriniformes; family Leuciscidae; genus Rhinichthys; species Rhinichthys klamathensis. The sequence continues at coordinate 5,425,412 of NW_026606800.1, forward strand.
ATCTGAATGTCTCAACAGAAATCGAGACTCATCAGACCAGGCAACATTTTTCCAGTCTTCAACTGTTCAATTTTGGTGAGCTCTTGCAAATTGTAGCCTCTTTTTCCTATTTGTAGTGGAGATGAGTGGTACCCGGTGGAGTCTTCTGCTGTTGTAGCCCATCCGCCTCAAGGTTGTGCGTGTTGTGGCTTCACAAATGCTTTGCTGCATACCTCGGTTGTAACGAGTGGTTATTTCAGTCACTGTTGCCCTTCTATCAGCTCGAACCAGTCTGGCCATTCTCCTCTGACCTCTGGCATCAACAAGGCATTTCCGCCCACAGAACTGCCGCTCACTGGATGTTTTTTCTTTTTCGGACCATTCTCTGTAAACCCTAGAGATGGTTGTGCGTGAAAATCCCAGTAGATTAGCAGTTTCTGAAATACTTAGACCAGCCCTTCTGGCACCAACAATCATGCCACGTTCAAAGTCACTCAAATCAACTTTCTTCCCCATACTGATGCTCGGTTTGAACTGCAGGAGATTGTCTTGACCATGTCTACATGCCTAAATGCACTGAGTTGCCGCCATGTGATTGGCTGCTTAGAAATTAAGTGTTAACGAGCAGTTGGACAGGTGTACCTAATAAAGTGGCCGGTGAGTGTATATATATATATATATATATATATATATATATATTTTTTTTTTATGTATGTGTATATATATATATATATATATATATATTTTTTTTTTTATATATATATATATATATCTATTTAACTTTAACGCTGGTGAAGGGGGGCCAAAATACTTAAGACCAATGCTGACGACTTCAATAGGAATAAAATAAACGCTATCGGACAACGTTGGACTACTAAGATGTGTGAAACGAGGTGTTTCACCACTAGTGAGGGGCCCTCCCGGAGGAGGCTCCCCCCTCTGCCTACCAACGGGGACTTAGGGTGGCAAAGACTCACCCTATCTTGGAGGTTAATTGTTTCCTTTTTGTTTTTTTTAGTTAGCACAAGTTGTCCAGATGTTCAGGTCTGTGCAGTTTTAAGCTGTCTGGAGGTGAATGAATGTAACATGGGTTTGGATCACTTAAATGCCATATAACAATATAAAACTAGTGTCACTTAATGTCAATGGGATGAATAATCCAATTAAAAGAAGTAAGGTTCTGGCTAAACTAAAGAAAGAAAGGGCTCAGGTACTATTTCTACAAGAAACCCATCTGCCCCAAAAAGAACACGAAAAGCTAAAACGCTTTGGATTTAGGAATACATTTTATAGTTCGTACAAACCTGGACGGAGGAGGGGAGTAGCTATTCTCATCACAAATACGGTTCAATTTGAATGCCTTAAAGAAGTTCGGGACACTGAAGGGAGATTTGTACTAGTTAAAGGGAAGTTAGAAAACAGAATGGTGACACAGGTCAATGTATATGCCCCCCCAGAGGGTACCAAATGTTTTCTCAGAGCTCTGTTTAACACTATTGCTATAGAAACTGAAGGTATTTTGATATGTGGAGGAGACTATAATGTGGTCATGAACCATAACTTAGATACAACAAGCCGAAAAGGAAGTAAGATGCATTTAACCAAGTTTATTAATACATTAGTCCAGGAAATGGGACTAATTGACGTATGGAGGGAACTTCACCCACAAGAAAGGGATTATACACACTACTCGGCATCTCATTCTGTCTACTCCCGAATCGACTACTTTGTAATCAATGCAAATGAATGCCACAGGGTAACAGAGAGTAAAATTGGGGTGGCTGATGTATCAGACCACAGTGGGATCAGCTTGACAATACACCTCAATAATAGGAAAATAAACACTGTCTGTAGGCTAAATGTGGGTATCTTAAATAGTAAGGGGTATGTGGAACAGATAAGAGAAGAAATAAAAAGATATATAGAAGAGAATGATAACGGGGAGGTAAACCCAGCAATACTGTGGGACAGTATGAAGGCAGTCATTCGTGGGAAACTAATCGCTTTGACAGCATCACTAAAAAAGGCTCGGCTGGCTATGTATAAATACAAAGTAGATAAACTGCAAGAACTCGAGCAGGAACACAAAAATACAAAAAACAAGTCTGTATTACAAAAAATAAAGAAGACAAGAGAAGAGATAAATGAGATACTCAGGACAGATATAGAAAAGAGGGCAAGATTTGTAAAGCAGACCTACTACGAATCAGGCACAAAAGCAACAAGACTTTTAGCTAGACGCTTACGGAAACAGCAGGCAGTTAACACGATTCATAAAATTAGGAACCCTCAAACCAACCAAATATCACATGACCCAGATGAAATTGAAAGAATATTTGAAGATTACTACAAGAAGCTCTATTCTAAACCTCTATCAGCAGATGAAAAAACAATAAGGGGCTTTCTTGACTCACTTGATCTGCCGTCTATTGGTAAGACACAGAATGACACTATTATGTCACAACTCACAGCTAAGGAGCTGGGAGCTGCAATAACTAGGCTAAAGGCTAGTAAATCTCCAGGTAGTGATGGGTTTCCACCGGAATGGTACAAGGCCTTTCAGAAGGAGCTAACACCTTTGCTTCTGCCTTGTTTTAACTGGACTCTTGACAAAGGTGGGGCCCCCCCATCGTGGAAGGAAGCAATCATTACAGTTTTACCTAAAGAAGGCAAAGATAAAGAGGATTGCAAAAATTATAGGCCAATTTCACTTCTAAATGTAGACTATAAATTATTTACATCACTTATATGTAAAAGATTAGAGACCTTCATTCCAGATTTGATCGACGAGGATCAAACTGGGTTCATTAAAGGACGCCAAACGCACGATAATATTAGAAGAACCCTTCATATTTTAGATAACGCTCGAAAAAGTGGTACAAGTACAATTCTTATAAGTTTAGACGCCGAAAAGGCATTTGATAGTGTTAGTTGGTTATTCTTATATGAGGCACTAAAGAGATTTGATTTTAACGACGGCGTAATTCAATCTATCAAAACTATTTATCAAGAGCCCACAGCGAGGATCAGAGTGAATGGGAGCCTGTCCAATTCAATCCAGCTGGAGAGGGGGACAAGACAGGGTTGTTGTCTGTCTCCTACTCTTTTTGCTTTATATGTTGAGCCTTTAGCACAGGCAATACGGCAGAATGGGGAACTGCAGGGTGTTAATATAGGGGGAACAGAACATGTAATTGGCCTTTTCGCGGATGATGTCATTATTTTCCTGCAACAACCAGATATATGTTTCCCACACCTAATGTATCAACTGGAAACGTATGAATATTATTCAGGATATAAACTGAATATATCAAAAACACAGATTCTCTCTCTAAATTATTCTCCAGCCTGACAAATAAGAGAGGCATATAATTTGAAATGGAATTCTAAAACAATGAAGTACCTTGGAGTAACTCTTACTAAAACCCTTAGTGATATGTACGAAAACAACTATAGTGAAATTGAGAAAAACATTCAAAAAGATATTGAAAGGTGGTCTACCCTTCCGTTAGACTTTAGTGCTAGAATACAAACTGTCAAAATGAATTTTCTACCTAAACTGTTATATTTATTTCAAGCTCTTCCAATTAATATCCCCCAAAACAAATTTATTGCTTGGGACAAGATGATCTCTAGATTAATTTGGAATGGTAAAAAACCAAGAATAAAACTTAAGACACTCCGACTAACTAGAAGCAAGGGTGGAATGGCTTTACCTAACCTTATAGAATATTTTTATGCAGCTCAGCTCAGACCTGTGGCCTGTTGGTGTAGTCCTGACTATGAGTCTAAATGGAAAGAAATAGAAAAGGGCATACAGGGCTATCCGACCCAGATACTGGTCGGGGATGAACATTTGATAGGTGCTTTAAGGCACGCTATGAACCCAATAATAGCATTTACATTAGAAATATAGAGTGCTGTAGTAAGAAAATACAAACTTAAGAGGGATATGTGCATATTGCGTTGGTTTGCGTATGACTCAAATTTTAAGCCGGGGATGTATGATCCAGTATTCAAAGAATGGGCACAAAAAGGTATGACAGCAATATGTACAGTTTCGAAAGGTAGAGAATTTCCAACCTTCCAAGATCTTAAGGCAAAATACGACCTAGAGAACAAAGATTTTTATAGATACATGCAGTTAAGAGACTATTTCACAAAAGAGATAAAGCCACTTGAAATGACAAATAAGGTGATTAAAGTCATTGTGGACTCGTACAAACAGAAGGGGTCTCGGCTCATCTCTGCTTTCTATCAAGCCCTGGGTGAGAGTAGGGGGGATACGACACTTTATATAAAAGCAAAATGGGAAGCAGAACTACAAATTCAGATACAAGAGGAGACATGGTATCGCATGTGCGAGACACAGTGTAGTTCTACAAGTTCCTTGATTTGGAGAGAGTTCTGCTGGAAAAACTTGGTTCGCTATTTCATAACACCGAAAATAAAATCGAGACAACTCGCTAAACAACAAAAATGCTGGAGATTGTGCGGGAATGTGGAATCAGACCATGCACACATCTTCTGGAACTGTACAAAAATGGGGACATACTGGCAAAATGTTAACCTAGTTGTTAAAAATGTTTTGGGATATGAAATTCCAAACACTTGTCTAGTGATGTACCTAGGGAATATTGAGGAGGTTGTAAGGAAAGAAGATCTGTATTTGACCAAAGTATTACTTGCATCCAGTAAGAAAGCGGTCACAAGAAATTGGCTCAATATCAATATCCCAAAACAGGAACAGTGGTTGGAAATTGTCCAGGAAATCTTTGAGATGGAAAAATTGACATACCTTTTGAGAGTCAAACAGAATGTCTTTGAAAAGAACTGGGAAAAATGGAACATTTATATGACACGTGACACGAACTGAACAAATGCCAAATAGAACAGTGGACTGTATAGCACACCATCTCCAGACAGATTGCTAGATTGTTAGTGTTATTACTATTGTTATTTTGATTTATGTATCATTTATTATTTTATTTTGTTGATATACATGTGACAATTTAATAAAAATGAAAGTTATAAAAAAATTTTAAAAAAACAAGTCTGCACCCATATGATTAAAACAATTATCGTCCAATTTCAAAATTGCCTGGCTTGTCTAAGGCAGTGTTTCCCAACCCTGTTCCTGGAGGCACACCAACACTACATATTTTCCAACTCTTCCTAATCGATCACACCTGAATCAACTCATCAGCTCATTAGTAGAGACTCCAAGACCAGAAATATATGGGTCAGAAAAGGGAGACATCCAAAATGTGCACTGCTGGTGTGCCTCAAGGAGCAGGGTTGGGAAACACTGGTCTAAGGTACTTGAAAAAGTTGTACTTAAACAAATATCCATCTTAACAAAGAATAATATTTTGGATAAATTTCAGTCTTGTTTTAGGGGTGGACACAGTACAGAATCAGCCCTTTTAAGGGTTGTTATGATCTTTTTTTCCAATTACGGATGCAGATAATCATGCTGCATTAATTTTATTGGATTTGTCAGAAGCCTTTATTGATCACAGGATCCATCTGATTTGCTTAAAGCAGTTTTTTGGTATTGAGGGGACGGTCCTAAAATAGTTTGCAGAGGCAAACTATTTTAGGACCGTCCCCTGAATACCATTTGGAATGTAGATCCTTTTTAGTGAAGATTAGTAACAACTACTCTGCTCCATCACCTATTTCCTGTGGGGTCCCACAAGCGTCCATGTTGGGTCCCATCCTGTTTTCATTGTATATGCTCCCATTGGGAATGATTTTTAAGAAGTATGGTATTTCTTTAGCCTGACTACGTCAGACTTCGTACTTCCGCTCAATTTCATTTCGCTTCTGTACTCAGTCTGAGACAGCGGCCTATCTATCTGTTTTCCTCCGGCCTGAAAACAGCCGGCCAATCAACGAACAGAGGGCGGGCTGAAAGCCGTGACGTAGTCGCTAAGCGCCGAGTTTAAGATTAGGTTAGTGAAAACGACCACGGATATGGAGACGCGGATGCAATTCACTCTGTTGTGGAGAATATTCCCGGCATTAGCAAACTGAAGCCCGAACAAGAAGAGTGTATATTAAACATTTTGAATGGAGGTGATGTTGTGGCCCTACTCCCTTTGGGAAAAGTTTAATTTATCAACTATTACCGATCGTCAGCGAGAAACTGGGGAGCCTTTTGACAGGTCAGTGTCTCCTTTTGTTTTCCAGGTCTTAAATATTGCCATGACATGCTGTAATCTTGCAATTAAGTTGCAGCATTTCCGGCAGACTCGAGATAAACAAAGAGCTGTGTTTAACAGAACTAATCCTAACTTTGACAGTTGGCTGCAACATTTTTTTTGTTTCTCTCTACTGTCAAATATCAGTTTAGAGGCCCTGATTGTACCGTGGATGCGTAGATTAACTTCGCATAATCTGCAAAAGTCGTTTACAGCCATGTTCACTCCGGTATTTCGCTCGCATCATCAAGTGTTTACAGCAGGTTTACAGTGGAAGTTCGATCATAGATTTGAGTTCGATGCATGATGTCTGTGGTTCGATGCGGCTGTGTCGGTGCATAACTCAACTCAACTTTATTTATATAGCACTTTCAACACCACAAGTGGAACCAAAGTGCTGTACAGAAGGTATAAAAAATTAAATAAAAACAAAGACATAAAAACAATGCAAACATGACATACACATACGTCGTATATAAACTTATCTGATTGGCTTACGGGTAACCAATGATTTTAAACTTCAGACAAGCGCCCCCTAGCGAGAGAGAAAACACTTCTCTATTGTGCCATTCCAGACTCTGTCTACGAAGCAAAGTGAAGTAGCAGAGTCTGGTATTACCAGGCTAGTATTTCTTACCATCTGTATGCAGATGACACTCAAGTCTACTTGCCGTTGAGATCCGGTAGTAAGGATTCCAATGCCATACTCCTTAGGTGTCTGCAGGAAGTAAAGCTGTGGATGGTTGAAAATCTCGTTCAATTGAATGAAAACAATACTGAAATAATAATTTTGGTCGCACAGCTAGTAGCCAAATGGTAATCGATCACTTATGCCTCGTTTCCACTGAGTGGTACGGTACGGTACAGTTCAGTTCGGTACGCAATTATTTGCGTTTCCACTGTCAAAAGTTGTGAATGGTACCAAAAAGCCGAACCGTACCGTACCACTTTTTGGGTACCCTTCCGTTGGGGTACCTAGCACAGTGGTGCGGTACTAAAAGGTGGAGCTAGACTCACTGCAGAACGTTGATTGGTTGACAGAGTATCGTCACTTGCGCGTGCTACAAGTGCATTAGAAGCAATAGAAAAAGTAGTTTTTTAAAGCTCAAATCTGTGGTTTATTTATAGATTTATGATAATTTGAAGATCCATTCCAAGCAATCACCGAGTCCTTGGCGCTCAAGTACCCCGACTGGAGCAGCCTTTCCCCGGCTAGTCGTTCTGATGTTTGCCGCTGACTCTGACGTCTCTGTACTGCAGTCAAGCCAGCCTCCACCTCGAAATGAGCGGTCAAACTAGCCGCCCCTATATTTCTCTATGCGCTTATACACTAGGTATTACGGTAAGACCGTCAACCATTCTGAAACCATTCAGTCAACCATTCTTCCAGCGAAGGCTATTTCAGTTAGTCCGTCCGTCCATCCATCTATCTATCTATCTATCTATCTATCTATCTATCTATCTATCTATCTATCTATCTATCTATCTATCTATCTATCTATCTATCTATCTATCTATCTATCTATCTATCTATCTATCTATCTATCTATCTATCTATCTATCTATCTATCTATCTGATGTTGTTTTACAAAATAAGAGCCCCCAAAACTCATATATTAGGCCTACCTATTGTCTCCATACATTCAGAAAATCATAAAAATAAAAGTCCTAATTTCCACAGACCAATTCCACCTCAGATGGAGAGGACACCTTCTCAACGTGTCCCCTGCAAAGTTTCAGGACATTCTGATGTTGTTTTACAAAATAAGAGCCCCCAAAACTCATATATTAGGCCTACCTATTGTCTCCATACATTCAGAAAATCATAAAAATAAAAGTCCTAATTTCCACAGACCAATTCCACCTCAGATGGAGAGGACACCTTCTCAACGTGTCCCCTGCAAAGTTTCAGGACATTCTGATGTTGTTTTACAAAATAAGAGCCCCCCAAACTCATATATTAGGCCTACCTATTGTCTCCATACATTCAGAAAATCATAAAAATAAAAGTCCTAATTTCCACAGACCAATTCCACCTCAGATGGAGAGGACACCTTCTCACCGTGCCCCCTGCAAAGTTTCAGGACATTCTGATGTTGTTTTACAAAATAAGAGCCCCCAAAACTCATATATCACCTGTTGTCTGCATACTTTCAGAAAATCATAAAAATAAAAGTCATAATTTCCACAGACCAATTCCACCTCAGATGGAGAGGACACCTTCTCACCGTGCCCCCTGCAAAGTTTCAGGACATTCTGATGTTGTTTTACAAAATAAGAGCCCCCAAAACTCATATATCACCTGTTGTCTGCATACATTCAGAAAATCATCAAAATAAAAGTCCTAATTTCCACAGACCAATTCCACCTCAGATGGAGAGGACACCTTCTCAACGTGTCCCCTGCAAAGTTTCAGGACATTCTGATGTTGTTTTACAAAATAAGAGCCTCCAAAACTCATATATCACCTGTTGTCTGCATACATTCAAAAAATCATAAAAATAAAAGTCCTAATTTCCACAGACCAATTCCACCTCAGATGGAGAGGACACCTTCTCACCGTGCCCCCTGCAAAGTTTCAGGACATTCTGATGTTGTTTTACAAAATAAGAGCCCCCAAAACTCATATATTAGGCCTACCTATTGTCTCCATACATTCAGAAAATCATAAAAATAAAAGTCCTAATTTCCACAGACCAATTCCACCTCAGATGGAGAGGACACCTTCTCAACGTGTCCCCTGCAAAGTTTCAGGACATTCTGATGTTGTTTTACAAAATAAGAGCCCCCAAAACTTATATATTAGGCCTACCTGTTGTCTCCATACATTCAGAAAATCATAAAAATAAAAGTCCTAATTTCCACAGACCAATTCCACCTCAGATGGAGAGGACACCTTCTCAAGGTGTCCCCTGCAAAGTTTCAGGACATTCTGATGTTGTTTTACAAAATAAGAGCCCCCAAAACTCATATATCACCTGTTGTCTGCATACATTCAGAAAATCATAAAAATAAAAGTCCTAATTTCCACAGACCAATTCCACCTCAGATGGAGAGGACACCTTCTCAACGTGTCCCCTGCAAAGTTTCAGGACATTCTGATGTTGTTTTACAAAATAAGAGCCCCCAAAACTCATATATTAGGCCTGCCTGTTGTCTCCATACATTCAGAAAATCATAAAAATAAAAGTCCTAATTTCCACAGACCAATTCCACCTCAGATGGAGAGGACACCTTCTCAACGTGTCCCCTGCAAAGTTTCAGGACATTCTGATGTTGTTTTACAAAATAAGAGCCTCCAAAACTCATATATCACCTGTTGTCTGCATACATTCAAAAAATCATAAAAATAAAAGTCCTAATTTGCACAGACCAATTCCACCTCAGATGGAGAGGACACCTTCTCACCGTGCCCCCTGCAAAGTTTCAGGACATTCTGATGTTGTTTTACAAAATAAGAGCCCCCAAAACTCATATACTAGGCCTACCTGTTGTCTGCATACATTCAGAAAATCATAAAAATAAAAGTCCTAGCTTCCACAGACAAATTCCACCTCAGCTGGAGAGTACACCTTCTCAAGGTGTCAACTACAATGTTTCAGGACATTCTGATGTTAATTTACAAAATAAGAGCCCCCCAAAACTCATATATTACCTGTTTTGTCTACACATTCAGAAAATCATAAAAATAAAAGTCCTAGCTTCCACAGAGCAATTCCACCTCAGCTGGAGAGTACACCTTCTCAAGGTGTCAACTGCAGTGTTTTAGGACATTCTGATGTTGTTTTACAAAATAAGAGCCCCCCAAAACTCATATATTACCTGTTTTGTCCATACATTCAGAAAATCAAAAAAATAAAAGTCCTAGCTTCCACAAACCAATTCCACCTCAGCTGGAGAGTACACCTTCTCAAAGTGTCAACTACAATGTTTCAGGACATTCTGATGTTGTTTTACAAAATAAGAGCCCCCCAAAACTCATATATTACCTGTTTTGTCCATATATTCAGAAAATCATAAAAATAAAAGTCCTAGCTTCCACAGACAAATTCCACCTCAGCTGGAGAGTACACCTTCTCAAGGTGTCAACTACAATGTTTCAGGACATTCTGATGTTGTTTTCCAAAATAAGAGCCCCCCAAAACTCATATATTAACTGTTTTGTCTACACATTCAGAAAATCATAAAAATAAAAGTCCTAGCTTGCACAGACCAATTCCACCTCAGCTGGAGAGTACACCTTCTCAAGGTGTCAACTACAATGTTTCAGGACATTCTGATGTTGTTTTACAAAATAAGAGCCCCCCAAAACTACGCTGTTTTGTCCATATATTCAGAAAATCATTAAAATAAAAGTCCTAGCTTCCACAGACCAATTCCACCTCAGCTGGAGAGTACACCTTCTCAAGGTGTCAACTACAATGTTTCAGGACATTCTGATGTTGTTTTACAAAATAAGAGCCCCCCAAAACTCATATATTACCTGTTTTGTCCATACATTCAGAAAATCATTAAAATAAAAGTCCTAGCTTCCACAGACAAATTCCACCTCAGCTGGAGAGTACACCTTCTCAAGGTGTCAACTGCAGTGTTTCGGGACATTCTGATGTTGTTTTACAAAATAAGAGCCCCCCAAAACTAATATATTACCTGTTTTGTCCATACATTCAGAAAATCATTAAAATAAAAGTCCTAGCTTCCACAGACCAATTCCACCTCATCTGGAGAGTACACCTTCTCAAGATGTCAACTGCAGTGTTTCAGGACATTCTGATGTTGTTTTACAAAATAAGAGCCCCCCAAAACTCATTTATTACCTGTTGTGTCCATACATTCAGAAAATTATACAAATAAAAGTCCTAGCTTCCACAGACCAATTCCACCTCAGCTGGAGAGTACACCTTCTCAAGGTGTCAACTGCAGTGTTTCAGGACATTCTGATGTTGTTTTACAAAATAAGAGCCCATCAAAACTCATATATTACCTGTTTTGTCCATACATTCAGAAGATCATTAAAATAAAAGTCCTAGCTTCCACAGACAAATTCCACCTCAGCTGGAGAGTACACCTTCTCAAGGTGTCAACTGCAGTGTTTCGGGACATTCTGATGTTGTTTTACAAAATAAGAGCCCCCCAAAACTAATATATTACCTGTTTTGTCCATACATTCAGAAAATCATTAAAATAAAAGTCCTAGCTTCCACAGACCAATTCCACCTCATCTGGAGAGTACACCTTCTCAAGATGTCAACTGCAGTGTTTCAGGACATTCTGATGTTGTTTTACAAAATAAGAGCCCCCCAAAACTCATTTATTACCTGTTGTGTCCATACATTCAGAAAATTATACAAATAAAAGTCCTATTTTCCACAGACCAATTCCACCTCATCTGGAGAGGACACCTTCTCACGGTGTCAACTACAATGTTTCAGGACATTCTGATGTTGTTTTACAAAATAAATGGCCTTTAAAGACTTCTATTCTCTTATGAGAGGTTCTCTCGTATTGCGTAAGTTGCTTACGCCACGGGAACCCCTTGTCAACGCCATGCGCGCCGAGCATTCACTGCATGAGTCCCGGGGGAAACCCGGGGAGCATAACATGCGGGAACAGGCGGCAGCAACGCGGGCCAGCACATGTAATAAGCACTTGATAGGAATACAGAGCGGCTCCGCCGGTCTACGTATAAACGCATGGAGTAAAGGCGGCCGGCAACGCGGGCCAACACCAGTACATAAGCACATAATAGGAAAAACTTAGAGCGGCTCCGCCGGTCGATGTATAGAGAGTCTCACCCTTTTGTGCAGCTCAACCAGAAGACATGAGAGTAGTGACATGAGAGTAACCGGCACATGCACCGCTGGGCAGAACATACACATCGCTAGACTGATAAAAGTTTAGCCTGCAAGGCGGCAACTTCCAGGTTATAAAACCTTACAAATGTAGAGGGGTAGGCCCAGCCTGCCGCCATACAAATATCGTGAATAGAAATCCCACTGGACCAAGCCCACGACGAAGCCATGCCTCTAGTGGAATGGGCCCTGATGCCCATAGGGCACTGCAGGTGTTTGGACGCATAAGCTGCGGCTATAGTGTCCACTATCCATCTGGACAGGCTATGTTTCGAGGCAGCGAGACCCTTGGTGCGCCCTCCAAACAAAACAAAGAGCTGCTCAGAACGCCTGAAGGCGGCGGAGCGCGTGATGTAAACTCTCAGCGCCCTGACGGGGCATAGGAGGTTATCACTGTCTTCGCTATCGGATGCTGGCAGAGCCGATAGGGAGATGACCTGTGCTCTAAAAGGCGTGCCAATCGCCTTAGGGACATAACCATGTCTCGGTTTGAGGATAACTTTAGAGTCGTTTGGTCCGAACTCGAGACACGCGGGGCTAACAGATAGCGCGTGTATATCCCCCACACGTTTTACTGATGACACAGCTATCAGAAAAACGGTCTTGAGCGAGAGGTACTTTAGGTCCACGGATTCTAACGGTTCAAAGGGAAACACTTTCAGGGCCTCTAAGACCAAAGAAAGATCCCAAATAGGAACCGAAGGGAGCCGCAGGGGATTCATCCTCCTTGCTCCTCTGAGGAACCGGATGATGAGTTTGTTCCTTCCTATCGTTTTGCCGCGTGCCGCGCGCCGACTCCGTGAACGCTGCAATGTCCGCAACGTACACTTTAAGTGTGGAAGGGGACCTGGCTATTTCCAACAGCTCTTGAAGGAAGGAAAGCACCCACGAAACCCCACATGTGCGTGGGTCCAGCCTCTTTGTAACGCACCATTCGGAGAACACCGACCATTAGGACGCATAGAGCCTTCTCGTAGAAGGAGCTCTAGACTGTGTGATCGTGTTCACGACCCCTTCTGGCAAAGCAATGGGTATTCGTTGATCATCCACGCATGCAGAGACCAGCGCTCTTGGGTGGGGATGCCAAATTGATCCACCGGCTTGAGAGAGATCTTTCCTCACCGGGATCGGAAGTTGAACCCAAGTTTGGTTCTCCCATCGCGGGGCTATGAGGAGGACTGAGCGGCGCGTTTCCCTGATCCTCTTGATTTCCTGTGGTAACAGCGAGATCGGAGGAAAAGCGTACAGCGGGCAGCTGGGCGAGGTTTGGGCCAGCGCATCCTTGCTCTTCGAGAAGAATCTCGGGCAATGAGCATTGTCTTTTGACACAAAAAGGTCGACTTCCGCTTTGCCGAAAAGGCGCCATAGTGACTGGACTGTCTGAGGGTGCAAGGACCATTCTCCCGGGGGAATGTTGTCCCTGGACAGTCTGTCTGGGCTGACATTCTCGAGGCCCGGTACATGTGCGGCTCTCAGCAGGCGCAACGAGTGATGGGCCCACACGAGAAGGCGTTCCATCAGTTTGCAGAGATTCCTGGATCTGACACCGCCTTGGTGGTTCACGTAGGACACCACAGACATGTTGTCTGAGCGGACTAGAACATGGTGGCCCCGTATGTGTGGGAGGAAGCGCTTCAGCGCGTTCTCGACCGCTACCATCTCCAGACAGTTTTATGAAGGCATCTCTCTTGGTCTGACCACATGCCAAAGACCGTTCTGCCCTCGAAAAGAGCACCCCAACCTAAGTTGGAGGCCTCTATCGAGATAACCTTCCGGTGTGAGACAGCTCCCATTGTCACTCTCCGCTAGTACCAGTCGGCCGCTAACCAGGGTCTCAGTGCTAAAACGCAGCTCTGAGTCACCCTGATTCGTATGCCGCCGGACGCCCAGGCTCGGTGAGGCACTCGAGCGTTCAACCAGAGTTGCAGCGGGCGCATACGCAGTAGACCCAGCTGAAGCACTGCTGCAGCTGATGCCATACAACCCAGCATCCTCTGAAATGTTTTTAGAGGTGCAACTCTGTCTTTCTGGAAAGATGCGGCCAGGCGTTGAACACAACGCGCGCCGTGTTGACAGCCGGGCCGTCATGGCCACAGAGTCCAGGTCTATACCCAGAAAAGAGGCTGACTGACTGGACAGTAGGGGTGTAACGATTCATTCGTTTTCTCGATGCATCGATTACAAATCCTGACGATGCATATGCATCGATCTTGAAACATGTATTTCGAATTGTGAATCGTTTATTTCGGTCAATATTCGATTTAAAATGCTAAGAATCGAATAATTTGCGATTCTATATCGATTCAGTGCTTTAAAACATATAAACATTAAATGACTACATGCGCGAATTAATGAGGCGTTGTGCGGCGTCATTTCGCGTCCTCACAGCTCTCACATACTCGCTGCACTCTTACCATCTTTCACTGGATTTCGCTCGCGCTCGGTCCCATAGCTCTCATCTACAGATTTTTGAGCAGTCCGTGTTTGAGCTCTCCTCAGGACAGCCATTAGTGTTCACATGAGCAGATGACAGCTCTCTATCGAGAAAGCAAGCCATTGATAAAGCTGCCATATCTTTGCGCGGGCTGCTATGAAACAACGCGTTCGTTGCGTGGAAACGTGACCGTTATTTCTTTAAGATAAGATACTGAAGTTTTACGGAAATGGGTCATACCCGTCCTGAGCAGTTAAAGTAAAACCCCACTTATTCAAGGGTGCGCATTTATTACATGGAAAGAGAAAACGTATAATAGGTGTCTAAAATGCACACGCTTCCGATTAATCATGAATGATGAATGAAATGTAACTTAATGTCGTTAAACTGAGCTGATGAAATAACTACAACATTAATTACACTGAAATAAGAGCGCGTGGTTTATCCATCAATCAGATGCGCATTAAAGTTGCATTCGTAATCGTTAATATAGCACAAGTAGACAGCCGGCGCGTTTTCTTTCAGAATCACAAGGAAAATGTTCAGTCGGATAAAGAGAACAAAAAGCTATTCCATGAGGAAACGTTAGTTAAGGTTTTAGTTGGTAAAGTTCATGGTATTTTTAGTCTCACACTGGAAGGATGTTTAATGTAGGAACACTTTAAGGTTGTGTATCCATTCCTACAAAATAGTTAGCATGATGAACTATACTTTTAAAGCCTTTTTAAATCTTGGTTTACATTTTTACAAATGCTAATTTATAGGCTTTGGAAATATTTTTTATAATAATAGATTCATTAAAAATTAACATGAACTAACATTAACAATAGACAAAATGTTGTTGTTGTTGTTTTTTTGTTTTTTTTCCCCCCACTCTCTGACCCCCGAAGGCAGCTGTATTCACACCCTGACTAAGACCCATTGGGGGAAGCATTTAAATAATCCTATGAATGCATATACAAAATTAAGAATCGAATCGAATTAATCGAATCGCATCGAATTTTAATGTGAATCGCATTGAATCGAATCTTTCTGAATTTGCAAAAATCGTTCTTGAATCGAATCGAAAACCTATGAATCGTGAATCGAATCGATTCGCTGCCTACCCAAAGATTCACAGCCCTACTGGACAGTAATGAGCTCTTGGTCCAGTTGACCGTGAGACCCAGGGTTTCCAGGTGACTGAGAAGCACCGTTCTGTGAGAAATAAGTTCTTTCTCTGACTGTGCTAGAATCAGCCAATCGTCCAAATAGTTCAAAATCCACATGCCCTGACTTCTCAGGGGAGCGAGGACCGTGTCCATGCACTTCGTGAAAGTACAGGGTGCTAAAGATAGGCCAAACGGCAGGACAGTGTATTGATGTACCTGACCGTCGAAGGCGAATCTCAAGAATGGCCTGTGACGGGGTACTATCTGAATCTGAAAGTAAGCGTCTTTCAGATCGAGGGAAATAAACCAGTCCCCCGGGCCAATTTGTGCGAGGATCTGTCTGGTTGAGAGCATTTTGAACGGTCGTCTCATAAAAGCTCTGATCAAATATCTCATATCTAATATCGGTCTGAGAGCTCCGTCCTTCTTGGCCACGAGGAAGTAACGGCTGTAAAAGCCTGACTCGCTCAGAGAAGGAGGTACCGGTTCTATGGCTCCCTTGCACAGTAGTTTCGCTATTTCTGCATGAAGTAGGTGTGCTACTTCCCCATTCACTCTTGTCTCGGTTCGCGCTCGAAAGTGCGGGGGACGGCGAGCAAACTGCAATGAATAGCCCTGCTTTACTGTGCTCAGCACCCATTCTGACGCGCCTGGAATAACTTCCCATGCTTTTGCATGCAGGGCTAGGTCTCCAGGTTCCGATTGCCGCATTCTGCGGGCTCGAGTACCTGATTTGGAGGTGTGGGTGCAGTGCGCACGCTCTCGGTACTCGAATATGGCGGCTCGCAGACAGCGATGGCTGGCCGTTTTATACACGATGTCCCGGTGGCTTTGGATGGGGAGCATATTGTGCGAGGAACGGGGCGCACCGGGGGTAAGATGCTTGTCAGTAAGTGTGAGCGCTCGTGAGTGGGCACAGGACTTACATCTGTAATGTGACAGGCAGGGAGTGGCCGTGAAACAGAGCGGGTAGTGAGTAGGTGTGGGCACGGGGTCGCAGGCACATGTCCTACATCTAACACTCGAGCGGCTTTTGCCAGCTTTATGAGAGTGGGCTCTGTGAGAGACACGGGGCTTGTGTGTAGG
This sequence comes from Rhinichthys klamathensis goyatoka, assembly GCF_029890125.1. NCBI lineage: Eukaryota > Metazoa > Chordata > Actinopteri > Cypriniformes > Leuciscidae > Rhinichthys > Rhinichthys klamathensis. The sequence continues at coordinate 5,442,120 of NW_026606800.1, forward strand.
AGTGAACATTGAGACGTGGGCACATTTTCTACACTTAAAACACATGCGGCGTGAGCCGGACAACCAGACATTATGCTCTTTTTGACATTTCTTTGGGTTGCCGTGACAACGGCAGTTGTATACAGGCGAGTGGGTTGTGTCACCGGCTCGTTGGCTGTGTAAAACACATCTGCAGTAGCCATAACTACGGCAGACTGGCAGAGTGGAAAACTTTGACGGTGGACCGGCCGCGGCGGGGCTTAACCGTCTTTTCCTCCTTCGAGCTGCTAGGAGGACTTCGCGGGCTCAGGTTTCAGCGTGATCTTAGGCTGGAGTCCCCGCCCTGTCGACGCTGCGAAGACGGAGGTTGAGCCGGACGCTGAGTGAGGCTTCGAGCAGGCTGGTCCCGAGGGCGGCGTGCGGGTGAGCTCGAGCGTCAAGGCATAAAAAGGTTCATAGCCTGCGTGGTCTTTTGTACCTCCAAAAAGCGGCTTACGATCCCGCTAACCGCTGGGCCAAAGAGGCCGGTGGCGGAGAATGGGGCGTTGAGGAAAACAGCCCACTCGGACTCCCTCATGTCGGCGAGCGTCAACCAGAGGTGCCGCTCTGTGACGGTCAGCGAGGACATGCACCTTCCAAGAGCCTGGGCAGCGGATTTAGCAGCGCGAAGGGAGAGGTCCGTCGCGCTGCGCAAATCCGTGATGGAGGCAGGATCCGGGCCTTTCTCATCCAGCTCACGGAGGAGATCGGCTTGGAGGATTTGTAGGACTGCCATGGAGTGCAAGGCTGAGGCAGCCTGTCTGGTGGCGGTGAAAGCGCGGCCGACAAGGGCTGATGTAGTTCTGTAGGTCTTGGACGGGAGGGAAGCCTTTGAACGCCATCCAGAAGGCAGGCAAAGGTGCGCTGCAACCGCTTCTTCCACTGGGGGGATGGAGCTATACCCTTTCTTGGCGGCGCCGTCAACCTGTGAGAGCGCCGAGGAGACTTGAGAGTGGACTCTCGCGGAGAACGGAGCATTCCACGATTTGGAAAGCTCAGCGTGGAGCTCTGGCAGGAAGGGTGCAGTCCTGGATGCGGGTGCTTGGCGGCGGCGATGAAGGAAACAGCTGTCGAGTCTGTTCAGCGTGGGCTCATCAGGCGCTGACCACTCGAGGCCAAGTTGGTCAACGGCCTTGGTGAGGAGGCGCAGGAGTTGCGCATCCACGCCGGCCCGAGTACGACCGGACTCCTGGACTGATGAGGAGGCAGAGTGGTGTGAACCGGACCATCCCTCGCTGTCAGAAGCCAGGATAGAGCAGCTGTCAGCGGCGGCGTCCTCATCCACTTCGACCGCTTAATCCCCTGAGGAGGCGCGGGCGGAAGCCGGCGTGGAGAAGGAGATAAAAAAGCTTGAGGAAAGGCTTCCGGCGAGCTTTTAGGCGCCACATCGGTCTCCGGTGGCCTCTGGGAGCGGCGCTTCTTTCTGCGCGGCCCAGCAGGCAGAGTGACAGCTTCGTCTTTGAAAGCTTCAAGTCGAGCCCGCAGGGTCGACATTGAAAGCTCCTCGCACTCAGGGCAGCCGCCCGAAGAGAGCACGGCGACGGCGTGCTCACGGCCCAGACAGAGATCGCAGATGAGATGGCGGTCTCCGTGGGTGAGCGGGGCTCGGCACGAGCCACAGGAAGAGCGAGGAATTTTGAGAAAAACGCCTCGCGCTCTTTTACAAGAGAAAATTGTGTGGACACACACACAGCAGAAAAGGATATAATCGCCGCATAGCGCAGCAGGCATGGATGGCGTAAGGCGGCGAAGACGGCCGGCTTCCTCAGACGCTTTCCTAGGATTGCTGGTCGCTTGTTTAGATGGCGGCAGCTTCGCTGAAGAGATGAAAATCAGAGTTCAGCCTGTTGAGCCCTTCTTTTATATACGCTAGCCACACCCATTTTGGCAGGCTGTGACGCGTGGAGGGCGTGTAGGGCTCACCGGCAGGCTGCTGCAGTTGCCGCAGGACAGCCAATGAGCACGCTTATGCAGCCTGCTATGTTCTGCTGTCTGCCGCACTGCGTTGACAATAAATACAAAATTAAGGATAATTTTTGGCTTCAGATCTCGAGAAAAGATTACTTTACCCGTAGTGTAAGCAACTTACGCAATACGAGAGAACCTCTCGTAAGAAAACAGAAGTCTTTAAAGGCCATTTATTTTGGAAAACAACATGAGAATGTCCTGAAACATTTTAGTTGACACCGTGAGAAGGAGTCCTCTCCATCTGAGGTGAAATTGGTCTGTGTAAGCTAGGACTTTTATTTTTAGGATTTTCTGAATGTGTTGACAAAACAGCATATATATGTGTTTTGGGGGGCTCTTATTTTGTAAAACAACATCAGAATGTCCTGAAACACTGCAGTTGACACCTTGAGAAGGTGTACTCTCCAGCTGAGGTGGAATTTGTCTGTGGAAGCTAGGACTTTTATTTTAATGATTTTCTGAATGTATGGACAAAACAGGTAATATATGAGTTTTGGGGGGCTCTTATTTTGTAAAACAACATCAGAATGTCCCGAAACACTGCAGTTGACACCTTGAGAAGGTGTACTCTCCAGCTGAGGTGGAATTTGTCTGTGGAAGCTAGGACTTTTATTTTAATGATTTTCTGAATATATGGACAAAACAGCGTAGTTTTTGGGGGCTCTTATTTTGTAAAACAACATCAGAATGTCCTGAAACATTGTAGTTGACACCTTGAGAAGGTGTACTCTCCAGCTGAGGTGGAATTGGTCTGTGCAAGCTAGGACTTTTATTTTTATGATTTTCTGAATGTGTAGACAAAACAGTTAATATATGAGTTTTGGGGGGCTCTTATTTTGAAAAAAAAACATCAGAATGTCCTGAAACATTGTAGTTGACACCTTGAGAAGGTGTACTCTCCAGCTGAGGTGGAATTTGTCTGTGGAAGCTAGGACTTTTATTTTTATGATTTTCTGAATATATGGACAAAACAGGTAATATATGAGTTTTGGGGGGCTCTTATTTTGTAAAAACAACATCAGAATGTCCTGAAACATTGTAGTTGACACTTTGAGAAGGTGTACTCTCCAGCTGAGGTGGAATTGGTCTGTGGAAGCTAGGACTTTTATTTTTTGATTTTCTGAATGTATGGACAAAACAGGTAATATATGAGTTTTGGGGGGCTCTTATTTTGTAAAACAACATCAGAATGTCCTAAAACACTGCAGTTGACACCTTGAGAAGGTGTACTCTCCAGCTGAGGTGGAATTGCTCTGTGGAAGCTAGGACTTTTATTTTTATGATTTTCTGAATGTGTAGACAAAACAGGTAATATATGAGTTTTGGGGGGCTCTTATTTTGTAAATTAACATCAGAATGTCCTGAAACATTGTAGTTGACACCTTGAGAAGGTGTCCTCTCCATCTGAGGTGGAATTGGTCTGTGGAAATTAGGACTTTTATTTTTATGATTTTCTGAATGTATGGAGACAACAGGCAGGCCTAATATATGAGTTTTGGGGGCTCTTATTTTGTAAAACAACATCAGAATGTCCTGAAACTTTGCAGGGGACACGTTGAGAAGGTGTCCTCTCCATCTGAGGTGGAATTGGTCTGTGGAAATTAGGACTTTTATTTTTATGATTTTCTGAATGTATGGAGACAATAGGTAGGCCTAATATATGAGTTTTGGGGGCTCTTATTTTGTAAAACAACATCAGAATGTCCTGAAACTTTGCAGGGGACACGTTGAGAAGGTGTCCTCTCCATCTGAGGTGGAATTGGTCTGTGGAAATTAGGACTTTTATTTTTATGATTTTCTGAATGTATGGAGACAATAGGTAGGCCTAATATGAGTTTTGGGGGCTCTTATTTTGTAAAACAACATGATAGATAGATAGATAGATAGATAGATAGATAGATAGATAGATAGATAGATAGATAGATAGATAGATAGATAGATAGATAGATAGATAGATAGATGGATAGATGGATAGATGGATGGATGGATGGATGGATGGATGGATGGATGGATGGATGGATGGATGGACGGACGGACGGACGGACTAACTGAAATAGCCTTCGCTGGAAGAATGGTTGACTGAATGGTTTCAGAATGGTTGACGGTCTTACCGTAATACCTAGTGTATAAGCGCATAGAGAAATATAGGGGCGGCTAGTTTGACCGCTCATTTCGAGGTGGAGGCTGGCTTGACTGCAGTGTCTCAGTAGTGGTTAAACATGAGATTTAACTCGTCTTGTACAGACCTAACATGCGATCTTTGGTCTCGTGAATCTATAATTCGTTCCCTGGCCAATAGTTTTGGCAGAAGGCTAAGTGAAGTTTCATATATTTGAGCGCTGAATTTGTATATTTGACTGAATTGTTTGCTTTATGTTATTAAAGCTTTACTGTATATCTTTTTGTACCTTTTACTTATACTTTTATAATGGCTATTATTAATAAAACTGAAATTCAACAAAAATAGATAGTTTTGTAAAAAAAAATTTTTATTACAAGATCATCTGTAATGTTGTTTATTGCAACATTTGTACCAATGCAATATGCAATACATTGCCTGGAATATGTTTAATATTTTTAAATTTAAACGAAAAGAGGCAGGATTGTGTTTTATATTTAGTTTTGTTATAAATATAACGTTACATACATGCAGTGAATATAATCAATAGTCAATATCAATCAATCAATCAATATAATCAATATGCGTTGCCCACATTTGTGTGCTTATAATGTTTAAAATGTATTTAAATTAAATCGAAAAGAAGCAGAGTGGTGTTTTATAACATATTTCGTTTTATTGTTGCCTAAAATGTATATAACCGGAGTAGCAGAGCGAGCTGAGTGGCGCATTCAAGAACGCGCTGTTCCATCAGCAGAATTACTGGACTCGCGTCCTCGGGATCATTCTCCTGAGTCGGACTTTGCGTGGCTACTTGGTATTGAGAAAGCCTAATGCCAGCGCTTGTTTCTTGTGACAAACATCCCGAGAAGCAAGAACAAGATCTGCTGTCTGTCATCCATTGTTGTTTACTATGTTGCTTTCTTCGCGCGAAAATGACATCGATCGCTTCTTTCCGGCAAACACCACGCCTATCAAGTAAGGGTACTGTTGGCAGTGACGCTAGCCGGATCATGCTGTACTGACCCGAACCGTACTGTACTGTACCGTACCGTACCGTACGCCTCAATGGAAACGAGCCATTAGGCCCATGGAAGGGGTACCTGCAGGATCAAGTAAAGAACTTGGGAGTCATTTTTGACTCATCCATCATTTTTGATTGACAGATAAAGACAGTGGTTCGTAATTGCTTCTTCTATTTAAAGCTCCAGTCCGTAACTTTTTTAAGTTAAAAATAATCCAAAATAATTATATTAAAAAAAACGTATTCTGCCAGTGGTCAAAACTATCTGCTTGCCATAGCTAGATTCAAAACGGTTAGCTTGTAATAATGATTTTAATTCCAGTGGTACTGGTGGGTTTCCGCGGGAAATTCGAGCATGTCTTTGCGTCATTACGTCACACCCGTACACATAAAGAAGGAGTTTCGGCTAGCCGGCTATACTGCGCGTGACGAGATGTTTAGATGTATAGGCTTTTCTCGCAGCACTTTACATAATTAAACTTATGGCATCCAGAAAGATCCAAACAACAATCATCAGTGTCAACTGGAGATTCAGCAGTTATAAAACCCAAAAGACTTCGTACTTCGGATTTAAGGTGGCTAGAGAAAGAGAAAGAAACCGTCTCATGAGAACACAAGGATTTAAACATCGGCGGGGCTTTTGAAAAGTGCGTGAACTCCGTGTTTTGAAGGGGTTCAAAACGGAAGAAGAGACGGCTTTTTTCTGCTGAACAAGTAAGACATTTCAATAGTTCAATCGTGTAACAGTACGTTTTCTTAATTCACAGTTATGGAGTTTCCTTTGTTGTGCCTTTCTCGTTTTGCTATTATGGAGAATATGAATTCTGAACTACACAGGTAACCATAAAACATTAAATTTAACATTAGTCACGCAATGCTGATGTTGTTAACATGAACAATTTGAGAACAAAGTAGGCTATAATTTGCACGGTTGCTGTAAATCGCGTTGATTAAATCTAACGAAGCTTATCATGTCGAATGCTTTTTCCCCCTTAGTTGGTCAGAACAAAAATGGATGTTACTTACTTGTTCAGAAGACATTTTCTTATGAAAATTCTTATGTTGGTCAAACTTTCAAAAAGTCAATCTGTGATTCTGTATGACAGTATCCACACAGCGCGGTGACTGACAGCAGCACTCGCCTCAAAGCACTGTGTTCATCCGCGCTGTTTCATGCCGATTTACAACCCACGTAAAGATAATAATTCCGCGAATCACTGCAGTTACAGATTTCGAACAGAGAGATGGCGACAAAGAGGAAAAGCTACGGACTGCAGCTTTAAGAGCAATAGCCAAATTGAAACTAATTCTCTTAGCCAGCAACCTGAAAAAAGTTGTCCACGCTTATATTTCTTCCCGTTTAGATTATTGTAGTGCACTTTATGTTGGGACCTGTCAAACACACATTGCCCGCTTGCAGCAAGTACAAAATCCTGCTGCAAGGTTGTTGATGAATGCTGGGAAACCGGATAATGTTATCTTTTTTAGGTTGGCTACCAATACATTTTAGGATACAGTATAGATTCTGATATATGTTTTTAAAGCACTTCACGGAATGGCACCAGAATACTTAGCTGAGCTTATTAAGCCCTACAGTTCAGGCATAGATCATCAAACTAGTTTCTTCTAACTATTCCCCGTGCACGTCTCAAATTAAAGAGTGATCGTGCTTTCTCTGTCGCTGCTATAATCTGCCATTGGATAGATCTTCCTTAAGGACCGCTTAAAATCTTATCTGTACTCTTTGGCATTTTAGTACATTAGTACATGGATGTTTTTATGTTTTATCTTATTGTTCTGTTGGTTTTATGGCAATGTACAGCATTTTGGATCTACGGTGGTAGCCTGTAAGGTGCTAAATAAATAAATAAACGAACGAACGAAAGGACAGGAAAGGAAAATGTAACAGTTCATTATTTCAAGTCATTTTAATTTGCAAACGATTCAAAACTGTAACAAAAATTGGCAGTGATTAAGACCTCTGCCTGGTGAGGAAAGAAATCAATTTCTTGTAAAAGGATTTCATAGTGTCTTTCCATGAAAATGGCAACAAATAAAATCATGCTCAAATAGAGTTTATTTATTTGTTTTTAATTTGTAATATGTTTCAGAAGTTCAGAATTTATTGGTTTAATATATTTATTATTTATATGATTATAATGATAATAAAATGGACTTTGGAATAATACTGCAATGCATTCACATTTCTACGGTTTCATATTTATATAACTTATAATAAGAAAAAAATGTATAGGACACATTATAGTGGATTCAAAAGCTTCAAACAAAGCCACACACATTATGTGCTTTTCTACATGATCAACTTGTGTATAAATGTGCTGAAGCCATAGAGACACACAACGCTAATAAAAACCCACTGTCACACATTTAACACTGATTTAAACATCTTTACACTTCCTCACATCCTGGCCTCTAATACGTGTCCCGATACACTGAACTCTCTTGAACAAGTGATCAATACCTGAAAGGAAAGAGAGATTGATTTCTTCCCTGCTCGCATCCATCAGTGTCTCTAAAATGAATACATCCATCTGTAAGCATATTGCTTATCGACCCCGGGTAAACAGAGATACAAAGCAAATGCACAATTATCAAGATGCATTGAGATGTTGTATGAGACTGTTTGTCGTTTGACAGTTGGTCCGTCTGAAGAATGTGGGCTCCTTGACTTGGTCAGAATATGAAGGGCGTCCCTATGTCCAGCTGATTTAAAAAGATCTTGGTAGCTATAACTATGTGTTTCTGTGCAGTTCACTAATAACTCAATAACACTACAGTTCAAAAGTTTTTAAAGAAGTCTCTTATGCTCACTAAGGCAGCATTTATTAGGAAAATACAGCAAATAATATTTGAAAATATTATTACATTTCAAAACTATTTTCTATTTTAATATATTTTATGAGCAGCCATTTATCCCGTCTTCAGTGCCACATTATCCTTCAGAAATAATTGTAATATCCTGATTTGGTGCTCCAAAAAAAAAATCTTTATTATCAGTCATGCTGCTTATTTTTGTGGAAACAGTAAGTGATACATATATATATTATATATATATATATATATTTTTTTTTTTATTATTATTATTTTTTGTATTTTTTTTTTCAGGATTCTATGATGAAAAAACCCCAGCAGTTTTTTGAAATAGAATAATTTCGGCATAAATAAAATATACATATATATCTTACCCAAACGTTTGAATAGCTATAGCATCTAAAACGGTTAGTTCACCAAATGACAATGAAAATTCTGTCATCATTTACTCACCCCATAAAGATATTTTTACTAAAATCTGAGAGCTTTCAGTCCCTTCATTGACAGTATGCATCTACCACATTCAAGGTCCAGAACGATAGGAAAGACATCATTAAAGTAATCCATGTGACTCAAGTGGTTTAACCTCAATTTTATGAAGCGACGCAAGTGCTGTTTGCAGGTAAATATTTTTAGAAATAAAGTGGTAAATTGTTTTTTATGCAATCCAGTAGGATGAGCACCACGACACATGCGTGTTGTTCTGTGAACACGCTTTGGATATATTATTATTTTATAAATATAGAGGTATAAATTATAAGCAAACTAAGCACTTGTGTCGCTTCATAAAATTGAGGTTAAACCACTGGAGTCACATGGATTACTTTAATGATGTCTTTCCTATGTTCTGGACCTTCAATGTGTAAATTGTGTTGCTCCCAATGGAGGGACTGAAAGCTCTTCATCAAAAAGATCTTCATTTGTGCCCCGAAGATGAACGAAGGTCTTAGGGGTTTGGAACGACATGAGGGTGAATTATTAATGACAGAATTGTAATTTTTGGGTGAACTAACACTTTAAATATAATGTGTGTAGCATCTTTTACCAAAGTCACCTATAAACCAATCTAACGAGCCTCTTAATTCATCATTATACATGCATTTTTGTCCATCCTCAATGAGCAACAAAGCTGCTTTTTATACCAATTCAGTATTTTTGTCTTTGATGTGAATAAATCTATCAATCAAGTAATCATAGGCTTATTTATCTTTTAATCAATATACCACATTTATTCATTTACCAGACAATTTTATCCAATGCAACAAGTCATTTAAAAATCGTATTAAAAGTAATGGCTTCCAATGTAAGCCTCTTCTTAATTAAATATATTTATATTTAATGTATGCATTATTTCTACAGTCTCTTTGGGATGTTGTATGACAAATGTTATGCAGGAGAAGGTCTGGCAAATGCACTCGGCTCTATTTTAAGTTCCCAGAGCTGTAAATTATGCAGAGACTGGATTGTAGCGGATGTGTTGATATCCTCCTCTCACATCTCTGACACACGGTACAGTCAGGGCTAGCAAGCATAACAGCGGGATGATACATGTGAGAAGCTTAGTCACCAAATGAACTTCATACTCAAGTTTGGAGGACGATCACAACTTTATTGTGCTTTCAATGGATTTTTTTTTTAAATTCACATCCCACATTTCACAAATGTAGACATTTCAGACTTTTGCTGCACAACATTAATTCATTCATTTTGCACTGAGTGTTGTGTAGTCACAAAAAGGCTTTTCACACTGCGCTTAACCCCAGGCTGTTCATGGTTATCATCATTCTAAACGCTATTCCGCTTTTAACCCAGGGGTAAAGGAACGTTTCACACTTGTAATTTAGAAGCGGGGTTAGCACCACTTTTTCTCTGGGGTTATGAAACCTACTCGAAAGCATGCAGGGATAGCACCACTTTCGTATTATTAATCCCACATTGCAGTGATAAACTTGTACAGTGCAAGTGTGCCGAACACGTCCTGAAAAGTAAAGCCAAAACATTTCGATCACTCCCTTGTTGCTGGCTGCAGCATAGGTCATAAACTCCGCCCTCTCCATGTAATCGAATAGGACATGTGCCAAAGTAAAAAATCCAATCACACTTCAAATTATTTTTTCCCAAAGATGGTTTCTGTCATATTAAGTTGTTCTTATCACACTGACGTATGTTCAAGTGTTTGTTTTTCCAATAAGTTTGATTTTAGTTAGTTATTTGAGGCTATAGAAATGGGGTGTAACGTCATTGCGATTGAAACTGTGGGAGTGTGGGAGGGACCTTAATACCGCGGCCGGCTACACCACAGAATCACTACTGCGCAGACTCAGGCTCCAAATTACGTAATCTGCACGTCAACGACAGCCATTTCTTCTTCTACAGTGTCTTCATTTTTCTACAGTGGAATATGACACCTCCACTGATTCTATATAGATCAGTGGACACGTCATATATCTTTTTTAGTCTATGGAACAGTGTGAAATCAAACGATGCAGTGCAAGAATGTTACGACTGGATGCTTAGCAACTGACAACCAATAGCGTGCCTCATATATTCATAGTCACAGCACGTTGTATAAACAGTAGTTTCAGCATTTGAGGGGGACAAATTTAAAATGGTGACAGAAAATGCAACAGTTTCATACCTTTATAGTGTGAAAAGTCCATTCAGGAAAAACTTGACAGTCCAGTCGGCAATAAATAGGATATGATGACACGCAATGCTAGAGTCATTATGGAAGCATACGTGGGGCGGGTGTCCAATCAGTGACACTGACACTGCAAATAAGAACGTTAACCCAGGTTGACAGTGTGAAACAGCAGCGTATGAATACTCAGGATTAATTGTTAACCTCTGGTAAATTATGAGAAATGTAAAACATGAAGCAAGGTAGCAGGATTCCATTTACCAGGGGTTTAGAATGACCCATTTCAAGTGTTAAAAGCCCTATAGTCACATATCGCATACCTTCTGTGTTGCCTGGTCTTGCAGCTCAGGAGAATGACCACAAAAACACTTCCAAGTAGCACCAAGGCAGATTGCCTGTCAAGATCCATGCCTGTTGGAATTGAGGATGTGATAAAACATCCTAAATGCACCCCACATTATTGCTTGTTCCATCGGAAATGCATCTGTCATGAAGTGCATTTTATCAGAAGTCTATTCATGGAGCTCAAAATGAATATTTCAGAGAACAAGATGCCTGTTTGACACAGCACATGACACCTGAGCAGAAATGTACTTGCTGAGAATATGCATTGATGCACTGATGTTTGGTTATGGATCACTCAGGTCTTTCAAACGCCAGTAAAACACCTTCATAAAAGCCTTGTACCACAGTACAGCTGTCAGATCATGCAAACCCATTTACACAGCCGCTTGATCCCGCAAGGAATACTAGCTTTTTTTTTACACATTTGAATGCCTCAGTAGAAGTGCATGAAATTACACTTCAAATTGGTATGCTTTTCCCCTCCCTACAGGGAAGGATGCATTCCCACTTCTTGGTACATTAATCAACTGGAAATTGAGACAACGGTTGAACACATTACGGCTGTCAGAGAGCTGAAGACAATGTAGAGCTTCCACTCCCTCAAACGAACCAGAGGGTCTCCGGTATCACTCAGTTCATTAACATTTCATACAGAGAACACAACACAACTGCCCTCTGGAGTGAGACTGTCTTTATTTACACAGACTCTGGCTGCAAGCAGAAGCGGCGAGGAAGGATAATCACACTTTTCTGAACCCGTAACACAGAGGGTTTTATTTCCTAGTGCGTTTACAGAGCCGAAACCGCAACAAATGACCTCAAATCTAGGTTGTCTCCTGTATAGTATCCTTCAAAGAAACATCTCTTCAAAACAAACCATCATCATCATCATCATCATCATCATCATCAAGAAAGAGCTGTTACAAAGCTGTTTGGTTGCCAACATTCTTTCAAACATCTTTTTATATTCCTCACAATAAAAAGTCATACATGGAACGACATGCAGGCGACTAAATGATTTTTGGGTGAACTATTCCTCGGATTATTCCTAACCTGTGCGTATTCTTGAAATGAGATGATGGCTACAGTACGTAATCGTACATTTAAATTAGAAGCGCCTCAACGTAGCGTACTGACATGTGCTTGCATTAGATAATCTGGTCCCCAAGGATTTTTTGTATATTCTTGTTTGCATTATCATATCAATTCAAACATTTTTATATCAAGGGAGGTAAAATTGAAGGTACAATCACAAATTGAAGTGGCCTGTTTGCCTGGGAATTAGTTCACACAAGCATCTAATTCCCATTTATATTCATGTTTCACAGCATTTCCTAAATTAAATATTACACTTTTGTATGGAATACATTTCACTGCACTTATAACTCAACAAAAATCAACAGTAATGAATTTTGAAATGTCTCACATACTGTTTTTATTTAGAGTTATCTCTAAATTGTGCTTAAGATATGCCACAGAGGGCCACAAAAACAGATTGATTCCATGAACAGGGTCACTGAAGTCTGAATCCAAGTTTGCTGGTGCTGTCAAACATGATTAGTGCTTTCTTTAACTACTGAAACAACACATACTTTTAACAGAAACAAGCACAAAGGCATACACGTTTGATAACAGGCATTCTGCTATACACTACAGTTGTGGAAATGGCTGAGATTCACTGGGGGGGGGGGGGGGGGGGGACCCTAGTTGGGACATATTTTATATTTTTAAACCATAGAATATCCCACTATAGCCTATTCTTTAAACAGTTTGGAGTCAGTAAGATTATTTTTTCTTTTTGAAAGGAATGAATATTTATACATTTTTCAAAAGTGACAAAAAAGACATTTATAATGTTACAATGATTTATATTTAATATAAATTGATTCTGTTCTTATAAACCTTATAATTAAAGAAACCAAAAAGAAATGTATAACTTTGAACATTGATGATAATAATAATAAATGTTTCTTGAGTACCAAATCAGCATATTAGAATGATTTCTGAAGGATCATGTGACAAAAGACTGGAGTAATGATGCTGAAAATTCAGCTTTGATCACAGGAATAATTTTTTTTAAAATTATTATATATATATATATATATATATATATATATATAGAGAGAGAGAGAGAGAGAGAGAGAGAGAGAGAGAGAGAGAGAGAGAGAGAGAGAGAGAGAGAGAGAGAGAGAGAGAGAGAGAGAGAGAGAGAGAGAGAGAGAGAGAGAGAGAGAGAGAGAGAGAGAGAGAGAGAAGTTACTTATAATAATAATAATTGTAATAGTTCACAATATACAATATAATGCAATCTTTGTGAGCATAATGTGTCGCCCGGCGGTGTATGAATGAGTGAGTGAATGGGTGAATGTGAGGCAAATGTAAAGCGCTTTGGTGGCCATTGGGTCTGTGAAAGCGCTATATAAATGCAGTCCATTTACCATTTACCATAAGATAGGCTACTTCTTTCAAAGTCATTTAAACAATCTTCCTGACCCCAAACTTTTGAACAGTATATATCAATATTTGCTGAACTACACAAAGGTTATGTGTGATTCTATATCAAATGAATCGATTGTTTCATTCATAATACATTTAATCTAAATCTATGAGACAGAATGATAATGAGCTCAATGAATATTCTTTTTTTAACATTGTGAATGTTAGATGAGAATACAGATTTAGTTTTGATCTGCCCAATACTCCAGAGGAGATTTGGCAGGGATACGAGGTGTGAGACCAGTTGCTTACAGGCCTAGAGAGAGAATTCATATTTTAGAAGATTTGCTCTTAATCTATCTACCTCAACCTTTGCCATCCTTTAGACCTGTCTGTGTCACTTGGACGTCAGATTTGAACAACGCCTAACACAGGGGCATCTTCAGAAAACATCCCAAAGAGAATTGTTCCATCTTAAACTATCCCCAGAGCAGCTGCTAACCGATATGAGATGTAAACAACACAGAGTGTTTGAGAACATTCCTCACCTCCTTGCAGTCATTTTCATAAACTCCCTCCTCATCAGGTAACCACGGCAGAGAGCCTGAGTCATTGTGACCAGAGCAGCCAGTTTCTCATCATGCATCTCCTCAAGAACACCCAGAAGACCAGCTTTGAAGAACACCTGAATTCATGTAAAACAGTACATTTAAATATATTGATTTACCAAAGCTAAATGACCATGATCACTGAATCTTTAAAAGTTGTAAAGCTGAATATTAACCTTTGTGGTTCCAAATTTGTACTCGTCATGATTAACGTCGATGGATCCCAGGAGATTGATCTTGGCTTTCATCTCCTCTCTTTTTGTATTCATTACACATGAAACTACTTCACACTGGCCTTCTTATTATCCATAAACTGTCCATCTGGGATAACACTAGCATTCAGCACCTTGTATCTACGTATCTATGAAGATGGTAAGATGTATCAAAATGCTTTATCATACAATTGTACACTCTAAATACTTTTTTTAGTATTATTACTGGATTTAGTGGTTTCTTACTGTATCAACTGTTTGTATTATGTTTCTGTCAATTCTGTCAAAGAATCACATGCTCACCAAGGCTGAATTTATTTGATCAAAAATACAGAAAAAACAGTAGTATTGTGAAATATAATTTACAATTTAAGAATAACTTATTTGTATAATTAGCGGCCCTTACTCCTAGTCTAATATGCTGATTTGCTGCTAATTTAATATTATTATCAATGTTGAAAACAGTTGTGCTGCTTAATATTTCTGCCAAAACCCTGATACATTGTTTTTCAGAATTCTTTGATAAATAGAAACTTCAAAAGAACAGCATTTATTTGAAAAAGAAATATCTTGTAACATTTAAAACTGTTGTTAATGTCACTTTTGATCAATTTAATGAATCCTGGCTGAATATTATTTTCTTTTTTTTTAAAGGAAGAAAATCATACTCACCCCAAACTTTTGAATGGTAGTAGCCCTATGTATATTTATATTATGTGTATTCTTCCCTATTAAAAAAATGTCTTATATAGAACCCTGTAGCATAACATGAGCCAAAAATCCATTTTCTATTCCTATAATATTATTTACATGTGTGAAAATGCGAACATGATTGAGGATCGGACCTTTTGGAAAGATGGTATAAAACAACAGATTAAACAGTGCCTCAATTTCCAACCAGCTGATCATGGAGTCACACTCGATTACTATTAAATCAATACATCTTAGCCGCTGGTGGCTTGTCTTTGCTGTAAGGTAATTATACTTTAATTCAAGTCACATTTTACACTCTAGCTTGATCCTATTAAAGAGTGAGATGGCAATGGCCTTTGCTCGCTAAACTATAATCTGCATCTACGCCTGCCACCTGATGTTTCGCGTAAAGACTAAATCGTAATAAACCTCCAGGCCTTCAAAACCACACAACGACAGAAAGGCAGGTTCAAACGGTGTTCTGTTACGTTACACACATGACAGACTGAAATTAATTTCATCATAACTGTAATGAGAGCACTGAACATTGAAGAGGAGAATGATGAGTAATCACTATTAAATACAGTAGCTGTGTTAATCATAATATGTCTTGATGCGTTTATTGGTGGAAAAATTAGCCGACTAGTTTGAGTTTTTAAAATATTGAATGTTTCATTGCTGTGGCATCCTATACAGTTTTACAGTGCACTCTTGGTGCTCTAAAAGAGCATATCTTTATTGAGAATCATTGCTTTTCATAGTGTCTCATTTCTCAGTGACCTTTTCCTCATACTGTCCTTGGGGAAGGAAAGACTTGAAAATGCATTTCACACATCAGACTAAATTTATGCAAGATTTCCGTCTACTTTGACCCATTTACCGTGACACTTCTTGAGCCTTCTGCCTCACGGTTATCTGCAGATGTTAATATTTGATGTATGTGTGGTCAAAAGGACCAAGGTGAACCTCAAAACTGCTGAGGCTGACAAGTGTTATAAAAGAAGCTGTTCATTTTTCATCCCTATGTTTTTGCATGAGAATAATAATTGGAGGGGTTTGCAAAGAAATTTTAAAGCAGAACTACAAATAATGAATCCTTTCGGAGACATCGCAATAAGAAAAAAACAAAAAAAATCAGCTCATTTTAACAAAATGTTGCAGTCTCCTAATTATAGTCTTTCTCCCGCAGTATTACCTCCAATTACAGCACAACACCTCCTCTTCTAACGTCCCTTGCTGTGTCAACCTGATCAACACGGTTTTTTTACGCCAAATTACACCTACCACCCAACCAATTTATATTTAGTAAATGAAGACATTTCGGTGTACTTATTTGTTTATTTACTTGTCGGTTTGACAGCCTCTCCAAATAATGATTTTAAAGAAATGTTCTCATAAAACTGGTATTTATGCAGCAAATGCACAGAGCAATATGAGCTAATGGACTGTGTCGGTGGGTAAGGTCATGCTGCCAGGCAGATGGCTGGAGAGTGTTGATCAACAGCCTTATTAAAGGTAACAAAAAGGTCTGGATTTGTGGGACCGTGACTGCATTGTTTTTGGAAAATTCTGATGCTCACATTAACCTGCAAATTTTGTAAATATGGAACACAAGTTAATCTGTAGGTAAACAAGTTTGATTAATATTTGTGTTCAGCTCTGTTTTCAGTCATCTGCCTCATCCAGGAGGGTGACGAGTCTGCATACAGATAAGAGGTCGAATAACTGGCTGTCTGGGGCAGTCATAATAACAACCTGGAGCTCAACACACAAAACAGTGGAGATGATAGTGGACTTTAGGAGGAAGAGAAACACCCCAGCACTCCCCCACTCACCATCATGAACAGCACTGTGGAAGCAGTGGTCATTCAGGTTTCTGGGCACCACCATCTCACTGAAGTGGGACAGTCATAGTGGGACTCCATAATGAAAAAGGCCCAGGCCCAGGCCAGTTGTACTTCCTTCGCCAGCTGAGGAAGTTCAACCTGCCACAGAAGCTGCTGATACAGTTCTACTCAGCCATCAGAGTCTGTCCTATGTTCATAGCTGTCTGGTTTGGTTCAAGCACCAAATCAGACATCAGGAGACAACGGACTGTCCGGAGTGAGGAGAGGATTATTGGTGCCCCCCTTCCCAGCCTCCAGGACCTGTACTCTTCCAGAGTGAGGAAAGGGGCAGGTAAAGGGCAGTCCACTCACCCCGGCCACAACCTTGATGCCATCCGGACGGCGCCTCAGAGGCACTAGAACATCTAGACACAGGAACAGTTTCTTCTTACAGACTATTTCCCTCTTGAAAAATGTCAGTGTTATGACGGTGGAAGGTGAACCCAGGCACAGACAGGATGCAGTGACACAAAGTTTATTATAGACAGAAAACAGAGAAAACAAAACCCACGAGGGGGCAAAACATGAACAGCAAAAGAAATAAGACTAGACTAGGACTGAAAAACTAGACCATAAACTAACTACAGAAACAGGATAAGTAATTCTCCAGACAAAACTCTCACAAGGTACTCACAGGTAAGTTTAACACGGGTAGAAATCACACTATGAGAAACAATGAACCGGCACAGGACAGCAAACACAAGGGGATCAAATAGGGAACACTAATGACGAGGACAGGTGAAACTGACTAGACAATAATGACGAGACGAGGATAACAAGGGGGCGGGGTCACGTAACAATACAACACAAGCACATGGCCGAACAGCCATGCGCTTGCACACAAAACATGATTCTGTCATGATCCTGCCTCACGACTAGGAAAAATCAAGGGCAAGAGGGCAGAATCATGACAGTCAGGGGGCGTGGACTTTTGTCTATCGATAACTTATTGGATTGTTGGATAGTTGCTATGATCTCAATCGAGTAGCAGGTTTTGATGAAAGATTACGAGGGCACATTCATTTATATAAAAAAAAAAGATGTGCACGGATAAATCATTTATAATAAATACTTCAATATTCCACAAATTTTGATTTCATGACGACTTTAATTTATATTGGGAGTAATAAATATATACTATTATTTGTGCTGTATGTTTCAGGAAACTTACACTAGAGCAGATCTACATGGCAACATTTACACATTAATAATTAAGTTATTAAACAGGATGCGTGTCTTTGGCTAATAATCCCAGGGTTTACCTGAAAGCAAATGTACGAACAGTGTGACATATCAAACATGATAACCGAGGATTCTGTTTACCCTGGCTTAAGAATGACCAAAGTTAACAATTTCAATTCTGAAAAGGCAATTTGTTTTTTTAGTAGAGCTAATGGAGTTTGACCCGTGATCTACAATACAAGAGTGACGTCTAGTGGTTACAACATTTGTTCACACAATACATAAACCTATTGAACCCAGATTTATTCTTTTGTACCCCCTAATAATAGGTAGTCTACAAATATTTTGTCTTGATAGGATATAACATAGGCCTATATATTATAATTTAACATATGAGTCGCAAATTTCTAGCATAAATAAATAAATATTTAGAAAAGGCCAAACGTTCGAGATGTGACTGGTCCATTGCATTTGCATCTGAAAAGCTTCGCACAAATGTTTTGTAACAACAGCACGAAACCATACGGTCAGAGAAGACAGACAGGGAGACAAGAGACGACAAGCTGAGCATTCCACTGGGTCACCGACAACAATCATTTAATATCTGGATGGATCGAGAGTTCCGCGGTGTGTTTATCGACACTGCTGCATAGTTTTATCTGTAAAATGCACCGGTAAGTGAAACGCTATTTCAACTGCCACAGTGGACGTTTACTTATATATGCGACGCAAATCTTAATGAATAGGCCTATTCTAACGATCAAGCCTTTATATAGCGGCAGTTCCAAGCCCAGGGTTATCATAAGTATGCTCAAAAACAATCAGATGTCTACATTTAACGTTAACGTTACTGTAACTAACAAATTTGCTTGTGGAGGACCGACCGTTCTAGTATTTTGTCACATAATGCTTTCCGTCATGACTAGTTCGAGTCTGAATCCTTTCCGCGAATCGATTCTTTCGATCAGTTTTTTTTGTTTGTTAACAAGTCCAAAACATCAAAGCATTAAGGCAATACAGATAAACATGCAAACAACAAAACAAAGAAGACAAAAAGATACACATACAGATGTGTTGCCTGGGTAATGTAATGTAATAGCTACATTTACACATTAAGAGGAAAAAAGGATGAATATATTGTTCACTGCTTTGGGATTTGCAGAGCTTTGGATAGTTTCCATATAGGCCTACTTGTCTAGATCATCTTTGAATAGAGAAAAAATTGGTTTAGAGCCAGTCAATTGTTGTTTATGTATGGCTAGTAGGAAACAAATTAATTATGTAGCCTAATATTTCCCTATATTCTCTTTTTTGAGTAGTCAAACAATACAAAGAAAACCTCTTTAAAACAGAATGAAAAGTCACTTACAAAATAAGATTGTATAAACATTAACAAATCTGACCAACATTTCTCTCTGTGTGTGAGTGCATTGCCAAAACAAGTGGATTATCATCTTCCTCAGAAGAGTGACAAAAGCAGCAATTAACTTCAATGTCCGACTCATATTTCCTAAGAAAGGCTTTGGTCGGCTAACATTTGTGAATTAATTAAAATGTTATTTCTTTTACTTTATTGATAATGAGGCAAAGACCATACTTTCTCCAAAAATTCTCTACAATATTATTCAAATATGGTATTACACAAGGAATTGTTATTATCTCTCTGGAAGAGAGCTCTTATTTTATAATTATTCTTTTGTCACTCTACAGAAAAGCATATATTGTGTCAGTTAGGTTCAAAGGGTAAGTAGGCCTACATGGCCATGGAAATGTCCCTTGCAAGAGTAAGACACTCCATAGGGAATGGCATTGGAAACAATGGCATATTCATTAGCAGTTATAGGAATTTTATATTTCTTTAAAAAAAATCTGAATAGTTATAAAATCATGCGAGTTAAAAACTAAAAGAAGTTTTTTGAACCAGCTGTCAAAGAAAAGTGATTTATTCTTGTAGAGAATATCCTTAGTTCCATAATTAATATATGTGTGGGGGAAAGTTGTGTTTGTGTATTAGGGACCAGGCCAAAAGCATCTGCTAATGGAAATTTAAAAAAGTTTGATATGGATCTTTGTAACATCCAGGCCACCAACTTTAGAGAAAATATAATTAGGGATAATTCCAAAGTGAAGAGGGATTATTAAGGAAATTTTAAGTCAATTAATTTTAAAGTGTTGTTTAAGGTAGTAAAATAAAATTAGTAGGCTACTGTTTTTCTAATAGGCCTAAAGTAATAATACAATTCTTTTATTTTTCCAAACAAAATTATTTAACATGCTTTCAAGCTTTTTTTAATGTTCCTTTATCAACTTCCAAGGAGAGATCTTCATGCAAGTCTCGACAATCTTTCAGCTTTAGAGAGTAAAATTCTTCGTCTTATATCGACAAGTCTCTCAGCTGAGCTAAGAATTGAGTTTCCTTTGGGTTTTCATTTTTAGGGTCGATATTTAGTTTAGCTAGCCTACATCTTGTTTGTTGGTCTTTATTAATTGTAATTCCTAAGAATGTAAGTTGTGTCATCATCAGCCAGCCCAGCTGGCGAATGATAGTTTGTCAATTGTAACTAACGTTACTAACCTATAGAAATATGCAGAGCTAAAAATTGAGAGGCAAGCAAGAATAAGCATGTCTAACTCCATGTGACAAAATGAATATTGGTGAATATAATAGCACCACTATTATTATTTCTATATAATATCCTGATGGCTCTACAAACTGATTTAGTTACTTACTTTTCGCGCCATCACTCAAATCATCGGTGCACTATTCAATCGTCGGTTCTGGTTCTCGGCTGACAGTAATTCATAGAAAAGATCCGACTCAAAAGAATGATTCATTCACGAGATTCGGACATGGCTGGTGACGTCATATTCAAACGCCATGATCGACACAGTCTCTGTGTGTGTTTGTTGTGTTAGCATGTTTTTGGGTTTCACTCAGCTCAGATGTTGCTAAAAAGAGTCGTTTTACGATAAGAGGACGTTACATGCCTCTACACACTAATTCTAATTATGTCAGACCAGGCATATCTCCAGAGTAAGTTCATATATGGATTATGAGTTTTGACTATGCCGATGACTATCAAAACAAAACGGCATGATACTATTATTATCTATTTGAACATTTTCAGGGTTTTAACAGACTAAATAATGAAATTATTAAATATATCATGGAATGTTTAAATAAATAAATACATTGAAATGTATATCATGTCGAAAATTAGGTCATTTTTAATTAATTTGTACATGTAGTTCATTGTGCTCATTTATTGATTGCAATTGCAGTTTAACTGTGGATTTTTTTATATAACTATTGTAACCACGGGTAAAAGCATGAGTGACTCTTGAGTTCCATGCTTAATTTCTAACTATGATATTAGAAAAAAAATGTAGCATAAACACATTTACAATACAAACCATAATTGCTATAGTAAAAAAAAATCTTAATAAAAATTCTTATTTATAATGATTCTACAATATTTCAGGCAAAGTTAGTGTAATTGTTTCATAGTAAAACCATGGTAAATATTTCTAAAAGTTTGCTCTGTGGTATAATGAATGAGGTTTTCTTTCCTCTTGCAGTCATCCCATGTTTGGCCGTTACCTGAGCACAGTGAGCTTTCCACCAGCTCAGACCGTTTACAACCACTGGAGACACTGGTATCAGCCTAGTTATTTATGGTGGACTCAACCACCTCACCGGCAGCATCCCTCTTCCTCCTTCAGCACTGTCAGACACCTCTCCAACAGGCCCCCGAGACCTCCGGATCCGTACAACTGGAGTTCCTGGAGGCGATCTGAAATATTGCCACACACTCAACCCAGACGAGGCCTTCACCTTTCTGCATTTCTGATGGACCGCTCTGATCGGGAGCCACCTCCAAAGAGGAGGAAGAGCGCGGATGGGAGGCCGGCAGTGGAAAGATCTCAACGCTCACCCGAATGTATACCTCCAAATGGCAGCAGGAGTCCAAAGGGAAGTCCTGAATGGCTACGAAGTGTAACCGGTATTACAGTGCCTCCTGGGAAATTTCCTTCGAGCCCAGAGAGGATTGCAGCCACACCAGGTGAATAATTTGGATGTTCCTTTTAATTCATATTGATGTATTGGTATGTAGTTGTGCATAAAAAGCCAAATCCACAATCTTTTCACTTCACAGAGTTGAAGAGACAATGGGAGGATCTTTCTCAACTTTGTAATGCTGCATCTGCGAAAGGAGGGAAACAAAAAGGGCCATTTGATTTTTCTGTGATGTCCTACAATATCCTCTCGCAAGACCTGCTCTGTGATAACACGTACCTTTACAGACACTGTGATCCTCCCGTTCTGGACTGGCGTCATAGGTTTTCCAACATCATCAAAGAGCTGGAACAACACAGTGCTGATGTGAGTGAATGGGCTTTTCTTGAAATAATCATTTGTCGAATATTGTCATTATTTCTCATTTCCACGTAAAACTTATTTAGGTAAAATTGCTGGATTAAATTTTCTGGCCTTTTGAGTTTAATACCTTACATTGTTACCAGTCACACATCACTGCTAAAATTCCATTCAGAACTGTCTGACTGGCTTGAACTCTTTGCCAGCAAATTTCTTACTTCAGAGTGTACAAACATTATACATTCTAGACTAGAGCCTTTCATATTATTGTTATGTAATGGTAGGGATACACAGATATTAAAATTACGGCTTATTTATATAATATAAATAAGCCGTTCATGTTATGACTGATAACGGTAAATGTCAGGTTGGATACATTGATTTGCTAAAGATTACATTTAGCAGAGTTAAAAAGACTAACTTTAAGTGAGTCTTAAATGCCTAACGATGCTTTGTTGTTATATTCAGTGGACAAGAATGGATGATTTTCTTAAAATATCTGCAATCACTTCTTTTCCTATAGATAATGTGCCTGCAGGAGGTGCAAGAGGACCACTATAAACAACAAATCAAACCCTCGCTAGAATCTTTAGGTACTTGCTTTACTTCCTTGATGACTCTTTATTTCTCTTTAGTTTTGTTTGTTTATTTTGTCTATTTTAATATTTTTTTAAATGTAATTTTTTTTGTGATGGCAAAGCTGATTATTAACATCGGCTACTATGCTGATTTGGTGCTCAAGAAACATTTCTCATTATTAACAAAATGGTAGTGATGCTTATATATATATATATATTTCAGGATTCTTTGATGAATAGATGATTAAAAAGAACAGCATTTATTTGAAAAAGTTTTTGGGATTCCAAATCGTGTGTAAACCTGGCAAGTTTTAGGGATTTTCAAATATTAAAACAAAGAAACATTATGATGATATTGTAAATAATGAAAAAAAAATTAGAACTAGATTGCAAAATAACATTTTCACAAGTGGACTCTTTTTAATCATACTGTATCAAATCAATAGTGAGGAATAGGACTTTTAACGCAGCAATTATCTGCCCTTAAAACAGGCTACCATTGTGAATACAAACGGAGAACGGGACTTAAGCCTGACGGATGTGCTGTGGTCTTCAAACGTGAGCGCTTCTCTTTGGTCTCCTGTCATCCTGTGGAGTATTTCCGGCGTGGCATCCCTCTCCTGGACCGTGATAACGTGGGCCTGATTGTTCTGCTGCGGCCCGTTGACCCTCATAGCTCTCTCACCAACGTCTGTGTGGCCAACACACATTTACTGTACAACCCTAGGCGCGGTGACATTAAACTGGCCCAGCTGGCTATGCTGCTGGCAGAGATAACCCGGGTGGCCCAGTTACCTGACAGCAGCGTTTGTCCTGTGCTGCTCTGTGGGGATTTTAACTCCATTCCCTGGTCTCCCCTGTATCGCTTTATTAAGGACAGCAGACTGGACTATGATGGCATAACTATTGGGAAGGTAGAGAATCTTGGGGCATTTCCTTGCTTTTTAACTTTTCAGATTATGCCTGCGTCCGAAATCGCATACTCTCTTGAGTAGGTACTTAATTTGAATAAGTAATTACTTCACAACCGCTAAAAAGTATGTTCCATATAGTATGAGTGTGTGTAGTATGAATGTTATCTGGACGTACTACATTCGCCATGATGTCATTATCATGTGACCCACCAGCGTCAGTTACGTCGCTTCACCTCCATTCATAATTCCCCTCCCATGGCATCATGGGATAGTAAAGTGTCCATCGTATGCGCACTTCAGAATCTCGCCAGAAGAAGTAGGTCATCCGGGTACTTTTTGTCTACTCTTTTATGAGTACTGTGAATTTGGACATATTTCTTTAGTCAAATACTGTTTTTTGCCTACTATATAGTAGGGAAGTATGCGATTTCGGATGCAGCCACAGTTTTGGCATCTCTTAAATTTCCTGACTTGATTTTGCAGGTGTCAGGACAGGAGGAGAACCCAAGAGGGCAGCGTATTCTAACTGTGCCAATTTGGCCCAAATGTCTGGGCATCTCTCAGCAGTGCCAGTACGAAAGCCAAACAACAGGTCACCTTTCAGCCCTTATTACATATCATATAATGTAAACAGATAATAATCATTTCTAAGAACATTTGAAAACTGTAACAACAAACATTATGTTCCACAGTGTATTTTAAGTGTTATTTCTAATAACCACTGTAAAAACAGTAATATTTTGAAATATTATTACTATTTTAAAAAGCTGTTTTCTATTAAAACAGCATTTATTTGGAATATAAATATTTTATAACAATGTAAATGGCTTAAGTGTGACTTTTGATCAATTTAATGCATCCTTGCTGGATAAGAGTATTTTTATGGGGATACCATTATGGGGATTTTTTTTTTTTTTTTCTGCTCTGTTATTAACAGTTACAGCAAATACAGTAACCCCCAAATATAGTTATGTCATAAATACAAATGTATGATTGTTATCAGATTAGATTCAAAATATCAAACAAAGTGGCATGTGAAAATAAATGATGCCAGACCTTTTCTTAAAAGACAAACATTTTAGTCATTTTTGAAGTGAATTTTAACTAGTTGGTGACATTGAAAAAGGATTTATAATGCATGTATTCTGTAATTTAGGGCAAAGTATGTTACTTCATCTGGTTTATTCTAGTGTCCAAATACATCCAAATATGTATCCAATATATCTATTGTTTTATCATTTAAACTTTAGGCAAATGCCATGCCACTTACTTTGAGATGCAAATACATACATTGGCTTAAGTGTCCAAATACTTTTTGGGGCCACTGTATGCACTTTGAAAGCAACTTTGACACTTAGTGTTACTATACATTACAGTGTAGTATAGTGTAATATTGATATTGGCATTCTGGAATAGCTTTAAATATGCAGCTGCTAACATTTAGATTGAATTATTTTCACAGATTCTGATTTGAAGGATTTGGAGCAAACAGAACTGGATGGGTAAATATAAATCCCAATATATCTCTACAGTGCCTTGCTTGATTTACTCATATAAACCCTTGCCCCTAGTTTCTGTAGCTCCTTTTGTGTTCCTTAGCTGTTGACGTTTTAAAATCTGACAGTCAGTGCTGTTCAGCAAATTTAAGGTGAAGAAATTTGACAGCTCCTGTGATGTCTTTTCTCAGTGTGTCGAACCTAAATGTTTTTAACAGTAATCGTTCTTCTCTCATGTGATCTGTTTAGTAGTTTCACCGAGCCCAGCATAGAGCACGGTTTAAACCTGACCTCTGCGTACTCCCACTATCTTAAAGAGAGCGGTCAATCTGAGATCACCACATGTCACTCACGTACAGCCATCACTGTCGATTACATCTTCTACTCCGCAGCTCTGGGGGATGTGATGGCTCAAGCAGGTTTGACCATTACATTACTATTCTCTTTCCTAGGAAAATACTCAATAGTTGTTGTTTAATGTAACATTTCATTCAGATGATTTATTACTACCCCTATTGCGTTTGCTGTCGCCACATGAATATGTATATCCTCAAAGTAGAAGCTGATGCCACTAGACTATCAATGTAAATGTTACATCACCACTCCTGTAGTCATGTGACCTGTGATGCTGCAGTTTGCTGCAGTGCAGTACAGTACATTCAACAGCAAAATTTCTGCTGCTGCTGCTGGTTACCAACTTACAAACATAGTGTTTTTTCCCCCCCTCACTTACCCAGAATGCAGTGTGCCACCAGAGAAGGGTCTGCAGCTGCTGGGCAGGTTAGCCCTGGTCGGGAAAGATGAACTCCATGAGGTTAATGGCCTTCCCAACCAGCATAACTCCTCTGACCACCTGCCGCTTTTGACACGCTTCCGTCTAAACCCTTGAGCTGATGGCTGACAGAACAAAAAGTGTTTGCGATGATCCTACAGCCTTTAAATCCTTTTGTGGCCAGAAGATAAATTGTTTAACAAACTCACAGTACAATGTAAATCGTTTTTTCACACCAGCAAAGAAATGATTCACAGATTCTCTTAAAGGAATAGTTCATCATTTACTCACCCTCAAGTTGTTTCAAACCTGTATGAATGTCTGTCTTTTGTTGAACATACTCATAGTATGGAAGTCAATGGGGTCCATCAACTGTCTGGTTACCGAATTTAAAAAAAAAAAAATCTTCCTTTGTGTTAAGCAGAAGAAAGAAATTCATACAGGTTTGGAACAATTTGAGTGAGAGTAAATGATGACAAAATTTTCATACCCGATACCTGATTTTTCCAGTTAAAGAGTACCATTTCTTTAATGTCTGTTAATGCAAGGGGTTTAAGAGACATGACAAAGAGGAAAAGTATTTTTTTATTTTGCAAGGGAAAGAAGTCTAATATAATTTTTTTGCAAGAAACGCATTCTAATGTCGATGATATTAGTTTCTGGAGTAAACAATGGGGAGATGAAGCTTACTTTAGCCACGGTTCTTCACGGTCAGCAGGTGTCGCCATCCTCCTAAATAATTTCAAAGGTCATATTGTGTCCCATAAGGCAGATGAGTTTGGTCACTGGCTCATTCTTATTATAAACGTTGATGGTCTGAATTGCATCTTAGTCAACCTTTATGGTTATAACATTAGAAGAGAAAACCGAAACCTACTGGAACAAATTGGCTTACATTTAGATAATCTTAAATTAACTCACTCAACTGATAACATCATAATTGGAGGTGATCTGAACCTAGTTCATGATGAATTTTTTGATAAATATCCTCGCAGACACTCTGCTAGTCACCCAAACACCATATTTACAAACTTTTGCGATAAACATAATTTGGTTGATACTTGGAGACACTTTAACCCAGAAATTTCTCAATACTCCTGGTTTAGCTCAAGTCACAATTTTAAATCCAGAATTGACCACTGGTTAATTACGAATAATTTACTGCTTTATAATATTAGCTCTAATATTTCTGCTGCACCACTAACGGATCATTGTGTTATTTTACTACAGATCAAACCCAATGATAACAATGTTTACTCACACACATATTGGAAGTTCAATTCTAGCCTGCTCAAAAATAATGACTACTGCCAGAAAATCAAACTGTTAATTAAAGAAATTGCCAATTCTGAGGAGCTAACAACTGCTACCAAAAAGTGGGAATTCCTAAAATATAAAATACGCCAATTTACTATCTCATTCAGTATAATAATTAAAAAAGATAATGAAAAACAAGAAGTAGACATTATTAATCAGTTAAATTTTTATTGCAATAGGCCAAACCAAACGGATGACGATAGACAGAAGATATTAAATCTCCAACCTAAATTGGATGAAATTTACAGTCGTAAGGCCCTAGGAGCCTTCATTAGATCAAGGGCTAAGTGGATTGAGGAGGGAGAAAAAAATTCAGCATATTTCTGTGGTCTGGAAAAAAGAAGACAGGGGAAAAATTGCATCAGATCCTTGATAGTTGATGATAATGAAGTCACAGATGAAAAATTGATCTCTTCAGAAATCTGGAATTTTTATAGCCAGCTTTACAGCTCTAAATTTTCTAATGTGGACTGTAAAAACTTTTTTCAGGAAATAGCACAACATATTCCCATAGTAGAGGATAGCTTCAAACAAACATGCGATAACCAAATAACAATTACGGAACTGGATGCAGTAATTGGTCGGCTCTCTCTTAACAAAGCTCCCGGTTCTGATGGTATCACAGGTGACTTTTACAGACATTTTTATGTAGATTTAAGAGACATGCTGCTACAAGTCTTTACTGAAATTTTTGAAACATGCGTGCTTCCACCAACAATGAGACATGGTGTTATCATCTCAATTCCAAAACCTGGGAAAGATCCCAGAATTATAGATAACAGAAGACCCATTACACTTAGAAATTCAGATTACAAACTCCTAACTTACATCTTCACTTATCGTCTTCGAACAGGAATATCAAACCTTATTGCAGACACACAGTCAGGGTTCTTAAAAGGGAGGTCAATCCATAACAATATAAGACTGGTAATGGACATAATTGAGTATAGAAGCCAAATAGAGGATGATGGTTTCCTTCTCTTTCTAGACTTCTATAAAGCATTTGACTCTGTGGAGCACCCATTTATTCTTTCGGTACTAGAACACTTTGGATTTGGAGTCAAATTCAGAGAGTTGGTTGGTGGATTATATAGAGATATTAATAGCTGTGTCCTATTACCTAGTGGTACCACCCCAAGCTTCAAGATTAATGTGGGTATTCCTCAAGGATGCCCCATCTCACCATACCTATTTATTTTAGCCACAGAAATGCTAGCAATTTATATTAAAAACTGTCATGATATTAAAAAACTTAATGTACTTGGCACAGACATAATAATCAGCCAACTAGCAGACGACACAACAATATTCTTAAAAGATAGATACCAAATCTCAACAACTATTGCCAAAATTGAAAAATTTTCCAAAGCCTCAGGCCTAACTTTAAATTTAAAAAAGTGTGAATTGATGGCAATACATGACACTTTACTGAAAGACATCTGTAATATTCCTATTAAATCCGAAATTAAATACCTGGGGATTTATCTAACCAAGGACCAAAAACAAAGCCAACTTCTGAATGTAGAAAGTAAAATTAAAGAATGTAAGTCACGACTAAATATATGGCTACAGAGGGACCTATCAATTCTAGGACGAATTTACCTAACTAAGATGGAATGTTTATCGAGATGTATTTACCCAGCCTATTCCAGTGCCATTCCAAACAAATTAATTAAATCTATCAACCAAATCAACCTAAACTTCGTTTGGAGAAACAGACCACATTATATGAAAAAAAGCAATATGGTTAAAGACACAAAGGATGGAGGACTAAAAGTTATTGATTTTGACTGCCTTAATGGAACCTTAAAAATAAATTGGTTAAAATCTTGGATCAAACACGGCAACTCCTTTTGGTATTGTATTCCAAATACTTTATTCAAGAAAATAGGAGGTTTAGATTTTCTGCTTAGAGCGGACTTTAATGTTGACAAATTACCTATATCCTTATCAGAGTTTCACAGACAAATACTCTTGTATTGGAAAATGTTGTACGTACACAACTTCTCACCCCACACGTCTGTACTATGGAACAACAGATATGTTCTGCACCGCAACAGATCTCTGTTTTTTGAAGATTGGTATGGGAGAAATATATGGTCCATAGCTGACTTAATGGATATCAATGGTCATTTCTTAAATTATGAACAATTTGGCATCAAACATAATTTCCAACCCTTAAAATCAGACTTCACTAAATTACACAGAGCGCTACCCCAACAATTTGTCTTTCTAATAAGAAACACTTTGGCATATTATCCAATACAACCACAATTGGCCTCACTATCAATTCAAGGGATCTGTATTCTAGATAAAAAATGTACTAACCACTTTATTAGAAATTGTTTTACTGAATACCTTTACCCTGAAAGGCAAAATAAAAATAACATCATTCAAAAATTTGATAAAGATTCAATTACTAAACTAAGAACAATGTATCTAACACTCCCTATACCCCCCAAAGTGAAAGAAACTCACTTTAAAGTAATGAACAACATTTATCCCTCCAAGGAATTACTGAGACTTCGCTTTGGTATAGATGATAACACTTGTACATTCTGTGAAAAGGGTGTTGAAACTACGGACCATGTGTTTTTCTCATGTAATGTAATACAGATATTTTGGTGTGATGTACATAAATGGATTAAGCAGCAGATATCTTCATTCCCAACCTTTATATCCAGAGACGACATTACATTTGGTTTGATTCTGCAAAGCAAGGATGTTGAGTTGTGTATTAATACAATTGTATGTCTAGCTAAATTCTTCATTCACAAGTGTAGAATTGTGAAATCATCTCCCAAATTTGTTGTTTTTTTAAATGAATTTAAACTGTATATAAAATCCTTAAAAACTCTGAAAGGTCCTAAAGCTCAAAAAATATATGATACCCTAAAACACTTCCCAACTGAGATAAATGGATGAAAAAGTCTGAATTTACCCCTTATGTCATGGATGTTTTATCTACATACTTATTATTTATTTATTTATTATTATTATTATTTTTTATTATTATTATTATTATTATTTTTTTAATGTTTTATTTTCCTTACCAATATCCTATTTTGTAATTGTCTACATTACATTCGTGTTGTATTAAGTGCTGCTCCCTCTGGCTATATTTTTCTTATATCCTATGTTGTAAAAAAGGAAGTTATGCAGCCATGTTTGTTTGTAAATCTTGATATTCAATAAAAAAAAAAAAAAAAAAAAAAAAAAAAAAAAAAAAAAGTCTGGCTACGCGAGACTACCCTGCACCCAGAGTCCCGCATTCTCAGACCCCTCGTTTTTCGAGACAGCGCCTCCTATCAAATTGTATCGGATAAACATGTGAAGAACATGTGAAGAACTTAAGCCAAAACGTGAGTAGGCTATCTTCAATTTTATTTAGCGAATCGTAGTAGCCTACTCGTTTGATTTATTTTTTAATAAAACTAATTTAGCTCATCGATACAACATATGAATAGTCCATTTAATATTTGTAAAGATAGTTTGTAACAAGATTTGAGCCGTTAATGTATGTTTTTTCGCCCTCTTCCCCCCGAAAATATTTTGATAGCTAACGTTAGCCTATAACCTTGGGCTTTTTGTAGATATGTCATAAATGCTGCAGTGATTTTCACTGCCCATTTTGTGCCCCCATATATTTCAAACCCACAAAGTTGTCCAAAGTTCAAAAACATCTCAAGGGACACTTCAACAGAGCAGTGCAACATGAAGGTAACATTTGCAAACATCTTTTTTCTTTTTCTTTTCTTTCTTTCTTTTTGAAACATCATAAGACATGTGCTATCGGGCCTATACTGTTGTAGGCTATTCCAGGGTACACCATACATCGATGGAGTCGCCCCTGCCGAACCCAGCAACATATCATTTTATGATTATGCAAAGCGACTTATAAATTAGTTTTTTAATGCAATTGAAGACGAAAAGTAAAGTCACGAACACAGTTTTTTCTTCCTTTTTTCTTTACAGCAAGATGATGTTTAGGTGATCATTAAATAAAGTACAGAATTGTTTATTATTGGTGTTTTGTCTATTCTGATTTGTTTTGCTTCGCATTCAAAATATCAAAAAAACAGATTTTGTAATGTTAGCATGGTAATGTTAATTAGACCATTATAGGTTGAACTGAAAGAAAAATTGGAATTTGAATAAAAAAAAATAAAAAAAACATTGTAGCAATATAATATCACATACTATTTTTCAGAAGATAGTTCAATCTGTAATTGTATCCCTTCCATCGCAATTAGTTATACACTATAATGAGTGTTATACGATCTTTCGAACAGCAGGAGGCGCTGTGTTCGAAAAACGAGGGGTCTGAGAATGCGGGACTCTCGGTGGGGGACTGTAGATGCAGGCTCCGAGTCTGCAGCTTCATAATATTGGACAGTAGACAGGCTGAATGAAAACACCTACATTTCTAGATCCAATCAGGTGCTAGTTGGGGAAAAAGCCACGCCCACCATTTTGCCTCATTTAGTATTCCGTTTCTCTCGGAAATACGTCACAACACTGGAGAAAAGTCGTTTGCAACTTCCGGTTCACGGGGACTTTAAAATCCAATTTTTGAAGACAGATTACTGCCATCTGGTGGGAGTAAAAAAATAAAAGCTTATGTAATGCCATGGTGTAACCACTAGATTCCTTTATAGCTTTATATAAAAAGGCTTATACATTCTCTAGTTGATTTTAGACATAAATACTTGTATTTATCAAGTTGTTGATTTGGATATATATTTAGATATTATCAAAGATTACTTTTTGCCATGGTTTAGTTTAGGTTTTTTTTTTAATGTTGATTTTAAGTGTCAGTTTTGCATTATTTCAGTCAAACCCGAACACAGAGAAAGACGTTTTGTTACACATCAAAATTCAATAAAAATGTAACAAAAATGAAAACGAATGCTTTATCAGAGCTTAATCAACCTGATTTTAACCTCCTATTTGAGTCTTCCGTCTCAATTTTGCCATATTGTTACAGCCACACCAGTTCATTTGTGTGTGTGTGTGTGTGTGTTTTGTACTTTTGATGTTTTAGAGTGTAAGCTCTTCCGTGCTGTCCATTTTTTAAAACTACATTGTGGCTGAATGGTAGATTTTACATGAAAAATAAATTTCTATTTTACTATTTTTGCATATTTCCCATTAATTTCCTATATGGGGGGTCATTTTTGACCGCGATCAAAACAAGTGCGATTATTTTTTTTACAATTTAGCTTGTTCTATTCAAGTCCATAATTTGTGTGTGTGTGTGTGGTCACATAGCGAGTTTTGTACCATTCCGATGAAGTAGCGATTTTTAAAATTTCAAAACTTATTTATTTTTTCGGTCCAAAATGGCGGAACAACACCTTAGGGTTAAGAAGACCTTACAAAAACAGACTTCTATGCTAAGTAAGGCATAATGCACATTCAGCCAATCATTATCACAAAATAAACCAGTTTATTATACGGCTACTCAACAAAATACATGGACATGAAATATTAGATTCAAATCATTTTGGAACCTTACCTGTAGGCTATATTATCTCAAAGATTCTGCTAAGGAAAAAACAATCGATTACAGCCATGCAAGTAATAAAATGAACAGTGCTATATTACAGTATTAATACTTATGTCTGATATTATTTTCAATACAATCAAAAACTGATTTATGGGAAGTCTATTCCTCACAGTCTCGCTTTCATACCTGTCATGGCGCTGCTCTGAATAAGGTCTATTCTAGAGATGCATAAATAAGCACAGAGAACCGTGAATCCGACTTCCAGAAAAACAGTTTTATTAAAACATGCTACAGAGGATTAATAAAATTACATGTTTCCTCGTGGGGAAATGGGAGGTGACTCAGAAACACAAATTTATGACAGAAAAAGAGTGCAAGCTCTGGTAAGACTTAGGAAAAATGTGTGTAAAACAATTGAGAGTCAATTGAATTTTATAAAGTCCTTATTTAGGCGGTACATTTAAGCTATATTACAGAAACATGAGGACAAGTTTGAGGTGAGGTCTTCAAAATAGAGAAAGTCACATCAGTAACATTCTTTGAAAAAAAAATATTTGTCAGTCATCAAAATTGATTGTATTTTCAGACAAGACTGCATTTAAGACATGGAAACAAAAATTCCACAAAGGCATTTGTAATTTCATGAATATTAATTTAACCTTTCTTCTTTTTTTTTTTTTGGCAATGCTTACCATCAAACATGTATCTTAATTGAGATTAATTCAGTTCATAATCATTGTGCTACAATAAAAGTCACTTTAATGTGCTCTTTCCTCATAAAAAAGTAAATGCTACAATACCGTAATTGGATTTTATAATATGGGTAAAATGTCTTAGCACCTTTAAGGGGAGATCATTGCATTTCCTTAAAATCAGAAACCCATTTTCAAACAACTAATACTTGTTTTTTTGTCTGCCATAAAAAGGTTTTCACTCACAATTTCACACGCATCTGATCAGTTACCAAACAAGTTATAAATGATAGAAATCTGTAACAATGTAATGTTCTTCCAATAAGCAGCAGACCGCTTCTCTCCCATAAAGGGTCTGAGCAGTTCAACATGATACATCTGATATGTCATTGAAACTCGTGACCTTTCATCTTCATGTGACTGAGAAGAAACCCTCAGCCTTAATGGGATAGGTCGCCCAAAAATGAAAATTTTGTCATCACTCACCCTTATGTTGTTCCAAACCTGTATGAGTTTCTTTCTTCTGTTGAACACAGATATTTTGTAAAAAGGATATTGGTAACCAGACAGTTGAAGGTAGCTATTGACTTCTTTAGTATTTTTTTTCCTACTATGGAAGTCAATGGGTGCCGTCAACAGTCTCGTTACCAACATCCTTCAAAATATCTTTTGTGTTCAACAGAAGAAAGAAACTCATACAGGTTTGGAACAACTTGAGGGCGAGTAAATGATGACAACATTTTCATATTTGGGTGAACTATCCCTTTAAGGATGAGTTTGACATATTCAGTGGTCTGGCACTTGTGTGGTTCAATAGCTTTAGATCGAAAGCTGGTACCAATTACAAGGCAGAATGAGCTATAATGTGGTAGTTTGGTCGACAGCACCCAATAAACAACGATCAGAGAGGAACGGCTCACACAACCCGAAAAATTTGTAACAATGGCATTGCTACAATTTTAAAAACAGGTCTGCTGTCAAGAAGGACGGATCCGCAGACCTTTTCCATGTGCATAGCTTATTCTCACGAGGTGGGAAAGTTTGAAGTGATATGCTGTTGATAAAGAGATGATATTTGGCGTATACTTGAATGAACATAGTAAAAGGTGATTTCTAATATAGTTAGAACTTACTTGAATGAGCCCCTAAAGGGACATGGTGATGAAAAAAAATTGAGATGGGAGGAAAAATTGTATTCAATGTTTTTGCATTCCCTCGCAAAACTTTTGTGCTCTCTGGCAAGTTTTGCATTCCCTCAAGAAACTTTGTGTTTTGACACAAAACTTTCACACCTGGCAAGTTTTTTTGCATTCGCTAATAAACTTTGCTAACTTCGCTAGCAAAACTTCGCTAACAAAACTTCGCTTACACTTTGTTGGCAAAAGCATCAAAATAGAGTTTGCATTCTCTTGCAAATGTTGCATTTCCCCCAAAAACTGCGTTCGTTCACTCACAAAACTTTTGTGCTCTATTGCAAGTTTTGCATTCCCTCAAGAAACTTTATAACTTTAACAGTCTCTTGCAAGTTTTTTTGCATTCCCTAATAAACTTTGCACTTCGCTAACTTCACTAGCAAAAGCATCAAAATATATTTTTTCTTCCCACTTCATATAATAATAATTCTATTTCAATGCTTTTGCATTCGCCCAAGAAACTTTCCCCTGGCAAAACTTTTGCGTTTGTGGCAAAAGTATTGTGTTCCCCCAAGAAACTTTGTGTTCGCTAACTAAAGCATTGAAATGTAGTGGTTTCCTCCCAGTTCATATTATTTCCATCACCAGTTTTGCGTTCGCTCACAGCAAAGTTTCTCAGGGGGTGGCGAACATTTTCTTTCGTTATTTTATTATTTTTAAAATATAATTTTTTCCCATCACCATGTTCCTTTAGGAGCTCCATAAGAACCCACGTATCTGCTTAACTTATATTCATTAGCCAAGCTGATAAGGCTTATAACTATGCGGCTGCAAAAAAAGAAATATATTTATTTTCCTAACAAAAGTGTTGAAATTCAAGGATTATTTGCAATGGATGGTTGCAACCTTCACACCTCTGAGAGATTTTGTTTAAAAAAATAAAATGAAATATCATACCAAAAAACACTGTACTGGTTAAACAACCGGTAAAAACAAGAAATATTTTTTTTTTTAAATAATACACAAATTTTTTTAACTATTTCTCGACAATTACAACCGTAATATTTTTATGAAAAAAAAAAAAAAAAAAAACAGTACAAAGCCTTCAATGTAAGTTAGCCTCAAACCTTCAGTCAATAAATCATGTCCATTCCATCCATATAACAGGAGTGTTTGTGACTGTGTGCAGGTAACAACAACAACAACAACAACAACAAAAAGAAGTAACTTGGATTGAATGCAGTTCATACTTGTGAGCAGAATGGGTAGCTCTCTGATGCTCTGGTCCCTTGCTTCCTTTCGCCTCTGGCAAAAAAAGCTTCTGTCTTCTCCTACAAAAGGGACAGTCAGTCTCCAAAACTACCACCACTACAGCACGAGGCACCGAGGTTTTCATCTCTCTGCCAAACACAATCCATTCACACTCCAGCTCTCACTGCTAGTGAAGATTCTGTCCGAAAATACCCCCCCCCCCCCCCCCAAACACACACATTTTCCATATACGCTTTAATATTTTTTTTTGTCTTCTAAAATGCTTGACGATTATTTGGGTAAAACATTCTTAAGCAAAGCTGATTTTGGTTCCTACTTAAAATTTCCACTAATAAAAATATGCTATGGCATGTTCTTTAAAAAAAAAAAATTGAATCTCTTTTAGGAGAAGGGCACCCAGGTTACCTCTAACACGGAAGTACAACTATAAATATGTTTAATATACTGTACAGTTGACAATGTGCATTAAATGGTGTTTAAGAACATGTTGGGTGGAGGGAGGACGTGTGAAGGATAAAGCTGTAGTGTCTCAGATGCGGATCTGGTAGCCGTCACTGAGAGTGCTGAGCTCTGCTGGCTTTCGGTCCAGTGCTGCTGGCCTGCAAATAAACATGTTTATGTTAGTTTCATTTGGGAGATTATTGTTGCATAATGACAAATATGGCGAACCTTTTGGATCAAGGATTAGTTGTTTTAGAGCAGTATCGACCACCTCTGTGAAAAAAGAGTGTAAAAGGCAAAAAAAATATCAAGATAAATATAAAAAATATGAAATGAATATACTTCTGTTTATCACTGATGTGTGAGTTGATGGATGTTTATATGTGAATAAAAGCCTAAATTAAATCTGTTCATCATATAAAGCAATAGTCTCTTCAGAAAATTTGGCCTAAACCACTCAATTTATAATTTATATGGATTCATTTTAAGGATCTCTTTATGAACTTTTTGAAGTGTCAGTTGTAGTTGTGTAGCTGTCTATGGAGGGACAGAAATCTCTCAGATTTCATCAAAAAGATCTTCATCTGTGTCCCGAAGATGAACGCATGATTACTCATCAATGTCACATGATCCTTCAGAAATTATTTTAATATGCTGATTTGGTGCATTTATTTGAAATAGAAATCGTTCTACTTTCATTATAAATGTCTTTACTGCATGTCACTTTTTATCAATTTAATACAAATGTATGTATTAATGTAATGTAAATGTATTAATTAAAAGAAAAATCTTACTGACCCCAAACGTTTGAAAAGTGGTCTGAAAACACTAAGTAATACAAATATTAAGGCCACAATCTTACATTAAAATCTTTTTGTCAGGCAAATTCATCCTTCCATTTGAAGATATAGTCCCTGACAAATAAACCTACATAGTTTGTTTTTACTATTGAGTAACTGACATAGACCAGCTAATTTCTTTTTTTTTCACCGACAACTGTCTTTCTAACACCAAAACGTGAATTGATACAAGTCGCCACCTTGGAATTGGGTTCTCTCTGCATTCTTTCTGAGCGGTTTTGAGATATTGAGCTTCAAAATGTTTACATTCCATTCAACTTTGTAAATAGAACCTCCAGCACAGCAGTAACTGGTCTATCACATTCTCTCTTCCACCATTCACTTTTATGCTACTACTCTTGTGAATTAATCAATAACCCTCCATGTTCTTTTAACTGATGCTGGTTATTTGAAGCAGGTGCTTCAGCGTCAGGCGATCAAATCGCACAGCAGTGACAAGACAGATCCTCTACAATTTACAAAAGGTATAAACTACCTTTCACAATTCCTTCCTTCATAACAGACTAAGAATGAATGTTTCTTACAGGCAAAAAAAAAAACACAAACAAATGTAAATTGATCAGTCATTGTAGTCACCACGACAACAATAGCCGCTAGTGACTAGTCAAAACAAACTTTTATAACTCAACCTTAAAGCACAAAGCTATATTTATTAGGCCAATATTCAAAATATATAATTATATAGCTTGTTTTTTCACAACGCACTACTTTTTTGACATGGAAACTGAAGAACATCACATTCTGAACAGTCCAAACTCTGCCACTCATGTACTAAGTCGGCATTGAAAGTTTTTGTCCTCATTTTATGTGGACATCTGAGGACGACTGAAAGGAGGAGACACTGTCTGTTCCGAGACAGAGGAGGCGGGGGTGAGCCTGTGGACAAGCGAACATCCTGTGTGTTAGAAATAGCCCTGAGTGGAGATAATGCACTTTGACAGGGAGGGGATTCAGGAAAAGGGCAGGAGCAGATCTGTTGTACCAGAGCTAAATTTAATTTTCCCCGTGGAATTTCCCGTTCACTCAACAGACTTGATGTGGAAAGTCTGGAGAGTATCTTACTTTCTGGGCATTTCATATCTTTATTGATTAGAGATAGACAGGAATAGTATATTATAGTATAGTATATTATACTGATAATATATATTCACTGTATCTATTTTGTAAATGCAAGTTACAGATCTTATTGTGAATGATTCATCAATGTATGTTTCTTATTTTATTTGACCTCATAATTTTTAATCAATGTCCGAATCGGATTTTCCAGTGAAAACGACAGACTTTTCTCTGAAGGCGTATTCCGCCCCTTTCTGATAATCGACTACAAGCTCACATTCAGATCTGCGTCCATACTGTTGCAGAGAACCAAGACTTCGCCCTACATATATTTTTTTGTTAATAATCTGTCTTAATGGAAAATGGAAGAAATTATGTCACTACTTCCATTTTATTGCAACATTTAAGAAATATTCAAATAATACCCAAAATTAAAATGCTCTCATTATTTACTCACCTTCATGTTGTTGCAAAGCCATAGACTGTTATTTCCTCCATAGAACAAAAAATATCTTGCCATACAGTACAATTAAAAACTTTTAGGAAATTTTGGTTTGTTCCGCAAACAAACTTAGCACATGGTTTCAGTAGACTTCATACAGACTACAATAAACAATATACATATATTATATATATATATATATATATATATATATATATATATATATATAGTCCCTTTCGAGTTCCGACAGCAGTGGTCACTATAGTTACTTGAAAAGAGTTACATGACGTTACATCTAAATGAGTTACAGAGAAAAGTTTACAGGAAAACAGTAAATAATTAAATAATAAATCTGATTAGAAAAAAACAAACATAATGGGACTTATTTTCCAAATAATATTTCAGATCCAATTTTTTTTTTTTTTTTACAATACAAGTTGCATGAGGATGATCATATTTGGAAGTCCGTGGCATCTAAAAGACACTGAACACCCCTGTCCTATTGAACAAAATACCCAGAATACAGGTTTGGAACAACATGAGGTTGAGTAAATAATGACAGAATATTCATTTTTGGGAGAACTATCCTTTTAAGAGGTGTATTTGTATTAGAGGTGTTGTATTTGTATAAGATGTTTCCTCTTGAGAGCTACAGGGACTGTCACATGCTGCAGGTTTTATCACAGTGGCAAAACTTCATAATCATCAACTGCAGAACTGAGGGGGTTCATTGGAGAGCAGATTCATTTTGTAACTTCATAATTCTTTT
Organism: Rhinichthys klamathensis goyatoka; assembly: GCF_029890125.1. Classification (NCBI taxonomy): domain Eukaryota; kingdom Metazoa; phylum Chordata; class Actinopteri; order Cypriniformes; family Leuciscidae; genus Rhinichthys; species Rhinichthys klamathensis. The sequence continues at coordinate 5,481,713 of NW_026606800.1, forward strand.
CACTGTAAGTGAATTAACAAACTCATCTGCCAAGAGATGCGTGTGCTGTGCAGTTCTTCTGTGTAATTGAGGGTGATGCTGACGTTAAATGGGTGGTGTGTTTCAGCAGCTGCCTGGCACACTAGTGTATGTGTGGGGCTCAGTAATTAACATCTCAGAGCATGTGACAGGAAGGTGCTATAGAACACAGCAAAAATAGCTTAGATCGGGAAGCCAGAGGGCCACAGATCTGCAGTCTAACCTTTGGTATAATTTCATGGCATGTCATCTGAGAGGTGCATTAGATTAGCTAAGTAATTACAGCATTGTAATACACAACAATCAAGAGTTCTTTTTTAGACAGGTCAACAGCAGCGCTTCAATGCATGCGATTAAACAAAACTCATGGGCTCAAGCTAGAACACAGACGTTGCTGTGGTATTTTTAAATTGCTTAACACAAACATAGCCTATGCTAGATGAGCATCTTTGACGATCATTATCTTTCATCATTTTAAGACTTTCACTTATTTGAGCACTTAAGTAAAAAACGTCTTGATTTAATTAATTTAATTTATGGTGTCAATCCTGAAAGGGTATATTTATACCAAATACAACAAAAACACCCAAATCTACATAACTGAAAATAGTACAGAGACTTGAATCAGAACATATTTTTTCTGAATCTGTTCACTCACATGAACCATCTTAGTGAACCGATTCACTTGAATCAACCGGACTTTCCATCACTTCATTATGATCATTTTAAATTAAGACGAACTGATTCACTAAAATGGAAGGTCGGATTCATTTTAGAGAATTGGTTCATCATAAATGGTCTCATAACTATTATAGAACTTATTCATATTTTGACTTAGCTTTTATTTATATATTTTTAGTTTTCAGTTTGTTTCGAACATTCATATTATTTTGTCATTTTTATTAGTTATTTGGAACCTATTTTTTTCTTTAAAGATTTATTTTTCTTTAAATTTTAGTTTTAGTAATTTTAGTACTTTAACTTCAACTTATTTCTTTTTTTCTTCTCATATTTATATTGTAACTAATTTTATTTCAATTACAGAAAAGGATTTTTAATGGTTTTAGTATTAGTTAACAATAACAACGCTGCTCATAACTCATAAGTATAGCACTGAAAAGTTGAATCAATGCTTCATATGACAGAAAGGACCGTTTAGAACGAACAGATTCACTAGAATGAATAAAACATTTTGTGTTAAATATGCAAGAGAAATGGTTCTACGAATCTACATGACCAACTTGACCCCGTTATGAAATCTGCTCGGGGGAATCACGCGGATTCCTATTGAAAATCCCGGAATTTGCCAGCGAAAATTTGCTGAAAAATGGTAAATGTGACCGCGCCATTAGATACTCCCCAACACACACAAACTAAAGCACACCGGCTTTAACATAATCCATTGCATCAGAGGATAAAGTTACATCATCAGACGCTGAGCTCTGAAACGCTAAAACACAACAGGACTTGCTGATTATCACTGTATGCTCATATGGAAGGATTATACATGGGTTCATTTGAGCGTGACATGTCAGTGAGGCCCGCATCCACCACAGCTGTTGCATTGGACTCACATCCTATTAGAGTGAGTGCCAACCCAGTGTAATGCCTGAAGGCAGTTGTACTGACAGGAGACAGGAGAGGGCCTTTAAAACGCCACTTTGCTTAAATAACTAGTCCAAACTCCCTGCTCTACATCTTTTTTCCACAGCTTAGGGATCCCTTTGTGTCTATGTCTTGCTAAAACAGCCACTTCTTTTTAGAGAGGAAGCTTTGCTATCTATCACTGTCACTTTTTATGACTCTGCTCCTAGTAGATACAGAGCACTGCCAATATTTCCCTAGGGCTGAAATAAGAGGAAAGGAATCTTATTTCCTCAATACCATAAACAAAAGCAGCCTGAGGTCTCCCTTGTAAGGTGATCAGCAGTGCTAAACGGGGTTTTCTGGTCCACTCAGCCTGATAAAAGAGTTTCTCCACTAGTACTTGTGCCGTGCTGCTATAGAGACATTAAAGTCAACTGCCTGGACGAGAGGAACAGGGTCGTGCTTTGGTAACATGAGACCCTGCCAACCGTGTGCTGCTAGAGGGAGATTAGCCAACGAATTACCACCAGCTGTTTCGCAGTGTCACCATCACAACTCTAATGAGAATGGACTGGGTTAAGGCATGAACATGAAACATGAGCAGACAATGTGTCGTCTTCAGTAACCTTAGTGACTGCAACAAAAACTTACGAAGTGTCTACAAATGTCAAGGAGTGTTCACACTGAATGCGATTTGAAGTGGAAAAGTGTCAAAATTACTTATTTTCAAAGAGGAGTTGGAATTCTGTTGTAAAATATACACTGGGAGAGAGCATGAAGAATCATTTCCACACATGAATAAAGATCTTGAGTCTTGACCAAAAAATGATGCACCTCTTGATGGAAATAAATGTTGTGATGTTATTTCCATCAAGACGTGCATACATTTTTGGTCAAGATCTTGTATTGACAACACATCCCAAAGACTTTCAATGAATTTAAGGTCTGGACTCAGTCAGAGGTGCCAATTCATGTGGGAAAATGATTCTTCAAGCTCCCTCCCAACTATTCTTTCACAATTTGATCCTGATCAATCTTGACAATGCCATCGTAGAATATGGCCATGGTGTGTCTTCCTACATGGTTGTTTAAGAAATGAAAAGCTACACACTCCATCAATTAGGGTTAGAAGAACTGTTGCCAAACATACAATAAGCTAGAAACATAATAATCACTGCAATAATGATCCAATCATAGACTCTTAAGCATTTGCCTATTTAAATCCAAACTGCGACTCTTTCTTTTTCTTTTCTTTTTTGCCGAGCAGTGTATATTTCTGTCATGACAACTCTTGGAGTGTTTGGCATGGTAATGGATATGACCGTGTTGATATGCTTGGTCTTGGCGGAATAGATCTTCTAGGCTGCTGCTGCAGAGCAAGTAAGGGACATGGTGTTGCTGTACAATATAGCGTACATGAATTAGACCGTTAGACCTGGTGTTTTTGAGCGGTGAGTGGATTCTGACTAATATTAAACACCTCTGAGAGCCACTGCGTTCAGGGATCAACAAACATGTCTGAGATTGGACACAGTGCAAAAACTAATGTTTATACTTGCTAGCGTGCTTTGCTGTTGATAATATTCGCTAACATTGCAATCTGAATTTGCTATAGGCTACATGCTTCAGCTGAACAGAAGTACTAAGAATTGCTGTAAGCTTTTGAAATATGCGAATACAAAAACCGAACCGAGAGTTCACATGCCAGTAATGTTTTGTCACTGTATCCTCATAGAAACTAGATTTTTTGCTTGCTGCTGCTGCTGCATACATAAACACCCAAAAAATGAAGATGACTAAAAATGTGTCAACATTTAATAAATGAACCCCAAAGTAATTACTTCTAAAGCTTCCATGGCCAGATGCAAGTCATGACGAGTCACTGCCGATAAACCACTAACAGCTTACGACTGCATTTTCTTGACAGAGACTTCTACCAAGTGACTTTTACACAAGTGGATGTATCTTCACAACATCAAAGTGTCCATTACTTACGATTTGTCTCTTCTGTGGACATGTTGGCGTCTTTGGGGACTGCTGGCTGATCGGCGGCGCGGTGATAAAGACTTGCCTCGGCTTCGTTCTTTGATTGGAGACTGAGCGCTGGACGACTTGAGGATCTGTAATAAAACCCAGTTGTTTTAAAACTTTCATAGATTTCATAGATTTTATGTTCATTGTTTTTATATTTGTGAATAAGCTAATATATTATGCAAGTGAAATTAAAAAGTCAAATTATATATAGCGGCATGAGGTAATAGGCCTACAGATCATTTTTATCTTCATGAAATTAGGATTTCAAGGCAATTAGAATGAAAAAAGGCCTCAAAATCTTCAAGGTGGTAAAAGGCAAGCTGAGAAACTAACAGATGAGGAATACTGTCTATCATCAACCCGACAGGGATCCGGTGCAAGAAAACGACAAATCTAGTCAGTTTATTAAACGGGTATGGCTTGAACTTTTTCACACCACAGGGAGCAAACGCTGAATCGCTCTCACTGTGTTTTCTCATTAGTGAGTGCAGCACAAATAAACCTAGCGTTATGAAAGACTCCATATATACGTTCATTAACTTGATGACGTTCATTAACTTCAATATGCTACTAGACAACCGATGTCCCGATCTCTCAGTCGCTCGATATATTGTGCTTTCCCCACATGAGCAGCACAAGCGATGAGAGGTAACTTGACATTGCAATGTTCTCAATTTGTTATAGTTGATTTTTAGAATGAGATTCATAATGAGTGACTCTATCGGCTCCATGCTGATGATGCCAGATGCTGGGTTTTCAGTACATCGAAGAAACTCTTTCAAGATGGATTACCAAGTCGATTTTGATTTCATGTTGTCTATGCACAAGCAGTTTCTGCAAACAGACATATATTTATGTCCTTGACAAAAAAAAAAAAAAATATATATATATATATATATATATATATATATATATATATATATATATATATATATATATATATAGAGAGAGAGAGAGAGAGAGAGAGAGAGAGAGAGAGAGAGAGAGAGAGAGAGAGAGAGAGAGAGAGAGAGAGAGAGAGAGAGAGAGAGAGAGAGAGAGAGAGAGAGAGAGAGAGAGAGAGAGAGAGAGAGAGAGAGAGAGAGATAGGAATATACATTCCTATCACGTCATGCTCTAAGATGTTCATATAGCTTAAACATTAAAGACTAATTGCAAAAACATTTAGGTTTTAAAAACGGTCCCACTTTTTTTTTTTACATCCATAAAAACATGTATTCCTTTCAAACATCCAGAGCGCAATTTCCACTCTCTGCTCACGCCATTCATGGAAACTATGTCACAGCTGACTGCGGTCAAGTCAAGGCCGCATCTGAGAAACTGGGAGCACATGACCTACTTTTTACTGTCTACAAGATAAACATGTCCCATTGTACACTCATACAGATGATCTCAAGCTAGTCCACAACTCTTCAAGAGACATCTAAGGACAAATATGAACTCTGCTGATCCAGTCATAACTGAACCAGGGTAAAACATAAATGTTTACTTTAAAAAAATACCAGTAGGCCTACAGGCAAGCGTGATTTTTTTTTTATTTTTTATGTGGCTCCACCTCCCACAGGAAGTCTGACCTTATTTAGTTCCCACTGAGTTAACTTAGTTTTTGAGATGGACATTAGCGTTGCAACCGAAATCGCGTACTGTCTGAGTAGGTAGGCTACTACATTTGAATTTACTTTGCGACTGTTAAAAAAGTATGCTCTATATAAAGTATGAATATGGGTAGTATGAATGAAATTCGGACGTACTATATCCGCCATGTTGTTACTGTTACGTGACCTACCAGCGTCAGTTGCGTCGCTTCACTTTCATTCATAAATCCCCTCCAACGGCCTGACGAGATAGTAAAGTGTCCATCGAATGCACACTTCTGAATCTTGGTTTCAATAAGTAGGTCATCCAGGGACTTTTCGCCCACTGTTTTTCAAATACTATATGTATTTGGACATACTACTATTTTGGCGTACTGTTTTTTGTATACTATATAGTAGGGAAGTATTCAATTTTGGATGCAGTGTAGGTCTCGGTTCCAAAACCTAAGATATGTCATTTTGGCAAAATTTAAGGCAGCATAAATATGAATATCAATAATATATTCATAAAATATCTCACTAAATATGCTTATAGAAAATATCAATAATATATTATAGTTACGATATTTTGATAAAAAATTAAAAATATTTTTTTTTAAATGAAACATGGGTAGATGGGTAAATCTTAGCCATGTTATTAACTATTAAATAAGTAATTTTAGTAACTAAAACTACTGTTAAGCTAAAACCATAAAAACATTTTCATTACTTAAAATAAAATAAACATTAACATTTAAATAAAATATAACTAAACGTATTTTATTTCAGCTAGTTGCAAGGCAACATTTCTCATTTTCTCTTAGTTTAAGCTGAAGTACTAAAATAACTAAAACTAAATAAACTGACAAAAAAATTTAAAACTATACATACATATTTAACTATATACAATAACTATGTAAAAAAAAAAAAAGAGAGAAAAAAACCCCCAAAATTACTACATTTTAACTGAAATTAAAATGAACACATAATACACAAATGTACACAAATTCAAAATAAACAAAAATATAAAAGTATATCAATGATACAAAAATAACATTTTATTGACTCACCTTCATCCTCATGTCACGGCCGTGTTTCTCCAGCTCTTTGCGCATGTCTTCATGGCCCTGCTTGCAGGCGTTGATCACCAGATAGTTCCACTCAATAGGCTGGAAAACGTGCGGATTATGGGGCACGTACAGGCCGATCTTGATCTTCTTCATGGTGTGCTGGTAGCGGCGGTATGAGTCCTCAAAGTCGAACACCAACTCGCTGAGCGTACGAAAGCTCAAAGATCTGTCCATAAGGTCAGCACGCCGACTCATACCCAGGGTGCCGTAGCGGCCGTTACAGTAAACGCCCAGCACCACGTGATGGAAGTGGTGTCCGGAGAACTGGGTCTTAAAGCTGATGGGGAACCGCTCCACAGAGGTCAGACCGTTCGTTAGGTAGCTAACGGGAATAGGGTCAAGGATTTTATTAACAGTACAGTTTCGTTAACGTTCATTTGTGATTGGTTTACTCAAGACAGGCTGGATACATTCAGAATAATTTTCGAGCCCAGAAAAAGCAGCTGCTTGAGAATGAGGTGATAATTAAATGCCAAATTGATTTTTATCTCTGTTAAAATTCAGGAGGATACCGAAGCGTTTCATGAAAAATACCAAATCCTCTCAACTTAATGTGAACTATTGATTTTTCAAATCTGATTTGTCTTTGTGCTTTCAGTAAGTTTGGTTACGGTCACACTTCCTGAAAATCAATCAGCTACTGTAGGTCAATAAAAAGCTGCAATCAGGCAATGAATTAACAATTCTTTTCATTTAAAACTCACTTAAGATATGTAACAGCTAAAATTTGCGTGTATATTCTCAGAACCGATACCCTGACTGAAAGCTTAAGCTTAATAGCGTTTATTCTTTTAAAATAACGTAAAGAGCTGCTTCCAACGTCATTTTTGGAAATTCAGAGTATAACCATTTGTGCTACAGACATAAACGAGAAAATGTCACATCCAATTATGCGTTTTGTTGAGAAGTGTTTTTTTTTAACAATCAGGTGAAATATGAGAAATAAACCTATAGATTTACAATTAGGCACTCAAATCATATCTAGCCACTCAGAACACTCTAGTAAATACGTAACAACTCGCTACCACACTGAATACCCTAGAAACTGCATAACAATGCCATAGCAACCACTCTAGCATTGTGGTGATGACCACTTTTGCAACAAGAACACCCTAGCACTGGCCTAGCAACCACTCAGAAATCACTAACAACCACATAACACTTTGAAGGCATTAGAAGTTGCATAGCAACACCCTGGCAACCACTCATAACACTCTAGCATGTTGGCAATGACTTCTGCATGTAAAAGCGCCAACAAGAACACCCTAGCAATACCCTAGCAACCATCCAGAACCTCCTAGCAACTACATAACACCCTCTGAAAGGCATTAGAAGCTACATGGGAACAACACTAGCAACCACATAACTCCCTCTAGAATTGTGGCAACAACATTTGCATAGGCAAGCACCAACAATAAAGTCAACTTTATTAATATAGTGCAATTTTTAGAAAGCATAAATAAATAAAACAGTGAAGGAAATTCTAGGTTTAATTGTGGTTGGGAAAAAAATATTTTGAACTATTTGTAAATAATATTATCATTAAAATATGCACACATGTACTTTTATTTGTATGCCTAATGTGTCAAAAATGTTAAATGTTTTTTGTCTTGTCACAGTCAGTTAGGAGTTACAGGAGTCAGCTTTATTTAAATAATGCCTTATACAATACAGATTTTTTTCAAAGCAGCTTTACAGTGCTAACAGGAAAATGATTAAATGATCCAAACAGTTCATTTTGGCTGTCCAGCAGCTCTTAAAAGAAAATAGTGTCATTGTTCAGCTGAAGTCATTTCAAGTGTTGATTTCAGTTCCTTTGTAAAGAAGATCAATTGTTAAACTAGTTCATTTTATCTATAAAGCAGTTCTGCAAAAAAAGGTCGAATAGTTTGCATCACTGGATTTTACTGTCAGTTGTTTAACATTTCACAAACAAAAACCTTCTGATTCCATGAAGTTGCGGGGACGCGATTGAAGCTGGTCAGCAGACACTCGGCTAGACTAGCCTTCCCCTCAGGCTTCCTTCTCTCAGCCTGATCTCTTCTGTAGTCTTATGTAAGCGATCAGTGTTCACTGCGGCATGGCAGGAGTCACCAGGCTGTGAGTCTATTTGCAGGGTTCACACCAGGATTCTTCTGCAACTAGGGACAAAAAAAAGACTACTTTTTGACCTTACTGACATCAATCACAACTGAGTGGTGTTTGTTTTAGGGTATCCATGATCTAATTTAAGAACTAGAGTACAAACAAACTGAAAAGAGATTGTCATGATTCCTGTTCTCCTTTCTGATGCTAATTTTGAATTCATGTGGCCTTGACATTGCTAAAATGAGGAAATGATGCTTTACAACCACTCTTTAAATGAATCATTATCGTCACACTTGTCAGTAAACAGTGTGCCTGTGTCGTTTTGCTGTTGGGTACGGCACAAGCAGCCAAGAGCACATACCGCAGATCTGTTGAACCATGTGTGTCTAACAACACAACGCAACGTCCTGGAACTGCTTCGATTTTTGCCATCTGCCTTTCAAAGACAATAACCAGCACAATATGCGTGTAGTCTATATAACACAACCATATTCATATATTAATCAAAGACTCCAGTGGTCCACAAAAAGAAAATCAGCTTCCTCAGAATAAAACTACAAAAAAAAGGTAGTTTTCACAATTCCACTCTTGGTTTTTTGCTTTTTTTTAAACTTGATTTCCATTAAAATATCTAAAAAAATCCTTTAAAAACATGAAATAAAATAAAACAAGATACATTCAAATTGTTACATTTTAATATACTTTTAATTTACTTTTGTTCAAATTTATCTCGTTTCAAGTTTTGTTTTGTTTTTTTAGATATTTTTATATGGTTCCAGTTTGATTATTATGTAAAGCAAAAATAAAAATTGCCTTAGGAATACTGTGCACTGATGAATCATATAAAAAAATCCAGAGACACTAAGAAAGCAAATAAATTAGATTTTGATCTCTTCAAAAGAAGGATTGTTAACTGTAGCCCTTTATTTAGTCGTATTTTGGTCGATTGAAAATGAACTCTAGGGAGGTTCGGTTGAGGTGAGAAAGCAATCTGACTCAATGGACCAACAAACTAAGAGGTATCATAATTCATAATGGAAAATGTGTTATATAAAAAGCAGCACTGTCTGATTCTGTGAGTTTTTGTGGTTGAAAACCAAAGAGAGATTACTATTATAAGTAATAAACTTATTACTTTAATAACATATTAAAATGTTTTGTAAATGCTTTTCTCCCTGAGATATATATATGAATGAATGAATTTATCAGTCAGAGCGGGAATAAAGGGTACATTTGTATAAGCGAGTGTTTGTCATGACAGCTACAGATACAGATAAAGCCACAATAAGTCCGTGGAGTGAACTTGTCAATCCATCTTGATGGATGACGCAGAGGAACGTAAACAGGTGAACTCTGACCAATAAGAGGACAGTTGTGCTAACATGTGGCTTGCATAAACACATTTTGGTACGCTTTGAAATGTTGCCTTTGTGAAAGTGATCCGAACCAAGAAGAAAACGTTGTAACAAAATGTCCCTGTTTCGGAACAAAGCAAACGATCTACAGGTCTGAAAAGGCCCTTAAAGAAAATACAGGCCCATTCCATACGTTTTGTTCCTCTGCAGCTCTTTTTGAGTTTCGTTCTCTGTGAGTGTGCGTGTGTCTTTACACACACTCACAAAACCCCACACCAGTGTTACAATGAGAAGACACCAGAGGATCACATTACCCATCAGCAGGGCCATGTGATCCTCTCAGCAGCAGTGCCGTGAATTTCAACATTCTTATCTGCAAGGCACGCATTCTGAAACCTGCGGGGATTACTTCTGCTATAGGTCCCAAGAACACACAGTAAGAAGAATGCACTCATTTTGTCTTCATTTGAATATGCAGACAGACTTTTGACGACTTTACAAAACAAGACAATGAAACGGTATTCCAGTGCTCTAGTGTTTTCATATCATTATAAAGCAATTCATTTGTTGACTAGATGTCGCACTAATGGAGAACAGCAGTGTGTTTGCTGTCGAGGCTGAGAAGAACCTCAAGCGGTTAAAACTACGTGACAAAACCCAAATGTTTAATGTCACGATTGTTAGCATCTATTTGCATTAGTTTATATCCAGCTGGTTGCTTTTATGCATTCGTTATGCAGAGAAGTTGCATTTTTAAAGCTAGTGAGTCACGTTAGAAAACAAATTAATATGGTCATGCAGTCACAAATCAGAAACGCATTCGATTACAGTTCTTTTTTATCGTCACTGTTTTTTGCAGCGCTTCTTAGGGCTGTCACAAAAACAAGTGTTATTTTTCAAGACCCCCATTTCAGTGATATTTTATGTGTGGTATTTTTTTTAAAGAAATTGCTTACAGCAACTTTAACTTTACAACAACAATAGCCTCAGTGTTCTCTAAAACTCGAACACTCTTTGTCCGTTGTGATGTTCGAGTCCTTTGCGACTTTTTGAGAACTGCACCGAGAGCTCTGTAGATTAAAAGACGGGTTTTGTACACAAAGATACAAATCTCAAAGTGACGTAAACTGGAACCCTTCATCTTCCCGCTCAACACTACAAATCTGCACGGAGAGAAAGCAGATATTTGCAACTAATGAGCCATGAAGTGCTTAACTCAAAGTGAAGTCTACACTGAGGCTCCTGTGAAACATCACAATCTGCAAAGCAGATCTCCAGAATGTCTCTCTGCAACACTTGGCATTTGCGCGGACGATGATGACCTGCACCTTGTGTTAACCCCTGGCCTGAATTTGTTGAGATAACTGGCATTAATAGTTCCTGAAAGAACACACCCTCCCAGTGGCACTGAATGGCACAGCTGCATCCACTACATGGACAGGAAGCTGTGCCTGCCTTCAAGGAGAATCTACCACTAGTCCTAGTTTCCTAGCAACAGCTGAAAGTAAAAGCTTCGGGCTGAGTTGAGAGGGGGGATCATGAAGAAAGACAGTGATGTGAAGCACATTGCCTTTGATAGAGCGCTTCTTAGTCTTCCATCACAATTTGAGCAATTGAGATATCAAAACAACAATAAAATTAACAGCTAATTAACAGTGTTGCAAGTGCTCAATGGCAATAATTATTTTTATGAGTACTAAATTATAGTTTAGGGTAGGGCTGCATTGAAATTTCGACCACTGAAAATATATGCCGGCCCGCTCCTCAGCTTTCAGCGCTCAGGGTTCGCTCTCGCCATTATCACTGCGTGCTGCGGTGTGATGCTCTGCTCAATATTCCGCTCTATTTGATTGGATTGCATTTAAACATTTCTGTATCATTAAAATGATTGAATTTCATTAAAAAGCAATTTTGGTTTTCAGGCCAAGTGCATCCAGAATTTTCGGTTTCGGCCCAGAATTTTCATTTTGGTGCATCCCTAGTTTAGGGACTAAAAGACGTTCAAGACTAAAACAAAAAACAAACTTTTTTACATTTTCGAAGGAAAGTGCGACTACAAGCCAGTAGCGACAATGCAAGTGTATTATGAGTGTTAAAGTTGGCATGGAATGAAAATCCACCCTATCCGTTTTCTAAAGGCATGTTATTGATCTTATTGTGAATGACTAATCTATGCATGTTTCATTTAAAAAAAAATTCTTGACCTTGTAATTTTACCAGAAATAAGGTCAATTAGAGAATGCCTTTTGTCAATCACTGTTATTTTAGTATTATTTATATACAATTACAAATTTTCATATTTCTATTATTATTAATAATATACTATTTTTTTATTATTAATATACAATTTTTTAAATTATTATTATTTTATTATTCATAATATTAATATATTCTATACATACTATATATATATATATATTCATATAATTATACACAAAAATATGTATTAATATTTCTATTATTATTATTTTATTATTTATTACTATTATTACTATTTTCGTTTTTCTGTTTAGCTTTAATTTATTGGTTTTAGTAAACAAAAAATTCAGTTAAATTTTTCATATAATATTTATACTTTGTTTTATTTCAGCTTTTTTTTTCAATTAATGAAAGCCATTTTTATGTTTTTTGCTAAAATAACCACACTGTTGTCAATAAAGATAAAGGATACATTCCAAGGATAACTGCTTCAAGGCATTTGATGGGAAGTGATTCTCGTATCATCTCTCTGGCAGTCTCCATCAACCTGAAAAGAATATATATATATACACAGGGTCAATGATTTCTTATTTAAAACAAATCTAAAAATTGCGTTCATGTTTGGATAAAAGCTATGCATTTTGTAAAAGAACATGCTAGCACTTTCTAAATGAATATCAAGAGAGTAAAATAAGTGTAAAATAAGAAGGAACAGGAAAAGACTAAAACAGGAAATACAGGGTAGACAGACAGGATGATGAAAATGCCTGAGCGATGGCATCACTTACCCACTCAGAGGTCTGGTTTTCTTAATCTCAAAAAACTGAGTTCCTGTGTGGTTGTATCTGTCAGACGTTAAGGAGCTATGTGAACTTTTATTTTCCTATTTTTTTTCATTGTGACTCATACATCTCAAAATGCACAGCTGCGACCAATGTCCTGTTGAACCCAACATCCTCATTACCCCTCACAGATCTCAATCTATTTGTGGGAAGAGAATCAGACACAGAGATATTAATCACAAACAATGATGAACATAAATATGCGCAAGAGCTGAAGTGATCTAACAATGGCTGCTCAAACCATAAAGTAAGTATCAGTGCATGTCTAAGTATCCGTGTGCCAGAAGTATGCAGGCCCGTGGCTAATATCACTCTACATTAAAGGCACTGACATTCCAAAAAGGCACTTTGAGTGACTCAAGCCAACTGAATAAATTACACGTAGCGAAAAAGCATAACTGACACTCCAAAGGAACGAGTACCAATGAATTCATAATGCATCCAGACCAGAAGAAGCAGAGTTTCCCAGAATGAATGGTTTGTGCAGGGAAAAGGATACTGCAGGTTTCTCATGTAGTTCTGGACGGCATGGAGCCAATCAGGCACTGACATTGATGGCTTAAAGTTTGGAACCAATGGCACAGGGTGCTATGAAAACAGAGAGGATTAGCAAATTGCATCCGTCATAGACAAAGCAATCCCAGAATGCACTGTGACAAGTTCTTTTTTTTTTCAAAGAAATTAATACTTTAATTCAGCGCGGATGCATTAAATTGATCAAAAGCGACAGTATTTTTAGCGGCAGACGTTTATAAGGTTACAAAAGATTTCTGTTTCAAATTAATGCTATTCATTTGAACTTTCTATTCATCAAAAAACCCTGAAAAAATATATCATGGTTTCCACAAGAATATTAAGCACCACAACTGTTTTCAACATTGATAATAAGAAATATTTCTTGAATGGAAAACAAATCAAAACAAAACGTTTCTGTTACACAGACACTACACTTGGCAGTAAGGGAAGGAGTGTAGAATAAAGAAATGGAGGGTGTCACTTATTTTTATCCAGCTAAAGTAAACTAGTCACAAGGTGACTTCCGGATTGCCCTTTCTTCTCAGATTCTGATGTCTCTCAATGGCATGAAAAGTCCTTATCAGAAACAGTGTCTCATTGATCATTTGCACCCTTACAATGACACTTCTAACTGCAAAGGGGCAGCGAAGAGAATTAGCAAAGAACAAAGATCGTCCTCTCGCACACAAGCCCCCATTCATAAGAAAAGAAGCCATTTATGAAAGCTAGAAAAAAGGCTGTCCTCTATCTGAAACAGGCTCTTTACTGCAACACATTGACAGCATTAATCCAAGGCTTGTCCTAAAAAGGCAGGCAGAATTAAGCAAGTGTTGAAGTACAGCTGAGGTCACAGGAGGAAATGAGAAAGGGAATCATCTCCTGTTTCCTCTTTATCTCTCTCTCCCCTGCGTGAGAGAATGAGAGACTGTAGAAATAGTGTAGTATTGTCTGTTTCTGCCGACTTTTGAAGCTTTAAACACATGATAAATGTGTGGTCTAAATATTGAAACATACATAGCCTATATTTTCTTGTTTACGTTCATTATTATTGTAATGTTATGTGCTTTGAGACATTAGGTAATTTAATGCCATCTCTCGTCTTGGGACGCTTTGCAGATGCTGCTATGTGCTTTGCGTTCATGTCTTTTGGAGGAGGCATGGCTTTGGAGACGCTCTGAAGGGAGGGTAGGATCTTATGCTTTCAAAGCTAGCTCGCTATTGCTAGCTAGTCTGAAATTGCCTACCCTACCTTTAAGGAGAGTCTGTTTCGCACCGTACTTTTGACACATTAACCTACAAACTTCAAAATGCAGCTCTGAGTAAGCTAAAGGTATGATTAATTATTTTTTCATGTTAGAAGGCTAGCTAATAAATCGTAGTTAGTTGACTATTTCATTGTATTGTTATTGCTTGTCACCGGTTGCAGTTCAGGTTGTTCTAAAATGATGCATCTGTTACACGCGTTGCAATGAGTGTGTGTTTAGTAATGCTGGTATCATGGTAACTTGTCTGTATTCATGTTAAAACCACTGAAAGTGGTTAAGTGTTTAAATTCATTTTTGGACTGTTTTTATGTCAGGTGGTACAACCAAATAGTTGCATGTGCTGTAGTTGTACCACCTGACATGGAAAGTGTACCAACCTACACAGGCTACTTGAAATTAGCAGTTTTTACCAGTATTTGAGAGAGATCTACAAACCTTTGTACTCTGCCACAAGGATCAGTTGGGCTCTCAGATTATGTATTATCATTACTGTTATTACCTTGTCAATTCATAATGAAAGACCCATGTTTGCAGTTGTGCCACCCTGATACACAAATTGCTGGACAAAAGTTTTTCTATTATCTCAACAGCTTTAAAACTACTGATATTTACACAATTTGTTAAAATGATGCCATAGTATTTACTTTTTCATGTTTTTATTATTAAGACACCATTTTAATTAGTCTGTTCATTTGTTTGGACAGTTGCACAATCTGACATTTTGCAGGTTTAAGATAACAAAACATTAAATAATATGAATTATTTACATGTATGAAAAATGTATTAAAAATAAACAGGTTTATTAGATCAAAGTGATATATGTCATGAATTTATCAATTTATTTTTTTAAGGAAATAATGCACATGGACCCATTTATACACTCTCAGAAATAAAGGTACAAAAGCTGTCACTGGGGTGGTAGGTACCCAAGTTCCTCTAGTCAAAAGTACATAATGCCAAGTGTAGGCCTACATATAAATGGTACTAAAACCTTGTCCTAGTGACAGCTTTTGTACCATTTTTCTGAGAGTGTATGGTTGTTTAAAAGGCGTTTTTTCAAGGATATCGATGAGTCAAAATTTCAAATATGTTGCCCAAGGCAATTTTCCTTTTTGTTTTAGGTAGTAATTATTCAATGCTTGGCTATCTCTGCTTAGTAGCTTTTTGTTTCATAGTTGTAGTAGTGACAGGTTTGTTCACGGTCTGACAAATGTGTGAATAGGCCACATATGTTTTTCTAGCCGGGGATACTTTGTTTTATCGCCCCCATTTGTTACTTTAGACGTCCCCTCTTCGGTACTCCGCTGGCACCGGCTCTGGTACTGTGTCTAAAATCTGCCCCAATGGATTATGATAGCAGAATAACAATGCTGTCGTTCTGAGCAGAATGTCTTTTGAAAAACAGTCGTGCTTCCTGCAAACACACACCTTCTTTCTCAGCACTTAAATATAGAGGTGTTCAGAAACGCGAGGTGTGACAAACCTCATAAGAACTTACACCCTCAATACAATTATTCTGCTTGAAGACTCAAAGGGCAACTCAACATAGTACAAACATTTTTACACTATAAAAGTCAACATAATTATCTTTAAAATCAATTACTAAACTTCCTTTAGTTATGTTTAATTAATAATTCGTACCCTCTGCCAAATGACAGCTGAATTTGCACGCAAATACCAAGTTTAATTGGACACACACACACTTTTATGCCAACAACAAATGTTACGTGAAGCATCCTGGTTCGATTTGACATTCATTTTGCTTTCCTAACTATGCAAGATCATCATTGGTTGCATTTTATTATTTACACTACCATTCAAAATTTTGAGGTTAGTAATAGTATGGTATTTTAAAAATAGATTAATACTTTAATTTTTGATCAAATAACAGCCTTACCAAGTATACGAGACTTAAAAAACAAAACTTTAAATAGCATAGTGACCTTGTCAAGAGAACCATTCTGTATTGTCAGACAAAACACCAATAAAAACTGGAGTAAAAAGCATAGTGTACATTTAACATTATTTTCCAGTGTTCTCCAGACCAGTAACCCAGCAGTTGAGAACCACTGCTCAAAAAGATCTTATCACAGTGCCGGCGTCAGTTTAATTTACATTCAGTCTTTAAATTCAGTATCGATTTCCAAAAAGTGTATCTAAATGACACTCTGAATATTGATTCTGACCATTTGAATTCTCAGAGAGAGGTTTCATTTACGTCTACACTCTACTCCACAGGCTCAACTGGGTCTCTTCTACCCTGAAAGGAGGTCAGCAGCAATAAATAGGGCACAATCCACACTCACAGGGCCGTTAGCTGACCTCTGCCCACCCGTGGGACTGTACAGAAACTTGAAACTCACTAATCAAGCCACCCAGAACATTTGTCCGTCTAAGAGAACAGATGTGGACTCTTCAGTTGTTACATACAGAAACAAAGTCACTGCAGAGTACAAATTCAATTTGATAAAACAATTTTCATTCAAAAACATCTGTGCTGTTTCTATGATGACTCAAAGATGTGAAGGTCCAACTGCTAGACAAAACAACAGGAATTTTGCAGCTTATCCTTAATAACATTCTAGCAAATGGATTATATCAATAACCAAATCCAAAAGATGTTTTTATGTTTTATGTTTTCTATGCATACAGAAATGTAACCGTTCAAAAGTTTGGGGTCTGTAAAATGTTTTTATGTTTTTGAAAGGAGCCTCATCAAGGCTGCATTTATTTTATATTATTACAATTTATTCCTGTGATTTTTCCAGCAGCCATTACTCCAGTGTCACACAATCCTTCAGAAATCACTCTAATATGCTCAATAACAATTTCTTATTATCGTCAACGTTGAAACAGTTTGCTTGTGCTAGCTGCTGTATTTTTGTGCAAACTGTAATACAAAATAACAGGAATTACACAGATTACCCTAATAGCACTCCAATACCTAATAGCACTCCAGCTATCCAGACCCAGTATTATATCAAAAAACAAAGGCGCAAGATGCAAGATGTGCTATGAAATATAATAGGCTCTCTGAATACTCTATTTAGCTTTCAAACATTGTTTAACTGCATCAACATTGACACTGCTACCAGTATGTGCTTTGTTTACATAATAACTGCAGTGTCCTCAGATCCAAGGTTATCACTGGGAGACTCTGATTCTTTATCAATACAGTCATTTATGGGTTCAAAGCTAGGACATTCCCATGGACTGTCACTCCATTTAATGGATCTAACAGGAATGTCTGGCTCGTGTTGCAGTCGTTCAAGTGACTCCTGATCTGGCTGATCTAACGGATTCACTCCACGCACCTGTTCAACACTTGCTGGTGGGGAATGTCCCTAATAAATCACTTTAACATCTGGGGATCCGACTCAACGCTTTTGACCAATCAGGCGCCTATGTTCTGCACGCATCAGCACATATGAGAGTGTGGGATAGCACAATAGTGTTAACTAAAACAAAAGAGCAACTAAACACACATCTCGACCCTGCGAATACTGTCCGTCTGAGCACTGAGGATTAGTCTGTGATAAGACTCGCTTTATCCCCTCTGAGGTCCTTCATTTGCATGCCCTATGAAGCCTGATCAGCCCTGATTGGTTTATGTTTGGAGGTTAGAGCAACATTGTGGTAAAGGGACATGACAGCATCTTTAATCCGAATGAAATTCATACGACGTCCCATGGCATCATTCCTCATATCATGTGCATTAACAGAGGAATGTTTCTGCATAGTTGTCATTGGATCAGATCTTTGACTGGTTTTTAATTCAATTATGACCAGGGACAATGTAGCACAGTGTTGGAAAACACATGGATGAGTAAATCCGCTCACATGTCTCATAGCCTACACTTCCTCTGCTTGAAAACTGACTCACATGCATGCCAGTTTGTAAGAGGCTAAAACACTATTCCTGTAAATACGGCTTCATAAAGACCCGTTTGGAAGTTCAATAGTTTTACCAAAAGATTACTGTATGCATACACTACTTTCCAAAAGTACAGTAAAATGTTATGTTTTCTGAAAGAATCTTCCCATAATATGCTCACCAAGGCTACATTTATTTGATACGGTAAAAACAGTAATATTATTAAATATTATACCCTGTGATGCAGGAGCCATCCAGTCTTCAGTGTCACATGATCCTTCAGAAATCATTCTAATATGCTGATTGGTGCTAAAGAAATATTTATTATTAACATCAATGTTGAGAACAGTTGTGCGGCATTATATTTTTGTGGAAGCTTTTCAGGACTTTTTGATGAATAGAAAATTCAAAAGAACAGCATTTGCCATTTAGGCTACTTGAAATAGCAATATTTTGTAACATTGTAAATGCCATTACTGTCACTTTCACTTCTAGGCCTATTGAATGCTTACTTGCTGAATGGAACTATTAATTTATTTTAAAATCAAATCAAATAAAAACTCACTGACCCCAAACTTAAAATCACTTTTAAAAAAAGTACTGAGGTAATGAATTACTAAGAAAACTTTATAGCCTATATACCAAGGTAAAGATTTGTGTTTTATTCATGTACTATGTAAGCCTACTTCAAAGATGTCCAAAAACATGGTAGGCTAATACCAAGGTATGAACATTGTCCAGTTGAACATTTTTTAACTGACATCTGTACACACAGACACACACACACACAAAATGTTGCTCACTGTTACTCAAAACCTAGTAACTTGCCAAAATGCCAACCAAGAAATCATGTTTGGGCATTGCATTAAATGAGTTGCCTCATATCACATATCAGCATTTTGGGGATCATATTTTTTAGGTGCATACCAAGATCACAGAGATGAGCTTCCAAACAAGACAACATTTTAGGGTGTTATTAAGACAGCATTTCTATATGCTATACCAAAAATGCTTAGATAGGCAGCTTGCCAGGTTTTGAGACACAGACACTAGTCCACTACTTTCAACTTACTTTTGGGAGGTGTGTTGCATTTCGTATTCTATCCACCATCTCATGTCCATCAGGATGAACTTTGGTGACGTGCGACCACATTCTCTCCCAGGTGACATTATCTATGGGAAAGCCCGTCCTGTTCACGAAAAACGGGACCCCGCCGTCTTTCTCGTCTTCCTCACCGGACGACCGACCGGTGTTGTTTGCGGCAGTGGACGAGGAGGATTCCGCAGCGGGTCCCGTAGTGTGACAGTAGGTACTGGTGCTTTTGGACCGACCGTGTCTGCTGATCTTGGCAGTCGAGCCGCCGCTGGTGGCGTTTGGTCCGGTCATTGTTCAGAAGTCTTCCGACGGGGAGTTTCCCCTTGTTGTTCCCCAGATCAGTTATGATTATCCAGCATTCATGCACAAAGACATGTTGCGTCTCCAGCTTGCATATTAATGTGCCAAAACCACACAGTCGTGCTCAAGTATGACAATTCAGGTGGTTTAAAAAAGATCCAGATACAGAACAAATGGTCAGCGATACCATTTCTGTATCAAACTATGAGTGAATGTCATTGTAGGATAGATTAAAATCATAAATAGTCATATTCCCAGTAAGCCGCATACTGTAGTAGTTGGCGGTCAGCTCAGGGTGCCACAGAAACTACTTCATCCTTTCGCTCAAAAACACTGAGTCCTGCGGAAGGGGTCGCTGTCTGAATAATCCACGGTAGAATAAATCATCTAACGTCTGATTGTAAAGTATTAATGAATGATTTGTTTTTCTATGTAGGCGTGTGACCGCTTTCACTCACGGTCTCAACAAATGGTCACTCACTCTAGCGTTTTTGATACTGTTATTGTATCACCATAAACAACAGCCAATCAAGTTCTGGCGGCTTTTTTATTGGATGAAGCAACAAAGCGAGGCGGGTTCAAATCCATATAAGGAAAATAGATTAGCCTGTGATTGGCCACAATGGCGGAAATAGGCGTGAACCTTCGGTGTATTTCCAGCAGGGTTTTTTTTTTGTGAGCTTTTAAATTCTGCATTTAAAGTGATAGTGTATGTCAAACCCATAGACTGTAAAAAGGTCAAACCATTAAAAATATAGCCAATTATAACATTTTCAAACATTTAAAATTTATATTAAGGGTACTAAGCCTTTAACCGTCGCTATTTTTCGCGTCAAATTAAATAATTATTGCACTTTTCATTATTTATGTTAACAAACTGCCATCAACGCATGAAAGTACACTGTTATCGTTTTTATTAATATTTTGAATTAGTTTTTATATTTTTTATATTTTTTAGATTAGATTTTCATATTTTCTATTCTCATTTTAGTTTTAGTTAAAGTTTAGTAATTTTAGTAAAGTGTTTAAAAAAAATTTTTATTAGTCCTAATTTTTATTTCGGATTTTTTTGTTATTTTAGTAGGCAATATAAAGTTAAATGAAAATAAGAAATGTTTCCTTGGCAACTAGCTGAAATAAAATATTTTAAATTAAATTTTATTTCAAGTAGACTAATGACAATGTGTTTTTAAAGGCACACTGTGGAACTTTTCAACCTTTATAATATATTACCAAAACCCATTGAGATGGTACATCGACTTACAATAGGTTGAATGACACGTCTGCCGTAGCCTGAAGGTGTCTGTATCGCTTTTCCTAGCACTATGTAACTTCGGGGTTCGGGTAGGAACCAAGGGGGTAATCCATCGACCGGAAGTTGAAGCCGGCCGGGTGCCGCCATGTTGTAGCAGAACTTCACTTGCGTTAGCATTTCCATTGACTCCCATTCATTTTTGCGTCACTTTGACAGCGAATAACTTTACATCTGAGGCGTTTAAAGACTCC
The DNA here is from genome assembly GCF_029890125.1 of Rhinichthys klamathensis goyatoka. NCBI lineage: Eukaryota > Metazoa > Chordata > Actinopteri > Cypriniformes > Leuciscidae > Rhinichthys > Rhinichthys klamathensis. The sequence continues at coordinate 5,503,097 of NW_026606800.1, forward strand.
ATTTGTCCATTATTTATTTCTAAAGAAACACGACAATGTATAAAGGGCTCCATTACCTTCTATGTTACATTATGGCCCCGTAGAAACAGATTTAGTAAAAATAGGCTAACGATTGCGTCATAACCACTCGACTCTCTGTCGCGCTGTACAGAAATGACCGTACAGACAGGAGGAGAAGCTCGCAGGCAATCGGGGGGACGTCCCGTCAAGGGAGAAGCCCATAGATAATGAGTCCATAAAAGCAACGGAATACTTACTCCTGCTCACTCACGCCAAAGAACTCTTTGCTCAAGTTCCCCGTCTCTGCAAGATTAACGTTGGCAGTTTTCACGCACAGCTACTAGAAGATTAACGTCTGTCAGACAGGTTGCTCACGTCATCAAGCTTAGTTTGAGTCGGTCTGAGTCTGCGCGTCAGGAACGGAAGTTCTCAAAAATCGCTAAAAGTGGGCTTCAACTGTCTCAACTGAGTTCCAATGAGATCGCTCTGTCCATTTCTTTTACTGTCTATGGTAGGAACCCGAGCACAAAAATAACTACAAAATTCGACCGCTTTACGGCATACGTCACTTCCCCCACCACTTCCTCAGATTCTGACGTGAGTGCTCAACTCGCGTTTGATTGCCGTCTGTATGTTTTCGTCATGGCCGAACCAACAGCTACAAGGAAGAAGGCAAAGGTTTTGTCAGAGGACACTAAAAAAAAGAAAAAGGCATAGTGACAAATGAAAAGCCAGGACGAGGATCACCATTGGTCCAGCGTTCGCTCGCTGGCGTGAGCTACAGGAGGAGGATGGGTGCCCGACCGATGCTAACGCTTGCCTGCACACAAATGCCGTTTCCAAGGTGACACAGATAAATCATATAAGCAGTGTAGTATTTTCTGGTATTCCGGCCACAGCCGATGGTGTTATGAGTGTAAAAAATGCCCACAGCCCATTGTTCATTTCTACACACAAACACAGCCCGTCACAGCTCGAACAAATAAAATCGACTCATGTCAAATGTACATTAAATGTAGTGAACGTTCCCACGACTCAGTGCCCACAAACACCACAGACAACATATCCCACGGTTTCTGTAAAACGAAACCAACACACATAAGTTACAGTCAGCTCAGGCCGACGGTGTTTTTAGTGCAGTAAATGTGCCCGGCCCGCCGTCCCGCGCCCACATTCACTCACAGACATGTTAGCACTAAGCCGCTCGCTCTCTCTCAGCAGACTGCTATAACAAGGGAATCGAGCGCGGCCAGGCTGCCCGCCTCAAACACTGCAAGCACACACAATCTAAAGACACGGGAAGCTGACCCACTGTCTATAGGCGGACCGGTTGACTGTTTGTTGACTTTTGCGACAGTGCTGCGGAGCTTGTGGCCTCTAGGGACGCTAGACGTGAAAGTTACAGGTCGAGCGCCACTAGTGGCCAAAAGTTCCGCAGTGTGCCTTTAAGGTTTTCGTTTTAGTTAACTAATAACCCTGACTCATAGTGTAGCTATATCAATAAAGAAGAGATCCCAATAGTGTCCAAAACATTTTTAAAGGGATATTTCACCCCAAAATGAAAATTCTGTCAGTAATTACTCACCCTCATGTTTTTCCAACCCCGTAAGACTTTCGTTCATCTTCTGACCACAAATTAAGATATTTTTTATTAAATCTGAGAGCTGGATCACTCCTCCATAGGCTTCTAAGGGATTGAAACTTGCCGGCCCAGAAAAGTTAAAGACATCGTTAAAATAGTCCGAGTGACTACAGTGGCTCAATCAAAGTTTATCAAGCGACGAGAATACTTTTTGTGCACAAAAAAAATAAAAAAAAATACCGACTTTATTCAACTATTCATTTCCTTCTCTGTGGGCTTAGAGTGAGTTCACATATAACAGTGCAGCGCTTCTGTGTTGTACGTCACACGCACCACACACATGACCAGCGTCGGCCAATAGTGAGCCTACGTGTGACGTACAACACAGAAGCGCTGCGCAGTTACACTACGTGAAATCTCGAGGCCCACAGAGAAGGAAATGAATAGTTGAATAAAGTCGGTATTTTTGTTTGTTTTTTGCGCACAAAAAGTTTGCTCATCACTTGATAAACTTAAGATTGAGCCACTGTAGTCACTCGGACTATTTTAACGATGTCTTTAATAACTTTTCTGGGCCGGCAAGTTTCAATCCCTTAGAAGCCTATGGAGGAGTGATCCAGCTCTCAGATTTAATCAAAAATCTTAATTTGTGTTCCGAAGATGAACGAAAGTCTTACGAAGTTGGAACAACATGAGGGTGAGTAATTACAGAATTTTCATTTTGGGGTGAACTATCCCTTTAAGGGACGGAGTTCATTTATAATTAATTTAATAAGAAAATAAAATATTTCATTACGGTTGTCTTCATATGTGCAGTATAAAGACAATTTTACATATGTGCTAATTGCATCAGTTTTAATAATTTTATATATAAAAATATTCTTATATTTTTTGTATATTTTTATTTTTATATATTTTGTATATTTCTAAATCCTGTTGTTATTTTTGTCTTCTTTGGGTAAAATTAGAAATTGTGCAGAAGATATCCCTACCATATCATTTAAAAAATTTGTTTTAGCTTCTGCTCTCCTTTCAATGTGAAGTTCAAAAGACAAAGAAAAAGTTGCAGTAAAACGTCTACATACTGGTTCTAAACTTTGCCAAATTATTTTGTGTCTCCATGCTGTTAATCAAGGAAAGCCCATAAAGGGATAGTTCATTCACTTCCATAGTATTTTTTTTTCTCCATACTATATGGAAGTCAATGTGGCCCATCAACTGTTTGGTTAACGACAAAAAAACATTATTTTGAGTTCAGCAGAAAAAAGAAATTCATACAGGTTTGAAACACCTTGAGGGTGAGTAAATGATGACAGAATTGTCATTTTGAAGTGAACTACTCCTTTAAGGTTAAAACCGGTTAAAACGCATTGATGAACGAAAAATGTCTTGTATGATCACTAGAGGGCGCTAGAGTTCTAAATGAAACATTTCTCAAATTAAAGGTCTGCATTTCATTCAACCCGAACGTGCTTACAGACTCAACTCAAACTTTGATTTGTAGATAATTTCAGGTTTATCTATTTTATTTTACTTTTTACACTTATTATTAATTGAAAACCACAATCTGTATGTTCGACTTAGTGATATCTGAATTCTGAAATAGTTGCTTTCTAAATCGTGCTTCAAGAAATCTTATTATAGTAGGAAGGGAGCGCTAAGAGGTCCGTGGAGAAAAACAGTTTAGAGAAAAATAGTGTAAAAAAATAGATTAAAAACACAAGATCGAAATAATCAACAGATTAAAATAGATAACTGATTAATCTAACAGTACATTACTATAATGAGTAGTACTCATTATAGGAAAACACGTGAAAATGTGACTTAATAGAAACTAAATATTTTCTGAATAATATTGTAGACATTTATAATAATATAATATTATATCACAATATAAATTGGGCCTTTGTAAAATAAATTATATAGATGCCTTTTAAAATTCAGGAGGGGGTCCCTTGCTAGAGAATGATCATATTTGTGGGTCTGTTGCATCAAAGACTGAAAACCGCTGTATTATGTAACATATTTGCAATAACAAACTGCATATTTTAATTTGAGGAATTTCATTTTTATTTTAAAACAGCAGTGATGGAAACATGAGCCACTTCCAGTCCTTTAAAGCTCAGTGTAATGCAAATGAGTTTTTTACTTTACAGTGAATTTCCCAGCATCATTTGTGACAATAATGTGAAACCCCAGTTTGCAGCTGCCTTCATTATCCAACAAGTAGAAACAGTAGAAATTCAAGCCAGAAATCTATAAATACGAAAACAATCCGGAAAAAGCCATCTTTCTAATAAATATGCATCAAAAGTAAAAAAGAAAATTAGTTAAAAGCAAGTAAACTTAGACTTATAAACCATTAAAATAATAGTGCTCTTTCTTCCACACTTCTGAGGAATGACATATTCATAAAACCTCACTCGTGTCAATATATCACATTCCTTTTTAAACATACCACATTCTTAACGTGGTACAAATGCTGAAAGGTTCATTTGTGCTCTCTGGAAAAGACTAAACAAGCCTTCTCCTAGTATCTGTATGTGTTACACAGGTCAAAAATGTTGCACTTACACATATTTGATTTTATCTTGCAATGACAGCATAAGCACTTGAAATGATTTCACAGTCTCATGATAGGCGATTTTGCTAAAGCACTTACATACAGTATACACTATCATTACATGTAGATATTCTACAATACAACAGCAGACTTTAGAAACGTCCCAGCAACACACAGTCAGACAGGTCCTTTGAGACGAAGCAAACCAACATATGCTGTTCCAGTCACACCAACGTGATTGTGCATTTAGGCCTTACAAGCCATGTTAAAATCCTAATATTTGGTCCACAATTCTTGAAACAATAAATAAATAAAATAATGCTTGCAATGCATGTATAATTAAGAGACAGATTGTATATACAATCAGCCTAGATTCACAGAAATTCATTTAAAGCATATTTGTGAACATTTATCAGTCCGTTTTCACTGAAAATTGTGCTATAACATCATTACATTACAGCAAAATAAGGAGATTTCAAGTCATCTCAGGAGAGTCTGTAATCTCTTGTGATTTTTGATGTGCTGTTGGAAACGTTTAAGACTTAAATTGAAGTCTCGTGAGGTAAGCTAGAGGACTCCAGCTTGACGTCACTGGACGCTTTATCAGAAGGCAGCTCAGTGGGAACCTTCAGGGGAGAGAAACACATGTTCAAATTAAGATCTCATTAAGACATGTCCACATAAAGACATTTTCATGTCCCTTAAGACGGCAATTAATTGATGAAATGGTTATCTTGAAAACCAGGATATCGAAGGCCAAATATACTACCAAACAAAGGTTTGAGATCTGTAAGATTTTTAAAATGTTATTTATTTATCTGATCTAAAATACAGTAAAACCAAATAAAATAATTATTTACCATAGTAATATATTTTAAAATATAATTAATTCCTGAATTTTCAGCATCATTACTCCAGTCTTCAGTGTCACACGATCCTTCACAAATCATTCTAATACCGTATGCTGATTTGCTGCTCAAGAAACATTTCTTATTATTATCAAATGTTGTGCTGCTTACCATTTTTGTGGTAAATCTGATTCATTTTTTACAGGATTATTTGATAAATAAAAAGTTCAAAAGAACAGCTTTTACTTCAAAACAGAAATCTTTTGTAACATTATAAATTAATGCACCATTGCTGAATAAAAGTATTAATTTCTTTACAATTATCTTTTTTTTTTTTTTGCTTTATTTTACATGTAAATACTATGTACTTATTATAGTAATTACAATAACTGAGTAATAACTGGGTAGTAACCTTATATTTCCCAGTACTTCATTAGTTAAGTACAAGCAAGTGCACGTACTGCAAAATAAACTGCCACCAAAAAATCTTATTGAGCCCAAACTTTTGAATGGTAGTGTTGTGTACATTGAAAAACAAAGAACAAAAAAATGCTGTGCCTTGTTTTATATCATAATATTTTTTCCAAAACAATACTAATACAAATAAATAAAAACATAAAAGGTAAAATAACACTTCTTGCCATTACATTTACTTTCAAACACGTCAGGCATAATCCTTGACCTCTCTGTACCTGTCAGGGTTCTGTCACTTCGGTCTGTTTATTCTCGGCTTTGGTGACAGAACTCTGACACTGCTATTGTCTTGTCTTGTCTTGTCATTGTCTTCTGTTCACTTCGGTCTAGTTTAGTTTCGGTTCCGTCTTGGGGGTTCGGACATTCATGCTCCGTGTGTTTGTATTGTATTCTGTTTCGTGTTCACTCGGGCCGTACGCACTTCTGTCTGTGTGTGGTGTTGTTTTCTGTGTAGCACAAGGTTCGTGTTTACATCAGCCATGTGCTTTCTCGTTGTGTTTTCGCACGGCTTGCTTGTCTGGTTCTTTGTGCCATGTGCTTTCATGTCTATTGTGTAACCCCACCCTTCTTGTTATCTGTTTATTGTTTCATTTGCCCCACCTTTTCTCCTTCATTATCTGCCTTGTTTGCTCCGTGTTTATTCTCATTGTGTCAGATCGTCCTGTTCCAGATCGTCCTGTTCCAGATTGTCCAGTGCCAGAATGTTCCCTCTCGTGTGTTTCTGTGCCTTGTTGTTGGTCAAGTCAAGTCAAGTCCTGCTGCCGGTCCTGTTTTCCCCCTCGGGGTAGTTTTTGTTTGTTTTTTTATTACATAAAAGACCATAAAATTCTGCATTCTTGAGTCCTTGACTCATACCTTACCTCAACCTTGACAGTACCAATGAATATTCACTTTGCATAGTTTGTTCTGTTTTCTCAGGCAAACATCTTTTTTATCCTAAAATGTTACTTTGATCTTGAGATATTTTCCACTTCACATTATCAAGATTTGAATGGTTGAGCCTCTGTGTTTGGCATATTTATTTTGCAAATGTGATGAATAGCATAAAAATGAGACTTACTGCTTGTCCTTTGTTTGTATTGCCCACATTGACGTTGTGTCTTTTGAGGTCTGATTTAATCAGAGCTGTAGGAACAACACAAAAGTTTCTTAATGCTGTCTACATACAATACTGATCAATAATAGGAAAGGCCTGTAAATAAGAAAAGTAACCTGTTAGAACAATGCCAAGGAGGATCCAAGCACACAAGAAAATGTTTCCGCTGAGTGGGCCGTAGTCTGTGGTCAGCTTCCCTTGTATGAGAGTAAATATGATGCCGAACACCTAAAAATTAAAGATAGAGTATTAGACAGAAATACTTCAATACCAATGACTTATTTAAGAATAATCTAGACCTGTTCTTCAGCATGTTGGAGATAAACCGAGTAAATGCGGAAGGACTAAGCTTATCAAATTAAATGTGGGTGTGTTCCACCAGGTTAATATCTAAATGTATTCCACTAGGATTCCACATTCCACCAGGCTGTTCAAACTGAAAGTGGTTACCAGGGTGTGCATGGAAAATTAGGGGTGTAATGGTTCTCTATAAACAAAATAGAAAGTACCGTTCTCCACCCAGGGTTCAGCACCCACTTGTTTATCTAAAATCTGATAATGCATACACATCTATAATATGTTATGTTTAAAATAAATAAAACAGACAAACAGAGTTAGGCTAATGTATGACTGTCGATGGATACACAGTCTGCCGTCCACTAAACTTTGTTTAATGCAACAGGACGACCACTAAACTAAACATGCCATATGCTTGAATATGACCAGTCATTTACGCCGTCATCACCCGGCTGTTGATAGCGCGCGAGCACAGGTGAGACCTGAACAGCACACATTGATATCTGTTGTTAAGCTAAACTCATTTAAGCCTTTATGCGCAACATTTAAACATTTAAACATTTTTGCGCATTCATGCGCAAAAATTCACAAATTCACACAAAATTTATGTCAATATACCCGTCTTGTCAAGTATTCTAGCAAACTTAGTAGGTTATATCTTAAGACTTAAGTTAACATTAACAGTCGAGAAAGACAATGCATTTGTTCAGTATCAGTGTCCTGGATCCATGCATTATGTCTAAAAGTAACAGCAGCCTTATATTCCTGCTGTCTGTATGTGTTTTTAATGTTAATCAAACAACAAAAGACAAGGAAATCATCTTTGTATCTTTGCTCTATTTATTTGTGCTGTTGCTTGTAGTTTGATCATTTGTTTTTATTTGACAGTAGTCCTTTTATCCCTGAACATAGCACATATCGAACCATACCGAAACCACAACCCTAAAACCGAACAGTGAGTAATTTGAATTAATGGTCAACTGAAAGCTTATTACAAGAATGAAACAAGTTGAGTGAGCAAGCCACACATACCTGTGCAAAAGCATTCAGAAGACCAGATGACGTTCCCTCAGACTCAGGGTATGTGATTTCAACACCGAATTCAAAGCCAATGGGAAGGTAACCAGTCATAAAAAACCTTTTGAAAAGAATAGTAGTAACATGAGTCAAATGTACCTGGATGGTAGAGAACAATTTTAATGGGAGAAGCTAGACAGCATGTACAAACAACAATGGGAAACCTAAAATATTAAAAACTAAATGTTTTTAATCACGATTAATTACAGAAAAAAAAAAAAAAAAAAACAGAATTAGTTCAGTTTTTTAATCGATTTAATCGACAGCACTAAAAAAAGATAAACAAACTATGCTTGGGAGAGAATAAAGGAATAGTGGTCTGTCTGGACTTCAGAAATACTTCTACTAATTTCAGAAGTTATAGTGACGGGCACAATAAGTTCAACTTTAATGGCAGGCTTACCCTAAGGCCCCAGCAGTAAAGAAGATAACAAGCAGATATCCAGCGTTCAGCGTGAATGTGAACACCACCATTCCAATAAAGGACAGCACGTAGACGATCAATGTTGTCAATCTAAAGGGTGAAAGGAACAATTCAAAACTTTTGACAAGCTGCTCGTCTCAAATCTTTTTTGTGTGGGGACAAAAGTTTTCCCCACGCAGATTTCGCAATGGGTTCAAGTTGGTCCGGTAAATTCGCTGTGTTGACCAACAGAAAGGTGCTTGGCTTGCAAGTGACTTCTGTGTGAGCTGTAATTCATACGTCGCTACACCAGGGTGTCTACAGATTTAACAAGTTAAATTTAAGACTTTGTAAGACCTTTTTAATGCCACTTTGAATGAAATTTAAGACCAAACCTGTGATGGAAATACACATTATATTACATACGTATATGTAATATTTAATGTTTAACCTAAGTCAGTGAAGTAATTTAATATTAACTACTTGTTTATTAAACTAAAATCAATGTTACATTTGCAATCGTGAGAATATTCAGCAAAATAGCTCCTGTAATGTTATGTTACTTAACTATATCATATGTAAATAAAAAACTCAACATTTTGAATTTTTACCTCAGTATGTTTCTTCTGTGATTTTTATTATGTGTGCTGTTATGCTCGTGTGCTCGTTTGTTTTGATTTCTCACAGAGACGGGCGAGTCTCAACAGCGATACCAGAAATACATTATCATTATCAATCGCTGTTTATGTAATAAAATCTGAATCATTCTTGCGATTCGATGCTTCACTGGTTATTTGACCGACATTGGGTCCGTCAGACTGGAGAAATTTTAGCGGTAATGTGACCAGAAATATTTAAGGTCCATCGAATCTGAATTTAAGACATTTTAATACTTTTTAAGGCCTTTTATTAGGAAAAGTTTATTTAAGACATTTTAAGACTTTTTAAGGACCCGCGGCCACCCTGTACACTATTGACAACAGAAAATGGACCTTTTTGCCCACAATATTTTTGTGAAAATGTGGCGGCACCTTAAATTAAAAATTAGAAAGAAAATAAATATACTCAACATAGTCAAAACAATTTATGGATTAGCAGCTGCTAATAATGAAAATCTGGTACTAATATGAGAGCAAGAGCTTAATGTTTCAAAGCCAATACATCAAAATGTTTTTAGACAAAGATTCCACTGGTTTAGCAGATATACATACTTGTAGGTTTTTGTACGATCCAACCAGACTCCACACAGTATTGAGCCGAACATTCCAGCCACCACCAAAGTCAAGCCGATTCTCCCTGTGTTAAGCTCTTCACCCTAAATAAAAAAATGATGGAAGGTTTAAAGGTGATTTTAACATTTCTATCACATTTAAACATGCTAGTGATACTGTCCTCCAGTGAGATTTGATCTCAGGATTTTGGTATAAAGAGCTCAAAAACCAAGTTCAATATGCCTCCAGTTTTTTAACCAGCAGCTGATTGCAACAACCCCCCCCCAAAACCCCTTCTTTGTTTTAGTTGTCAAAAATATTGATATTTCGATATGTATCGATACAGAAATATATGAAACGATTCCAATTCTCATTTTATGCAAGATCGATACACAGATCACTATCTGAATGAAGACTATCCAGTGTTATTTTACATTTGATTAACCTACTTTATTTAATTTTTGTAGCATTTCTTACCCGGATATTACTGTTAGACCCACCTGAAAAACATTTAATTTGGGTTTTTTTTGTTCTATTGTTATTATTTGTGCTATCGTTTGCAATTTGTTTATTTGTTCTTATTTTACTGACTGTTTACTTGCTTTTTTGTAAATTTAGTTCAAAGTTTCAAATAAAACCTCCCTGTGCAGTGTGAATGCTAGTGCAACAAAATCACCTAAATGAATTAATAGAACATTATGAGATAATAATACAAAATATCTATATGGTAGTATTTCCAGATTCCCTGTGGTATTGAGAATAGTCTAAATCAATATTTTTTAAGTTATCATATCGAAGTTAGAAATTTCAGTATCGTGACAACACTAATTTGTTTTATAATTATGGCTAATAATATTCTTAGCTCAAGACGTTTGTTGCAACCAGGCCCAGAATGTATTTTAGGCCTCATCTACTGCAACACTTTTGACTAAAGCCAGGTGCACACTGTACGATTTTGGCCACCATTTGGACGTCTGAGACAACTTTTTCCGAATCCTAAGATTCCTCTGATCCTAAGCCAATATCTGTAGTCTTTGATCACCGACAGCTGACTAATGACCATTACGATCAAATATTACCGCCAGTCTAAGCAGTCGAGTCACAGTCCTGCAGTGTGGCTTCTCCTACAACAACCAGCAAATCAAAAACCAATAGGAGTGCAGAACCTGATGATGCAATTAGTGTGACAACAACAAACCACCACTAGCTCCACATACTGTACATCTTATTTTTCCCTTTTAACAAATCTTGAATGTCGCGCACTGTGACATGGCTTACAGCGGGGATCATGTTTGTACAGTATGACAAGCAAAAATGGTAAAGGACTATTATAAATCGTACAGTGTGCATCTGTCTCAACTTTCATTAATTTGTCAGGGACACCTCTTTTTAAAAGATCTCATGACCAGATATGGAAGTGAAACTATAAACTTAAGCCTTGTGGGAAAGCCTGCAGAACAGATCAAACTTGGGAATGTACACAGAAGAGCTTGTCTTTTCATTTGGGCTCTGTCATGAGTAGCAGGCATGCATGAAAAGCAGCTAATGAACTGGACAATAAATCGGTGACCAGCAGCCCATTCCCGGCAAAGAGTACCGTGGTGCGCCTGAGACGGACCCAGAAAGACCCCTACACACATGCACATGGCATAGTCATGCTGCAGCGGTAAACACAGAGTTTATCAAATGTCACTTACCGGATAGTAAGTAATTATCATTTGATTGAGAAGTGTAGATACAGAGTAGAATGATCCGGTCATGATGCCTAAAAACATTATCAGATATTTTGAAAATTATGCTTTAAAAAAGGTATTGCTGAAGTGCAGAACTTTCTATATAATAAAACTGAAATTGTAGCATTAGAGAAGGTTGATTGATACTGTATAATTACACTATTAATTTAATAAGCCATACACAAGATAAAATGACAGAAATCATCTCATAATAAATGGTGTATGGTGCTCTATTAAAAGCACTGGGAAAATATTAAGATTAAATAAAAGAAACAGTGAAAGTAAAGTTAAAGTATTTAATGAAATATATCATATTTTAAAGAAAAATAAAATATAGCTTTTGAATTCCATGGAAGAAAGAAAGTCATACAGGTTTAAAACAACATACGTGTGAGTTAAGGCTTATTCACATCAAGGACAAAAACTATAAGGATAAGTATATAGTTCTAAAAATTAAAAGAATAGCAGAATCCAAACTACAACTATAACGATAACGGCATAGAGGAACAATATTGCTGGAATCACTATTTTTCCAGTTGATGAATGATAAAAACATTGACAGCCAATCAGAATCCATCCTGCCACCTCAAGCATTTAATGTGTCAGACCGCTTAGAAAAAACAGAATGATGTGGTGCGGTTATCGTATAATTACCGTTCTTGGTGTGAATGGCCTTAAATTATGACAGAATTTTCCATTTTTGTATTGAATAATTCTCACCATAGCTGATGAGGAGCAGAATGAAGGGCTTGCTCCTAAAGAGGTTTATGATTGATCGTTTGTATGAATAGTCTTCAGCTGGACCAGTGGAGAGAACAGCTTGGGCTTTGCTGGGTGGGAGTGGAGGGCTATCCTTAATGACTGAGAAAACAAGTGAGAATGAGACACACATGAACATGTAATTCTGATAATCAGATTACTAAACATGTGGTGAGGGATTAACATACAAGTATTAATTTTGATACTCTTTAAAATATGAATCATTGTTGCATACAACTCTCCTGCCCATGTTTATAAAACAGCCCTTTCCCATATTCTGATGACGGATGACACATCAATATATGCAAAGATAATTTGCAAGTTGTTCCAAGTGAACTAGTTGATTGTGTATTGTTAACCATAATGACAAAAGCATAGCATGGAGAAGAATGAATGAGAGAAGAATATTTTCCATGACCATGATTTGTTTCGACTACATGCATCAGTCGTATTATTATTTTTGTTTATGTTTATTTCTTTATCTCCTTTATCTTAAAAAGTGCTAAGAATGTGAAATGTATACGGATTCTTACCAAATATTGTTAGAAGGAAGAGCAGAGTTGAAACTCCAGCTGTTCCATAGAACATTATGCTGATGTTGTGGCCCATGAGATCTTTGTCGTCTACAGTGTTGGGAACCAGTACAGGGGGGAGCAGGAAACCTATGGCTACACCAAGCTGAATGGAAATAAGCAGACCATTAAGTCACCAAAAATAAGCACATAAAACAATAATAAAACACCACAACCTTTAAGAACAATAAATACAAAATGTTAAATATTTATAGCCTCACTTTAAATGAGTGTTTATATCACTGTGTATTTAAATACTACCTAACAAATATGTATGATGGTTACCATAGTTCCCGCCAAAATAATAATAACAACATATGGAAGTCAATAGGAAACGAAACTGTTTGGTTACTAACATTCTTCCAAATATATGGACCAACTTGTACTTGTTCAATGCATGAAAGCCCTTTTTAGAGCTACTTATGATCATTTTAGACATTCCAAAATGCACCTAAAACTGAATTTTCCAGCAGGTATTTTAGTGGAAACTATTGTAACCATGCCATTTTTGGTAAATGCTACAACATAAGGTGAAATTATTTAATAAAGCTGTCCTGAGGGAACCTATTCGTACTTTTAAATACCAAGGCAAGTGACATTCGTACTGTCATATCAATGTCGAGTAATATTTAACTAGATGTATCTCTAATGACATGTCATTTACAATTCACACCTGGTTGCCCAACACCGCTGTGGCACAAGCCGTGGAAACTTCTTTCGGGCCGAACCAAACCGACGCGATTCTGGAGGGGAGACCAAGGATGAACACCTGTGCCACAGAGCATATGATCTGTGCGGTCATGGTGACCCAGAACAGATTGGGCCCCACACTGGCGCACTTCACCCACGCACCCAGAGCATTCAACCCGGCCCCTAACAACGCAGTCATCCTCAGCCCCTTCTTATCTAACAGCCACGTCGCGGGGAAGATTAAAGGCACATAAGCGACCATATAGACCACGGAGAGCCCGTCAATCATAATGCTTGATACTTCATAATACTCCATGAAGATGTTCGTAATGATGCTGTACTGGATCCACTGAAAGGCGTTGACTAGCGAATAAAGGCTGAACACGGCGAGAACGGCGAACCGGCTCCAGTAGAGTCTCGTCTCGAGCGCATCGTTATTGTGCTCGGCGGGAAGCATCGCCTCTTTTTCATCCGGTGGTGGAAGCTCCTGTTCCAGCACCTTTGGATCCAATATTATATGGACCGATCCATTGGAAAGCTCCTTGTAGCCGCTGTCGTCGTCTGTATTTGCTTCCGTGACAATGCCGTCTGGTGTGTTGTCAAGCCTGTCAGGCAGAACATGCTGCTCTGGAAGAAACTCACCTGCCACCATTTCGGCAAAATTAACCCAGTCACTTAGATTTTAATTCATATCAAATCGTACTAGATGTGTAATTCTCTGACTAAACGTTTCCTGGGGCGGTAACGTTAAGTGCGTGACACAAAGAGACAGGGATGATGTCTTCGGAAGGTCCACTTGATAATAACGCAAATAAAACGCTGTAATTTAAGATGAATTGGCTGAATTGGGACCACGTTTCCTTTCACTACCGGCTTCAGCAGCATGTGAGAGATGATGATGATGATGATGGCGTGATCTGCGCATCCACTCCGGATTTGCTCCCTTTTATTCACTTACAGTAAGCGCAGAGAGTAAGCGGATTTATAGGCTTGGCAAGGACCAATGAGACAGCAGAAGGGGCGGGGCAAGCAGGCGAGCCTTTCTACTGACTACTACTCGCGTCAGGCTTCTCTTTCCCTCTTAATTTGCAAAACAAATTTCTTATTTTTTATAAATTACTTTTAATTCTAGATAAATATTTTAAAGGAAACCAAAAAAAAAAACGTTTTAAAAGTACGGACAGTATATAATTGTTCTTGTGGCAAATAAAATTGTATTTTTTCTATATTCATAAAATGTTTAATTTATTTAATAAGCACACTGTACACAAATTAATATATGTAAAGCCCTTTCATATGGTAAAATACGGTGAAATCTCTGTTCAAACTTGGCTGGTGAACCGAGTAAAATTAAATAAAGCGCGATGATATAAGAAAGAATTATTAATAACACATTTAGGCCTACTGAATTTGACGGTAGTTTTAATTTTGCTTTATAATGATTCTTTCTTAAGTCCGCACTTATATTTTATTCTAAGTGCTAAGTTGTGGCCTGCGTGGAAAACAAACAATTTTGAGTTATACATCTCATGTATACTGCTACACATATTTCTTATACTATATCAGTGAGATATGAATAGGCAGGCTATATATTGATAAAGATACATAGAAAATATTGTTTTTCTTGATATCAAACTTACATGTCTATTCAAACTGAATCATCCGCGACACAAAGCCAACAAAACACGACCTAAATTACAACGAATTCTGACATTTAGATTATTTTTTTAACTAATGGGTAGAAATTACATGCGTGGTTACCATGGTTACTTTCAAAACATTAACGACTGAACTGACTGTTTCGGCCACCGTAATTTCGACTTCATAGGTGTTTCGACTTAACAAGTAGCCTACTACATATAAGTAATACCATGTCGAAATCGAAGCAAGACCAACTGTACGAGTTGAATATGCAGAGAGAGACGTGGTGTTGCGTAGAGGCAACCAGCAGATCTTGGAATTTACCAGAAAGAAAGCACTTCCGTTGTCACCTCAGGAGAAGCTGTGAGTTCAGCGCGCTGCAGACTGCGAGTCCCGAGCAGAGGTGCTCCTGGATGGGCAGCAACAACAACACACATCCCGAGCGAAAGCATTTCGAAGACAGCTGTAAGATGAGCCTCAACTCTCTTTTAAATTTGTTGGGAAACTTATCAAATATACTTCAAATAGCATTATGGTAACATTTTGGTAACATCATGATAAAGTCAAATACGGTCTACTTTTTATCCTTCCAGATAATGCTCACCTGGTGTGAGGAACTGCAATCAACCACTGTGCAGAGCAAATGTTTTCCTCCAGATAGCAATAAACATGTATAATGAACCAATCTGGCAATAAAACATAGTGTTTTATTTTTTTTATTATTTAAACTATTTTACATATAAAAAACAATAATATTATTACAAAGTCATTGGCATACAATTAAAGGAAAAGTTCACCCCAAAAAATAAAATTTGTCATTTGCCCATCATGCTTATATCAAAACCTGTATGAATTTATTTGGAAAGAAACAGAAAAGAAAAACTTTTGAGTAATGTTTTAATGGGAAACATTTTTTCTCAAACCAAAACTGGCCAGAAAGATTTACTCACTAATCTAACATATCCTTGTATGATACTTTTACAGTGATTTTGCATCATTTTTTGAAGCTTAAAAGCTCCAGACTCCATTAATTTTAAGTGCATGGATAAAACCAATTGGTTTTTGAGTGAGCTCTTTATTTACTAAATTAAATAAGATAATATTAACTCTAGATTTTTAACCTCGGAAACAACCGAAGGGCATTTTGTGTTGTGACTTCCATTACTACACCTGGAGATATTCCCTTAACTTTTGCAATATATTCACAGCTGATCGTTATGTTTCCGGGTTCATTTCTAACCTAGAGCAGTAAAATGAAAAGAAAAAAACACAGGCAGTGAGGTTCAAAACATCTCAGTCATACAGAAAATCTGTTTACTATAACAGATTAGGACTTACATGATTGTCAAGCCCCAAGGCTGGAGAGTCTGTCTCAAGGCAAATGTGTTCCAGTGGAATCTGTCTGATTAATTTTGCTCTCTGCATTTAAAGTATAGTATATATATTAAAGAAAACAAAACTATTATGTCTTTCACATATACACTGTCACTGAAGCGGTACCCTTTAAAAGGGTACACCTTTGTACCTAAAGAGTGCATATTAGTACCTCAAAGGTACATATTATTACCTAAATGGTAGAACCCTTTTAAAGTAAATTTTTTCTGAGATTCTACAGTTAAATCATACATAGATTTTCAGTTCAAACTTCAAACATACATTCTGTGTACGGGGATGTGCGACGTGGAACAGGGTCATCTGAGATTCTTTAATATATGTTTCATGTCTTTATTGCATACTTATCATACTTATTTATGACTTTATGGCAGACGAGCAAAGTTATTAAAGGAGAATCCTTATCAAACCTGCTCGGTTTTGCTGACGGCAGGCGGAAAGGAGAAGGAGAATCCAGCCTGAACCCCTTCCATGGCAACCGATGGCTTCCCGGCAAAATTATGCAACAATGCTTGGCTAATCCCTGAAGACATAAAATCAGAATTATGCAAGAAATTGAGAAAGGTCACAGAGACACAATGATTTGCAAGCTGGTAGCTCTTACCTAGTTCTTTCATTGTGGCTATGGTAACCTTGGCTGCTGAGCGGGAATGTACATTCCTTCAAGACAAGAGTTAAGAGCGTCTAAGAGACTGCAAAATGAACTGTCAGTTCAGGATGTACAATTAATGTTGCTATGCCAGGGCTCCAGATTAACATTTGAGGGCAGTAGCACCGGTGCCACTAACTTCTACAGATGGTGGCACCTGATCTGGTAGCAGGAGTTTTTATCATGAAGGTAATTTAATCATAAAATTACTATTATTTTGCATTAATTAGTGCAGTAACTAATAATATTAAACATTTATTTCTTGGAAATGCACATTTGACAGTAAAGCACTGAGCTTGAGTTGAGATGCAGATAAAAATAATTTTTATCAACAAGTCACATGTAAAAAAAAAAAAAAAAACTTGTACTTACAGTGTACATCGTATGTACATGGGGAACAGGACAGTAAAATAAAGTTCTTCCGGAAAACTTTGAATATTTTTGGTAACACTTTATTTTAAGTGTCCTTGTTACAAATATTACATGTAGTTTCTATTGTAATTACTATAAACTAAACCTTAACCAAATCTAATTCTTACCATATACTGTAAGTACATGTAGTAGTTAATTAATATTACTCAGTACTTAAATGTATAATTACACTGTAACAAGGACCCCTTAAAATAAAGTGTAACCATGTTGTTTTTTGTTGTTGTTTTTTTATCACGTTAAAAATAACATTAAAGTTGAATTACATTTAGAGCTTTGAAGTGCTGGAAAAAGTGTGAAGCACTTGAAAAAGTGCCTGAATTTCACTCTCACGAACCCTGACATGAACAATGTACAAACTATTCAACTATTTCTGCCACAATACCATGGTTACAAATTAAATTGGTGATTTATGGACTGAAAAGCCTTCTATAACTCGTTTGTTCATGGAACAATGTTTCTTCTGGATTCCACATCAGCGCTGTTTGATCTGATATCTATGGTTTATAACAGAGAATTCTGCGCCGAATTTAAACGTTTCTCACTAGATCTCGCAGCAATATTATTAATACTGCGGCGAGAAGTGCGGTTTCGTTCTTTGTTTCATTTGATGTTTTCATATGCAACAGAAATTGCAGCTCTTATCAGTTAGGCAACATGGTAGTGGCACCAGTGCCACCTCTAACAACATTTAGTTGCACCAGCAAGAAAAAAGGTCGCAGTCTGGAGCCCTGTGTGCAAAGTAATGTGGCAAATCATGCAACATTTCTGGGCGGCTTGTATGGTTTCCTGTTACTCTCTAGTAAAAAGTAATATTGCCACTCACACGGGCAAATCCAGTTCTTTAGATATTTCAAGTTGTTTTGTAAAGACTTGTATCTGTTCATCACGCTCTTGATTAGTATTTGCATACCAGGGGGTAAAGTCAAGACCAATCTGTTGAGAAAAAAAAAATACTGGTAAGCATACAGTAGATCAAACAAGTAGTTGAACTAGAGAGACTCAAGATTCAAAGTCGACTTAAATGTGAGGCCCATCTCTACTAGTCTCGTACAAACAGTTTCATTATCCCTAGACCAGTGGTTCTCAATCTTTTTGACTCCAAGGCCCTCCATTATATACAACAATATTTGAAGGCCCCATGACTTTTCAAGTTTTAATGATTTACTGGATAAAGATTAAGGATATTGGGGGTTTTTTCCTGCAAATTTCTACCTGATAAAATATGTTAGAGCTTTTCACAACTAGAAAAATCTATTTTCAGTAAAACAAAACAACGTCCATGGTGTTACAAGATTTGACTCATTTACATGATTTTTTCCCCAGGTCTAGAAATCACACTTTTGAAACTAGGCTTGCTATGGGAATTAGATTTCTTCATAGAAAAAAAGAAACAGTTGTTGAGGACATTAATTAAAATAAGAAATATGTATTTAGTTTGTTTTTATATCTTGTGTATATTTACTTGTTTTGGCTTATTTTAATGCTAGTTCTGTCTTATTTTATAATAATTTTAAGTCATATTGAGGCCTCTTTGGAAGTCTCAACTTCTATGCTACAAGACTGTCCATTAAAAAGGTATAACAACTATGTAATTAAAGTAAGCTTAATGTTTTATTTTGGTTTGGTAAATGCTGGGTCAAATAATTCAGAATAATATTCAAATAATATTATAAAAAAATCCCCAATAGTGTCTGTCTAAAATAATTTTCCAAGACACTATCATACTCTACCTCTCCAACGGCAACAATATTATCTCTGTGCTTCTGGAACAAAGGAAGGAATGGCTCCAGGTCCTGTCAAAACAAAACTAATCTTGTTGCGCCAAAAGATCATAATATAGCACATGAAGCACAGTAAAACTATCTTTCTTTGTTATTTTTGTCATATTCACCTGAACCTTGACACTGTGTAAGTCTTTCCCTGACCCTTGAAGGGGATGAATGCCAAAACAAGGGAACACAAAACCAGGATAGCTATAAGAAAAACATTAAATATTAGTAAAGCTGCATGTGTCCGGTGCTCGTCCGGTAAGCATACTATAACTTAAGGTGATGATACACAGGGCAACTTTTTGAGCTGGGCAATGTTGTTGGGCAATCTTGCCGAGTGATTGTTGCTTGGGCACTTTCCCATTGAAAATGGGCAATAAATGAATATCTGGATAATTTATATCGGCCGTGGGCCCTGTGTCTCATCTGGTTGCCCGTTGAGGGCAATGTTGAAAGTTGCCCTGTGTATCATCACCTTTAGTCATTCTAAAGGCAACACGATGCTTTTGAGATTCAGGAAAGTGAGAACGTTCTCGTCCAAAGCTTTTGTTGACACATGAGAGGTTGTGTTCAACTTACGTTTTTGACAACTGAATAACTTTCTCAAACTCACTGGCTCCCTCTGTAACTGCCACAAGAGCTTTCACTCCAGTCTAAAATTACATTAAACAGAAGAGGTCATTGGTGCAACATTTGGATCTAGTTTATTATCAGTTTTTATTTATTTATTTTCAGAGGCTTGACAAAAGCTTACTTTTTTAGCTCTCAGAAGTACATCATCTATGTCCTGGGGAAAAACATGAAAATAACTAACTTCGGTAACTGTATCACTGTGAACTTGATACCTTTATCTGTATAGTAATGTACACAATGATACTGACGACATACATAGCCAGTTTACATAAAACACTATATGAAAACATTTGTCTTTGATTATTGTAACTTTTAGGACAAAAAGTGGCCTACTATAAGTACCTGTACCATGGCAGAATAATTAGATTAGTTGTAAACTACAGTCTGCTAGCTAAACCAGCTGAGACCAGCAAACCTGCTTAGTCTGGTTTAAGTGGGGTTTTTTTTATCTCTCAGTACGGTTGTAACACACATTTATAAAGAGGTGACAGATAAGACCATAAAGACCTTATTACTTTACGATAAGTCTTTCGCAATTAAATTTGATGACTCCATGAGTTTTCTTACCTGTGTAAACTCATTTGCTGAAAGGTGACAGTGGCAGTCAATGAACTCTCTAGCCATGATTTTAGTGTAGCCTCTATAAAATATTTTTCTCTTAAAAAAATAATCTTGTATTTAAACCACTCGTTGTTTTGGTTTTCATGATCACTATTAAAGGCATTTTCCCATCTGTCCGTGTGGCGTCTCTCTATTGCGTGAAGGGTGGAACGTTTCTTCCGCTGAATTGTTGTTCAGGGTTTGTTTCGTAGTAACACATTCTGCTTCCGTTTCCAGTGTTGTTATTTTGAAAAATAAGCGGCAGTCATGGAGGACGACCGTGCGAGTGGGGCGGATTCGAGAGTAAATGTCAAGTCGAAAAAAATTGTTCGTGATCAACTTGAAAAGTATAAAGACTTATTTAAAAAGTTGCTCGAATGCCAATGCCATATTTCTCAGGAAGATAAGGCCAAACTGTTGCAAGAAATGGTTGTGGTAAGTCTAGTAACATAAAAGATATGTCAGTTGGATTATTCTTGTCCATATCAAGTTTACCATGTATTTGTTTTGTTTTTTACTATAGTAACACCATCTGTTTTTCCTGTGGTATTTTTGTGGTAATCATAAGTTACTTATGACATCGACTTTTATTGCAACTGTGGCTGTAACTTAGTTATGCCTTTTTACTACAAATAAAACCAAAAAAACATGGTATTTGTAGTAAAACTGGTTATACAAATGGTAAGCAATCCGCCAAAAATATCATGGTTACTATACTTTTACTATAACAAAACTATGGTACATTTTTGTAATGGTAAATGTATTTAGACTAACGTTAATTAACTCAAAAGGGTTTTTCATCATCTTTGTTTGTTGTCATAGTCTTTGTTTCTTCTTCCATTCACCTTATTTGTCTCTTTTATCTTTTAGAATTTTGAGTTCACAGTACAAGAAAATATAGTTATTGGTGGCTTGTCATGGGACGAGGCGTCAGAGGAATATTGTGAAGGTAAGTTGCTGTCACAGTTTCAGAGAAATTATTTTGCAAACCAAGGCAACGACATAATGAACCCTTTTTTCATATAGATAATGAGAGCACTGTAAATGACATTCTGGATGAGAAGATAGTAGAGACCGCCTGCAAACGCAACTCTTACCCAAAACAAATACGCAAGCAGGTTGTGCGATCATTAAGAGCAGAGAGGAAACTTCTGGTGAGACATGCTGTTTTTCTTTTCATTTAAAACTCCATTACACAAATAATTATGAATTACGAAAGGTTATTAGAAGTCTGTGTGTACTGTGTATATAGGCTATACGCATAGATTTACAAACTTTTATGTTAGATGCGATTAATCGATTTGACAGCACTAATAGTCTATGATTGGATCATTATTGCAGTGATTATTATGCTTCTTGCATGCTGTATGTTTGGCAACAGTTCTTCTAACCCTAATTGATGAAGTGTGACAAATGTAGGGATGGGCAAAAAAATAAATGTTTCTATTAATCTATTAATTCTCAAAGGCCACGAATCGATTTTTATTTATGTTTGTTTTATCTTAAACATAAAATAACCTGATCCTGTTTGATCAAGGCATGCAACTGTTCTGACTTGTCCAATTTTCAGCATCGATTTTTCATCTTGCGTCAAAATCCTGTCTATACATTGTATGCATTTGAAATATAGAGTTGTACCTAAAATAAAAAGTTTAATATACAGGTTTGTGGTTCTTAATTTCTTTTTATTAATTAACCACTTGTAAACTTATGTTCACTGTTCTTTATATATATATATATATATATATATATATATATAAATATAGGATTTGTATTAAATCTATATTCACTGAGTCGAATCGAAATCTAATCGAATTGGAACATCTGAATCGATACCCAGCCCTACAAAAATGAAACATTTTATAAATGTTGTGATGTTATTTCCATCAATGAATTTATGGTCTGGGGACTCAGTCAGAGGTGCCAATTCATGTGTGAAAATGATTCTTCATGCTCCCAACCATTCTTTCACAATTTGATCCTGATGAATCTTGACATTGTCATCCTGGAATATAGCCTTGATGTGTCCTACATGGTTGTTTAAGAAATGAAAAGCTACATACTCCATCAATTAGGGTTAAAAGAACTGTTGCCAAACATATAACATGCTAGAAAGCAGAAACAATCATCACTGCAATAATGATCCAGTCATAGCATTTGCCTGTTTAAATCCAAACTGCGATGTTTCTAAGGAAAACATAATAAATTAATTAATCAATAATAACATTAGAAAATGACTATTAATTTTAATATGATTATATATTTTTATTATTTGTTCATTTTAAACTATTTGGGAACACCCATCATGCTGTAAATGAATTCTGTTAAAATGTTAGATGTTCCGCCTCTGGCCACTAGATGTCCTAATATATTCAAAAATGATCTATTGTGTTTGCTGTAACTCATGAGACACTGGGATAAAAAGTGCAATAAACTTTTAGCTTTTTCTGTGAACAGCTCAGCTTGATTTTTCTAGAAGACTGAATCCCCTGATGTTGCTGTGTGAATGTAGCTCATATGTCTGTACTGTTCATCCATTATTTTAGGGTTTGTATGAACAGGCAGTGAAGACACAAGAGATAAAGCCGGATCCAGCTCAAGGTGTGTGCCCCAATCCTTTTTTTTTTTTTTTTGCAAAAGTACATTGTGATAGAAACAGTGTTTTATCCAATATTAATAAATACCTGTTAAACATTGTATTCACAGACACTATCATCAGAAATGTTTCCGCTGCTGTACCTACAATGTTCAAACAAGCCAGTACGGTTATGAAGGTACAAATCAATGTTATTTACCTTTATACAGTTCTTCTGGATTGCATGTACATCTGAATTGCATGTTACTATGTGATTGTCTATTTAAACTCAAAAATCTTTAAGTATACTAACAAGCTGAAAATCTCAGTAATGGCTATAGACAAAAATACATTTGTATTAACATTCCCCATTTTCCTTCATTCTTTTCAGTCTCTGAAAAGTCTGAAGCAGGCAGCTGAGGGCTTGCGTCAAGTTCTCGACATGCAGACTTCAGCGGAGACGGTGGAAGTCTACAGAGAAGTGTTCGGCAGCTCAGTAGGAGATGTCTGTCCAGACCTTCACCACAGGCTTCCGTCCAGTATCAAAAGAGCTGCTTCTGATTCAGAATACAGTGCAGACTATATTCCTGCTCCAAAAATCATCCAAAAGACTGATGCAAAAGCAATTTAATGTGTATGTGTTTGTGCATTCGTGTGGAAATGGAGAAGGGCAGTATAGGAGTGCATTGACACCTGCTACTAAACAAGTGTTTTGTATGCTGATTCTTACCCATTTAATGTAAATAGATATTCTGGTCAGAAATACTTCATGCATGTAGTTTAGAAGAAAATAAGTGTTTCATCACTTTCTTTTTCCATTAAATCCAATAAATTACATTTTTAGAGAACTGTTGTGATGATGTGGTCCAGGTTCATACCACAAGGTGTTCTTGGTCTACCAGTGTTGGTTTCCAAATTAACTGGCATATTTATTTTATTATACACGTGGACTAATTGAAAGGGTCCCTCTATTGTATCCCTCGTGAACAAAGATGAAAATCTGACACTATATTTTTTTGTCTCATTTTGTCAAAAAGGGTGGAGGAACTTGACAAAATTGTAAAGTAAACGGATTGAAAAGAATATCGGGATTAATTTATATATCAAACCCATAATAGTGTCGTAACTTTGACCACAAGGTTAGTATGGCTAAATTAACTGTCAAACATGTTACCTTATAAGTCATATGCCACCGTAGGGTATTGACGTAACGTAAATGTAACTTATTTGATTAACCCCATAAAATGTTTTAATAATAAATTTAAAAAAGGCACCTTTTCAAAATGGTCATTTCGTGGAATGACCCAAAAGCGAAAACCGACAGAAGTTACTGTGGCGTCCTCGAGAGCACCACGTGACTTCAAAGAACATCCGCCGACGGCATTTGCAAGAAATCACTAAATGTCACTGTAGCACGTTGACTGACAGTTTAAAAATGTCTAACTTTGCGTTAATTAACACGGCCTCTTAATTTGCTGCTTTAATTTTCTATCCAGTTTAGTGGGCGTAAGTCTTCATTGTGCTCGTGCTCTCCTGCACCTGTCATGTCACTTTTCAATGCGACAAGTAACTTTACTCGAAATGATGCTCCAGCTTTACGGTTGTTTCGAAAGAGTGAGGTATGTTACTTTTTATGCTTGTTTCTTTTCTTTAAATTATTACAAACGCATAAACAATGTTATAAATGAATAAAAATGTAGCCTACATAATTTACAAACTACTATCTAACATGTTCATTCTCGTCGATGGATCAGTGCCACCATCCAAAATAATTTTATGGTTTACTAATACGTTAATCCTGTACAGTATTGCAAAATGTTCGAGAAACAACACAGCATAACTTCTACAAAATCTGATTATGATTCAGAGCTCTGATGATGATGAGAAAAGGTTGAAAAGAAGAGAAAAGAACCGAGTTGCTGCACAGAGAAGCCGTAAAAAACAAACCCAGAGAGCTGACGAGTTGCACGAGGTTTGTAACCTGCTTATAATATATAAGTTACTGTATAGAATGTAAAATATGTTGATTTCAGCATTTGTTTTTTTTCTTTCCGGTAAACTGCAGGATTAACAGGTTTTGCCCCATACAGACATGTTGACAATAAGTGGGCAGACATGGGAAGATACACCAAATGCACAGTGATGCGCATGTGATGATTGATGTGGTTTTTGACATACTGAAATTTTGTTTAACCAGGAGTACGAGTGTCTGGAACAGGAGAACAGCCTGCTGAGGAAGGAAGTCCAGCTTTTGATTGAGGAACAGCAATGCTTAACAGATGCCCTCAAAGCCCATGAGCCTTTATGCCCTGTCGTGAACTGTAGTATGACCCCCACAACAAGGTCCACAGGCACAGTGCCACCTGAGTTTATGTCTAGATAAAGACATTCACACCTGATGCTGCTCATGATGTCTGAATTTCCATTTAAGGATAAATTAAGTATCCTAAATGCAAGTGACTTGCGGCATGCAGTTTTTATGCTTTTTATTTTAAAGTATTAACCCGTGAGTTCAGTATGCAGTGTTTTCCGTTAACATGCAGTTGAATGATTAATTCACGCTCAAACATTCTCGTTTGCATTTTGATAGGTTCAGAATACAGATTTTCTGTAGTCGTATGTTACTTTTCCCATGGGGTTATGCCTCGCGTGAATAAATCCACCATATTTACTGTGATTGAGTCCATAACCACTAACTAAACCATCTGTTATACCACAGTTGATGGGCTGTGAATGAACGACATGCGAGAAGGGACTTCTGCTTTATGAGAGCGTATCCGACCAAAATACCTAAGGTCAGTTTCAAAAGTCTGTTACAGCAGTTTTGTTATTGCTGCACTATTAAAAATAACCACAACAGCTTAATTCAAATGTCAGTGTTACTATTCTGTCTTGCATATTCATGTTTTGCTGTGGTGATTGTAAGTATTAGAGGAATTATTTTATTTCAATAAAAAGGAATCACTCTGTTTATAAACTGTATGACGCAGATGCAGGTTGAAATCCAGTATTACTTGCGTAAATTGTAATAGTGATACAATTTCTATTAAAATGAGGTCACTGAATCAGAAAATGACCAAATGTGTAGTTTTTTTTTAACTTTTTTCTCATTTGTGTTGAAACCATATCTGGGGGTGGTTGCGGTAAGATGGTGGTCAGATTTTTTTCTTGTATGTATCACTTCCTCAAACTCCCATGGACTTACCTTCCTAACCAGTGCAGGGTACACACTTCTATATTTCTCTTCCAGTTTTCTCTTCTCTTCTGAAAAGTCCTAGAGTTTGGATCTGTTGACTTTCGTTTTAAAACGTTAAAGGCAAAAACTATTGTTTGAGAATGTAAAATATACTGTGAATATAAACACACTTCTGAGGCGCCTGGAGGAGCTACAGGTGCATCGAACCTTGATCTTATGGATTAATTGTTTTTTAAGGGACCGTCCACAACATGTAATGGTAAATGGCGAAAAGTCAGAGAATGTGGTTTTAAAATCTGGTCTCCCACAAGGATGTGTTTTATCCCCAATGCTTTTCTCTATTTATACAAACGAGATAACCTGTAATAGTGATAACCTGATGCTTATAAAATATGCAGATGATATGGCACTGGTGGGATGTGTGAAGGATATCCAATCACTGGACATTTATTTTGATTTTGTTGATTCTCTCACAGCCTGGATGGAGGAGAGTTCTTTGCAGCTTAATATTAACAAAACCAAGGAAATGTGTTGTGGGGCTAATAATGCAGGTATACTCTTTAAGCCTTTGATACTTAATGGAGAGGAAGTTGAGCAGGTGGGATCTTTTAAATACCTGGGTACAGAGATTGACTCCCAGTTTAAATTTGATAAGCACTCAGAAAATGTTTTTAAGAAGACGTATCAACGTCTAGGTTTATTGAGGAAATTGAGGAGTTTTAATGTTGAAAAGGACATTCTGATAGTGGTGTATAAATCACTTATCGAATCTGTGCTTACTTTCAACATTGTATCCTGGTTTAACTCTCTTTCTGTCAAAAGTAAAAATAGACTGTTAAGGATTGTAATTATGGCTGGTAAAATTATTGGTGAGAAACAAGTAACTCTGTCTGATCTTTACACTGCGGCAGTGAAAAGGAAAGCGTCTGTTATTGTGACAGACTCTACTCATCCCCTGCATAGTTCATTTAATGTACTTCCATCTGGTAGACGATATAAAGTACCTTTGGTGAAAAAGGCCAAGTATAAGAAGACTTTTATTCCGACTGCCATTGATATTTTAAATAGGAAATAGGGGAGCGGAGGGGAGGGGAGGGGAGGAGGGGGGAGGCGTGTCTTAAATAGTGTGGTTGTCTTTTGTATTGTACTGTTTGTTGAGCCCTTGTCTAAAGACAATTTTCTACCCCCCTGTGGGGATAGACAATAAAGCTTTTTTGAATTGAATTTTTGAATTTTTGAATTTGAATTGAAAAAACAAACAAACTTATAAAACAGAAAGTTTAAGTATTTGTTTGTTCATGACTATGCTAGTGCACATGGAATTGTTTAGCATGGGTAAACAATTGTCAACAATTGATGCATAGCCTCATGATACTGTTTGCAACGATAATTTTTTTAATTATTTTATACATGATGCATCACAAAATGGGTCATCTGGTATGTACAGTAGAGTAGAACCATATGAATGCAAATGGCAATGAAACTAACACCTCTATTAACTTTCTGGTCACAAAGTTCTGTATTCCTGGATTTGAACGTTTTACCTCTTCCCCAAAATATCAGAGAGTTTCAGTAACAATAGACAGAGCAAGTTCCGTATAAAAATGTCTAAAAACAAAAAAAATCTATATATATATATATATATATATATAAGTGGTTCTCAACCAGGGATTTGGGGACCACTGGGCCTCAGCAAACTTCCAAGGGTCCCAGTAAGTCTTACAATTATTTACATTTGGGAATGCACTGTAATTAAATCCTAGCAACAACTAATTGAAAGAGGAAAGATTCATATTGGTGAGAGAAAATAATAAATATTAATTTGTTTATTTTTATTGTTGTTGTTTATTTCTTTTCTTCTTCTTTTTTACTTCTCTATCTTGAATGTAGGGTGTGAGTTACTGATTTTACTGTTTTTCTGAATTGCTAAAACACATTTCTCAGAACCATCACCCACTTTCTCAAAACCGTAAACACAAAACCAAATCTTCAAACTACATTCAGAGAACCTCTGACTCTTCTGGCAAAATCAAATAATTGCCTCGAAAACATTTGATCTGCTTTCAGATCATACACACAGCGAGTCAATATTATAAACACTAATGATCATTCGTTAGACACTACATCAAAAAAATGGAGAGCACAGAATCCAGAATGCAGTTACAGAAAAAAAGTAGGCCTATATTGTAACAAAGTAAACAGATTTTGCAATTATGTAAAAAAAAGTATAATCCCAATTTACTGTAGTAAGGTAAATAAATAGTTTACTGTGAAAATAGAGTGACCCAATTGCAAAAGCCAAAAAGTTTGAAAAACTCTAAATTACAGTAAAAGCATGTTACAATACAATCAAAAGAGTTGTGCAACTGCAAAATCAAGGTCAATG
Source organism: Rhinichthys klamathensis goyatoka (assembly GCF_029890125.1). Taxonomy (NCBI): domain Eukaryota; kingdom Metazoa; phylum Chordata; class Actinopteri; order Cypriniformes; family Leuciscidae; genus Rhinichthys; species Rhinichthys klamathensis. The sequence continues at coordinate 5,531,675 of NW_026606800.1, forward strand.
AGAGATTCATTCTGCCTCAGCATCGCCTCTTCATGCTGGGTCCGGCCGGAGGACCTTGTCCACATCACAGACAATTTTGTCTCTTGCCAGGCAAAGGGAAACCCCCTCTGTGCCAGATCCAGCCTTGACAACATTCTCCAGCACACCTTGCTCTTTCTCGTCCTCGTCCTCACCCTCTTCCCATTCAACACTTCTTGCACGTACGCTTCCTCCTCTCCCTCTTATATTGTTTACATCCATTGTTGGTATCAACATTCAGTGCACTATTTTCTCTGAACTAATTTGTATTTTGTACAGTTGGTTTGGTCACATCTTTAGAAACACATGTGAACAATTTTGAGTCGTATGTAAACGATGGCAACTGTGTTGCAGTTGTGTTTAACTTTTGCCTGCCTGTGTTTAGCGTTTTGAAACATACTGTAGGCCTACGTGCATCACAGCGCAACACATGTTTTAGTGAGTGAAAATGTGTTTAGAGTTTTGCAAAAAGAGTGCATGAGATTTGCAAAGAGTGTCTTAACTACCTGAACTTGTTTAATGTTTTACAGAAAAGAGTGATTTATTCGACTTATTTGTTGAGAATTTGGTTCAGAGAATGGGATTTAGAGTTTTAGCAATTCAAAAAAACTGTAGGCCTATGTTAATTTGGAAGTTTGAGTAGGGGAGGGAGGGATTTAATATAAGACAATGTGTCGTTTTTTTTCCCTTCTCTTTTTGATTCAATGAATGTACAGTTGTGTTTTGTCTGGTTAATTACCAATAAAAAAAGATTAGGAATAAAATAATTTACATTTAGATAGGCTAATTATATTTAAAAAGCTAAAAAAAAACAGTAGATAGATAGATAGATAGATAGATAGATAGATAGATAGATAGATAGATAGATAGATAGATAGATAGATAGATAGATAGATAGATAGATAGATAGATAGATAGGCTATTATATTTAAAAAGCTAATAAACCCAGTATATTAGATAGATAGATAGATAGATAGATAGATAGATAGATAGATAGATAGATAGATAGATAGATAGATAGATAGATAGATAGATAGATAGATAGATAGATAGATAGATAGATAGATAGATAGATAGATGATAGATAGATAGGCTATTATATTTAAAAAGCTAATAAACCCAGTATATTAGATAGATAGATAGATAGATAGATAGATAGATAGATAGATAGATAGATAGATAGATAGATAGATAGATAGATAGATAGATAGATAGATAGATAGATAGATAGATAGATAGATAGATTGATTTTGTGGCCTATTACAATTCCTTGATTGCCATGCCCTCTAGTGGACACATTGTTAATGAACATGCATCAAAATTTTATTTTATCTAAATATTTTATTTAATCTACGTCTTTGATATAAATATACTGAAAAATAGATATAGTTTGTATATAATCAGTTGTTAATCAATATTTGCAACAAATGTATGTCTTCTACATCGTAAACGTTCAGGCTGCGTCGGAGCTGTAAATGTCTCCTTGTCACAGCACGAAATAGAAGGAAGTAGAAAAGATTATCAGAATCTGTTTTGCATTGCCTTTAAAGTGGACATGTTTTTAAATCTGAAAAGAGGCGAATGCAAATTCCCATTGTGAAATGGGAAATTAGGGGTGTGTCTTAATTCTGTTATGGTAACTTTTCCTTCCTTATCTGTAAGTTCCTGGTAGAGACTGCGGTGGTTGCCCTTGGAACTCGCATCTAAAAACTCTTGGAAGCCTTACAGGAACTTAAAGAAGAATGTGGACATTGAAGTTCCCATTGAACCCACGCTTCCTTGAGCACCCCCATAGTAAAAAGAAGGGACATTTCCATGTTACTGGGCAGGACGTGGTCTAGACTGTTCGATAAATGCATTCATTAATCTAGGAAAAGGAACTACAGGGTATGTGAGGGGTACTTTTAGTTTTTACCCTGAAGGAGTAAAGCTTTCCTGCTATCTTACAGGGTAAAAGCCTGTCAGTCATGAATGCATTACATCAAAACCTTAAAATCATTACAATCATGTTCAAAGGTTATAACACTGGTGTTTGAAATAGCATTACAACACCCTTTTTGACATCTTAAGATTCCATTGCAACAGTTTTAAATGGTTGCATCAGAATGTGAAGTTTCCGCTGATTGCATTTATTGCCAAGGGCTGTGACCATGTTTGTTCACATTCTGACAGGGCAAAGTGCACTTGCGTTACTGTGAAAGTCAGGTCATGGTGTTAGGAACCGGGGTCACTTCCAGCTCACTGTAAGATGTCAAAGGAATGCAATGTATTTTGTATTTAAATAGAAATAAACATTCACAAATAAAAATTAATTTCACATTCAAAATATTTATGTCCCATGTTATGCATTCCGTGAGGTGATCATTTAGTTCCAAAGGTGTATTCATACCTGGCTGAAGTATTTTAATTACAAATAGTGATTCATTTCAGTGCACTGATTGGGAAACAAATATGAACAAAGAGTGTTCGTTTCCTGGTGATGGTAATGCAGTGTTTCTTTATGGGCGCTGTATGTTTTCAGAAAAGAGGTGGAAGTTATTCAAGAGTAATTTCTGAGAGTTTATCATCACATGTCTGACATCAATCTGCATCAGCAATGATGAAGCAATGAGCAGCAGCTCAGACTTGATTGCCCCATAAATATGTTTTTCTACTTTAAGGGATGTGCACAAACATAAGAATGACTCGAGTTCAAACTAAACGAGCATATAGCAAATAAAAAGGCCAAAATCTATGGTTTTTATTGTGGATCACGGAAAGGGTGGAGTGCAAAGCAACGATGGCACGAAGGTTTTTAATTTAGGTTTTCAACAGATTATCTACGGCCATATATGATTTAATATTTAACTCACCTTTGACTCTGGCAGAGAACATCAACCTTGGGAGTCGGAACCTTGTTTTTATTTAGTTATTTAGTGCCATATTCGCATTATAGGGATAGTTCACTTTGAAATTAATTTTTGGTATGTTTTAGCTTACCTCAAGGGCATCCAAGACGTAGGTGTCTTTGTTTCCGCAGTAGTTTCAATTTTGATATTTTTAGGTCAAACCGTTCTTGTCTGTCAGTCATATAATGCAGGTCTATGGTCACCACCTCAAAGAGCATGCACAGAGAAGTCCAAATTAAACATGATTTAATGACTCGTAAATGTAAGTACACATTGATGGCCTAAGACACGAAACGAGCGGTTTGTGTGAGAAAACGAACAGTATTTTATATCGTTTTTACCTCTTGTAACCACAGCCACGTCCAAGTCATCTGAGGGCGCGGGCGCTTCGGTCTGCGCAAGCGCTGGAAGTGATCTCTCGCGCGGTTGTGAAAAAAATTCAACGTTGTCTGTTGATATATCGAAATCGTCTTCCATTGCGATTTCCTGTATATCTAAATATGTTTAGATCTTCACAGTGAAAGGTAACACTTCCGAAACCTCTGTGTAAACAATGAGTGACGTACACGCGCGAGAGATCACTTCCGGCGCTTTCCGGCGCTTGGGCAGACCGAAGCGCCAGCGCCCTCAGATCACTTGGACGTGGCTGTGGTTACAAGAGGTAAAAACGATATAAATACTGTTCGTTTTCTCACACAAACCGCTCGTTTCGTGTCTTAGGCCATCAATGTGTACTTACATTTACGAGTCATTAAATCATGTTTAATTTGGACTTCTCTGTGCATGCTCTTTGAGGTGGTGACCATAGACCTGCATTATATGACTGACAGACAAGAACGGTTTGACCTAAAAATATCAAAATTGAAACTACTGCGGAAACAAAGACACCTACATCTTGGATGCCCTTGGGGTAAGCTAAAACATACCAAAAATTAATTTCAAAGTGAACTATCCCTTTAAAGGCTATTATTGTTTTGTCAGTAGACAAAAAAAACTCTTATAATATAAAAAAAACCCAAGATCTTTTAATTTTATATTTGGTAGAAATTCTACATCATTGCCTGGTTACATCTTGTATTTGCTATTGATAATCAATGAAAGTTAGGCAGTTTCTGTTTGTCTGTGTACTTTTATCCCTATTAAAACCAGTCATGCTACGTAACTCCCTCTCAAAGAGAAATGTTTAAAAGGTACTTTTAGTTCCCGTACAACCACGTTTTTTTTTTTTCTTCTAGAAATTGTTTTTGAAAACGAACCAATTATTTAAAATTCTGAATAATTCCTGAATTTCCCCCCAAAAAGGGAGTTACCAAAACTCAGCCCTAGAGGGCTTTCCAGGGAATTACAGAAGACTTTTTCTAGAAGCCTTCCAATGCCATCATCATCTTTAATCAATTACAAATCATAATACGTGTTTGCCTTGTATTAAACTACCCACTTTAACAGAAATAATCATTTAAATCAGCAGAACATGCTGAATCATTGCTCTCTGGCTGCATGAACTTGATCACCTCAAGGGTTTACAGTCAGCACGTTTCTCAAGTTATACATGTGCGGACTTGCCCTTCAGCAAATATCTCAACACAACTGCTTTTTGAACACCTCAAGTACACTTAAAGTCACAAGGTGTTGCCTCTTCTGATGCAATCAGGTTGATTTAATCATATTTAATCACATTTGACCTCAATAAAACCAGCAAAGCATGACTCAAATGCAAGTGGTATCTTTTTTTATTAATAAAGTATCAAAAACAAACAACAGACAGTCAAAATGAAGCCATATTTTATATAAATATGCAATTGAATGTTACAGCCATATCTTCTCAATCATGACTTCTGGTAGCAAGTGCACTTGAACTCTTTGACGTGGACAGCAATGATGTGATGGATAAAACCTGGTTTAACCACAAATAGAAAGCATAGCTTTGTTTTCATTGCACATTTAATGTCAGTAGTACCACATTTTGTGGCATGCCTATTTGAACAAAAAAAAAAGGAAAAAAAAAAGGAAAAAGCTACCTGACGCCTGCGTCACTTAACCTTTCACTACATGACAGAACACACATTTAGACTATACTCAAAAACAAGAGGCAGAAGTTTGTGAAAAGATTAGGGAGTTTCTGTTTGGTAGAAATGGAGTGATTTAAAAAAAAAATTCTAACACCTTTCTGTAATATTAGGCAATGCAGTCACAGGGCCTGATCAGATGTCTTGTGGTATGTGTTTCTTCACTAACAACATGGCGTGACATTAAAAGTGCTAGACACATGACCCAGGAACATTACGTTGAATATTTCAAGCTTTACATTGAATATTTTAAGCTTCTTTTTTTCCTTTAGGATAAGCCTAGCTAACAATAATATTCTAAGAACGTTTTGCTAACATTCCCATTAAGTTACGAAAACGTTATTTCTGAATGTTCTCTGAAAATTTAAAACGTCCAATAAAAAAAAAAAATTCAAAGCATTTTTTGGTTATGCAAACGTTAAAGAAAACATTAAGGGAATGTTCGATTAAAACATTTTTGCAAACATTATGAGAATGTTACTTTTGAATGTTCTCTGATTGTTCTGAAACAAGTAGTAGCTAGTAATATTAAAAAAATATATATAACAGAAAAATATGTTGCATGAACAATGTATTAACGTTTTGAGAACATCATTAAAAACCACATAACTTTGAAGGAACATTCTATTAATGTTACTGGAAGAACGTTTGCTCATGACTTTAAGAGAACCTTGTCAGAACGTTCTGAGATTGTTCGCTGTTAGCTGGGAGTGTAGAGGTTTGTGCATCTAGACAATAACAACACACAGCTACAGTATACATCAGAAAATAAGTATGTCCTTGCTAAAAGCACAAAAACACTTTCTTTTTTTTTCTCCTTTTTTTTTTACAGTGGGCTGATAAATGCAGACCCTCCTGCTCACAGCATTGTAACAACAATATAGTCAGATGGTTGAGGTTATAGGCAGGCTTTCAGTGGTGAAGGGGTAGAGACTTCCTTGTAAGTGGTGTCTCAAAGTCCACTCCTCGTCGACTTCTCTGTTATTTTATCTGTTTTAGCATGAGTTTCCTGTAATATACATAGCCCAAGTCCTGAGAGATTAGTAGCAGCTTGAAATACTTCACATGGCATGTTATGTGGACACTTAACAAGACAGAGGCCACAGATAGCCTACATTTGTAACTAAACTAAACAACTTCATTCATCACCCTGTATGTCTGCCAAAAAAATGAAAAAGATACACACAAATCACTAGGTCTCCCCCCTCACTAGAATAGTACTTGCTGTCAAACCCACCGCCAGGGTTTAATTTAACCAACAAGCCGATAAATAAACGAAATCATGTTGTTCTAGCATCAACATGACATCAAGCTTTGGTGCATACAAAAAGCATATCATGTTAAACATACATTTACGAACACATTTAAATAAGAGAAAAACGCATCAGACGTCCTTCAACACTTTAGTGCTTTAACAGTCTCTTTCTTTCAGTGTACATCAGACCGACCTTGAGTGGCATCATGGCAGGCACCCGTGTTTAGTCCTTTATAACGTGGGTGAACCTTCCAATGTTCCTTGGCGAGGATTGCGGAGCCATTAGCTTCTTGCCTGGACAGTTTGTGATTCAGAGATGCCCACAGCTAGTTGGTATCGCGGTGTGTGTTGGTCCACTTATGGTTAGATTCAGACCCTGCAGGGTGGTCTCTTTGATTTGCTGGATGAAGAGCTTCCTTTCATCTTCAGGGGTCTGGCCGTTCTGAGCACGGACAATGCAGGTGGGCCTGTGCAGGTTGAGCATGTAAACTAGCTGCTGCTTTTGGTTCTTCAGCTCCTCAATCTGGGCTTTCAACTCGGCATTGATGGACTCCAACTTCTCGGACTCCTGAATCAAAAAACAAAAGCCATTCATTGAATACAAATGAGTGTAAAATGTTTGTAATATTTTAGAAATATATATATATATATATATACATTTTATATATATATATATATATATATAATTTAAATTATACATAATTTAATATATATATATATATATATATATATATATTAAATTATGTATAATTTAAATTATATATATATATATATATATTATTCAATTAATTAATTCATATTAATGTAATTAATATGATATATATACACACACATTTAGTAAATATATCTAAATATCTTCATATTAAATGTAATCAATTATATTAATAAATTATATAAATGTATTGTGTGTGTATATATATATATAACAATTATATTCAATTGATTAATATTAATGTAATCAATTATATTATTATATATATACAGTATATAAAGAGGAAATAAAGACTACCTTTTGTAAATGATCGGTTTTCTCCTTTTTCTTGTTTCGGCATTTTGCTGCTGCAACTTTGTTTCTTTCCCTCCTTCTTTTTCTTCGGTCACTCTCCTCTGGAGTGGCCTAAAATTATAATATTCATCACATACATTAAAAACATATGCCCACATTGTGTAATGAATATGGATTTTATGAAATATCTAATGATTCTGAATTCGATCCACAAGTGGATGAACAATGAATTGTGCAAGCATGGCTTTTCTACGTGTGTGTTACTCAATATAACCAATGTGAAATACAAGAAATTACATTCGTTTTAAATGCTATAACTGTAAATGAGTCATTCTTACCAGTCGCTTCATTACAGGTTGTTCAGTGGGTCGTTCGCTGTTCATACACGCTCGATCAGTGGTCAAGGTGCTCATGCCGTTGGACATGCGTTTGTTCTGGATGGCGTAGCGCAGCTCCTCTTTCACTAATGGAGTGAAGTTGGTGAAGTCGTCCAGTGTGAGAGAGCCTGGCGGGGAGAGGCAGGGAACCAAAGCCGATGCACTGATCTCCAAGGAACCCAAACCAGGATGCTGAAGCATCATTCCGAAATCTAAAACATATGAAGTAAGATTTAAGTCATGGTCTTAATCAGATAAGATCATATCATAAGTTTTTGTAGTCAGTTAGAAACTATCAACCCCCCACTCCCCTTCTCTATAAAATATTAGACTACCAACTTAACTGTAAAAAAGTTAGTTGGTAAAATAGTTAGAATGTAAAATTGCTACTGTAAAAACATATTGAATGATTAACTGTAAAAAAGTATTTTTTTTAATCAATACATGTAATTGCACTGTAAAATAGTGTACAAATGTATTATAGAAATAAAAAGTATGAATTTATATAACTGTATTAAATATATTTATACATTTATTATTTCAATATATTATTTACAATTGAAAAATATATTTAACAAGTCCATAAATACACCTTTAAAGTAAAATACTGTTATTATTTAATGAGAAAGGGTATTCCCAGACTCTCATGTTTAGTTCATTTTTTAGAATAACTTTAAGGCTATGGGTTACACTTAAGGTGCTTTGTGTTTGTAAATCTGTGCCATGTCTTATTATTATATTACATGGACACAGTTGCTACAGAGGCAAATTTTCATCAAAGTTAAATTCATTAAAGCCTTAAATTGTACCACATATTCTCATTCTCAGTACATTTACAATGGCAAACAGATTTGAATAGCTCAAGTTAGTAATTTAACACAATATAATTTAATGACATGTAGCCTACACATAGAAAGTGTAACATAATTATAGTAATACTTTTAACATCACATTATTTTTTAAAGGATTTCTTTTAAAGGTTCTGGCAACCACAGTTGTCAATATTTTACCGTATTTTTTACAGTCACGGTGACGTAGTACATTTAGCTTAGTCAATAACACACTTTTTTATGTTATCGCTTTATTCAAAAGTTATGCTACTACATTCAATTACCATACTCAAATGTAAAACGTATGCTCGAATTATATGCATAGCAGGTCTACAATCATAATCAGTATAATCTTGTAAAATCATCATCTTTAACTGTTTAATAAACTCTAATCCGGTGACACTGTAGCCGAAGTGTTGGTCGCTAATGTAAACAGTTATTGATGTAAATATTTTTCACAGTTGCCTATAAAGAATTTGCCAACAGAATATCATAAATCAGTTATTATACAAATATTACAACACGAGTTAGCGCAGTTCCGCACGTTTTGCAACTAGTCTTGAGAACAAGATCATTTAGATTATAAGATAAAAAAAAATGGAATTATATATAAATACATATAGCAAAATATAAGATAACGTTTTGAATAGCCTATAAAGTATTATAAACAATCGATTTACCCAAAAACACAATGATATTGAATTCAGTCACCGGCTGAGTTGATTTATTAGCTACAACCACAACATAGCCTCGACATTTTCCAGAGTGTGTTCTAGAACAGGTAAGTTACAACAAAACCCATAAATAACAAGAGAAAGAATGTTGTCACTCACCTTGTTTTGGCTGAATAAAACGCGCGTGTTGTGATGCTCTCCACCGGCTGGAGTGCTCTCGCTCTCAGCTGGTAAAGTTACTGTTGTCGCCCGGCTCGTTGCATCACCCCTTTTAATGGCTGGAGGACGTGAACTACTACTAGAGGCGGAGCGAGTGACGTCACCCTATTTATAGTATGTCTTTGCGATGATGCAATCAGGCAACCCTCTGCGCGCACCATAACTGGGCATGCTCAGCCCCCCGCCCTGTCTGTACAATGGAGTAATCGAAATCGTAGCAGGATGACATGTTAACCTAATGAGCAAATAAAGACATACCCGTATAATGACATGGGATCTCTGGTATGCTCTAATGTCATGTACTGAATAGTTATGAAAAAAAGACTTGGGAGAGGAGAGATTGACTGGCTTGGTCAGAATGAGACCAGAAAAGCCTTCTCACTCTGTTAAACACACTCTTTTTTGTCTGTTAATGGAGAATTGTATGAAGATGGAGAGTTGATCCCAAGGTCAGTGTATTGCTGTGTTTTATTTAGTCCATCCATCAATGAACATTTTGTTATCAAATAATATCATTTGGGTTTGCGGCAGTAAGCATGTGTTCACCATTTAACATGTTCGTGTTCAACCATTTAACTTGTACTAGTAATTTCTGTGGTTTATACATCATTTTTATGGGTTTTTTAGAGTTTGGTTCATGTTATTTTTCTTCATTAAATTCATAGATTGAAAAGGTGTAATTATCAGTGTAACTTTGGCACCACTTCGAATTTACAAAGAACAAACGTTTCAGTTTTAGTGAGTTGACATTTTACAGTGTGTTCAACTTTTAAAATATAATTCAAGGTTGTAAATAACCCTGGCTTTATCATGTTTTATTTTGATTGTTTTGAACCTCTTCTAATGTCCTGTTTTATCTGTGGGTTAATCAATGTTAAAGGGATAGTTTTGAATTTCTGTCTTCTGCTGAACACAAAAGAAGATATTTAGAAGAATATGGGTAACTAACACTTGATGGATCCCATTGACTTTAGTATGGGGGAAAATACTATGGAAGTCAATGGGACCCATCAACTGTTTGGTTACCGACATTCTTCGAAATATCTTCTTTTCATTTTGGGGTGAAATATCCATTTAAGCTAGTGGAAATGTTGTTTATGTTCCATTAAAGCGGCATTTAATTTTCATTGTTAATACAAATGTAGTTGTTTTAGAACAGATATGGATATTATTTATGTAATATTAGAATAAATGATAAAAAAAACAACAACAACATCTACAAAACATATGACTGAAGTAATCATATAAAGACAAAAGGTGGTGAAATAAACATTTGAGCTCATAGCTTTTGTCTGTTTATTTTGAGTTGTGGATGGATATTAAACGGAATCATTTTGGAGTGATTTTAGGGAGTGGGCAGTCTCTCTGCATTCCTCTCCTGGACGTGAAGCGCAGCTTTCTTGCTCTGGTTGGGTCATTACCCACCCCAGTACACGCTAGTGTTCTAGAAATTTCCAATGATCTCCTTTTACCAGTCCTGGTGCAATCACTAAAACACTCCCTTATTACATTCAATTGTGCTTGAACACAAAATAATGTTACCAAGGAGCTGTGTGTAAACCTGACACAAAGTAAAAACATGGCAATATTTATTTTTCCCAAGAGAAATTTTGACTGTCTGGCTCAAAAACTATTTTATCCGAATTAATGAATGTAATGAAGGAGTTATATGGACAGATAAGCATTTGAATAATTATAAATCTTTTTAAATCCAAACCAAATAGCATTATTATACGTTACCATTTTTTTTTTTTTTTTTTTTTTTTGAAAAAGAAGTTTGTCAGATTTAAAAACAATAAATGTACTGTTCAATATTAAGATAAACAGCATGTCCATATAATGCACTCTGTGGTTATTCTGCTAGACAGTGTGTGAACTTGAGGAGGAACTGACTTTATACATTCACTATCACCTTGACGCCAGTTGTTATAGAAAAGGGAAGTTAGTTCTGAGAAAATGTCTTGTATCAATTGTTTGCAGATGCATTTGATTTTATGTTGCCCAACGCATTATTAAACGTGGCTTATGTGTCCAAAAGTTTCTAAATAATTGTTGATGATATATGTCAGATAATTACAGACATAATATCGTATGAAATGTATTAATTTACAATGTAAAAAATTGATGTGTATTACATTTTTCAATTGATTTAAATTCTGAAGTACAATCAACTTAAATGTTTGCAATTTCAACTTAAATTACATTAAACTGACTTAAATAGTTGAATCTTGTATAACCTATATAAAAGTTGAAAATGGCTTAACTTTGATGAGTTAAAACAATGTAAAAACGTATGTTGAAATAACTTATTAATCAAATAATATTTTAGAGTGCAAGTTTAAATCAAAATCACAAAAACAACAGGTGCTGCTGAAACTAAAATGGTGCTTGTGATCAAATGTGTCCATAATTAAATATTTTAAAGAGTCACTCCACAATTTACAAATTATTGAGATAGATATTAAGATGAATTTTATACTAATATGCTGTTTAGCGGACATGTGTGGACTCCGAATGATCTATATCTAAAACCTTACACAGAGCTTAATATAGAAGTATTCACCATCTTATCATCTCGTTATCATATCTGGCAGGGCAGAGTCACGTAGTGCTTACGCTCCATCGTATAAAGTCAAACAGGTGTTTAAAGGCCATTTTGTGTCTGGGACATGGATACAGCTGTTATGATGTCAATATTGACCTGTTAGCTATTAATACACTGTGAAGTTTCAGGAGAAGGGATTTCACTCTTCCATCTGTTGTAACTTGTTAATTGTTGTCTTGTTGATCTCCAAAAATGTGAAAAGTTTGAGTAAAAGAAAAGGCATTTGTACAAATTGTGTTTCAGATAAAGGTCCTCGAACAATATTCAGACAGTTTCCTTTCCATTCTTCTTTAGGATGTGAAGAGCAATTTACAGTTATATGTCTTTCAGTTTTGTTTTTATGACACATCCTCAAACTATCTAGGTTATTGCAGGTCTGAGTTTAATCAGTTTTTTGATAAGAATTCTTATCAAAATTCCGTGTTAACACAGTCACGTTTTTAAAAGAAGTAATTGATATGTTTGCATGTATTTATTTCATTATTTAAAACATCATTAAACCACATTAGAATAACTTTGTGAACATTTTACATGTGGTTTATAAATATTATTATAATAATGTTGTATGTATCTTTCATTTAATAATGATTAAATATGATAATGTTGCATACATCTTTCATTTCACTTTACACAAAGTGTTTATCTATTCCATATATGGTAAAAACAAAAGTGATAGATAAACACTTTGTGTGAAGTGAAATGAAAGATATATGCAACATTATTAATATGATAATTATAATGATGTTGATTATAATGCTGATTGTTAAGATCTAAATACATTTGGATCTTCACAATCAGCATTATAATCATCATCATTATAATTAACATTTAAATATATAATATGTCCTAATTCATATCTAGTCTCTCTGTACCATTTATGTACTATTTTCTGCAATACAAAGAATTTTGAATTTATACTGTATGTATATATATATATATAAATATAAATATATAAATTTCTTCAGAATTGGAAGGAATTTCTCCTTCCAATTCGGTTCAAATGTACTTGCACATAAGTTTAAAACGCCCATTGGGGCATGATGAAAAACCAAGGCTTGTCGTTTTAAAGCAATATGACAATATTGCAATATTCAAACATTAATTACAATATTACAATACTCCTTTCCATTCAAAGTTTTTTTTTATGATGTAAAGAGCATCATAAAGACATTTACTTCCATTTATTTTTTTCCCCCTCCATACTATGGAAGTCTGTTTGGTTACCCATATTCTTCAAAATATCTTCTTTTGTGCTCAGCAGACGAAAGGGTAACGCTAGATTACAGCCCAGAAAGTACTGCGTAATTAAAGCAATTTTACAGCGTAACCTTCGGTAATTATAGTGTACCTATAATGTACTTACAATATAAGTATAAGGGAACAATATTTTAAGTTTGGGGATTAAAGGGGTAACAACCAGGAGAATAAAAAAAATATTTATACTGTAAGTATTATAGAACTAAGGGGTACTTATTCTATTATTATGATACAACAATCTTACATTTGGGATCAATTTAGCAAGAACATACACTGCGTACCTTTTTGAAATAATGGTGAACCAGTACATACTGTATAGGCTTTATAAATGCATAGATATACCCTGTAATTTTTAAAATGTAATCTTTTTAACAAAAGTGCACTGAAAACGAAAACTATTGCAACTTTTGCTTAAATATTGGGGAAAGATACTCTTGTTTCATGTAGCTTGTTACCCTCTTGTTCGATGTAGTTACAGGGTAAGTATGACATTGCGGGCCGTAAATTAAAGTGGTGCTTGTTACCCTCTTGTTCCATGTAGTTACAGGGTAACAATAAAAATGCATACACACAATCTGACTCGGAAACCTTTATTTATTATACAAGTAGGCTACCACTTACCCTGTAACCAGATGAAACAAGATATATTTCCCAGTATTTAAAAAAATTGCAATAGTCTTAGCGTTTCTTGCCTTGAAACATGTTAGCCCAACTTAAACGTCTGCACTTTTGCTATCAAAAAATAAATAAATAAAAGTATAAATGCATATGTACCCTGTAATTTAAAAAAAGTCTACAGTATGTATTGGTACACAATTATTACAAAAAGGTACGCAGTGTTCTCGCTAAATTGCTCCTAAGATTGTTGTATCATAATAGTAGAATACCCTTAGTTCTATAATACTTACAGTATAAATATTTTTTTTAATTCTCCTGGTTGTTACCCCTTTATTCCCCAAACTTTACATATTGTTCCCTTATACTTACATGCAAGTACTTTATAGGTACACTATATTTACCGAAAGTTACTCTGTAAATTCCTCTTAATTACACAGTTTCCGGGCTGTAATCTAAAGCGTTACCGACGAAAGCAATTCATACTGTAGGTTTGGACCAACTTGAGGGCGAGTAAATGATGACAGAATTTTCATTTTTGGAGAGGTTCAGACAAGAATATATTCAGGCCTTTAGTTTGTTCAAAATGTAACAGTCAGATTATTTTGATATTTCATATACTTTCATTTATTTATTTATTATTTATTTCTAACACCAGGTGATGTGGCCTTTATGTCACAGACACAGGTTAAGTGGTGCACAAAGCACTTTCATAAAAAGAAGCACAGAGTGTGCATTGTTTCTTTAACACTAGCCTACTCGAGTATTCTCGCCTGGGGAGAATACGTCACCCTTCCGGGAAGTTGAGACTACAGTAATCCTGAGACTGTCCGTTCGTTGTTTTCTAGGTTTGAAGGTGAGAAGTCAAATCATCCTTTTCCCAAAAACACCACGCGTTTGAAACGAAACGTATATTGCTGGAATAGAAAGGTCGGGATCGATATTTTGATTTGCACTTTCGGTCTGACACATCGCATTCCAGTCAAACGTTAGTCATCGAGAATGCCTGATGGTTTCTCTCTCTAGATGTTATTAAACTTACAAATCTAATGAACGAGTAGGGCCAACAGTATATATATATATATATATATATATATATATATATATATATATATATATATATATATATATATATATATATATATATATATATTAGTATACTATGTAGCACACGGTACAAGGTAAATGCATTTACAAACATAGTTAAGCTGAAAACAGTGGTAGCCTGGTATTATTGTCAACCACATATTATTAGGCAATTATTTAAATTAAGGTTTTACAATTTCAACAATAACTACGCTATTTTGGTGAAACTACACCTATATAGTATACCGTTTTTTTTATATAAAGGTTTAATGTATTTGCCTCACCCTTTAGATTTATACATCACCAGACTGCAGTTTCATAATAATATAATCAAAAATATCAAATGAATCCATATTGAAAAGTATCCGAATTGTTTTATGTTACATTGAAACTAAAATGAAATAGTTGTTTTCATATAACATTTATTTTTAATAATGTGGCAAGATGTGGTGATGCACATTGAACTCTGGTTTCGTTTTTGTTTATTCCAGAGCTAATAACAAATATTTACACGTAAATAAATGTAGTATTTGTGGACCAAACCCTATCAGTGATTCTCAACTGTGTCGTGACCCAAAAATTGGTCCCTGTGTTTGTTCTGTGTCACACTTTTGCTTATGTGTTGCTTATGCATGGCTATGGTCACTTTAAAAAATGTGTTATTTTTAGATTTGACATAGACATTGATTATATAAGTGTAGCGGATTAGTAGACGCACAATTTATTCCTGTGATCAAAGCAAAATTTTCAGCATCATTACTCCAGTGTTCAGTGTCACGTGATCATTCAGAAATCACTCTTATATCCTGATTTAGTGCTTAATTATGAACAATTATTATTGATGCTCAGAATTTTAAAAAAAGTTTAAAAGAACAGCATGTATGAGAAATAGATTTTTTTACATTATAAATGTCCTTACTGTCAATTGAATCAATTTAATGTGTCCTTTATGAATTAAGAGTATTCATTTCTTTTTTTTTTTTAAATAAAAGAACTTACCCCAAACTTTTAAATGATAAAGTATCACGGTTTCCACAGCACAGCTGTTTTTAACATTGATGATAATAATAAGAAATGCTTCTTGAGCACCAAATCAGCATATTAGAATGATTTCTGATAATGGACAACATCAAAAGGTAAATTGTATTAAATGACTCAACAGCAATGGGGCCAAAATATTCATAGCATCACTTGCTCAGTATAAATGTTGACACTGCTTTCTCTAAATAATGGTTTATATAGCTTTCCTTTTACATATGTGACATAGACAGCTGACTCATAGTTATTTATAAAGTCCCAGTTAACTCAGTGCTACCTTCACACCGCTCTAACCCTGCCACACGCACCAGAGCACTGTGTACATGTTTACACTGGCTGTGTCCATAGTGACGGACTCCCGCCCAAAGGACTTTCGTCGCAGACTGGCAAAGTAAGGAAAGCCAGGATTCCCATTCCGTCACGGGCCGTGACCTCATTTCTTACTCCACCAGGCCTCCTAGGTTTTGTTATTTCTGTCTTATGTGCAAACAGCATGTAGGATAGGAGCAAATACCTAAAGGTCATTCCCCACTGAACCATAAATGCCTTACGTAATTCATAAGGAAACCAAATTGAATCACGCTCAGAACGTAGTACATGTAGGCTAATGAAACACATTTAGCGCGGACTTCCTCTTTTTCACGGCCACTCGTTTTCCTTTCTTCGGTTTCTGGATTTCGTTCACAACGAAACTTCTTTGTATGGTAATGTAAACTACGCTCTACTATCTACTTCCTGCAGATGTGAAAGTAAAATGCTGCTCTACATATTAGGCCGTTCTGTGACTAAGGAAGTTTCTATGATTTTTGTTCTCATTCCACATCCAGTCAGCATCCGAGCAATACCTCAGGCAAACCTCATTTTCATCATTCATTTCCCATTCCTCACTTCTTCAATTTGCTGTAAATTCTAAGAACTGCGTTAATTGGGACTCTTGGCTTCTTACTGGCACATAGAATGTAACAGCCTATAATTTCTGGTATTTTATTTCAAGCAGGGAATTGAAACAACAGGCCTCCTATAAAAAAAAAAACACACACTGCACTTTAAGGACCACGTCATATTTAAGAAGTCATGTGACTGCCTGTAAAGGATCTTAGAGTGATATAAAATTGATACGGTGAGCACAGAGCTGCGAGAAAGGCTTTAGCCAATCAGCTTGCTAAGGTGAGGTGACATCATCTCACTGCTCTGTGGTGTGACTACAGAGCATTGCTGCATATAGGATTAATAGTTAATGATAATCCCTTGAGATCAGCCAATCAGAGCGAAGGAGAAGGACATGGTCAGGGCATGTCCACAACCATCAATTCAGTGCAGGACTGGAGCCAAATCACTACGTGTGATATCTACATAATAATAGTCTGTTATAAATATATACACTGTATATATATATATATATATATATATACACTGTATATATTTATATATATATATATATATATATATATATATATATATATATATTACTGTATATCTTAATCAAGTTTATACATGCTTATTTTTTAAAAGAGCTTCAGCAAAGGTGACATGATATCAAGGACAAAGATTTTGTTTTTAGATTTTAGATTTCAAACCATAATAATATTCTATATTGATTATTAATCAGCATTCAGCACATATTGTTTTCAAACCTGCTTATGTCATAAACCACAATTTGGTTGAATATTAACTCATGTGATGATGACTTCAGTGTTTTGGAGTCTGACATCAGGATGAGTCAGAGAGTAACAGGACTCTGGAAATGCAGGTAGAGGCAGATGAGTCATAATCTTAAAGACCAGCAGCAAAACAAAAACACCCTGTCCCAGCATTTCCTGATTATTATATCAAATAGAAATGCAAACGTATGTATGAATATGCACATTCACAATGTCTTTAACTGTTTATTTATTTTAATGATCAATTTATATAGCTTTTTTTCTATTCAGGTGCAGTGAGGTGACTGAATTAGAGGTACACTTTCCCTTTATTAAGGGGAGTTTTGCATTTTAAAATATGTTTAATATCATGTACACTCACATAGAACTCCATGTCATATGAGTAGTAACTTAATAGATGATTTATTATTTTACATTTTTACATGTTGCAATCACATGATGAATGAAAAGGGATTGTTGCTGCATTTAAGTTCAAGTGAGTTTATTTGGGGAAAAAACTATTGGGCAATTTCATATTTCTTTCCCCCTTAATTTACTGACAAACATATGAAGATTTTCATAACACTACTGCACCACAATGAAGTGCATAGATGTGTAAATTATGTTTTATCAAGGATTTATGGGAAGTTTGGTTGCAGAAGCCAAAGAGAGTCATGAGAGTCTGTAGAAATGCACGTTTTAAAAAACAGTTTGAAAATTGTAAAAAAAAAAAAAAAAAAAGATTGTATAGCTATATATATATATATATATATATATATATACGGTATATATAAGTAAATTAAAATGAGATTAAAATAAGCACATGAGTAAATAAATAAATTTATATATATATATATATATATATATATATAGCTATACAATCTTTTATTTTTATTTTTACAATTTTCAATATATATATATATAAGTAAATTAAAATTAGATTAAAATAAGCACATGAGTAAATAAATAAATTTATATATATGTATATATATATATATATATATATATATATATTAAAACTATATAGATGCCTTTTAAATTTTGTCCCATGCACAAGGATGATCATATTTAGGGGTCTTTGGCATCTAAAAATTGAAACCCACCACAGTTATAAACCAGTTAAATGTGTCATATTTCTCGACAATTTATGTTCTTTATTAACAATACGCAAAAAGCATACACATTGTAGCCTACTGTCAACATTCATTACTACAGTTTATACGACCATGGCTTTTTAAAAGATGAAGTGTGTAATTTCTGAACTGAATTGCAAAAATATCTGTTTTCAAACATATAAAACACTCGTCCCATTCTTTTATATTCTTTGTCTGGCACTGTAAAAAACAAAAAAATATTTGCCCAAATGTTATATAAATGTTTGAGTATTTTATTCACAAGACGAGACCAAAAACTTACAACCTTTTAGAGAGCACTGTAAAACCCATAAGTGAACCATAAATTGCTCAGTCCTGGAGTATTATGTAGGCTATCATAACAGATATGTTATTCAATCATTTAATGATTACAAGAAGATGTTTCCATTATATTCCTGGACTTGATGTAAACAGTTTCGGTAAAAAGGTCACGGGGCAGAACCAAAGACCCAAGTCATGTGATGAAGGGGAATTTCCTGTTTGCTGGTGCACAACAAAGAGCACGCTGAGCACAGCGAGTCATGTGACTGGAGGTTGTACATGTGCAGTGTGCAGTGGAAAACACCCACTAGTTATTCAGCACATTCAAGCGGCTTATGCAACAATGAGCCTATTTTGCTCTTTACTCTATATATAGCTCATCCCTTGTCAAACAAACTGTCAGAAGCACTAAACCAATGCAGTTTCAGTTGTCTAGCCCATAATCATTGGCGAATTGACGTCATACTTTTCATCACTACCTATTAGATCCTTTATTTAACTTGTCTGTAGGTATCGGTAGTGTATTAGCCACAAGCTGACCTACATAGCTGTCCAAATGATGCCTCAATCTGATGTAATGTACTTGTTTTCTCCAAATGCTTGTGGTCTGCACTGTTGACTGGTCCTTTCACAAGACAGCTGACCTCTGACATTACAGTCCACAAACTTATATAATGCAATTTACAATTTCAACCTGTAGTTAAACCAAAAATAAGATTTCTGTCATAATTTACTCAGCCTCATGTCATTCCAAACCTTTTTTCCGTGGAAGACAAAATAAGATTTTTATTTTTTTAATGTTGGTGACCATAGACAAAAAAACAAAAACATTTCCACAGAAGAAAGAAAGTCATACAGGTTTGAAACAACAAACTATTCCTTTAATTGCTTCAGGGTAATTATTGTTAACTAAAACTAAAACCGAAACTAAAATTATATAATAAAAACGTTAACAGATAACAAACTCTAACTGAAAAATATAATCAAATATTAAAGACTTGATGTCCTAAAATAACTAAAACTAAAATAAAAACGGCTAGACATATTTTAAAATGACAAAAACACAACAAAATGTCTAAAACTTTAAAATTAAATTGGAAAATATAAAAATGAAATCTGATTCAAAATATTAATAAAAACTATAGAAAGGATGCATTAAATTGATCAAAATTGCCAGTAAGGCTGTCCTTTTGAACTTTCTATCCATCAAAGTATTCTGGAAAAAAGTGTCAGTGAAAAAAACTGTTTCAAGGTTGATGATAAGAAATGTTTCTTGAGCAGCAAATCAGCACATTAAAATGATTTCTGAAGGATCATGAGTAATGTCTGCTGAAAATTCAGCTTTGCTGTCACATTTTAAAATAGCACTTAGTTTAAATTATTATAATCTTTCACAATATTACTGTTTTACTGTATTTTTGATCAAATAAACGCAACCTTGGTGAGAGAGACTCAGAGACATCTTCAAAGACATAACAAATAAATAATTGTTGCCTGACCCTAAACGTTTGCCCCTGGTGGTCTCACAGACAAGGCTTCAGCTAGTCCCAGACTTAAATGCATGTTTGAGCTGCATGTTTTAACTGTGAAAGCAACTTGCTAAGTTGTCTTAAAATATGTCAGAGCCATTGTTTCGTCTCGAGATGCAAACCACCAGTAATATATATATATTTTTTTTGTAAGGCACGTTTATAAAAGCAATGCTCTTCTGGCTGGACTTCCATCATGTGCAACTAAACCTCTACAAATGATCCAGAATGCTGCAGCTCGTCGGGTCTTCATCGAGCCCAAAAGGGCCCACGTCACTCCTCTGTTCATCTCTCTGCACTGGCTACCACTCGCTGCTCGCATCAAGTTCAAGGTGTTGACACTTGCTTACAGATTGACCACAGGATCAGCTCCCTCCTACTTCCACTCACTACTACAAGTCTACATCCCTACCAGAAGCCTACGATCAGTCAATGAGCGACGACACGTGGTACCATCACAGAGAGCCTCAAAATCACTCTCCAGAACATTCTCATTCACGGTACCATGCTGGTGGAATGATCTGCCCACCCTCATCCGGAATGCAGAATCCCTGACAGCATTCAAAAGACAACTGAAAACTCATCTCTTCCGTGAGCACTTAACATAAAAAAAAAAATTTCCTTTTCCTTTAAATCCTTGCTTACCTGGCTTATGCTACTCCGAGCAATGTCTGAACTTTGTATTTTGAGCACTTCTTGCGTTGTTTTTGTCTCTTCACGATGACTCGCTTGGTTTAGTCCTCAGTTGTAAGTCGCTTTGGCGTCTGCTAAATGACTAAATGTATGTAAATGTAAAAATGTAAATGTAAATGCCCTAATTGAACTAAGGCCTAATCCTGGCTTAATCTAAACCCTGTTTTTTCATATGTTTCATATGTAAATGAACAAATTCTTGATTTAGTGGCATACATTTATACAAATATGATAATGATATGAATTGACAAATAATAAAAAGATTGTGCAGTGTCATGATGTGAACAATTAGTTATTCTTTCTGAATGTATTCATTCATTTATTTCCATTACATGACGCAAGGAGTGGCATATACTCTCATCCAAAGCAGATTAAATGACAACATTTTTTTTTTGAGTGTATAAGGAAGCTGCTTAAAAAGGGTGGTGTTTTGTGCAAGAGCATTCGTCATATGCTTCCCTCAAGTTTAGGCACCTCATTGTGTCATATTACTTCATTTTTTCCTTTTTTATTTTTGTACTTTTACTGGTGAGAATGTTTTTTGTTAGACCACAATGTGACCTAATTGTTTAGTTGCTATGAGCTCAATTGTAGATATGTGCTGCCCTCTAGAGGAACCCGGGACATTTACTTAACATACGAGGAAGAGTAGTACAAAAACAACATTTATTTTACTGTAATATAGCAGCCTGTTGGGACAATTTCAATTTTTAAAAGCCAAACCAACATGCAGTAAATATTGTGTGTCATTCCAATGAATAGTTCCAGTATTATTACTCACATTATTTATTAACATTCATGGGTCATTTTACAAAAAGAATAATAGCATACTACAACCTGTAAAAATTTGCCAAACAGAAATGTCAGTCCAACAATTCCTTTATCAATTAGTAGAACTGTCAATACAAGTCAAAATACTCCCAAAATATGCATTTGTTAACCAGTACCAGTGCAAATATCATGCATTGATACTGTTGCAAAGGTGGGCATGACGGAGTTTTGATCCAGCATCTGCAACATCAGATTCAGAGATATATTAAACAAAATGTCCACAATTTACTCTTTGAAGTCCATACTGCAGATACTGCGTTCCAATTTTTTCGCTAGCCATGTTGTGATAAGTTATTAATGAGTTATATAATGAGAATGTTATGCTACAGGGATTAAAAAAATAAATAAAATGTACTACAGTTTATTAGCCTGTAAAAACCTTGGCATGCCTGGGACAAGGTTAAGGGGGTCACAACATACAGACAGGACAGCTAGCAGGTCATGAGCAGCTATCTGAACTCCATCACACCCTCGTCTCTCAGAACAGCTTCGAGTTCCTTTCCCCGGGTCGATGTTAGTGTGTGCACGGAGAACAATTCTGTGCTGCACAGCATGAGAGTTTCTTAAAAGTAGGTTTGTAAGGTGTTCGACTTTCACAAGTTCACATTTTTTCCTCAGTCTCGTGCTCACTTCTGAAGTTCCTGAGGGGTGCTGAACGTTTCGTACACGTTGGCGGCAAACTCTTTCACCTGGTCTATCAACAGGAGATCCTAAAACATGAAAGAAAACAATATACATTGGTGTGTGTGTGTGGGGGCAGCTTTTATGCCACATGGAAGTCAAAATGTGTCAATGCATATGAAGGTTCTCACCTGGACAAAGTGACTTGGTATTTCACTGCATATTGAATGTATCTGTCCGTTGATGATGGGAATGATTTTGGCTAGCGGTAGGCTTACATGCGATAGTCTGGAAGACAGGCATGAAAAGCAGGACTCATTATCTCTTTTTTAGAGAGATGTAAACTCGTAAACACATTTTGAAATGTGGCTTAATTGTGCAAATTTAACACTTTTTGGGGTAACTGTATATACCTTCTTGAATAAAAATAAATGCATGTACACTGACCGATCAGGTGTACTGGAGGGGGTGGTGTCTCCCTGGGGGGGTCGGAAAAACTCTGCCATGTTGTCTAAGAATCGGATAAAGCCTCTGCTCAAGCAAGTATGGAGTACAGTATTGAAGTCTGGACTGAAAAAAAAAGTTTAGATGTAATTAATACCCAGCTACAGAGCTCAATAATGTGCCTATGCTGAAGAGATCTGTTAAAGATGCACTGTTTAATTTTGAGCGGCATCTAGTGGTGAGGTTGTGAATTGCAACCTACAGAAGTTACGGTGGCCAACAGGAAAAGATGTCGTCGTCTGAGACAGCAGAGAGTAGCCATAGACAGTAAAAGAAATGGACACAGCGACCCCGTTGATTTCAACGGAGAGAGTTGAAGCCCAACATGGGCACTCACTTCCTGATAGCCAAGCATACTGCGCAGGCTCAAACTGAGCTTGACGACGTAGTTGTCACGTGAGCAACCGTTCTGACCTTCTAGTAGCTGTGCCGAGACAAATCTGAATTGAAATCTGAAACAAATCTGTTGTTGAAATATTTTGTCCCGTTGCTTTTATGAACTCTCTATCTATGGGCTTCTCCCTTGACTTTATGCCTCCATGTCCACCCGATTGCCTCATAGACAGTAAACGATTGCCTACGAGCTTCTACTTCTGTCTATACGGTAATTTCTCTACTGTGCGACAGAGCGTCCCGTGGTTATGACGCAATCGTTAGCCTATTTATACAAGAATGGCTTCTACGGGGCCATAACGTAAGATACAAAGCAATGGAGCCTTTTATACATTGTCGTGTTTCTTTAGAAATAAAAAATGGACAAATGGAGTCTTTGGACGCCTCAGATGTAAAGTTATTCGCTGTCAAAGTGACGCCAAAATGAATGGGAGTCAATGGGATGCTAACAGCAGGTGATAGCCAGCTACAATGGCGGCCCCCGGAGGCAGCTTCAACTTCCGGCTGATGGATTACCCCCTTGAGAGTAGCCAGTTAAGCAATGAGGTTTCTTTACAAAGATAAGTTAGGAAATTAGGTTTACTTAATTATTCCGAAAAACTGTTATTGCGGATATTATTGTTACTTGTTCATCATTGTGTCAGTGTTTTATTCACTGACTTTAGCTAGCTTCTTTGCACAAAGAACAACGTAGTGACGAAACGCGTTTGTCCGTTTAGGGCCACTGTAGAAACATGTCGGCGCATTTCAATGTAAGGGGACCCGCAGTGTATGTAGGTAGAAATGGCTTATTCTAAGGTAATAAAAACAACGGTTCATTATGTAAGTTTTTATACACCACAGAAACCATAGTTATGTATATGATATTACATTTGTCAACAGATCCTCCTAAATATTACACAATGCACCTTTATCCTATTCATTTCAACCAATTTAATCTCGTCTGCTTCATTTTTTTTCGTTTATCATAAATGCTCTTTGAATTCAGAACTGTGTTTCTTATAACTCATATAATACTGTATAAAATGAACTGAATGTGTAAAGGAGTTCAGTACAAAAATAAATCATGAGATTAATTGTGATTAATTACTTTAAACTTTTTAAAGTCCTAACCTTGTTATTTTTAACTATATAGGTTTATATCGGTGCCTTGATTTCCCTCACCTTTCAAGCATATCTCTGGTTTCATTCAGCAGCTTTATTGTTGTGACATCATTTTCTGTGAGACCACAGGCCTGGGATAGAAAAAAAAGAAAGAAAAAAAAGGAAAATAATTATATATATATATATATATATATATATATATATATATATACAGACAAAAAAAGAATAACTGATACTTATTATATATATTTATAAAATATTTAAATTATTTATATATATATATATATATAATATATATATGAGAAAAGGTAAAAAATGACAGTTCAAAAAGCTATGTTAACTCTATCATTTTTGTTTTTTATATAAATTAGCGCTGCATGATTCTAGACAAATTGAGAATCACATTTTTTGTTTAAAATAGAGATCATTATTCTGCCACAATTCTGAATAGACAACTAAACAAAATAACATGTAATTTACTAGAGGTTCTGACAAAATATCAAATATATATATATTTAATTAATATGAAAGAATTGTTACTTTTTTGTATAAATCAGTTTTGAATGATTGATTCAATGATTCACTCGTTTCATTACTGGATGAATCAGTGTTCTTGAAAGTCTCTTAAATTAATAATTCTATGACAAATACATTTTTTAACAGTCACTTGTCGCCACCTAGTGGCTTAATTATGTAATTGACAACATTTATCTGAAGCATCAAGTTACTTTAATTATTATTCTTTTTTATTGCTTCCGTTGACCAGTGTGTAGATTCGAACTGTAAACTTTTACCCCAGTACTTTTGTGATAATATGAATCACTGTAACAGAAATAATGATACTGTGTGGTTGGAAACACTGTTTCAGATTTGATTGTTCCGATCTGATCGTACTTGTCAAAGCTTTATTAGACAGAGCCGAATCGTTGTCTTTTAGGAATAAAATTGTGTCTGTTTGAATCGAGATTGTGATCTTTTAACGATTAATCGTGCAGCTCTAATACTAATAAATTATATAAATAATCATAATAAATGACTAATCATTCACAAATAAATGATATATTATATATATGTACCTGTGAGGCTAGCGTGTTCTCTTCATCAGGCATCATGTACCAGGAAAGACTTTTGTGTTTAGAGGAAGCACAGCCCTCCTCCACTAACTGTCTGATCTGAGTTAACTGTTGCTCCAACTCTTGTAGGGACAGACTCTGCTTCAGAGACACCCTGAGGAGACATGAACAGCATTTAGCAGAGGATAACTGACACGGCTCAAAGACACAAGTATGGGATGACTAGATTCATTCATCATCCAATCAAACACTCAGCGTACAGTCCGAGAACTTCCTGGACAGCTTTCTTCACCACAGTTATCAGTTCAATGAGCCCTGAAAAGACAGAAAAAAAGGAACATCGGTATAAACTATAGAGCATATGGCCTGTATGAACAGAGGATTAAACTATAATACAGATTAGACGCTCTTATACAGATCTGACATTGTCCTCACCTTCTCCAAGAAGGTGTTGGATACTTGATAGATATTGTTGTTGAACATCAGGAGGGGCGAAAGGGGTCTAAAGTAGCAGTATAAGAGAAATGTGGTAAAAATGGCACGCGATAACATAATAAAATGACGTTGCTTTGCCATTAAAACACCAAGCCCTGACATACCGTTCCATTCTTTGTCACAGAGTTGTCCAGGTAAAGGTAGCCACCAATTATGTTGAGCTGAACTCTGAGTAACACCACCAGCATGCAAGTGCTGTAAACCGCCACAATGCTGCGGGTAAAACCTGCAGGGCGGAGATCATTTCTGTTCATAACCCATTTGACTGCCATAATGTGATGTATTGGCAAACAGGACATTCAATAATAAATTGTAGGGTGGGAATTTATCTGATTGTGAGAAGAGGGTGTTCCAAATCAGAATCATCGAATCACAATTCAGCCAAAACAATCCCATAATTCTTTGGTCATTGCTCAACTTTTTCCAGTAATCCTCATGACATCAATGGAAAAGAAAATTTGTTATTTGTTTATTACATTTAGCAAAAAACATAAATAATAATAATTACACTGCCATTCAAAATTATGGGGTCGGTATAAGTTTTATTAATGTTTTTGTTCGAAAGAAGTCTTTATTTGTTTGATCGAAAATACAGTTAGAAAATATTGTGAAATGTTCTTACGATTTAAAATAACTGTTTGATATTTTAACATATATTAAAATGTAATTTATTCCTGTGATGGCAAAGCTGAATTTTCAGCAGCCATTGTTCCAGTCTTCAGTATATTGATAAATATTGCTGATTTATGCTGCGTTCACTCCATGCCATAATTACAAAATGAACGTGACGTTATATTTGGAGCAATTATTTGTTTTTATATGGCAACACCATCAACGACAATATGAATCTGCAGCGGTCAGGTGGTACATCGGTCACGTGGTTCAAGTCGAAGCTCTCCGAAAATTCCCAGTTTACAAGTTGGAATTACGATTTCTTCGAGGACATAAAGTCGTAATTCCTATAATTACGACATGGCATGAAGCACCGTTGGTGCTCAAGAAACAATACTTATTATTATCAATGTTGAAAACAGTTGTGCTGCTGAATATTTTTGTGGAAACCAAGATTATTATTTTTTCAGGATTCTTTGATGAACAGAAAATTCAAACCATTTATTTAAAATCGAATTTTTTTGTAATAATGTAAATGTGTTTACTGACACTTTTGATCAACTGTTGTGTTTTTTTCTTCAGAAAAAGCTACATTGAATTGCCATTACTCTTCTATATATTTAAACAACAAAAACTATAGTTATATCAATAAAATGATTAATAAATTACAGACATTTTTTTTTCTTAGGAATAAAGTACACACATCGATAGTTCACAATAAGATTAAAAATGAGCATTAACAAATAAATAGGGTCAATTTTGAGTTCATATTGAATACATCTAGAATACTATTACAGTAAAGAAACTTCTTGAACTCACTAATAATCTTTAGATCCTCCCAGATTTCAAGTTTATTGGCTGGCCTGTGTGGGAAGACATGATGACTTAATGTCAGTTATATTCTTTTATATTATAATGTAGATAATCATCTATAATTTCCATGAAGCATGACTCACTTGGTCTTCAGCAAAGCAGTGAGGCTCTCTGAGTTCAGGTGATGTATGATTGCCTCTCGGAGAGTGGGGAGCATTGATAACACTACAGATAAAAGACACAATTACATACATCAGGCAGAAGAAACATCACTTTCATGAACTGATCATGTAATTGTTTTATTTTACCGGTCATGTTACATGTCCTCTGGTTGCTTTCGAAATGAAACTGTCTCCGAGCTTGAGCGATGTATTCGGCTGCCTCTCGCTCCTGCATCTGCTGAATTTTTCTTTGTGCATATTTACCAAGTAGATAGACACCTGTGCATGAAGTATGAGGATACATTACAATATAATACACAAGAAAGTGATATGCAATATGCAAGATCTATTCAGTAATATAAAATCTTTCTTAAGGCAAAAAATACCAGGGTAAAGTCCATATCGATTTTGCTATGACTGTGCCAATAGAAAATCTAGGTGACAGGTGAGCTGAGATTAATTAGTTTAATGTGGAAATAAGAACTAATGCTTGGCAACACTGTAATAACATGCTAAACTATATACAAGATATTACAGATAAGTATTTTTATTCATCTATTAAAACAATAAATATTTAATGCACAGTCACTAGCTAAATATGTCTGAACTATAAGCATGCAGGTGGTCTAGTTGCCCACGTACCTCCAACAAAAACCCCAGTGAAGATGAATTTCCTCTTATGGCGTTTGATGAAATTCCATGTAGAACTCAACATTTTTAAACCAGACTTGCCACCACAAAAACCACAAACGAAAACCTAGATGCAAGAGCGTGTTTGGACGTAACTTACTAGCTAGCACAATGCTACATGGCAATAACTTCTCATGGTAGCAGCAAGCAGGCGAACTACACATAACAGATCGAGTCGATTGATCGATTATCCGCTCGATCCACCGCCCTGGAAGGTCCATCCAGTATTACGCTCCCCGTAAACACGTGCGCGTGTAAACAAAACACTACTTTCCCCCAGATTTGTGCTGCTTTTTTTGTACGGTTATTCTTTTTGTTGAGGATACTGATAGATATGCAAACAGATAGTTTTGATCCCGAGAAGAGTGAATTTCTGCAGCCATCAGAAAGTGAGATACAGACATGGATGTCAAAGGCGTTTGATATGGTAAAGACTCTCTAATGTTCACTGTTTCTCGTATTTACCATAAGTGTCATTTCCCCTCCAATACCTAGTAAAGTGTGTATGTAAGTGTATATTGTGTGTGTGTGTGTGTGTGACTGTGTGTATTAACTGTAGTTGCTGTGGTATTTTCATTGCCATAAATGTGTGTATGATAATGGTGAATTGTACTTTGGGTTGTTTTGAGAAAATAATATTAACATGTGACATATTAATATGACACATGAATTACTTTTAAAGGCAATTGAAGCCCTTGAGAATGGTGAGGTTCCAGTTGGCTGTTTGATGGTTTATAACAATGAGATTATTGGAAAAGGAAGAAATGAGGTGAATGAAACAAAAAATGTAAGTGACTTCACAATACGACTTCATTTAAATAATCATCATTTATTATTATTACATTTATTACGGTAACTGAAATGATGTCTAAGCTAACAATACTTAATCTAGCTGACTATAGCCCCTATGCTCCAGTATGTATCTCCAAATGATAATTGATCAATTTACAGGACAATCATATTTTTTGGATCTGTTAAGTTATTCAGAAATACATAAACAATGCGGTTCATATAGAGCATGATGTGAATACACCTCCTCTATGATGGACACGTTTAATTTCTGAATCTAAATTAATTGTGATATTTTTTTAAGGCTGAAAGGTGGTGTAATAGTTTACCGATTGTAAAAAATAAAAGTCTCATTAGAAGGCTTATATGATTCATGATTAAGATGTCTACACTCAAGGTGTAAGGAAAATATTTGAGTATGTTTCACTTTAGGGGTTGCATAATGTCAGTTTCTAAGAACATTACTTACGAACTATATTTTTAAAATAATTTCTACTTTTTGTCATCTTAAACAAACATCCTTATTTGCCATTGACCCATATATTATAGTTTATGTCAAGGCATTTTGATTAACGGTTCTTCCTAGTAAAGCTAAGTAAAGTTCTTCCTGCTTTGCCCAAGGCTACCCGGCATGCAGAAATGGTGGCACTGGATCAAGTGCTGGATTGGTGCCGTTTTAGAGAGAAGGACCCGAAGGAAGTGTGTGAACAGACTGTACTGTATGTGACAGTGGAGCCATGTATCATGTGTGCAGCTGCTCTGCGCCTGCTTTGTATCCTTTGAAGCCAAAATGTGGTTAATTATTATTTAAATGACATTTACACAAACACTACCATTTAAAAGTTTGGAGTGGCTAAGATTTTTTATGTTTTTGTAATGAAGACTCTCTTATGCTCACCAAGTCTGCATTTATTTGATCAGAAATACAGTACAATTTTGACTATTATTACAATTTAAAATAACAGTTTTCTATGTGAATATATTTTAAAATGTAATTTACTTCTATGATGGATTGTCAGCATTATTACTCTAGTCTTCAGTCTTCACGATTCTTCAGAAATTCTAATATGCTGCATGATTTGGTGCTCTTATTTTATTAATGTTGCAAATGTATTATTATTGTTAATGTTGAAAACATTTGTGCTCCGTATTATTTTTGTGGAAATCATTTTTTCTCTCTGATTCTTTAAAGTTCAAAAGCACCACATTTATTTGAAATAGAAATCGTGTGTAACGTTAGAAATGTCTTTACTGTCACTTTCAATCAATTTAAAGCATCCTTGCTGCATAAAACTATTAATTTTTAATTTCTTTTAAAATCCTACCAAACTTTTGAACTGTAGTGTAGATCTTTGTGTCAGTCACAGGCCTTCCTTTTATAAAACAATTACTATCAAAAGTAGATTTTGAAAGTGTTATTGTGTTTACCACAGGATTTTATTGTCTAGTATTCATGTCATCGCTAAAAGAATACCTTAACATTTAGACAGACTTTCCTCTTGTTGTATATGGGTGCAAAAATGAGCGGTTTGGAGGCTGTGGCTCCGTCCTGGACATCTCATCAGATCATTTACCACACACTGGAACTACATTTAAGGTAAAAGTATTCCCTCCAATTCCTATCCAGTTAAATATAAATTCCAGCTCATGCTCCAATTCAAAAGAAAGCCAGTTCCTTAAATTCTGAATTTTGCCCAACCGTTCTGTGTGGCTAGAATATTTTTCTTGTAGTAACTTCCACATTCCCTCGATTTTAGACCAGACCACATTGCATATTTTTGCTGTAGCACATGCTTATTTGCTTATTACAGTGCATCGCAGGCTATAGAGCGGAAGAGGCGGTTGAAATGCTCAAGACATTTTATAAACAAGAAAACCCAAATGGTAAGGGAAGTCTTTTTAATGTATGCATGTTAATTGTTAATCTCCATTGATGTTTTCATCGACATGTTTCTGAAACATGATGTTTTTTCTCCCGTTTGTTAGCTCCCAAACCTAAAGTGAGGAAAGATTTGGTTAGTCCACCAGGTGGCGCTGTAGTCATTCAGGCAAAACAAGGACCACAAGATTGAGGAGAGAGAAACAATTGGTCCTTTGAGCTGAAATGGAAAATATTTGAACATTCAGACGATTACATGACCTCGTATCTCAATGATTTTGCCATCTTTTTGAGATCATTGATTTAATCTACTTCTATTTGAGGAACCACATTGTCTCATTAGCCAGACCACATCGCTCGTAAACCTCCAGGCCTCTTCTTCTCTGTGGCTGGACGCTGTGAGTGTCTTCACAGCATGTGGAAGCATAAGACTAGGCCTGTTCTGCATTAAAGTGCAGGTTCTTCTCCAGCTCTTGCTCTCTATGTGTCCTTATATAACCCAGAACACTGGTTCTGAACTCTCCATGATCTCAGTCTTGGGCTCACTCGCAGATGCAGGGCAGACCCAGGTGGAGTTTCCACTTACTTCATTGCCAGAAACTTTAAAGGGATAGTTAAAAATGAATGTCTATCATTACTTTCTCACCCTACATTTTCTTCCATAGTGCAAAAAGGTGAATTTCATGAAGATTTTTTTTTTTTTTTATGAATACCAACCTAGTTTTTTTCAATATCTTTTAAAAGTGAATGAAGACGGAGGCTGTAAAAAATACAATAAAAGTATCATAAAGCATAGCTTTGTGTTGTCCTTTTGTGTTCCCTGGAAGATGGTTTGGTATGACATTAGGGTGAGTAAATAATGACTAAATCATTAATTTTGGGTGAAATATTCGAAGATCTTGATTCGGTTTGCCTGTAATTTATCTTTTTTTGTAATACCTCTCACACACTACCTTTCAAATACACTGAACCTTTGTTGCGTCCTCACCAGTGTTGTTTTAGTATTATTTCTATACTGTTATATTTTTTATTAATAATTTCAGTTAACCTTTTTTTATATTTTCAGCTTTCATTTTCTTTTTAGTTTGATTTTTTTGTTATGTGCTTTTGTCATTTGTATTAGTTTTTGTTTATTTCAAGATAGTAACTTTAGTGCGCCAACTTAAACTTATTTCAGTTAGTTGCCAAAGCAAATTTTCTAAAGTTGTTTTCATTTTATGTTTTCGTGAGTCAAAATGACCCGAAGCCCTAAAATTATACTTTTTTTGCCCAGAAAGCTTATATAATTTCATTTTTATAATATATTTCTCTATTTTTCTATTTATTTACCTTTAAATGACTAGATTTCTATCAATAAATAATATAATTTAAGCACATTTTTCACATTCTTTGAACTTAAATTCAAGTGCGACAAAATTCATACGGTCTTGGACCACTCCGATGAACACTCAATTTAAAAAAAAAAAATCTTCAGTTCAAAATGACCCGAGTGAGGTTAATTCCATAGTTAACAAAAAAAAGTTTTTAATAGTTTTAGTTAATAATAACCCTGATCTGCTCACTTCCACTCGTGAAAGTATTCATGTTATGTTGCATTTCTGGCTATTAAAGTATAGCGTATCTCTCATGAGGGGTATTATAATGGTTTCTAAACCCCACATTATTAAATTGCCATGTAATGTGTTATTAGTGGCTGGAAGTGGGTTTCTGTGGGTACGTATGTTTTGGAAGTAGATATGAGGTGTCTGAGATCTTAAGGTCTGTCATTTTTCAGGCCCTGTCGTCTTACATGGTTATGGGTTCTGCCGGCCATATCATAATATGAATTTGAAACATTTCAGTTGCTCTGTTATTGTCTTTGTAAGTAGAGAACCCATGGGTTTAATTGTTTAGTGACGAATGATCAGACATTGAGCTCACAGCTGGCTTTTTAATACGAATGTCCTATCTTGATGTTGAAATGACAGAAGCTGTCATTAATAAATAAAAATAATCATTTAGATTCATTGTGTAAGTAGTATGATCTTAGTAACCGATTCAAAACAACAGAGCGCTGCCGCACACCTGGTAAGCATTTGACAGGTGTTATGGCCTGGCAGTGTTACGCCATGAGTCAGTGCGAATAAAGAACATCGTAAAACAAGCTGCACCCACCTACGCGGCCCCTGTTCACATGGAACGAGAACGATATTTTGTCTCTAACTCTTTATCCATAGACGGTATTTCATAATGCTTCATTCATAGAGTGAATAGAACTTTTTTTTTTTTTTTTTTACAAACAAGCAAGCCCAACCCAGGGTGAGAAAAAGTAACGGAAAAGTAATGTAACGCGTTACTTTCCATAAAAAGTAACTCAATTAGTTTCTTTTTTAAGGGAGTAACATAATGTTGTAATGCATTACTTTTAAAAGTAACTTTACCAAACACTGCTGGTATATTTCATAATATATTTTCCAATGTTATTATTTAGAAAATTGAGGTGAAATTGTAGTTTTGTATATACCCACAGCGGTCTTAGGAAAGCTCACTGAGATGGTGAAGACACAAGGCGTTTTATTCTATAACCAATCAAGTATTATCTTTAAATATTAAGGGGTAATTTCATTATTATTTACAGAAGGAAAGGTTACATGAAAATTTGAGCCTTTCTTTCCAGTTCACTTTTTTCTTAGTCAACATGTATGGCCATTCGCAACATTTTTTCTTTTCTCTATCGACTTATTTATGAGAGAAACAAGATATTCATTGATAAAAAGAACATAGGATGAATTGAATTGTGAAAAGTTAGTGTTTCATATCCGAATAAAAAGCTGTTGGTTTACATTATCCAGTTGCATTACTGTGGCAGGCACAGTTTAACCTTAAATAACCATGAACTCTATTTTCACAGCATTTATTATTCCTGGATAATGTTTATTTCTATATACACCTCCATTCAAAAGTTTGTTTTTTTAAGATTTTTAAAATGCTCACTTGGGGTGGATTTATTTGATCAAAGTTAGATATTATATTATTTAAAACAATTCTATTTTTTTCCTATAATAGCAAAGCGGAATTTTCTGCATTATTACTCCAGACTTCAGTGTCACATGATCCTTCAGAAATATGATTTGCTGCTCAAGAAGCATTTCTTATACCATCAATGTTGAAAACAGTTGTGCTGCTTTATATTTTTGTGGAAATAATGATCATTTTTTTCAGGAATCTGATGAATACAATGTTCAATAGAACAGCATTTTTAGCATATTCTTTTTACAATATAAATGTCTTTACGGTCGTCTTTACTGAATAAAAGAATTTCTTTCAAAAAATAAAAATGCTGACCCCAAACCACAAATTGTAGTGTATGCTAAAACGTTTTTAACATTAATTAAATTAAAAGGATGTCACCTCAAAAAAAAAAAAATTCATACAACGACAATCCAGTTCGTTGCTGTTTTGGACCCCTTCTTTCATAAAAAACACTTTCATAAAAATTTCATCTTTTGTATTTCACAGATGTCAGTCATATAGGTTTGGAGCGACACACGAAGATGAGTGATGCCAGAAATATTCCTTTAATAACAAATAATAACCTATGTTAATTCTGTTAAAATTGTAAGTTTATGATACTTAATGCTTTAACCAATATCAAATTAAACTACATTAGAAAGTGTTACCAAAGTAACATGAGTGGTTCACAAGACCAGGATTAAGAAAGTAAACGAACCTTAGAGAATGTGATCCAAAGTGTTAAAAGTTGTAGTCATTTATAGATTTGTGAAGTCCAGGCCAGTTCATTTATCATTGAGCTGTCCTTCAAATGCATCCATTTGCACTGCACAAAATCAGCTGTATCACCTCATTTACATTTTTTTTTGTTAAGGTTGTTAATGCACATTAGGGAACCGTTCAGTTTGGTACTTCTACGTGCAGGAGAGGCAGTGTTAATGAGGAGACTGAAGTGTCTTGACGGAGAATTTAAGCACGCACACACTTTCACTCTCTCCACACGCTGCCAAACACACAGCGCCCAGACTAAATTGTCAACAAGACTGTTGTCAGGCAGACCTATCTGAATTTTAAGTGTAATATTTATGATGGATCATAATGAAGTTCAATTGCGATCTATTTTTTGACGATTCCTCCGAGAATAAAAATGATGCATGATAGGGTGTGAACATGAAACAGGAGAGTATTTTGACAGTTTTGTCTGAAAATTTAGATGTGATAATACAAGGTTTCTCATTATCGCTTTTCTTTGCTCCTCGCATATCCGCTTTTATCCCATGGCATTTCACTTTTCTGTTGCACCAAATTCTTTTTCTTGGCTGTTCGGGACACATTTTGGACTTTAAGTTGTAGCCTACTTTAAGGGGACGAGGTTCAGCAGGGCCTGGTTATTTGGACTTGTCCATCAAAAGGTGATTGTTATTCCTTGTCGAGCAAACTTTTTCCTCAGGCCTGAAATGTGTGTGTTTCTCATTAAAAGAATGTCCAGCTCTGCACAAAGGAATTGTTATGTTTGGGTAACATCTGTGTCTTAAAAGTCCAGGGCGAAAAGGCCAGAGAAAATATAGGACAAACATTAAATCATAAGTACAACAATTTTTTCCTCTGTAATTGAACGGTTGGCTCTACTTTTCCCACAGAATTGTGGTGCGTCTGTCTGTGTGTAAGGGGAGAAAGAAAATAGCTGAGTGAAGACTGTAGTTTTCATTTCACCATTCTTCTGCATCCACAGCTTCGGAAGAACATAAAAACGACTGTGAGAAAATGTGATTTTCAAAAGTTTTTTATTAATAAAAGAAGAAAATAAAACATATTAGAGAAGTAAACTAAAAAAAAGGCTGGTCTTATCCATGAGATATAAAGAATTTCGCCCCTTTAAGATTAAAAAAAGTTATTGAATTTGGAAGAAACACTTTACAATAAGGTTCCATTTGTTAACATGAACTAACATGAACAAAAATTAACAATTGTATTTTATTAACCTGTTACCTGTCGCACGTCTTGATTTTGCCAAGTTAGACATGATACTGGAACAACATTCCTGTCTGAAAATGTCATTCATAACCACCCATATCCCTAAAATCAGAGGGAAATGATAAGCGAATAACACTGATAGGAGCACCTAACCTGGTTGTAAGCCCAAACCAAACTGTAAACTTGTCCCTCAAATCTGATTGGTTGATTGGAATGTTGTTCCAGGATCAACAAAGATGTTCATCCAGAAACATGTTGCACGTGGTGAAATCTGATTCTGCATTACCTGTCACCCCCCTTTTTGAGCATAGATCTGAAAAGGTTGTAATTTATAAATGCTAAAAGAAGACACTTTACAGATTATTCCAGAAGTGAAATAAGCTTTTAAAAAAGCAGGGTTTCTGCAAGTCTTAAAAAGTCTTAATTTGCCCTTACACAAATGAAGGCCTTAAAATGGTCTTAAATCAGAGCAGGAAGTCATATTTCATAAAGTCATGGCATTAAATGTATGTTGCATACATTGCAAAAAATAAATAAGATATTTATAAGTTATTTTTGTCCAATACAAAAATATAAACATATAAACAAGTCTTGAAAAATGTAATAAAATTTAAGTGAGTTTATGCTTAAAACAAGAACAAATATCTGTCAAAACTTCTATAAGCAGATTTTTTTCTGAGCCCATTGGCAGATATTTGTTCTGGTTTTAGTCATACATTTCATTTTGATCAATTTCACAGAAAACAAGACTGAAGTAAATGTATCTTGTTTTAGGAATCTTTAGATATTTGTACTGGAAAAAAACGAGAAATACTGAAGGAAACATCAGAAGGTACAGTTTGTTCAGAAGGTACAGTAAAAGTTATTTCCATATTGTAGTGGTTTTAAGCAAAATGATTCAAGCTTCTTCTTTTTTTTTTATAAAAAAAAAAAAAGTAACAGATATTTATTGGTCGTTGTATTTTCAAATTCTATAGCATTTCTCCTTAAACAATTTAAATTTAGAGAACATAATTGATATATTTTGTTCCCTTCAATTTATTTATTAAATTTTCATTACTTGGTCTTACAAAGGTCTTAAATAAGTCTTAAATTTACCTTCATAAAATCTGCAGAAACCCTGAAAATTAAAGTGCAAAAAAGTTGCAATAAAGCACGCCAAGCGTTCTGCTAACAGGCAACTAACATTTACAAAAAATTTACAGTCAGCATGAAAGGGAAGTTGTGATCGTCGTTCCTTCCCTATAGTGACGTATATCTGAGTAAAAGGGAAAAAATGTGAGGCGGGACTTGATTTTGCCCATTGGAAATTGATTGGATGGTTGTGATTTGCTATTGCTGGGATCTCATGTGAGTGACAGGTTGTCCCGCCCTCGTGATAGAAAACACGTCACTGCATGAGGGAGAGGAAGTTATTTTAGAATGATGTGCACAAATAAATAATTTTTAATAAATACTGCAATATTGCATAAAAAAAACAAGAATTCATGGTGATCATATATTATATATTGCTTACTGTTCATCTAACCTATAATGTTAACAAATGAGGCCTTATTGTAAGACGTTATCAAATAGGGAAAGGCCTTTCCAACAAGCAAGTTTTCTCTTCTGACAATGTTTGGATTTCATGCGGCAATATCTGCTCAGCTTAATCTCAAAACTTCTATGGCTTCAGAATGACCACAAACAGCCCATGTGATCAAATTATCTTGTGCTCATTGTCGTTTGCCATATGCTAGTGTGAATATAAAAGTGTTGCTTATTTGT
Source organism: Rhinichthys klamathensis goyatoka (assembly GCF_029890125.1). Lineage (NCBI taxonomy): Eukaryota > Metazoa > Chordata > Actinopteri > Cypriniformes > Leuciscidae > Rhinichthys > Rhinichthys klamathensis. The sequence goes on from NW_026606800.1 coordinate 5,569,583, forward strand.
TTTACTGGGGCATATAATGACACAATCCCTCATAAATCATCCCTTGGTAAATAAATAATACCTGACATGAGTTCTATATGTAATGTGGTTTTTCGTAACATTGGCTTTGAACACACGAATAGAGCATGTGTATTCAGTGCTCACACAATGCTTGAGGTATTCTGAAATACGGTAACATTCATACCATAAATTAAATACATGAATTATTCAATTTAATGTTCAAGCCAATACAGGTATGTGCTTTATTTAATTAAGGGGCAGTAATGAGGATGAGATTTAAAAAATAGTTTGGAACAGAACGAGCCAGTGGTCTTCAGTCAGTTTTGGTCTTGTCTGATTCCAGAGTGCCTAGAAAAAAGAAAAAAAAAAGTTTTTTATATAGATATCATTAGGCATGTAACCACCATTAAAATCATGTGGTTTTCAATGGTTCTTTTTTTATTTTTATTTTTTATTGGTAACTTCACAACAAGGTTCAATTTAGAATTGGTTAATCTTCTTAACCAATCAATAATCAATAGGTCAATAATCTTTTTTTAATTAATACTTTTATTCAGCAATGATGCATTACATTGATCAAAAGTGACAGTAAAGACAATAAAAACTGTATATTTCAAATAAATAATGTTCTTTTGAACTTTGTATTTATTAAAGTATCCTGAAAAATGTATCATAGTTTAAGCAGCACAACTGTTTTCAACATTAATAATCAAAATAAATGTTTCTTGAGCAGCAAATCAGCATATTATAATGATTTCTGAAAGATCATATGACTGAAGACTGAAGTAATGATGCTGAAAATTCAGCTCTGCCATCACGGGAATAAATTAAAATATATTAAAATAGAATATTATTTTAAATTGTAATAATATTTCACAGTATCACTGTTTAACTATATTGATCAAATAAATACAGCCAATGACTTCTTACCGACCCCAAACTTTTTGAACAGTAGTGTACTTTTGTACTTTTTAAAATAAATATACCATTGTGCATTGTTAAATCATGTTAGTAAATAATACATTAGCTAATGTTAATTTATTCGACATGACATGTTAAAAATGTATTAGTATAATGTATGTAGAAATTAACCAAGATTAATAAATGTTATAGAAGTCCGACACCTAATGCATTCACTAATTATAACACATTGAACCTTATTATAAAGATTTGCCATTAAATGATCAAATTTAATTATTAAATTTCAATTAGTAATAATCATTATCAGTATGTGGTTACATTCTTCAGCATAATGCTGATAAAGCAGTAACTGTAGCCGATGCCATATACTAAGCATCACAAAATATTAGTATTCTCATCAATGGTTCCTTTAGTATTTGTCTTTAATATTTGAGCGTAATTGTTGCATACTGCAGTGACATATTCAAGATCTGTGATCTCTTGGCAAACGGTTGTGCATTTCAACAAGCTGTTCAAACCGTGAGTCAGAGTGAACAACAGCACACAGCATTAGTGACGGAAGTGTTCATGGTTAGTTTATCTGGAGGGGCTGTTGGACATTACAATATCGCTGCTTTAGACATAAGAGGGAGATCTTGTACTGAGGACAAAGGGACAAAGATCAGCTCCATAGGAGAGAGAGAGAGACTGTGTGTGTGTGTATGCATTGTGTGTGATTTGCAGGTCAGTGTCAAACAGGTGGGAGGAAGAGAAGCCTTCGCCGTCTGCTGCTCTCAGACTGCTCACGGGCTCTGTTCCCATCTGCTGTGCACTACACCCACGATGCACTGCTCTCAGTCTATAGCGTTAACAGGTGGAGGAGTGTGCGTGGGCGCATCAGGAAGCTAAGCGGGATGTATATGTACCTGAGGGGAAGTGTATAATGTTTCTAGCCGTTATCCCGGCGTGGGTTGGGGAGCAAGAATATTTGTAGCTAGACATCATAAACATTCAACTCACACATGTAGCCAGTCAATGCAATGGTGGAATACACAAAATCAGAAACACACAATCACTTAAAGGGGCCGTCCTGAAAATCATCTGTAATCGATATAAAACACACAAGCCAAATAGATTTTTCTATGGTGTTTTATTGTGCTTTTTTCCTTGCTCACTTTCTATGGACAAGAGCAGTGTAGACACCATCCTTTTGTGTCCCTAAATAAAGCTAAATAAAGTCATACAGGTTTGGAATGGAAGTCTTCTGCAAACACACAATACATTATTGTGAGGAAAAGACTGTAATTTAAGTTGTTATTTACTGAAAATCCTCTCCAGTAAGGCTGAGCCTCCATGGTATGAAAATATATATTGTGGGAACGCTATAAAGTGTCTATCATTAGAGATTATGAGTCAACACTTTAGTTTAGAGTCCATTCCTCACATAGTTGCTTTTTAGCATGCATATTACTGGGATATTGGCTGTTTTTTTAGTACTTATAAAGCACATGCCTTATTCTGCATGACCATATTTTACATCCCTTAATCCACCTAATAGCTAAACTTAACTACTAACTATTAATAAGCAGTAATTAGGAGTTTATTGAGGCAAACGTCGTAGTTAATAGTTAAAATTGGACCCTAAACTAAAGTGTGACCAATTTTGCTATATGGCTTATATCACAGTATGTAAATATATCCACGTAGCGCAGTGCTACTTTAAAGTTATAGACACTTTAGAGTGATAAACATGGAAGCTTGTTTTCACCACGGTAAAAAAAAAGAGGACATTGCGGATTTTTATCACGCAATTCGGACTTTATAACTTGCAATTGCAAGTTTATATCTCACAAATTTGAATTGCGAGATATAAACAAAAAAAAAGTTAGAACTGTAAGATAAAAAGTCACAATTACCTTTTTTTTCTGTGGCGAAAACAAGCATTCATACTTCCATTATTATCATCTATAAGATAAAAATACATATTGGCTTATCAGCAGTGGTTAAATTGGGCCGGGGCTCTCCGGGGCTCAGCCCCGGCACATAAGCCTGCTCGTTTGCAGTCAGTTGCCTACTGGAAATTATGTCACACACAATTTGATGAAAGTGATGCTTTTGAAAACATATTTCTGACAATAAATGAAAGATTTTTGAAATGGCATGTCTATTTTGTCTCGGCGGAGCTGAGATGAGAACAATCGGAACACGGCCGTATTTTTGTTCAGCTGCTTAATCTCGTTGTCAGTCGACCATGATCGCGCACCGCTCGCGCATGCGCATCTGACACGGATAAATGTACGCAGCAATAATGAATGTTCCTGGGAGACCGTGGTTGCGCGGGATGTGGATGTTCCAGAAATGTAAAAAAAAAAGTGCCCTGGCCTTGAATGACAAGGTAAGGAAAATAAGACTAAATCAAAATTAAATAACCAGGACTAGGTTGACCATGTGATTTTTCTCAGGAGATGTTTTGAGCATTTTACTTCAGATACCGGATTATCAGCAAACTGCCAAGAGAACTGCTAATTTAACGTTAGCTGGCTACTTAAAATAAACTAGCAATCTATTCAGTCAGCATATTTGTATTTGATCTGTGTGAATTACAGAAATATAAGACTTGCTAGACCTCGCCATCTCTGTTCGAAATCTGCAATTGCAGTTATTCGCGGAATTATCAACTTTACGTGGGTTGTGTAATGAGGCAACCACTGGAGCCAGAAATCAAAACTTTGCCTTTTTATGTGTGTGTGTGTGTGTGTGTTGTCGTAGTAAAGAGAGAGAATGGGAGAAGGAAGTTTGTATGAGGTGGACCTGGTCACCACAGACCCAAATCTTCTCAGCTGTTGCTACTGTCATATGCTGCACTGTCTCTCCATGTGGCACATTATGTTTGGCACATTGTATGGGTCACTCACTATATCATAACAAGGTAATACAACGTGTAATCAAGTGATGACTGATTAACAGTAATGTAAATGCTAAATGTCCTAATACCTGTTGCAAAGTAAATGCTCTTAACCTTGCAGTTTTTCACATATCATGTAATACTCAATTTCTCCATTTCTTTGCACAAAACTCTCCAGAAAGTGCTATTTAATGGTTTATTTTTCAACAAAAAAAATCCCTGGGGGGCATGCCCCCGGACCCCCCTAGGGAGAGCACCCCCACATAATAAATCCCAATTTAACCCCTGCTTATCAGTATCAGCCAGATTTTAATAATTAGCGCATTCTGTTCCTCACACAAAACCATCGTATAGCTTCATACGACTCATAAGAGCATGAATCATAAGGACAACTTTTATGGTGTGTTTTTGTGTGTGTGTGTGTGCGTGTTCCACAGTAGATACAGGTTTGGACTGACATGAGGGTGAATAAATGATTTTTAGGTGAACTATCGCTTTAACTTACTCTTTGAGGAATCCCAGATGTAGCTGTTCAGGATTTCTCCCAAGACGTAGTAGACATTGATCAGAGCGGTGAGGCAGATGAAGAAGAAAATTCTGGCCATGGGCCCGATGTGCTCCAGCAAAGGATAAACCCACACCCCCGTCACGCTGTGCACCCAGCACATCCTATGAGAGCGAGACAGAGAAAATCTGTTACCTTTGCACCCGTGATCTGTCTAATGTGTTTGTCCTTCTGTCTGCTAAAGCCAGCGTTTGCAAGGCTGCAGAAGCAGTCACCACACTGTCAATGTGTCTACCATTCATGTCTGTGAATGCTAGACACTGCTCTTTTTGTTACGATGGAGTGCTGCTTCAATCCTTTTTTTGTTGCTAGAGCAATTTGAATGCAGTCACATGGTTATAATCTACAGCCTGACAGTCCGTTTATGTAATGGATTGTGTCCGTTTAATCTACTCCTGCACTCATAACCTTAGCTTTAATATTTGATGAATATTAAAGAAGGCCCATCTACCTACTTTTCAAATGCCTTGTTTTCTCAGACTGTATCTGGAAGGTAATCCTCATGTAAAGCTGCCTATGGATTTAACAACTGCAGGCAAGTCTTATTCCCGGACTAAATAAAAAGCAATGCCTAATCAGCTTAATTTAGGGAAGGGAAATAAGACAGAGGTGTGTGCTGATAATCTTGTACTAAAGGTGATTTTGACAGACGCCTCCTACGTGCCGTCAGACTAGTTTAGTTTGGCTCCAAGCACTTTCTTAACATTGCTAATTAATCTGTTATATGCAAGACTAAATAAATCCTAGGCGGTTTATTTTCCAAAGGTTTCTGGGGCACTGAAACTGGGGTTGTATCTTTCCATGAATTGTGTACAAAACAGGGCTTGAAACTCTTAAAATATAGCCTCAGGAGGTCTGTTTTATTAACTGTTACCATTTATTAAATGTACAATTTTTTCCAACCCTGTTGCCAATTTGAGACTAATTGGGTCTAAATGTAAAAGTCCTGATTTATGTGATCTTGTTAATTTTTTTTGGCCAAAAAATGATGATTATATTATATACTGTGCATATAATGATTATGAATATGTATGATTCGTCTTATTTATTATGTATTAAATATAACAACCTTATATTATATTTATTAATCATAATGATTAATATTTATTATTATTGATGATGATAATATATTTATTAAAATATAAAATAACTATTAGCTATTATTCATCTTGTTTATAAATTTTTACATTTATTATTAAAACTGTTTCATATTAATATTATAACATATTATTAATAATAATATTAACAACAATAACAATTTAAATACACATTTTTTGTTTAGTGCTTTTCACAATACATGGGTGATTCTATAATTGCAGGTACATTTGGTGTCCAAAGTCATTATTTTTTCTGCTTTTTTAAATGGTTATATTTTACATTATTTTAATAATTTGTTACTCATTGTCATGGATCACAAGATGTTACATGCCATAACAATATACTATTTTCTGTAAAAAAGTGTCTTATAGCTGAAAATCATGATTTATAACGTAATATTTCATTTATTTTATTTATAAAAGCCCGAAATAGTCATTTTCCCTAATCCTAATTCTAGCCTAAAGCTAGTTAACCAACTGTTGGTTTGTAGTTATTGATAAACTTTAATGTTTTATAAGGGGAAAAACCATTTTACAGGGACACGTCTCCATTTTAAGTGGGGATACAGACATTTCATGCGTTTAAAACTACCTCCCTTTGCTAGGTTCATTTCATGTTAAATGATAGTTTACATGGGATTTGTGCCTCTAATGCTTTTACAATGTAATGTGAGACCAAAGTTTACCCTATTCATGGAAAGTGCCAGAATTCAAGCAAATTAATTACTGTGCAGAAAGACGTAAGGGAATGATTTGGAGGTCATGAAGATCAGGTGACCAGATGTAATCTATCTTTTGATTGACACTGTGCTAGAACAATGCAAAGTCAATTTCCCCTGATCATCGTACCTTCAGGGAGTCCTTTGTAAATTAACCCAGTGTGATATTAAAAATGACTGTGCTGGAAGGAGAGATTTACCACACAACATATCCCACAGCAAATGTGCACACCGCCAAGAGTCCACAGGACCTGCTGGGATATCGATGGTGTGTTGTTCTCATCTCAATTATGATGAAAGGAAGAACTGTTGTGTGCTGAAAAGGACATAAATACAGCACAGTTAGCTTTACAAATGATTCTAAAGCACAGAATCTCATCAAATTTCAATGCACTGGCTCTTGCAAAGACAAATTGTCTGGGAAGTTTTGAAATGTTCACTTTCTAAATGCCCTTTCACTGTAGATTGATAGTTTTTATATGCAGTATCTGTCTTTTCTCTGTTACTCTGATATGCTATATTGATTAGCTTATAAATAAGACATAAGTTTGAAGCTCTTAACAAATAACCACCTGCAATCAAACTGCAGCTCTATACAGAAAATAAGTCATTTCTAGGATACTCCATTACGTAGTTCCTTTAATAACGCCAACGGATTCTAAGATGGTTAATGCGAGAGGGCCAATGATAATCATTACAAACTCAATTGTTAAAATGTAATTTACAAGTGGAATGGGGTCACCTTTACATCCGAATGCTAATGAATCTGCACAGAATGAAACCCAAATCACAAAGTGTTGCAATAATCTGCTTAAATCATCTGATTTTAGTCAGATTTACTGAATCAATAGTTCTGTCTGTCACTGCGCCTGTATCGCATCTTGATCAAACCCAATTGACATCTTTTTCCAAACAATGGATAATTCTTTCTATTATTTTATGTTGCTTCACAAAAGCCTAGATCACAAACTCTTGTTGATGAGGACATTTACAGTACATAGCAGAATAGCAGAACTAAGCAAGTGGTGTATGGCAAAAAAAAAAAAAAGTCTATGACCATCTATGCAATAGAGCTGTCAAACAGCAATTTTTTTTCAGCCATCCCGACTAACTCGCCGTTCCACCCATCCGATCACCTGTGGACCAAGAATAGAACGGTTACACAACTTCAAGCAAATTGCTCATCAAATAAGATACAAGAAGTGAAAAGGAAGCTGGGTGTGGACTGAAGCCGAGTGTTTGACAAACAAGCTGACATGGTTTCATGCAGCTGAAAAGATGGAGGAATGCTAGGCGAGCCAGGCCTGGGCGGGAGCTTCTTTACCATGTGAGTGATGAGAATGGGTGAGCTATCATCATTATAACCATTACTACCATTATGCAAGCCAATACAAACATTTCAAGTCAAGGATGGTTTCATTTTTACGAGAGTGCTACCATGTGCATCGTGCATGAGACAATATGCAGACTGATTGCTAAAAGTTGAGATGATGACATAACATTTTACATTAGGTCAGTATTAAAGGCTAATCATTTTAAAACAGACGTTTATTGTGTCCTTAAACGGATAGTTCACTCAAAAATGAAAAGTCTGTCATAATTTACTCACACTCATGTCGTTCCAAACCCATTAGACACAAATTAAGATATTTTTAAGATATGTCTCTCCATTGAAAACTTAAAAGCTCCAAAGATGTTCATAAAGGCGTTGTAAAATTAATCCATTAGAGGTTTAAGTCTTGTGAAGAGGTATGATCGCTTTATATGATGAACAGATTTAAGGCTTTTATTTACATCTAGTGTTTAAGGCTTTTATTTACACTGTTTATAACAGTGATCGACTTATACATAGAGCACATCACATATGGTAAACAGAAACTCAATGTATGTATTGATCATTGCTGAAATGCACTCTTAAAAATAAAGGTTCTTTATAGGCATTGAAGAAGATATTTTAAAGAATGTTGGTAATCAAACAGGTGATGGTAGCCATTAACGATTGCCATTGCCAATGGCTACCGTCAACTGTTTGATTACCAACATTCTTTAAAATATCTTCTTTTGTGTTCACCAGAAGAAAGAAACTCATACAGGTTTGGAACAACTAGAGGGTGAGTAAATGATGACAGAATTTTAATTTTTGGTGAACTATCCCTTTAATGTTAGCTATCATGGGGTTCCTTTCATTGCATGTTCACTTCCACTGTTAGTCAGCAGATGGCAACCTTCTTACATGAAGACAGTCAAAAGTCTCGTTCCCTGCAGATTTGGCCTCATTCGACCCCACGTCTGTGCTGGAAACGCCATCCAAAAGAAAGACTTATGAGCCTTACCGAAATTACATGACATGTTGATATTCTGATATGCTTTTAACATGCCACCACAGCTCTTATTGAACCCGCTTTTGCAACACATAATCATATTTCCACACTAAATAAAAAGCAGACCACATTTACTGGGCTTTCCCTAGATATGAATGTGCCAACCCGCTTAAAACTGGGATGCTGGTTGTTTCAGTCCTTAGCGTGTTGACGTCTCATCAGATCGGCAGGTCTGAACTTGTCTTTGACAAGTGTCGGGAGTGAGATGTAGTCAGTGAGAAAGCAGCTTTTTTTGTGTGTGTGTGTGTGTGTGTGTGTGTGTGTGTGTGTGTGTGTGTGTGTGTGTGTGTGTGTGTGTGTGTGTGTGTGTGTGTGTGTGTGTGTGTGTGTGTGTGTCATCCTGTGACTGAACCCATGAGCTAGTTGCCAGTTATGAGTCACATTACTGCTAACCAAACAGATACTGTAATGTTCTAGAAAAGCAGCCACTGTCAATCAGAATTCATATACTGTAAGTTGGTTGATCAGCTCTGATTCACTTTGACTCAGTTTTCAGCATGTAGTGTAGTTGGTGTCTTCACCAGTGTTGCTCATGTTTACAGAGTATCATAAGCACCTCACTGTAAAAAATCAAGGCAGTGTGATGCATTTTGAGTCTTAATATCTGTTCTCAGTGTCGCTATTTTTTAAAAGTCTACCAGTTTAGGCTACTTGTTTCGACTAGTTTATCCAAGTTTAATTTGTTTGTTTGCTAAAGACAAAATGTCCCAAATAGCATATAAATGTATGTAAGTGTCAAAAAGTACTTTATGTATAGCACATATCAGTGGTCAAAAAAGATTTTCAAAATGATTCTTCTGTTACTTCCTCCTAAACCTAAGACCTGTTTGACGACTATCATCGTCATTGAGGTTTGTGTGTAAGTGTTGCGGTCTATGTGCATCCTTGTGCAACTTTAGCACCTAATGCCTTTGCTTTGCAATATGTTTTCTTTAGATTGTATATATATATATAGTGATGAAAAGTGTGAAATAAAATGTTTTTCTCCAAAGCACATTGGGAACAATTATTTGCCCCCTTTTATTAAATATTTTTTGTAACCTCCTTTTTCCAAGATAACACCTCTGAGTTTTCTCCTATAATGCCTGGTGAGTTTGGAGAACAACTGACAAGAGATCAGAGACCATTCCTCCATACAGAATCTCTACAGATCCTTCAGATTCCCAGATCCATGTTGGCACTTCTTCTCTTCAGTTCACTCCACTCATTTTCTATAGGGTTTAGGTCTGTGGACTGGGATGGTCATTGCAGATGCTTGGTTTTGTGCTCACTGCTCAGTGACCCATTTTTGTTTTGATTTTGATGTTTGTTTTTGGATCACTGTCCAGTTGGAAGATCCAAACATGGCCCGTTATAAGATTTCTAGCAGAGGTTGTCAGGTTTTGATTTTTTATCTGTTGGTATTTGATCGAATCCATGATGCCATGTATCTGAACAAGATGTCCAGGACCTCTTGCAGAAAATTAAAACCACAGCATTAAAGACACAGCAGAGTATTTCATTTTACACATGGGGGACTTTTTTATCCCTGTATGAACCAAACCCATATTAAGTGTTTGCTGGCAAAAACCTATTTTTTTTGTTTGGATCTTCCAACTGGACAGTGATCCAAAAACAAACATCAAAATCAAAACAAAAATGGGTCCCTGAGCACAAAACCAAGCATATGCAATGGCCATCCCAGTCCACAGACCTAAACCCTATAGAAAATGAGTGGGCTGAACTGAAGAGAAGAAGTGCCAACATGGATCTGGGAATCTGAAGGATGTGGAGAGATTCTGTATGGAGGAATGGTCTCTGATCTCTTGTCAGGTGTTCTCCAAACTCATCAGGCATTATAGGAGAAAACTCACAGATGTTATCTTGGAAAAAGGAGGTTGCAAAAAGTATTCAATAAAAGGGGGCAAATAATTGTTCCCAATGTGTTTTGGAGAAAACCATTTATTTCATAATCTGATTTTCCCCCCACTTTCAAATATTTTGCTTCAATAAAAGACCATCTTTGACCATATTTATCAAGGGGGCAAATAATTCTGACCAGCACTGTATATAGGGCTTGACATTAACTTTTTTGCTCACCCACTGTGGCAATATATATATATATATATATATATATATTTGTGTGTGTGTGTGTGTGTGTGTATCTATCTATATCTTTATATGAAGACTTCAGATGCAAAAACCTCTAAGTGCCATCTGAAATTTTCTGCATTTTTATCCAGCTCGTATATTAGGTTCAGTAATTTCACTTTAATAACAATTAATAGGTAATTGTCATTGCCATTAAAGTGAAATAACTGAACATAAACATACAAGCTTGATAAAAAATGATCATTCTAGAAGAAAATTTCAGATGGCACTTAGAGGCTTTTGTATCTGAAGTCTTCATATATATATATATATATATTAGTGCTATCAAGTCGATTAATTGCGATTAATCACATCTAACAGAAGACAAGAGGCTTAAGCCTTGTCAGTATAACCAGGCATAAAGATGGTTTTACAAACGTGTTGTGAGACCCCTGCATTCTGTTCCCCAACACATCCTGTGTGAATGAGTTTATGACTCATTTTGTGCTGTCTGCTCTCAGTAAGTCTGGTTTGACACGGTGCATTTAGTGGCTGCTAGTCTGACTGCAGGCTAAAAAGACATTAAGTTGGTACATGAGATGTTTATTGTATAAAGATTACTTTGTCATTAAGATTGATAATATAAAATAGCGTGCTAATTAAATTTTATATGTACATTCAAAGGATAATCAAGCTGTACACAATGTACTTACTTTTACCTTCTTCTTTTTTTTTTTTTTACCAGTGCAGTAATATTGGATACTCTCTCTAAACCTTTGTGTTCTCTATTCTTTTTGTGTGTGCATGTGTACGTCTTTCTTCACCATAATGATTTTTCCCTAATCGTTAATTGCCCTCAAATATTTACAAAACATGTTAGCGACAAGTTTGAAAGGTTCAGAAAACCTTTTCATCGGTTCCCAGAAGCAAGTCAGGGAGTCGAAGTTGGCACTTGGATAATAGATGGTTATTCTGTTCATTACGGTGATTATAGTCTAATTGCTATAATGCCAAACCTCTGCAGAAAAACAAAGAACGTATGCTTCTAGAGGTGTGGAGATGTGTCTCGGCACGCATGTAACATTGAAGTATTCTCGAAGGAGCTCATTCACCCACACACATTCCATCCAACAAATCACAGTGAGGGCTAATCATTAATGCCCCGCTATCAAAACTCCTCATGATCTGCTGGAATGGCTCTCAACCTCTCCAGGCTGATCCTGAGAGACTTGTGGCTGTACTTGAGCACTTGAGCAGGCAGCAGAGATTGCCGTGGGTTTTGAATCTGCATACCAATAAGTGAATTGTAACTAGCAAAAACATTTTTACACAAAGATGACAACAAAGAAGGCCAAAAATGTTTAATCGGACACAGTATGAGGCCTAACTTGTTAAGGATTTGCCATTGCTCTTTAGAGTTCTTTATAAAATTCACCCTAGTGGCTGATGCTTTTTCAAAACGTTTGTGTTAAGTATTAATATATTTTAAAATGTAATTTATTCCTGTGACGGCAAAGCTGAATTTTAAGAGTCGTCAGAGTCACAGAGTCGTTTTTGTCACTGCTTAATATTTTTGTGGAAACTGAGATACATTTTATTTCAGGATTTTTTGATTAATATAAAGTTCAAAAGTGGGTGGATGGATGGATGGATGGATGGAAGGACGGACGAACGGACGGAAGGCCCAGAGTGGCATGTTGTTACTAGTGTTATTATTTTTAAATTTAATAATGATTGTAATTAATGGGGTTTTTATTCCATGAATTAGATGTACATTTCAGGCATCTTCACTTTAATTAAAACCTATAGGTTAGATGAGTGAAATCATTCAATTTGCATTCATAGTGTTGCTATTATGACATGTTATCTTCAATTAAAATACGGGCAAATAAATATATAAATACTCATATGCCTATAAGTCTCAGAATAATTTTACCTTTCAGATAAATCTCTTTTACAGGGATTCTGCATTATCTGTCATTGGTTATTCAATTATTCAACTAAATTGCCAAAATTAATTTAGAATAGCTTAGTTGATTATGTACATTGTTCTTAAGGGGGGCATCTTCCCCCATGTTACTCTGTTATTAATGTTATTGGCTCCACATGACCTCTGGCATAAACCACACTACTATCGCTTCACTTTATTAGTTTCTTACTACTTGACTATCTTCATCATAAAACGTCTCTCACACTTTCCTTCACAGACCGAGCGCAGCCTTGCTTCTGGGAATAGTGTTCGGCTTGACCCCAGGACCCTATCTTCACATACATTGTGTCTGTTTCATTGGAAATTACCATAATCATAACCTCACATGCAATTATAAGTTGTGGTTATGGATGCATAACCTGCCAGATCTCAGAATAGACCAAATTTGGCCAATGTGGGAAAAGCGAGACTAAGAGAGATTATATCTGTGGGTGCAAAAAGCTAAAGCTCCAAGAACAGCCCTCTGCCTGCACGGTGATCGCACTTAATCCTTTGTGATCAATGATAAGCTATACTTTAATGCTCACTGACACTGATAGTTATTTCATGATATGGAGAGCTCCAGATGAATATGCTCATTGGCAGAACCTTTGCCCAAACCTCCCAGCTCCCGGAGTCTGTTAAGCAGCACAATTCCTTGGTTTTGTTTTCTGACAGTGGTGAGACGGCGTATGCGAGGATTTGATTCACAGCTGCGTCTTGGTTGGGAATCAACTCAACACTCTGTGGTCAAAGTGTCAAGGCTTCAGCTACTGCCATTAGCATTTGGCTCTGGTTTGCCATTTTGTACTTGAACCAAGGACATAGGTTGTCATGAGGGGTATAAATATATATCATGATGCATTGATTTGGTAATAAAAACTCAATGCATTGATTACGGAATTTAATAATCGATTATGATGACTATAATAATACCCTATGTTTTACAGACGCCGCCTCAGATTACTTTCACTGAGTTTGGGTTTCTGCATACCTTTTTATTCATACATGTCTGAATCCATTTGACCAAGCAGTTGTAGTTTTCTTTCTCAAATGTGATTTATTTATTTATTATGTTTATTCTGGAATATTTGCACTATATACTTAGAAATTTGCTGTAAATTGCCAGTAATATATAGTTATTAATTCTACAATGTAGCTTGAATTAGCGACACAATATTAACTTTTTTATTAGATTAACATAAAATTACACTACCATTCAAAAGTTTGGGGTTGGTGAGAATAGGCTGCATTTATTTGATCAAAAATACAGTAACTCAATAATATTGTAAAATATTGTTGCAATTTTAAATAAAATTTCTATTTTAATATATTTTAAAATGAAATGGATTCTTATGATGACAAAGCTGAATTTTCAGCATCATTACTCCATTCTTCAGTGTCACATGATCCTTCAGAAATCATTCTAATATGCTGATTTGCTGCTCAGGAAACATTTCTTATTATTATCAATTTTGAAAACAAGTGCAGCTTAATATTTCTTGAAAGTACAGAAAATGTTACTGTCCCTAAACGTTTGAACGGTAGAGTACATTTTTGGTGTATTATTTTGTCTACATTCGACTGCTTTGTGAGTATTTATATATTCAGCAGCATATTTTTGAAAATAATCATGAATCATTCAATAATCAAATGGGACTGAATCGGATTGAATGATTTTTCATGATGTATAAGGAAAACAATCGTAATCAAATTGAATCAGTGTCAACCATTTACATCCCCTTTTGTCATTACTAATCATTGCTGACAAAAAAAAAAAAAAAAGCATATAGGATATAGAAAATAAGCCAAAAAATGCTCTTCTTGGAAATCCAGAGTGATTATTATTTGTGTAAAGAAAGCAGACTTGTTCTTTTTGAAAAGACAAGACAAATATGATTAATGGGATGTCATAAATACACATACTACAGCTTGTTTGGTATTGTGGATAGAGTTACTTGTGGCAGATGAGCCAGTTGGTTTAGGGCCCATGATTCACTTTGCACTGCCGTCTTATCACAGACCAGCTTGCCCCGACCTGTCAAAGCATCAGAGCCCAGTGGAATCCGAACGGGAGATATGCGTGCTAACTGTGCAGCGGGCCGCCTGATAGAAGGCTCACAGAGGGTATAGTGTGACGGAGAGAATGCTCCCAAGGTCGGGTGTTGGGTTTCCCTGCTTAACCTCCCAGGCTGGTTGTGACATACTCCCCACGGTTCCCAGTCAACATGGGCTCACATGACCTCTTAGCCCTTCTCCCCTTGGCAGCGTGAATCCCCACTAAATACCTCCCTGAGCTGCACCGCAAACAGCCACTACCACAAGCAGAGCCTGTTTAGGTCCCCGCTCAGCTGGATGGGTATCAGTAGATTTGACCTGACGGTGCATTTTTTTCCCGCTTGAATGTGACCCAGACTTGTTTTATTTTAGCTTGTGTTTGTGGGCCCTTGTCTTAATTTAACATGGCAGCTCTCTTTCTCTGACCACCAGGCTAAGAAGCTCTTGGAGTCTTGTGGTTTTGGCAAGCGTGCCTGGACTGTCTGCGGAAAATCCCCTCCAACAAAACAGCACAACTCACTCAGAGGACCCTGAACTATAAGCAAGACAGGCCTTTTTCAAACACTCCCAGGATTGACTCCATATCCTCTCGTTCCAGTGAAAGTGTTGCATGCACTTCAGATTGATGCCGCTCGAGTGTCAAACACTCGCTCTCTGATAGCAGAACGAATGGTGAGATACAATTACAGATTGACAAAGGTAGTATTTTTATGATATGTAATCTATTATGTTATTATTATTTATTCAGTCTTAATTGTACAATTAATATCATTCATCACCAATAATCAATATGCATAAATGATTTATGCTTTAAATAAATGATAATTAGACTGCAAAATATATGAATGAGTTTATTATTATGAATCAACAATCACAGTTATTGTTATTTATTTAAAATATTAATAATACAATTATTAATAATAATATATTAATTTTAATATAATTGATAATCAATATGCAGAAATGATTTGTATTTGTTTTAAATAAATTAGCATGAAAAAATATGAGTATAAGTTTCTTCTTCTTCTTCTTCTTCTTAATATTACTTTCTATTAATTCATTTTCCAAACCGCTTTAACCTTTGCTGGGTCACAATGATTCTGGTGCCATATTATTATTATTAATAATAATAATAATAAACATAATCTCTGTGGTATTTTTTATTCAGTGTCTTACTTATTACAGTGTCTTATTATTCATAAATAATAATTATTATTAATATTTATTTATAATGCATGTTGTTATTTGTTGCAATTGAATGATTTAGATAAACAATAATTTAAAATGACCAATTAACATTTATTATTATTATTATTATTATTATTATTATTTATACAAAGTTGTTTTGCAATGTATGTTTTTCATCTTTGTTTTGGGGTATATAATTTTTAAGCTACATTTCTTTCTTGTAAATGAGAGTATTTATCAAAACAATAAATACATTATGTTACTTATAAATACTGTTGTTGTCACCTTGTCCATGATAACAGAACAACAAGCCAGAAAATAACAGAATTACAAGCCAGAAAACTATGAGCAAGTTTTGAGCAAGACCAAGTGCAGAAGACTCCAGCAGCGTAATGCGTGAGACTACTTTTCGATGTGAGGAATATGACGAGATTTCACAAGCTCATTATGCACTGCTGATCGCACTTCACTGGCAGCCTGCTATACCAAAACTGGTGTGAACACAGATGTTTCTATGCACAAATTAAAAGCAGGGGTTACTGTCGAATATACTCCAAGAATTCTGAGCTAGAGATGTTTTCCAGCTCCTCCAATGTCAAAACTTCTTTGCCAACTTTGTCAACAATGGGCAAGAAAGCAAACTAATGGCCGTCTTTCACTGGTTTGAGATGGGTAAATATTTTCCCAGTTGTTAAGGATGAGCTAGCGAGCCAGCTATGCACTCGTTTTAATGACGGGGTTTGGATGGAGGAACTTCACCTAGTAACTTTTCCAGGCTCAACATGGCAACTCAATCATGAGTGCAAGGGTGACATTGTACACCGCCATGCCTTGAAATATTAGCGTCCAGAAAAATGGACCGGCAATTATTGATCTTTATAAAGTAATCCGCCAGCACTTACGGAAACCAAAGGAAATAAATTAACAGAAAGCACTTCACAAGACTATTTGCCAGTAGAGAATCAATATCATTGAAAATAGTAGTATTTGCCTCTTTGCACCAGTTGTTTAACACTTTGGGTTTGTTCTGTGAAAACCCAATCTGTCTCTTGATCTTAGCACAATAACACATCTGTTTCCTCTGCTCCATCCATGTAAAACCAGTTCAGACCACATTGAATCCCATTGACTGTCAGCTGAAACCTCCCGGTTCACCCTGATGATACGCACATGCACAGCTAATAATTTGAAAGAATTCACCACTGACCTAAGTGTCTGCTTTTACTCAGAAAGGTCAAGGTCAAGCCAAAAATGTAAGTGCATGATATTTTTAGTTGGAGTAGGGCTACAATGTAAATATTTAAACATCCTTATAAGGCTATGTTTACACGGAAACGATCTGAAGAGAAAACGCAAAAGTGGCGCTGCGTTATCACTTTTTATTCTGCGTTTAGACGAGCGTTATGGGTGGGAAATCCGTGTGCATATGGTGACGCAAAAGTGTGTGAAATTCGATGTAGTATGCACTCCAGGCGGCTAGGTGGCAATGTGAAGCACAACACCAACACCAAGTCCGCGCCCTTGCGTACAACCTTCACTGTCTACAGAGACCATTTCTAGCAGACTTTTGCGTGGAGCGTTTTTAAGATTTCCACTCTGGAGGGTGGTTTCACTTTTTTTGCGTTTTTAAGCCCCAAAAACGCCTTCGCTGTGTAAACGAACGGCACATCCGACAAAATATTTTTACATTTTCACCCGGGAGCGTTCACGTGTAAACAGGGCCTAAGTCTTGTTTTCAGAGAAATCCATCTAAATAATAGTGTAATTTTTAATGCTTAAAAAAAGAAGGAACAAAAATATAATGGGGTAAGGAACAAAAATTAAACAAGTTTTATTTTTCTCACTGGCAAATTATTTATTTATTTTTTAAGCATAAATCTCACTAAAGTTACATTTATCTGAAAACAAGACTACGGCTATGCTCAGACTGCCTGCAAAAATCAGATTTTTTGCATATCTAGATTTTTTCCAGAAGTGTTTTTTAAAAGTCTGGATTGCAAAAAAAATTTAAAATCTGATTCAAAACTGTGTAGCCATTCTGGATTGCAGAAGAATAGGATGCATAAGAAGGCCCTGTCCCAGATGGCACCCAAAGCACTCACGGTATTCCTACGTGTCCACACTTTCGTGACGTAACTCAGCTTTGACTGTCGGGAAGAAGTCTGCTGCGGAGCTCGCTTCAGTGCGGGTTCGGCAAAAGTGCACAACGAGGGCGCATATCGACCGCAAAGGGGGCGCTTGGGAGCAACCTTCTTAAACCTAAAATGACAAATGGGACACACTACGGTCTCATGGACTTAACGCGCACACGGCAGCCATTGCAAGTCCACAAGACCTTAAGTGCATTGAAGTGTGCCATTTGGGAAAGTTCAACATTCTTACTCAAGCAATAAAAAAAAGAAACAGAAATATGATGTTTATCTAGTCATTTTTGCTTATTAGTATGGTTGAATTAGATAGCAGCAAAGACATTGGATAATAAAGTGAGATTAAATACATGAAGTATATTTGTGTTATTTTAATATTGATAAATAAGAATTTGTGCACATTTGTATGTTTAAAAGTTGTTCATATGTAAATAATTGACATTTTACTGCTGTCAATATGTCTATATTGAACGTTTCAGTGTGTATGAAAACGTAAGTAAATGTATGGTTGGTAGAACCACAACTTTACGTAGAAAATACACACAAAAACTCATGAGATCACATTGAACAATTTGTAAAAATAAATCATAATATGTTTTTTCCCTGTCTGCTTGATGAGAGGCAGTTGTGTTTTTGCGTTTGAACAGAACGCTGGATTCTGCTGGCAGTCTCTAGGGGAGATGATCTCTTGTTATGACAGGCTATTTTGGCTCAGTATATGCCTGGCACAGCTGCAGGGATGCTCTCTGGCAAGCGTGGATACACTGCTGGCATGATGGGCCTTTTTATTTCCCTGTGCCAAGAAGTGTGTGTTGGTTTGGTAGCTGCTCTTTGGCCTATCACATGACAGGATGCTGATCTAGGCTTAATTTGTCCCTCAACACTCTAATGCAGAGCACTGATCCTGCTTTAATTTGCTCTCCATCACGGCTTGCTTTAATTTAATCCATAACGCATTAGGACCTGACCATTGTAATCAGATATAATCAAATAGCATTTGCAAAAATCCAGCTTAAGAGCCCTTCAAAAAAAGCCTGTCAAAGCCCTTCGATGTTGCATGTCTTTTTGGTTTTCAGACAAAATGTAACAGGTCTGTGAAAACATCAGGATATTATATTAATTTGACTTCACTATGCTAGGTTACTTGCAACGCAGCCTCATTGCATAAGACCTTAGCACATTATGTCCTTAGTAAGTGGCTGGAGGCTTGCCAGACAAAACAACCAGATCCCTCCTGTCAATCTAGAGCTTTAGTGAGTGAGATGGTTGCCAAGCAAATAGATAACGCTAACACCACAGCACAATGACAGAGAAAACAAGAGCGGCAGCTCTTTAATGCGGAACAGCGTACATGGTTAAATCACAATGAGGGGAATTTACAGAGATGCTGTCATGTCAATAGAATGCTTTTTTAAAGTGTTCTAACAAGCATTCGTGACCAATACAGCATTTGCATTAACAGACACACTTGAGACGTACCACCCTTTTCACTGTTTCATTGTTGTTACGTTTTTTTTTTTTTTACTTTTTTTTTTTTTTTTTAATTGTAGGGCTGCCAAAGACGCTAATGCACTAGCTAGTATCATTTAAAACTCTGTAACAGCTTACTTTTTTCAGGACAGTATTATTGGTATTTAGTGGCATTTTCACATTAAAATAATGTATTAGTTATTTTTATTTGATATTAGATAGTATTGAAATAATAGTCGTTCATGTTTTCTGGTTTTGTATTTAGTTGCACTGTTTTTTATTATAGTACTACGTTTTTTTTAGGGCTGCCAAAGTTAATATGCAAGCTAAAATGTTTGTTCTAAAATGTTCTAGTATTATTGCAGTCTCGTGTAATGTAAGAGAGTTGTAAAGGTTTCAAGGTGTATCAAAAAGTTGTATCAAAAAGTAATATTGAAATAATTTCTTTGTTATTTTTATTATATTTTAGTTAGTCTTAAAGTAATTTTCTAGTTTCTTATTTAGTTGCACTTTTTTTTAGTGTTTCGTTTCTATTTTAGTCCTTAGTTAAAAAACATTTACGGCCGCCAAGGTTAATATGCTAATTTGTATCATTAAAAAAAAATGTTTGACACTGTGTTTTTTCAGCACAGTCTAGAATTATTGCTATAGAGTAGCATTTTCATATTTAATGTAGAGCTTTATAATCTATGTATTTAAAACTAATCCTGAAATGATGTATTAGTTATTTTTATTTTATTTTAGTTAGCATTTAAGTCATGTAAAGTTTTTTTTTTTCATTTATTTTTTTATTTCAGTTAAGAAAAAAAGTTTTCCCTCAGTTTGTTAACAATAATAATACTGACCTCTCCTTTGTGTTCAACAGTGCAACCAGTGACTGCACTACGCTCTTTGCAACAAAACTGAGACACTGTTTTTCTCTGCCAGCCTGATATAAGCGTGCGTCCTCCGGCGATGCATGAAAGAATCGTTCTATGGAAGATGACGGTGGCACTCTACTGTGGAAAATGCCACAAAAATGATGATTTATTTTGCTTCACTTTACTTCATTGCCTATGAGGAATGGCAAGCCATGGGACAAAGGCTTTTGCAGGGAAACCTCAATAGCCATAATGAAGGGGAGCCTTGTTTTAACATGTCATTAAAATGATTCTGCATCTTGCAGCATTCTGGGGAATTGCAGTCTGAGCTTGTACGCTACCAGTACCCAAGTTGGCAACGACCACCAGGTGGCAATCTGTCAACAGCCTGACTTATTTTTACATGAATGGAGACTAATACATTCAATAATACACATATGAATCAGGGTCTGGCCATTGCAAGTGATTACTAGCCTGCGTAAATTGTAATTTCTAGTTGTCAGGCAGCCATTTTGGTTGGTATACTTGGCCAGTTTAATAATTGTGGGTAGTTTTCATCCAGTTTATGCCAGAATAATATTGAATTTAGGTGTATTTTATCATCACTTACTCCATTGACTTGGTTTGGACAAAAACAGTAGAATTTTTTTGTTTTTTTGGGGGGGTTTCACAAAAGTCATACAGGTTTGGATTGACATGGAGGTGAGTAAATGATGAAAGATTTTACCAATATTTACCAAAGTACCAATATACATAATTTACAGTTAGATAAGGTAATAAGTGACAACTTGTCCAAGTGACTTGTCCCAGTACTAAAGCACTGTTTGCATTTTTTTGTAATTATTTTTTATAAAAGCGTAAAGTGTAACATCCTGAAAAATGTCTAATATGCTCTGACATCTGGTTCTTATCCCTGCGGTATCCTAAAGACGGTCTGGGTAATACCATGGTTAAGCAGAAACTAGTCTGTCTGAGGTTCCTCTGACAGTGGGAAACCAAACATGTTATTAGATGCAGAGAAAACACCACTGGAGTGCATCAGTTTAGCGCAGCCATGGACTGTGGCATTGATCGATTTCAATCACATGGATGCATTTCTCCTCTCTCTCTCGGAGGATGGATTCTTGTTACTGTAAATGGTGAAACACTTATCCCCACAGTCTAAACAGTGGGAGCATACAGTTAGAGACAATTTTCGGAGGAGAGCACTCTTCAAATTGGCCTGTGGGCACAGCTATTTTCAATTCTAAACAACATCCCACAAATCCAGAAGAAGGAATTGTTGAGAAATGCCACTGACAGGTTGAGACAATTAGAAAAAGAGAGAGGCTGTGAAGTCTGGTTCCTCCTCTCAGTGTGAGTTTTTCTTTACAGGCCAAGGGAAGCTGGAATTGCAACTGGAATTCATCCGTCCATCCGTCCGTCCGTCAGTCAGTCCGTCAGTCAGACAGTCAATCAATCAATCACATTTATTCATATAGCACATTTAAAAACAACACATTGGCCAAAATGCTTTACATACCAGGACCTAATGTAACGGACGTAGGTCAGAAAGAGCTGTGCACGTAAACCTCACTCCTCTGGCCTCAAGAGGCGCGTTAGCGTTTAGCGTCCTTGTTAGCGTGCCCGCCTCCCACACATGTTCGAGCGGTTCGAATCCCGCTCAGGGGTGCGTTTCCCGTACAACGATGTAACTCGCTGCTTAACTACCATAGTATGATGCACCATTGAAGAAATCAACTAGCTGGTCACAACTGTTTCCCGAAAAATTGTATTGTCGCAAAAAAAACAGTATTGTTGCAAATTGGTCGTTCAACCACGTTGGTGAATGATGTCACGCAGTTGGTGGAGTAGTAACTACTTTTAATGAATCTGTTTGAGATCGAATTAATGCTAGATGTTTTGCTATAAATTACGGACATGGCATCTGAGGACTACTTCTAATTTTTCTCAGTTAGTTTGGATTATTTCCATATTCAATCATAGGCTCGGTCTTACATACTAAAGCACGTACACACATGCATACTCTTCAAAAACGGTGCTTTAAATTTCTTGATAAACTAAAATACATAAATTACATTTGTAATTTGTAATTCTAAATAAAATATACAGATTGTACTGAATGTCAGCTTGCTTATTTTGCTAAAGATAAAGATTTATTGAGTCCAAATGTCATGCTAACAAGAAACTATGCGTCTAACGATAGCTCGAGAGCTGTCATTCCAAACACACAACTTTGTGATGCTGTTTGCGAGTGTTCGTTAGAACTATGGTTTCGGGAAACACCAACTCGTTGAACTATACTGATAACGACGGAAATTGCGACCATAGTTGGCTAACGATGCTTTTGGGAAACGCACCCCTGATATTGACGGAACTTGCGAATATAGTTGGCGAACGATGCTTTTGGGAAACGCACCCCTGATAACGACGGAACTTGCAAATATAGTTGGCGAACGATGCTTTTGGGAAACGCACCCCTGATAACGACGGAACTTGCAAATATAGTTGGCGAACGATGCTTTTGGGAAACGCACCCCTGATAACGACGGAACTTGCGAATATAGTTGGCGAACGATGCTTTTGGGAAACGCACCCCTGATAACGACGGAACTTGCAAATATAGTTGGCGAACGATGCTTTTGGGAAACGCACCCCTGATAACGACGGAACTTGCGAATATAGTTGGCGAACGATGCTTTTGGGAAACGCACCCCTGATAACGACGGAACTTGCGAATATAGTTGGCGAACGATGCTTTTGGGAAACGCACCCCTGATAACGACGGAACTTGCAAATATAGTTGGCGAACGATGCTTTTGGGAAACGCACCCCTGATAACGACGGAACTTGCGAATATAGTTGGCGAACGATGCTTTTGGGAAACGCACCCCTGATAACGACGGAACTTGCGAATATAGTTGGCGAACGATGCTTTTGGGAAACGCACCCCTGATAACGACGGAACTTGCAAATATAGTTGGCGAACGATGCTTTTGGGAAACACAACCCAGAACGGGTCGAGTTGGACTGGTTACATTTGGTGCCGTGACCGGGATGGGAGTGAGGTTTACACTACAATCTAGGATAATGAAACCAAGTATAAGACAAATACAAAATGACACAAAATTAAGTACAGTCGAATGCAAGTGAGAAAATACTTTTTCAATAAGCGATGAGCTGCAACAGAGAACCTCCTTTCGATTTTAGACGAGACTAGGGAATAGTTAACTGAAACCTTTGTACAGATCTTAATGGCCTAGAGGATCTATGTTGCTGAAGAAGTTAACTAATATAACTGGGTGCCAACTGACCTAAAATGGGATACTTGCATAAAAAATCCTGTTCTCTGTTGCAGCAATGGTTTTGAAACTGTTAGTCAGTCATAAATATTGATGACATTCTCTTTGAACTTACTGCATGATTAATTAGCAGAACGAAGTGCGTTCAAGGTCACGCTGTGGAAAACGAATTGCTGTGTATCGTATTTGTTTCCCTCGAACAATTAGCAGTGTGAATAAAAGAGCGACGGAGAACTTGGGGTTGTTTACCACAGGTAATCAGTCATAAAAGCCCCCGTGCACAATGACCTGTATCGTTTAAAAGCTACCGTGAACCTACCCGCTGAATTAAATATGAGGAAAGTTAACGCTAAGAGCTCAGACTGAGCAATACGTAGGCTAGTCCAGAAAATACCTTCACGTGGGAAGTCGGCCTCTCAGGTTCTTTTGTACTTTTATTTTGAGATGTGCAGAAGTGGTGTTTTTTCTAAGTAGGTGTAAGATGTTTATTTGTGGTACGCATTTGGAGCGAGTGGCTTTGAACGTGGGGGCTGCTCAGCGGGAGGCCACTGGCATTAACATTAGAGCAGCGCAACGCTCTTCTGACAGGCCTCTCTCTGCAGGCGGAGTAATCACAAAGCAGAGACAGGATTATTGTCACAGATACTTTGACGCAGGTAAACTGCCTCCCGATGATGCCATGAAAGTTTAGTAGTGGCCTCTTTAAGTCCTATTGAAGTGGCTCTGTTTTGATTGTTATCACCACATTATGAGTCTTGATAGGCTTGCCAAATATACAACAACGCTGTTGACAGCTTCAAAACAGGGAAAATGTCCTTTCCCTTGTCACTTGGGGGAAAGTATTGTTTTTTTGTTTTATCTTTTCATGTCACTTCCTGTCTGCACTTACAGAGGCAAAGTTTTTAAATTCTAGTGATGTGATTAATATTCACAAATTTTTGCATGTGTCTACATATATCTAGAGAGTCCCTGACAGTTTCAAAGGACTTTGTAGCTATGAGCTGTATGCACCCGCATAAATATAAATATGTCTAGTGTATTCAAATACAGTGACTTAAAAGGAGCAGTCACCCATCTCTATTATAGTCTGTTGTGGCCTAATTTCTAAGGAAGCCTATGCAAAGCAGCCTCTCTCTCTTTCAGTGCATCAAGGTGTAAATGATTCATAAATGCCCTGCAGTGGGGGTTTCACTGACAGGCACAGGTATAAATTAAAAATAGATTGATATATCCAAGTTTTTGATACCAATATGCCAAATCGATATTATATATTATTATATATTTGTGTTTTTTTGACACAATAACTAAATGATCATTAGACTACAACGATAAAAAAACATAATAATAATAATTATCATATAAATATTGTAATCTATTAATCATTTAGTTAATATTATAATTTTGTTGTTATAATTTATAATAGTTCAAATATCAATATACCGGTAATAATTTTAAGAATATTATTAAATTATTATCTATGCAAAGTTGTTTTGCAGTCTAAATGGTCTTCATTTTCTATGTTTTAATATTCTACATTTTATTGTTATAATATATGTTAGTTGACAAATTGTATAATTTTAAGAAAATTATTATTATTATCATTTTTATTATTATTTCTATTTATGAAAAAGTTGTTTTGCAGTCTAAATGGTCTTCATTTTTAAAAAGATTTGTAATATGTATGTTTTAATATTATAGGCCTAATTGTATTGTTATGATGTGAGTAAGTTAATAAATTGTACAATTAAGAAAATTATTATTATTTCTATTTATTTAAAGTTGTTTTGCAGTCTAAATGGGCTTCATTTAAAAAAAATTCTCACATTTATTTTTTGTATAATTTATGTAAGTTAATAATTGTATCATTTTAAGAAAAGTATTATTATTATTTATATTTCTGCAAAGTTGTTTTGCAGTCTAAATGGTGCTCATTTTTTAAATATTTATTTTTTCATGTGAATATCTGCAAAGAATATCTGTCACATTCATAATCTATCTCTAAAACAAATGTTTAGGCCACAGCTTTTGATTGTGCTTGATTCTGCCTGAAACAGTAACAAGGCTTAATCACTGTTTCTTTGTCAGAGCAGCCAGTGAACAGAAGGCAGTTGCCATGGCAGCATGGGTAAACAAACAAATGTGGTACCATGGAATGCTTCAAAATATTTACAATGGAGTAACCCTCTTTCAGTCGCAGGCGGGATAATCTGGAACGTTTTGCATAGCACAAATTGTTCTCAGCTGGAAGGTAGTTCTCTCCCCGTCCCGTGGGTCAACCCTCAGCAGCCCAACTGTACCGATCTCTGGCTGGAGAAAACCACTGACTAGCAGGAAAGAGCATTCTCTTCATTGAAAACACCCAATTAGCATTATCAGCTCAACCAATGATGTAAATTTGGGGTTGAACCATTGTTTTCCCTATCCTAACAATGTGATCATATAGCTTTTATGTTTGCATTTAGTTTTTATTATTTGCATTGCTTTTTCCCTGCTGTCTTTGACCAGAACAGACTCTCAACCCATTTCTGAGTCACAATCTACCAGTTGATAATCACTGATCTAACCTTAGGGAAGAATGAAGCAAAGAAATGTAAGTTTTTAGCACATACCTAACAACCAAACCTAAAAAAAGCATACTCTCTAATGTGTATTAATGACAAATGTTGAAAGGTTTAAAAACCCTGCGTAAAATCCAATTGCATTTGATTTCACAATGCCACTGCACATTAAAGATAGAGGCAATTTCTGATTAGGCTCAAAGGTTACATTCATTTTGATTAATAACCGAGACATGTTTCCCTAGCAACTGCTGCGTGTGTTGTCACTGGCCCCGGGCTATACCCAAGTCAACTGAATACATCCTGTGATTAGCGACGACTGAGACATCCAACCACGTTTCCAGTAATAGCCTCATTCTGAGCTGTATTTCCTATCAATCTATCAGAAGCCTCTAGGTCCCAAAACCTCTTTCGTCAAGGCCCCTTCAGCAGATTAAAGAAGGATTCAATATGGAAGCATTTAGGTTATTAAATATCTCTTGTGGAGACTCAAGAGACTAATTGCAGTGAAGTCTTTTCAGTTCTGTAGATCCTTTAATGATGCATTCATAACAATATGTTTATGTTAACATTCTTGCTCATTGATGCCAAGAGAGCCACATTTGCTATTTGCTTCTGAAATTACACACCAGACAATAATGCAGCCACACTTCAATTCAGAACACTCACCTGTCATAAAAACAAGACCTGCCACTTTTTGACCCCACCTTAGAGCTTTTGTTCCAGCTGATTGAAATGAACGATTGCACAACAACCGCCATTTTCACATCTGATGTCAATGTGGCCCAAGAGATTATAATAAAAAAAAAAGTGCTTTTTCATTTGTTCCTGTCTGGGAGTGAATTATATATACAGGCTTGCACTTTCTAGAAGAAAAAAAGCAATTGCCCACTCACCATGCCATGGTTTAGCCACTGTGGTATAAAGTTGTCCAGGAGTCTTGGGTAAACCAAATCTCTGTCATATAGGTAAAGAGCCCAGAACATAGTCACCACAAACTGCAAAACGAAAGGAAAGAAGAAACTGATAAATAATCATCAAATCAAAAAAAAAAAAAAACATATTCCGTTAGCAGATTGAGTTCATTTTATCACGATATAATTTTTACTTTTTATAGTAATTTTTTATAGCAATCCCTTAATATTAATGAGATGAGTAGACTAGATATGTGATATGACGATATGTGATATGAAGTATTTTTATATCATGATATATGATGTAGTTGTTTTTGCTGAAAGTTCACCCCAAAATTGTTTTATTTATTACTAGATTGTGTAGTACTACTTATTTTTGGATAATTCAGTGAACTAAATAGACTCTTCTTCTTGTTTTTTTTTAATCATGCTACAGATATATATATAAAACATATACTTATTTTCTGTCAATTTTATTTATAAAAAATAATATTAATGTGTATATATATATATATTATATTTGTATTTAATTTTTAATATTTATTATGAATAAAATGTGAATATACATACACCTGTGAATGCTGTTTTCTTTCTTTTCTTTTTAAATCATGCTGCAGATATAGTGTGGGATAAACAGTAAAGCAGTCTCTAATTCTACTGTCAATTTGCCAACACCACACAGCTCTGCTCCTAAACATGCTAAGTGGACATGTTTGTGATTATTCCTGAGCTCTATGGCCAAGAATCAACACTTCTAAAGCTCTTTCATATGACTCAATAGCATTATATGATTCAGCACAGGCTTTACAATAGAACTTGATTCTTGTATGTCAGGTGTCGTGTCAGCCATCTCAGGCATGGATTTTCTTGAAATGAGCTCAAAAAGGGAAACTGCAACTATATATTATCTTCAGAGGAACTTCATAACTTTTTAAGACCTCACTCCCCACAAAGACTTTAAATTGAGCCCATTCCTCGCCCCCAGATTCCCAGCAGGTCTTCGGGCAGACTGCCTAACTCCTGCCTCATGCCGGCACATCTCATTATGCTGAAAAGTCTAACTTGTCTAATATCCTCTTTCATTCCCCATCTACAGGACACAATCTCTGCGCAAAAACCTGACAAGCACTAAAACCAGCCATGAGAACAGCGAACCAACACACAGAGCTCATATTTTCATATCAGTAGTATACCATAATTAATCCCTGAGAGCTGACTTCTTCCTTGCTTTTATCCAGCACTTACTTGGAGCTACAGATGCTTTCTGTGAAAAAGGACAGTGTTAAGATGATGAGGGCATCACACACGCTGTTAAATAACAGGCACGTTGGTGTGGAGCGTGCAGGCCTTGTGAAAGAGCGTTTGAAGTCCAAGGCTCTCCGAGAAGGAATTTCACTTCCCCTGCTGTAATCCTGAACTGCTCAAACGTATTTGCATTAATAGGTCTCATTTATGGGCGTGACAGATTTCTGTTTGGTTTGGGTGTCTCCGATTATTTTGCAGGATTCTTGTTTCCAGTAAGGGCTTGGATGATGCTCACCGTACCCAAATAAACGGGCGGCACTGTGAGGATAGGCCTCGTGAAAGGATCTGTTGTGCTTTTGAAGCGTATTTCTAGTAAACGTTGGGCTTCATTTTGAAAGCGCAAGTTAAACAAGTTCACTGCCGGACAGGTGGTTTATTTGGATTTGCCCGTTCCATGCACTCTCATTGGACACTGTGGATGAACCACATAGCACACGGCAAACC
Organism: Rhinichthys klamathensis goyatoka; assembly: GCF_029890125.1. Taxonomy (NCBI): domain Eukaryota; kingdom Metazoa; phylum Chordata; class Actinopteri; order Cypriniformes; family Leuciscidae; genus Rhinichthys; species Rhinichthys klamathensis. The sequence goes on from NW_026606800.1 coordinate 5,598,435, forward strand.
TTCTCTATTATCCAGCCAACCTAGCTGGACTGGGAGACTTCATCCTGTGGCCTGACATACAGTATATACTAAGGTTGTTAGGCAGATGGAGCAGAATTCGGTCCCATTGTATCACACACGCCACTAATAGGTGTCACGAAATGACCTGGCTAAAGCTAACAAAGTATGCATATCACTCAAACACAGTAGAGCCCGTTTCTCAACGTCAACAGTAATGATGCTCATTGTGATGGCTGTAAGCTGAGCCTGCCCACTGCCCAGCTCTTACACCAAGGGCCAGGGCAAAGTCAAGCATCTATTTCGTCTTTGTATCATGGCAGTCTGGCTTCTAAGTTTTTTACAAGCTAACAAGGAAGCATCCTCTGTCTGCCATCTCGTTAAGCCCCGCTGAGAATCTGCAACCGCAAGTTCAGCAAATATCCACAGAATGATGCAACAGTCAAAGCTGCATGTCTATGTTGATTATATTTAAAATCGTATATTTAAAAATAAAAATATATTAAAATATATATTACATACACTGCCGGTGTCACAAAGTGTCATATGACCTTTCAGGAATCCTTCATATACAGTGAATGCTGTTGTTTTGAACTTTCCATTCTTCAAAGAACCCTGAAAAAATTAATCATGGTTTCCAGCAAAAAGCAGTTTTCAACATTGATAATAATAAGAGCCGTTATTAATAATTGAGCACCAATAATAATTGAGAATTGAGAAGCAAATCGGCATATAACAATGATTTCTGAAGTATCATGTGAGTAACAGCTTTTGAAAATTCAACTTTGCCATTACAAGAATAAATGACATTTTGAAATATAATAAAATAGAAAAAGTTATTTTAAATTCAGTAATAATATTTCACAATATTACTGTTTTTACTGTATTTCTGTATTTTTTGACCAAATAAATGCAGCCATTTAGACTTCCTATTCTAATTTTTTTTAAACGTGTAGAGTTTATTTTTAAATATAATATAAACACACACAGATGACCTTTAATAGAAACATAAAAATAAATCATTTAAAATTAACATTATTTTTAAATGTTTAGCAGAACCTCCCCTCAAAAACAGTATGATGCTCTAAAATGATGAAAAAAGTGCTGATTCAGTCTGGTCATCAGATACTTGCACACTTTTTTGCTTTATTTATATTAAGAGAAAAGTTATATTATTAGTGCTCCCTTGCAACGTAAGGAGATTGCTTGTGTCTCTTTCATTAAAATAAAATGAGCAGAGTCGATTTTCTTTGACACTGTCATTTGACATCTTAAACTCTTCACTAACATTGTGCCATGCAATATTAAAAGATCTTTAGCCAGCCAGAGACATTTGTGAGCCCAATTTAAATATTTTACATGTAATTATCTGATGGTCATCACGGACACACACACAAAACAGAAACAACACAGTGTTTCCTTCTCCACTTTGCAGGACGGGATTTTATTGCACAGCTGATTTTGTGGCAGTGTCAGCTAGATGACTGGGGATTTGCAAAGCAAATGAGATGTACATTTAAGACAATGTGTATTGGTGTCTGTATAGTCCCCTAATGCAAAGCAGCATGTGTTGATGTGTCCAGATATATAGTGGTATGTGGTAAGAGAATACAGATGCTGTCTGACCTGACCTGCAGGTTTATACCTTTTAAGGAATGCGATGATTCACAGTTTTGATGCTCTAAATACAGATCTAAAGGCAGTCACGTAGTGTTTATTCTGCCCTACAAAACACAGTAAATGTTTGAACTGAATTGCACATATGCTAATCCATAACTCTGGACAATGCTGTTGATTTTATGTAATATGTATCTTGTGTTTGTTATTATTTTTACATTTTGGGGTTAATAGGATTTTTTTTAAAGAAAAGTAATACTTTTATTCAACAAGAATTCTCTGGCACTAGTTTTGGATGAAGAGATGTGTTATCATTGTACAAGCAGGATGTGGCATTTGGTCATTGTCCCACCCCTTCTCCACTGTGATTCGACGGCTGGGTAAAAAGTGACAGTGATGAGCGCTGTGTTTTACCCAAAGTTGAACATTCTTCAACTTCAAAAAATGCCTCGTCCTGCTACTGGTGTTTTAAAAACACTGCGCTCCCATTGAAAACAATCGGGGAAAAATACACTAGCCTCGGGGAAAAAATGCTTTGGTGGACACACGGCCTAAAAGATGTTCTTTTGAACTTTCTATTCATTGAAGAGTCCTGAAAAAATGTATCATGGTTTCCACAGAAATATTAAGAGGTAAAACTGGTTTTCAACATTGATAATAATAAATGTTTGATGTTTGAATGATTTGATCACCAAATCAGCATATATTTAATAATGTATTAAATATATATATATATTTAAAAATGTATTGTAATAATTTCCCAATATTACTGTATTTTTGATCAAATACAGGCAGCCTTGGTGAGTATATGATACTTTTTTCAAAAACATTGAAAAATGTTACCGACCCCAAACGGTTGAAACAAAGTGGCATTGAAAATCGCTAAGTTGCAAAAATATTAAAACATTGGTCATGCATTTGCAGCAAGCAGTGTTTTACCTTTAGCACACTCTATAAATGTGCTCAATACACAACCCTCCTTTCTTAGATCCAGTGAAGGATTTCTTGAAACAAGTTTTGAACAGTGGCCTCTGTTTTCCTGTGGTTTCAGACATCTTAATGTCAATGACATGTGTGGGAGGGGAAGGGCAGCTTCAGACAAAGTATTGCATTCATGTTCCGTTACAGTACTGTTTTTTTCTTTCCCACACATTAACAATTGAACTTGATGGCTCAAAGAGTTTACAGGAGGTTCACACACTTTAAACTAACCACACCATAAGTCACTGCCAGCCAATTACTTTTTCTGATTTTCTTTTTACAAAAACTGCAATGTTTGCATATATGTACGGGCTTAAAAGCTGAAACATTTCCAAACTTTAGTTTAGAAAAAGCTAAAACGCTAGGCTAGATTGTTTTTGCACTGAAATAATCGGGATCACTGCATTATCTTACTTTGAAAATTGGCCCTATTGGTATTTCAATCCAATTTTCAGTGTTGATTCTAAGCATTGATGTTATCTGAACATCAACATATCCTTACTGAGCCAGCACCACTGCTCATAATCTCCAAATGTAGGTCTAACAAACACAAATAAAGTGTGTTTTTATGGATATACTCGGTCAGTTAGTGTACATATGCAAAATGAGAAATCTGATTGGTGATTTATACGTACCACACCAACGGGAAAGGCCAGAACAGCCATCATCCAGTCTCGTAAGCCAATCAGCTTCCTCAACTGTCTCTCTTGCTCCATACTGGCACTGCCTTTTGTTAAAAGGCTTGAGAGGTCCGTCAGGACACACACTCCAAAGAACACTGCCTGAATGACCTGAGATAGAGAATCATAAAATACTGGTTAGGAAAGCGACAGCGTAATGTAGTATACTTAAGAAAGGGGCAGATTTGTAAGGTGTAAAGAGTACCTAAAAAAACATAGTTAAGTAAAAGTAGAGATACCTTACAGCAAAAATGACTTCATTACAAGTTACAAGTCACCAATTCCAATACGACTTGAGTAAAAGTCTTGGGCCTGTCTTTACAGACAGGACTTAGATTGAGCCAGGATTAGGCCTTAGTTCAATTAGAACATTTAAGTAGCATTTATAAACGTGCCTTAGGAAAAAAAACATTACTGGTATGCATCTTGATTTTAACAGTACTTTTACTTGTACTGAATGTAGGCTCAAAGATACAATAGTCCTCAACATCTAAGAGACATGCCAATGAAAAATAAGAAATAGTTGATTTGTGAGGAGAGCAATCATATGTTTATTTGCTAAAATCAAAATCAAAATAAACACCTCAATATTGCAATAAATCAAGGTCGACAACAGCTTCTTAAAAGTCTACAAACACTCAAGTCTCAGTTAAGCTAAAAAAGGACATAAGTAAACCAATATCCTTCAAAAAGGTCTCTTCAATATAACAGATAAATTAAATATTAAGTAAAATTAAATATTCAAAGCCTACTTTCACTGGGTGTGCTGATTTCGGCCTCACCCCCGGCTGCAGCAATGTTCTCATCTCATATGTGAAACACCTGCGATTCAGTTACTACTCACTAATACACTCACATTCACATAAAGTAGCCGTGTTGACAAGTTTGGATGAGTAAGGGCTAAACGCACAAGATATAGTACATTCAATGCTCTGTAGATGGCAATATCACCACTTTTAGCTGAAATAAACTGCTGCAGAAAAAGTTAGGTGCCATGCGAAATGTAATGAGTAATTGCATTATGCCTGCTCCAAACTTGGGTATGACATTTGTGTAGACTGTTGTGATGATGTCACCCATTGAATCGTAGGCTACGACGCAAGTTAGAATAGAGGAATAAAAAGTCATGTGCTAGTGGTAAACAAATAGAGCAAGATGAATCACACTTTGGCAATTGTGGTTTTTATGTGCGTTGAAAAAAAGAGGAGGAAGCGAAAGAGGAGAATATGGACGCTTGAGGTAAGTAGTTTTAAGTTGTAGCACCATGTCGCATTGATCAATACGCCATTTCATGTTGCATTTTTAGTAGCTTGTCAGTAAACGTAGCTCGTAGCAGCAAACACACTGTGAGATGATCATGATACATTTATGACACTGTCAGAAAATGATCGCAGGCTGTCTTTGGTCGCAGGACCGTGACAACGGCTGTCTTTAAACCTCTCTCACTGTACGACGTATGACCACCGTTTAGGAGCCATGACCACAGAAATCACCACGATTGGTCATCTTTCATCTGGGACAGCCCAAAATCGTATATTTACCGGGCATAACTCATTACAAATGTATTGGAGTACATATACTTATTTAAAATTTTTAGCAGTGGTACTTGAGAACATTTTTCAAGTTTATCTTTACTTTTCCTTCACTATACATTCCAAAGCATAATATCGAACTTTTAACTCCACTACATTTCATAAAAACGTGTCATTTTAGTTCGGTTTGCAAATCTCAAAGAATAATTAATTTGTGAATTGGACCAATCCGATTGCATCTGTTCTTTACTCAACAACTCACTGAAATAAGAAGTCTTGATCAAAATGAGCCAAGAATGGCAGTTTGTAGAAAATTAACTTTTTATTTTGGTTTAAGGAAATGCAAACTGTATATTTAGAGGCCCTAACTGAGAAGAACAGGTAAAGCTTTTTTATAAATAAATAAATAAATACAATTTCCTTTTTTTTTGAAGGCCTCTCATTGACATACAAATCAAAGCTGTCTTTTAAAAGCAAAAGAGAAACTTGATGAAAGCCATGCATTCATCTTTGGTAGTCTGAAAATAGAATATGAGTATTTCTAAGTGCCATCATTTTTCAAGAGCAAACAAACTCACATCACAGAAAACAGAACAATATAAAGATATAGTTGACATGCTTTAAAATGTTACAATGCATGACAGGCCGCAAGAAAACTGGCATTGAAATGAATAATACACAACCTTTCCTCCATAACCTATTTCTCGTCTTAAGCTAATATGTCTTTTTTTAGTCCATTTTCCATTAGTGAACATTCGTGATGAGAGTGTTAGGAGATTGCTTTGACATTAATTTACGATGGAAAGACATTATGGAATTATGAGGGTTTCTTTATTATATCTCCTCCACAGATATCCAACATGCAAAAAAGTCTCCCATTAATACACTCTTTAATATTTCATTCCTCATTATCTTTCTGCTCCTAAATTTGTTTCCTGGTGTCTGAAGGCAGGAGAAACCCTGCTAAGGCTTCATATAAATGTTCGATTTGTCCAAAACCAATCTTTTATTGGAAAAGTCTTAAATCCCTATAACCAGCCCCCTAAAATGATCTATTTTTCTTACTCGACCCTAACTAATGCTTTCGATCTTTAGTTTAGCTGAGCTAAAAATGGACGTCGTTCCTTTTCTCACATTTTAAACACAGTTTTAAACAAAGCCTCGGTACCAGGACATGAAGCCAAAAGAAGCATAAAATCATTTATTAGCTATACAAAGCCTTCATTTCTGCTTATAAACAACCACAAGGATTCCTGGACTGAGCTTCAAGTCCCCATGAAATCTAGTGAATTGCTTGTTTGAGGCTGTGAATAATAATAATTGGGCTAGGAAACCTCACTTCTTATCAAACAACAGACTGCTAATATACTGCAGAAAGTAGCTTGCAAAACAGTCCTACTAGTCCTGCATTCACGTTAAAATAAATGTCATAAAACTATGCACTTGTATTTGTTCAGACGCTTATCCATTCAAATGCATCCTTTCAATTTATAATTAGTTGCAAAGGCATTTGCAACATAGCAACTGCTCTCATAAAAATATAGACTGCCTTTCATCACAGTAATGATACACTCAGAAAACCTGTGCATCTGTGCTAATTAAACTCTGCTAATTAATCCATGGGTATCTCATTGTCAGATCACTGAAAGCTTTCGGCCACACTTGACCAGACACTTTATGTTCAACACCAAGAGCTCAACTCTATGCCAGGCTCCTCGAGTGTCCTATAGTGACAATGGAAAGCCAAATCTAAACCCCTAAATTTAATAATTAATGAGGCCTGATGAAAACATAAATGGCTTAAATCAAAGTGGCACAGTTAGCACAATGGTAGTTAGAGTGTTAATAAATATAACAATGCCACACTGGAGTGTGGATATACAGTGCAAGTATTTGATCCAGACGTACTTGCATTTCTTGTGCCAAAATGAGATAATCTGCTTTTCTGAATGTGACATGTGTTTATCGTCTGTTCTAATATTAGTTTCACACAGCCAGGTTGATTGGTGCCAGAGGACCTTAAATGCTGTCATAATTAATCTTTACACTATAACACAAAGCAGCACAAACAATAAATCACTTCTTTATCTCTCTATGGTTGTGGTGTAAGTGAGTGTTCGGTGTTCACACAGTGAACATGCCTCCAATGAAAGAGTTGTTAAATTAATATAAGTGTCATTGTGTTATTAAAAGTATGAACATAATGTATTTTCAATGTATAAAACTATTTTATAGTGTACATGGAATTTGAACAGTAATGGTACATTAAAGTTGGGGGTCAGTAAGATTTTTTAAATGTTTTTCAAAGAAGTTTCTTCTGCAGGCTGCATTTATTTGATCAAAATAGGGTAAAAACAGCAATATTATGAAATATAGTTTATATATTTTAATTTTAGTGCAGTCACTAGAGAGCTAGAGAAAACATCATAACAAGTGTTATGAAACAGCATAAATTTTAAAAAGCTCCATCTACAATAATCCGAACACATCTGTACGTGAGATTATTCCCAGACAAGAAGGGGAAAAAAAACAGCAAACAGTGCACTCGAACAGATGTGCAAATGTGAAGTGTATAACAAAACAACTTTTATTGCTATTAAAAATCACTGTTCGAAAAAAGGGGGAGAAAATGGGCTGTTTATGTGGAAAACATGAGTCACTGGCTCACAGACTGTCATAACAGTCAATGTGTAGTATGTGTGTGTGTGTTCAGATGCTGGTGCAGACTGCCATAACAAAAGACAAGGTTGCTGCTATTTATACTTCAAAACTGTATGCATCCTTAAATTTGTACTCCTAATTGCTCAGAGAACAGATCATAATTCAGCACAGCCCTTCAAAATAATATTCATTATTAATGAGGACATGAGATATGAAAATCATGACATCATCGTTAGAGACTTAAAAAGTCATTAGGTCATGTGATTAACGTCTAATGATCAGTAAATATGACGTAAGACAATTTGTGGTGGCGTTTGTACTCCTTTTTGTAGGAACCTGGCATATTTCAGCATAACATGGGGCCTGTCTACGAATGTAATGCATTATGGAGATCTCACTCATACTGTATATATAATCAGGCACTGCATGGGAACGATGCACATGCACTTACCAAATCTATGAACGTAAGAAACTTCCAGCTACCGCCGTATGTTTGATGCGCGGGCATGTCTATGGCTTTGTAATTGCAGAGGATAGAAAAATAAGAGAGGAGTATCGCTACTCTGAGGATCTGTGATGGGATGAGCGCCATTTTCCTTCCCCCGTCGTATTTCCGTGTCAGGGAAATATCCTGTTGACAGAGGGATGCTGTTATTCGGTGGGGAGGAGGAGAGGGTCGCGCGGATCCGTGCGAGACGTTGGTGGAGGCGGCGGATGTGCGCGAGAGGTTGTTGCTATAGGAACAAGCATCGCTGCCTTGCATAGCAGCTCGTGCGTCGCTGTTCTTTGTGCTCGCGCATGCCCATTGTGTTTGTGTAGTAGAGGGTTTGGGGGGATTTGGTGTTTTTCGTTTGTCTCTCACTTGGCGAATCAATGTCTGGATTTATTTATTGGCCTAATATAGTGTAAAATATTTAGATGAAACGTATAGCTTACTATTTATTCAAGGTCATTTTTATGTCACATTTTATATAGCCTACTCTGTGACTATTTCGCAGGTTTGTTTTTATAAGCCTACTGTCAAAAATAAAATAAAATAAATTACACAAGTGATTGCAAATTTCCACCATTATTGGCTGAAATAAAAGATGGGCTTAATTTAATATATGGTGATCAAGTAAAATGGTCCTAGCTTTTAGTTAAAAACAAAATCAGAAAAATGTTTTTAAAAAACACTTATTACATTTTCAATATCAGGCATAGAAGTTATGAGAATAGGCCTATGTTTAATGTTTTTGAAAGAGGTCTTTTAGGTTTAAAGTCTGCCTTTATTTGATCAAAAATACAGAAAAAAAACGAATATTGTGAAAATTAGGCTATTACAATTTAAAATAATGTTTTTCTATTTTAATATACTTTAAAATATATATTTTTTTCTGTGATGCAAAGCTGAATCTTCATCAGCCATTACTCCAGTCTTCAGTTTCACATGATCATTCAGAAATCATTCTTATATACTGATTTGATACTCAGTTATTATCAATGTTGGAAACAATTGGGCTTCTTAATTTTTTTTTTTTATGACCTGTGATTCTTTTTTCAGGATCCATTGATGAATACAATTTTTTAAAGAACAGCATTTATTCAAAATAGAAATCTTTTCTAACAATATAAATCTTTACTATCATTTTTTAAAATCAATTTAACACATCCTTGCTGAATAATAGTATTGATTTTTTTCAAAAAAAGAAAGAAAAACAAATGCTAACCCCAAACTTTTGAAAGGTACTGTATATTGTACAAACAATTTATGTTTAGAATAAATGCTGTTCTTTAAAAAAATATATACATATATATTTGTCAAAGAATCCTGAAAAAAGTATCACAGATTATTAAAAACATATTAAGCAGCACAACATTCCAACATTGATAATAAATCGGCATATTAGAATGATTTCTGAAGGATTATGTGACTGAAGACCGACTCGGTTACTAACGTAACCTCGGTTCCCTGAGAGGAGGGAACGAGTATTGCGTAAGCTTACGCTATGGGAAAACTCCTTTTCTCGAGAAATATTGAAGTCTTTATGTAAAACGCATTGCAGCTGCACAGCATACAGCAATGAGCGAGGCAGCTCGGTCATTGGCTGTGCTGCGGCAACTTGCACGAACCAATGACGGGGCGACTCTGAACCCGCTTCCAATGAGCGTGCTTCGCGCCCACGCGCGTCAGAGCCCGCCAAGATGGGCGTGGCCAAGGGCTATATATTGGGCGCCCCGTCGTCTGAGTTCTTTAGGTTCAATCGACTGAAGCAAACTTTTTTTTTTTTTTTTTTTTTTTTTTTTTTTTTTTTTTTTTTTTTTTTTTTTTTTTTTTTATTATGCTTGAGAACAGTACAGAGATGACAAACATGGTATACAAATTTGTATCAGAATTACACAAATGTCACTACAAAATATAATATATAGAATGTCATCTGAACATACAAAATAGCAGTGCAAAACTAAGACAAATAAAAAAATTAAAAAGAAGAGATATGGAGAAGAAAGAAAAAAAAGAGAAAAAAATAAAAGTAATAACCATGAGGGTAAAACATCTTATACATCATTTAGTGTACACAAATTAAAGTCACTACAATTTGAAATAGTTTTAATTGCTTTCTTATTTACTGAGGATGAAATAGTGTTAAGATACATTTTAAATTCTTTCAAAAAAACAATAAAAATTGGTTTGTTATTGGTGAATTTACATTTATGAATGTAAAATTTGCCAATAAAATAAAGTAAATTAATAACAAAGCAGGCTTTTTTTTTATTGGGGTCAGACTCAAAGTATCCAAAAATAATGTCTTTAAAGGTTACTGATATATCTTGCTGGATATTATCTTTAATAAATATTTCAATATTTTTCCATAGTTGTTCAGTATAGAAACATGACCAAAATAAATGATAAATAGTTTCTGTGTGAACTTGACAAAATGAGCACCTTGTGTCAATATTACTTTTATATTTAATCATAAAATATTTAACAGGGTAGAATTTATTTATTATTTTGAAGGACACTTCTTTTACTTTATTGGTTAGAAAATATTTTTGTTGTAAGGACCAAATCTTTTTCCAATTTAAATTTTTAAATAAATTACTCCAATAAGAGATTACAGGAGAAACAGAAATTATATTTTCAAGAAAAAGGGATCTAACTTTATTATTTCTATCTCTTTTTCCTGAAAAACATATTTTACCTATTTGAGTATCAGTTGGCTCAGGAAAAGTAGCGATTATAGTAGGAGAGTGAATGCAGTTTTTAAAGAGGACACAGATTCCTGTTGGTATTGCTCCCATGACTGTGGCAAACTCTTTGGGGGTGACTGGCATATTGTATTCAGAAAGAAATTCAGTGTAAGTCATTAAAAAACCTTGGTTGTTAAATAGTTGACATACTAAAAGTAAGCCGCTATTAAACCATTTATCAAAAAATAAAGATCTATTTTTGTATAAAATATTTTGATTATTCCAAATAAAGAATTTATGGGGGGAGAAATTGTGTTTATATATTAAAGCCCATGCCAAAAGTACCTGTTGGTGGAAATTTGAAAGTTTGATGGGAATTTTAGATATGTTGTAATTGCACATTAATAAAAATCTTATACCCCCAAATTTTGAAAAAGCTTGTTGTGGGAAGATATTCCAGATGGAGTCTTGATTTTTTAAATACCGATGAAGCCAATTTATTTTAAAAGTATAATTTAAAGAGCTAAAATCAATCAAATTTAAACCACCTTTGTTATAATTGTTTAGAATAACCGATTTCTTCATATAGTGGTTCTTATTTTTCCAGACAAAATCTGTCAGATCTCTATCAATCAATTTACATGTAGACTTATCAACATAAAGAGATTGGGCCGCATAAGAGAGACGTGAAAGTCCCTCAGCCTTAGTGAGCAAAACTCTTCCTTTAATAGATAGATCCCTTTGAAGCCAGCAATTAAGTTTTTTCTTTGTTTTAGCAATAATCGGATTAAAGTTTGTTGCACATCTATTTTTATCTTTAGTTATTTCTATGCCAAGATATTGTACAGTACTTTTAACAGCTATGCCACATATTGAAGAAACATTACAATTTTTAATGGGTAATAATTCACATTTATCATTATTCAAACTTAGACCAGAAGCTCTAGAGAATGACTGAAGGATATTTAAGGCTACGGGGATTTGAGAGGAGTCTTCTAAAAACAACGCTGTGTCATCAGCTAATTGACTTATGATTAATTTTTTAGTTCCTACAGTGATGCCTTTTAGGTTGCTCCTTGTAATATGCAAATTAAGAAATTGCACTGCAATTAAAAATAAATAAGGGGACACTGGACAACCCTGTCGAACACCACGATTAAGGAAAAATCTGGGAGAGGTACCGTTTTTTAGTTTAATAGAACTATTTCCATTTACATATAACATTTTAACCATCTTACAGAAAAAATCACCAAATCCTATTTTTTTAAGAGCTTGAAATACAAAGCTGTGTTCTAAAGTATCAAAAGCTTTATAATAATCTAAGAAGAAAATTAAGCTGTCATTATTAATTATATCAGAATAATCTAAAATGTCTAATATTAATCTTATATTGTTAGATATGTGTCTATTTTGCATAAAGCCAGACTGTGCTTCGTCAATAATAGAATGTAATACTCCTTTTAATCTTTTGGCTAATACTAAAGCAATTATTTTATAATCATTGTTTAGTAACGTTATAGGACGCCAATTATCTATTAAATTAATATTTTTATTTGGTTTGGGAATTAAAGTGATCAGCCCTTGGCATAATGTAGGAGGGAGAGACGATTTGTTTATGCTTTCCTTAAAGACATTTAATAAGAAAGGAGCTATATTTTCACTGAATATATGATAGAATTCTGACGTTAGTCCGTCTGTACCAGGGGATTTGTTTATTTTTAAAGATTGAATTGCTTCATCAATTTCTTTTAAAGTAATGGGAGAATCGCAGAAGGCTTGATCAGCATTACCCAATTGATCAATGGAAGATAACGAATCAAAAAAAATATGAGCATGTTGCTTGCTAAATTTAGATGTGTATAAATCATGATAGAATTTGGCACAAAAATTAGCAATGACTCTTTGGTCTTCACAGAGAATTCCATCAATCATAAGCTTTTCAATCTGATTTTTTTTCATTTGTTGTCTTTCCAATCTGAAGTAGTAAGAAGAGTTTTGCTCACCTTCCTCAATCCATATTTTTCGTGATCTAATAAATGCCCCCTCAGCTTTTTGTTTATAAATCTCATCCAACGCATTTTGATGATGAGCAAGCTCAACCTTTTCAACATCAGATAGAACCAATTTAGATAGAAGATTTGAAATTTTACATATTATATTATTCTCATCACTGTTTTTCTTTTTAGCCAATTTGCTTCCAAAAGAACGTATGTATTTACCAATTTCAAATTTCACTAATTCCCAATTACTGCAAAAATTGTTTTCCTTATTTGCTTTTTCCCAATAACTAGTGATTATACATTTAATTGTATCATTTACTTCTTTATATTTAAGCAATGAATTGTTCAATTTCCAAAAGGAGGTAAATCTTTGCAAGTTAGCAGTATCTGAAAGAGGAATAAATATGGATATGCATTTGTGATCAGAGAGAGGCGATGGAGTAATATCAGAGGATGCATTATTTAGATCACTAGAGACAAGCCACATATCGATACGAGACTGGTTTGAAAGAGAATTGTTGCTCCATGTAAATTGTTTTTGAGAAGGATGAGTTTCTCTCCAACTGTCGAGTAAAGAAAATCTCTGCATAAACCTCTTTAAGTACAGACTTGAGTTATCTGGTGACTTTGGAGGCCATCTATCTAAGATGTTATCCAAAGCCACGTTAAAATCTCCTCCAAAAACTAAAAAAGAATTAGGATATTTAGTTAGTAATTTCAACACATGTTCTTCTATTTGATCAATAAGTTTTTCGTTGTCTTTTTGTTGATTAAAACCATAAATATTAACAATAATACCCGTTAAATTCGAAATATCCAGTACGAGACAGACATATCGACCACCTGGATCACAGTAAGAACATATAATCTTCCCATTAAAACGGTTTTTGAGAATACAAACACCAGCTGAGTTACTTGTTCCATGAGCCATCCACAAGTCGGATCCCCATTGAGATCTCCAAAAAACATAATCCTCTTTGGTTGAATGGCTTTCTTGCAAAAAACAAAAGTCAGATTTAAATTGTTTAAGAAACAGAAAAATTGCTTTCCTTTTTGTAATGTTTCTTAACCCTCTAGTATTAAAAGAAATTATAGAAAGAGACATAAAGTGAGAAAAAAAAACCTATAAGCTATAACCTATAGTCCTATAGAGCTAGATTTAACCGGTTTCTGAAAATGTGTTAAATATACACACAGAACGATGGGAACAGCAAACTCTATATATACTAGTACAAATCAGAATTTAGATTTCAATATTAACAACACAAGAATAATCTCTTTTCTTGTAGTAAAAATATAATTTCTACAGTGCAAATGAATGCAGTCTATAATAACATAACTAACAAGAGCTAACTTCCTTGTTTTTTTGGGGGGGTGGGTGGGTGGGGGGTTCTCTTTCTTTCTTTTTTTTTTTTTTTCTCCAACCCCCCCCCACCCCACCCCACCCCACCCCCACCCCACCCCCACCCCACACCCCACACCCACAAGGAGCGAGATTGAAAAGAACTAACTCCTGAGATTAGGATGCCTGTCAAAAAATTAAAATAAAATATAAAAAATATGCTATATCAATAGCATCGCAATCACATAACTGTATAAATTATAACTTAGGATGGCATTAGTATATTCGTTCAAAATATCAACTAGCCTAAATTATATTTTTCTTTCGCCTCTTTTCGTACTAAAAAAATAAAAAATAAGAACTTAAGGCAGGCAACAATCTCGAGGTTGAACAGACTCTCGTTAGCCCACTGTCTCAGTGCAAGTTACAATCTGGCATCATGTAACGTTAGATCCATATCAGCTAGGCTACATAAAGTTTCAGGCAGGAGGGAATATTTCGACTCCATCTACAAACGCCCTACCTCCAATAAAGTAAGCACGTTTGTTGTTTTGTCTTGCCTTTTCTACTACTGGCCACAGTTTGTTCCTCCTCTCTTTATCTGCAGGAGACAAATCCTCTGATATCTTCAATCCATTTTCCCTGAGAAACGTAGACTCCTTTGCTGCACGCCACACAGCGTCGCGATAGAAACGGGAGGCAAATTGAAAAATAATACCTCTTGGTTTATTCGGTTGCTTGCGACCAAGCCGGTGTACAGTATCTATGGCGTTCGGAAGTTTATCTTTGTCCTCTGGCAGGAGTTGCTGACACACCTGGATGACCTGTTGTCGAACATCTTCTTTCTCCTTCTCTGGGACTCCGTAGATTCTTAAATTCCATCGTCGCGAATAACTTTCCAGATGCGCTAGTCTTCTCTCTTGTTCAATGGTAGTCTGATCCACTTTGCCGACCTTGGACTCAACCGCGCCATACTTGAGTTTCAGACTGTTAACTTCCTCGCTCATGAATTCGATGGCTTCCTTGACACACGTGATTTGCTTGGTGTTTTCGTTTATTACCTCCTTCATGTTAGTAATCGCGCGTGTATTTTCTCCTATCATTTTTTCCAGGGAATCAGACCGAGTGTTTATTAATTGCGAGAGTGCACCAAGTTGTGAGAGAACGTTAGCCATGTCAGAACGCTCAGTCTTCCGTTGTTTGGCGGCAGGAGATTTGCTCGGCGTATTTAAAAGTGCAGGAAATTCCTCCTCGCACAACATGAATTCGTCAGAAATTGAATCCAGGTCTGTCTTGACATAATCATGTAGATTCACTGAATCGGGAACTTTGGAAACATGCAGCGTTTCACTATCGGCAACGTTAGCAGGAGTAGCAATCGCCTGCGGAGGGCTCTTGTTTTTTCTTTTTTCGGTTTTGCCCATTGTGTCACTCTCTAAAAGAGGGATGCTTATCAACTGATAGATATTAGAAGTTGAAAGAGATTGATAAAGTGTTTCTCTGACTGCACTAAAAGCCAATTATACAGTTTGAGTTTGCAGAGCACATCAACTTACATGTTGCTAGAGCGCCATCTTGAACCGCCCCCTCGACTGAAGCAAACTGACCAAGCACAAGCACGGCAGATTACGCAATACTCGTTCCCTCCTCTCAGGGAACCGAGGTTACGTTAGTAACCGAGTCGTTCCCTTTCGAGAGGTTCCTCCTATTGCGTAAGCTTACGCTATGGGAACGCCATGTAAAATGCCGTGCGTGCTGACTTCGCTCTATTAAGCCGGAGGCAGATGCCTGAGCCTTCGAGCAAAGTAATTATCCAACGAGCCAGCCGAAGGCGGGCTTTATAAAAGGACAACTTGGAACGGCCCGATGGGCGTCCAGAGACACACACACAAGCACATTTTCATGTACTGTTATGTATGAAAATTCCTCTACATCAGTCAAAGACGGATTCTATAAGGGAGGAGACAATGCTCAGCATGTACACACCTCAGCCTATGCATAGTTAGACCGACAGTATGTTAGAGTGCAATGAGGGGACCTGTAGGTTATAAAACCTGATAAATGTGGACGGTGAGGCCCAGCCTGCAGCCGCACAAATATCTTGAATGGGTATCCCACTCGACCACGCCCACGAGGAAGCCATGCCTCTCGTAGAGTGAGCTCTGATGCCCAAGGGGCACTGAAGGCCCTTGGCTTCATAAGCCAGCGCTATAGCATCAACTATCCAGCGCGATATTCTTTGCTTTGACACAGCCAGACCTTTAGTGCGGCCGCCAAAGCATACGAACAACTGCTCTGTCTGTCTGAACAGGGCAGAACGTTCCAAATATACTCTGAGTGCCCTGACCGGGCAGAGTAAATTGGCGTCACTTTCGTCTGCTGGGGACGATAGCGCGGCCAGAGATATCACCTGTGCTCTGAAGGGAGTAGAGAGCACCTTAGGAATATACCCGTGTTTTGGCCTGAGGACAACCCTGCTGTCGTTAGGTCCAAACTCCAGGCAGGTAGCGCTTGATGACAGCGCGTGCAGGTCGCCCACTCTCTTGACCGAGGCGAGAGCCAGCAAGAGAGCAGTTTTGAGCGAAAGCTGTTTAAGGTGCACAGTTCGGAGGGGTTCGAACGGGGCATGCTTAAGTGCGTCCAGGACCGTGGCCAGGTCCCAAATCGGCACCGAGGGGGGGCGTGGGGGATTCATCCTCCTGGCGCCCCTCAGGAAACGAACAACTAGGTAGTTTTTCCCTAGTGTGCGTCCTTCGACCGGCTCATGTGATGCTGCTATGGCAGCCACATATACTTTGAGCGTGGAGGGGGTGCGGCCTGCCTCCAACAGCTCTTGTAAGAAAACGAGCACACTCGGCACTTCGCATGTCTCAGGATTCAGGTTCCTGGATTTACACCAGTCACTGAACACCTTCCATTTCTGGGCATATAAGCGCCTCAGTGATGGTTCTCAATACTCCACTGGGGAGGTTCCCGGGAATCCGTTGAGGGGCCACGCATGGAGGGCCCACAGATCGGGGCGGGGATGGAGGATCATCCCGTTGGCCTGCCTGAGGAGATCTAGCCTCAGTGGAATCGGCCATGGGGCAGATTGCGTCATCTGCATCAGTTCTGGAAACCACGTCTGGTTCTTCCAGAGTGGGGCTACCAGGAGCACTGCACATTTTTCCTCCCTGATCCGACTGATGACCTGAGGTAGCATCGCGACCGGAGGGAAGGCATACAGCGGTCGGCTCGGCCAGACTTGGGCGAGCGCGTCTGTGCTCTTTGAAAAGAAGAGAGGGCAGTGCGCATTTTCCTTGGAGGCAAAGAGGTCGACCTCTGCTCTGCCAAAGGTTTGCCATAACCACTGAATCGTCAGGGGGTGGAGAGACCATTCTCCTGGGAGAACTTTGTCTCTGGACAGCATGTCCGCTCCCTGGTTCAGAACACCTGGCACATGCGCTGCTCTCAGCGAGCGCAGGTTGCGCTGGGACCATAGTAGGAGCTCCCTGGCCATCGAGTGCAGGGAGCTCGATCTGAGTCCACCCTGACGATTTATATGCGAGACTACCGTCATGTTGTCCGTTCGGACTAGGACGTGCTCGTCCTTCAGGTACGGGAGCAGGGCTCTGAGAGCCAAAGCGACCGCTTTCAATTCCAGACAGTTTATATGTAGGCGCTTCTCCGGGTTTGACCACAAGCCGGAGACAGGCCTGCCCTCATAAAGGGCCCCCCAACCTATTTTGGAGGCATCTGTCGTGATCATTTTTCTCCTTGTGTTCACGCCCAAACTCACGCCGGACTGATACCAGTCGACAGCTTTCCAGGGCGTCAGGGCTTTTATGCAGCGCCATGCGTGAGTGGGGACACGGCTCTTGAGCCAGCATTGGAGAGGACGCATGTGCAACAATCCTAGCTGGAGTACAGCTGATGCTGAGGCCATGAGACCGAGCATCCTCTGAAATCGCTTGACGGGGGCGCGAGCACCCGCTCTGTACGATGTTGCAAGGCGCCGAATAGTGAGCGCGCGCTCTGATGAGAGGCGTGCTGTCATCTGCACTGAGTCTAGCACTATTCCCAGAAAAGAAATATTCTGGCTGGGGGATAGCATGCTCTTTGCAAAATTGATTTTTAGACCTAGGCACTCTAGATGACTGATAATCCAAGACCTGTGTGTCACTAACTGGCTCTCTGATTGTGCTAGTATTAGCCAATCGTCGAGATAATTTAGTATTCGCACTCCCCGCTGTCTCAGGGGGGAAAGTGCTGCATCCATACATTTCGTAAATGTACGGGGTGCCAGTGACAGGCCGAATGGTAGTACTGTGTACTGGTATGACTGTCCCTCGAAAGCGAATCTCAGAAATGGCCTGTGATGAGGCGCTATTGGAATGTGAAAGTAAGCGTCTTTCAGATCCACTGACAGAAACCAATCCCCCGGGCGAACTTGCGCGAGGATATGCTTGGTTGTTAACATTCTGAACGAGCGAATCATTAAAGCTTTGTTCAGATGTCTGAGATCTAGGATGGGGCGGAGACCGCCATCCTTTTTCGGGACGAGAAAATAGCGGCTGTAAAAACCTGCCTCGCTCATAGAGGGGGGCACTGTTTCTATAGCGCCTTTCTCTATCAGTTTGAGCATCTCGGTGCGTAGAACATGTGAAACATCTTTTCTCACTTTCGTCTCTACCACTGCTGTGAAGCGGGGCGGTCTGCGAGCGAATTGGAGCGAGTAACTGTGTTTTATTATGTTCAAAACCCATTTCGGCATGTCGGGGATATTTTCCCAAGCTTTCGCTCGCACAGATATGGGCTGAATGCTGGCCGGGGGCGTGTCGCAGTGACGTATGGCTCCCGCCAGCGAATCGTTCTGTGTAAATACCGAGCTCACAGCTGTCAGCGGCGCGGGCGCGCGCTGAGCAGCTTTGTTGAATGCCGAGTGCAGGGGTGCGTGTGAGATTACAGGCACGCTCGCTGTAATGCTCACAGAGTGAGATGGGGAAATGTTTAACACTGTGTGTATAGTGCTTATGGGTGGGGGTGCATAGACTGTGGTAGGCACGCGCGCCACTTTCATAAAACTTCCCGCTCGTGGCGGGAGGTTTTTGGCCATATAAACAGTGTTTGTGAGATGGGGTGCGTGCATAACAGCGGGCACACGCGCTACTCTTATACAACTTCCCGCTTTTACTGGGGAAGTGTTTATAACTGTGGGAACAGTGCTTGTGTGTAGTGGTGCATACGTAACAGTTGGCACACAATCTTTATTTATGGGGCGTCCAGCCTGAGCTGGGAAAACATTTGGCACTGAGTTTACAGTTTTGATATGTGGGAATGCGCACTTTGGTGTGGACACGTGACCCTTTAATGACACAGGCAGAAAATAGCTCTTTATGTGATTTCTGTGTGTCGCCGTAAAAACGGCGTTTGTTTGCAGGTGGGCGAGCTGTGTGGCTGGCACATTGGCTGCTGTATAGACATTTCCAGCCGCCTGTGAGGGGACTGGGTAATGCTTTAAACGTTTTGGAGAGAACGGTCCGGCTCTTGCGAGACACGCGCTCTCCCTTTTCCTCCCTGTCGCTCGGGCGGCTGTTTCCTGTTGGCGGAGCGCGAGCGGCGTCGAAAATCCGTTTCAGGTTTGGGCTGAGAAACGGGGGGCGCCGTCTTAGCTCGCTGCTGCTGAGGCGGCCGTTGGCGGCTCTGCGATGAGCTAGATCGCTTGGGCAGGAAGTGACGCATAGCCTGTGAGTCCTTACGGGCTTCGGTGAAGCGCTCGGCGAACTCCTTCACCGCTGGTCCAAACAGGCCGCTTTGGGAGATAGGCGCGTCGAGAAATGACGCCTTATCTGCATCCTTCATTTCTGTTAGCGTCAGCCACAGATGGCGCTCAAGGACAGTCAGGTTAGCCATAGCACGGCCGATGGATTGGGCGGTGGCTTTTGTAGCTCGCAGCGCTATGTCAGTGGCGCTGCGTAGGTCCTTAAATGCCTCAGGATCGGGTCCAGACTCGTCCATACTGCGGAGAAGTTTGGCTTGAAATACCTGGAGGACAGCCATAGAGTGAAGCGCTGATGCAGCTTGGCCGGCGGCGGCGTATGCGCGACCGGCGAGAGCTGAAGTAGATCGGCAAGGCTTCGAGGGATGAGAAGCTTTAGCTTTCCATCCAGCGTTGGAGGGTGGACACAGATGATTGGCCACAGCTTCCTCGAGGGGCGGAGTCCCCTCATAGCCTCTTTCTTTTGCGCCGTCCACAGAGGAGAGCGACAAAGAAAAAGAAGGCTTCAGGCGAGCGGAGTGCGGGGCTTTCCACGACTTCGTGAGTTCGTCGTGAACTTCCGGGAAGAAGGGGGAGGGTCTTTGTCGAGGGGCCTGTCGGCGCCCCTGCAGGAACCACTCGTCCAGTCGGCTGCGGGCGGGTTCTTCCGGGGAAGACCAATCGAGCCCGAGGTCTTCCACGGCCTTAGAGAGAATGCGGACGATCTCAGAGTCCATGCTGGAGCCCGCGCTCGTGCCCGCTAATGTCGATGGCGCGGGGTCGAAGGACGAGCCCGGCCAATCGTCGGATGCAGCATTACAGGAAAAACTGTCATCCTTATCATCGTCATCCCCTGACGCGCCAAACGAGACGAGCCCCATCGCTCCGCTGGAGGGGTGCTGGTCCGCCTGTGTGAACTGGACTGGCGGCGGGGAGTCTTCGGCTGGTGGTGAAGCACGCGGGGATTGGCCCGGCGTGACATCACTGCAAACCGCGTGCTCCGGCGGCCTCTGTGAGCGGCGTTTTTTCTTTCGCGGCTCGACTAGAGGAGATGGCAGCACGGAAGAGGTGGGCTCTTTCGCGGTGAAAACGGCGAAGCGAGCGCGCAGCTCGGTGAGGCCCAGGGCGTCACACTCGGGACATCCGCCTCGAGTAAGGGCAGCCTCTGCGTGGTCCGCTCCCAAGCAGCGGGCGCAGATGATGTGACGATCCCCGTCCTGAAGAGGGCCTCGACACGAGGCGCAGGAAGGCATTTGAAACAACGCCTTGAGAAATTTGACTCTTTTAGAAAAAGTGTCGCGGGGGCGAACACTGATAGCTTTGAAAAAGGATATAGATGGTGCGCGCCGGATGGCTTAGCAGAAGGGCGATCGAAGGCGGCTGAAGGCGCCGGCGTCCTCGAAGCAGTCCTGCTGTAGGCTTGTCGACGGCGGCGGCGAAAAGACTCCAACAAATCCGGAGGATCCAGCGAAGAGAAGGTTCTTTGCTGAAAGAGATTAAATCTAAAGAACTCAGACGACGGGGCGCCCAATATATAGCCCTTGGCCACGCCCATCTTGGCGGGCTCTGGGCGCGAAGCACGCTCATTGGAAGCGGGTTCAGAGTCGCCCCGTCATTGGTTCGTGCAAGTTGCCGCAGCACAGCCAATGACCGAGCTGCCTCGCTCATTGCTGTATGCTGTGCAGCTGCAATGCGTTTTACATAAAGACTTCAATATTTCTCGAGAAAAGGAGTTTTCCCATAGCGTAAGCTTACGCAATAGGAGGAACCTCTCGAAAGGGAATGGAGTAATGGCTGATGAAAATTCAGCTTTGCATCACAGAAATAAATTATATTTTAAAGTATATTAAAATAGAAAACCATTATTTTAAATTGTAATAATATAATCATATTTTTCTGTATTTTTGATCAAATAAATGCAGGCTTGATGATGAGCATAAAAGACTTCTTTCAAAAACATTAAATATAGTAATGTTTCCAAATGACCGGTACTAACCCTTTCTCACCTAGCCATTTTGAACACTGTAACCTATAATTGCCCATTTGAGTCCATCACTGTTTAAGAGATGTCATACAGTAGCAGACACAAAAAAATTGCCCTCGTAAAACTTACATGATGATACAACAAGGCAGCCAAAGAGGTTTACAGTGGAAAATCCCTTGCCACAGACACACAAATGGTTCCCAGAACTAGCCATTAAGAGGATGGAGGAATGAGGATTAAAAAACGACTGCCTCCACTTAAAGCAGCATTGCAGGGGCCAGTGTGATTCCTGTGACCTGGACTATACGTTCTCGTCTAAGTTCATCCCTATACTATTTAAGACAGTTTAATGTTTTTTTTTTTTTTTTTAGATCAAGGGATAACCTGCATAAAATACACAATTTTATTCATCACATTTCAAATAGCGTTATGAAACTGGACAATTTCATGTTTGGACTTACTGTCACTCACATATTATCTCAGCCAAATCCACTTATTTTCAGCATGTTATTGCTTTTTTATATATATTTTAAGCACACCAGGTCACTGAAGATGATGTGTGTACATTACAATCCTATTTTTTTCCTCTGAAATATTCAAAACCTCATATTTATCTAACTCGACCTAAGCCCCATGAGCAAAATGAAAAAAATGCAAAGAAAATATAAGGCACACTGACTGCTGTGCAGGCTCTTCACCTACTGTGGGGTTTGATGGGGTCTGCCAGAGTGCAGGAGAGCTCCGCAGTGTGTGGTTAGCTGTGGGAGCGTCCAAGAGTTTCCAGAGCTGAGGAAGCTTGTTCACAGTGAGTGCACTTGAGTGAGATGTGTGTGGTTCTAGATGAGTGCGCCCACCAGCAACCCAAAACTTCATCTCATTCCGTTGGCCCCAAGCTCTCTGACATAGGAAGCTCAGATTTCATGTCCAAAATATGTGCAAGAGTAGATCTCATTGAAATGTGTTTATTAGCATGCCAAAAGTCTTGAAAACACAGATTATGTGGCCCATCTCACACTTGAAAAACATGCTTGCTAAGTAAATAAGGGTAGTGTACAGTTAGTCAGCCCAGCCAATCTATTTTATTTTGGTTTTGGTTTTCTTGGGGTTTATTTTGCGATAATGACTGGATGATTGTACATTATACGACTTCTCCTCAAATAAATAAATAAAATACACAAACATCAAATATAGATTTGAGTTGAAATTATATATTTTTACCTGTATATTATCTTGAGACTTCCACTAAGAAAAAACTCAGTTAATGTGCAGCCTAGCAACAAGACAAACAATATTACTGTAATTGTCTACCAAAGCCCTCTTCAGTGTTACTAATGAATAATCTATTTTTCAATACAATCAGTGAACATAAAATAACACAATTTGCGCTTGGATTAAACAAGAGTGTGCCTGCGGTGTGATGCAAGAGATATGAAAGTAGCACCGGTTCAGTTATTATAAGAGCGGTCTGAAAAAGCAAACAGAAGTCATTAGGCCATACATACACAAGTACGCGAGTGGTCCTACTCGACCCGCTCCGAGTGGGATTCGAACGGTCTCCGGCGTCCTATGGATTCTAAATGCCACAGCAACTAGCGCATCTTTTGAAGCAAGGGGAGTGAAGTTAACACACACCGCTCTAGCTAGTCTACGTCCTTTACACTCACCCCCCTAATCCTCACTCCCATCCGGGTCACGGCACCAAATCGACCCACTCCGAGCGGGATTCGAACCATGGTCTTTGGTGTGGAAGACGGGCGTGCTAACAAGGATGCTAAAGATTGTAGCCGCTAGCATCAGTCGCTAGTGTGCCTATTGAGGCCAGGGGAGTGAGGTTTACTTTACACCACAGCTCTTACTGGCCTACGTCCGTTACACTGGCATGCAGTTCGTAACCAAAAGCGAGTACAGTATGTGCTGGCTAAACGCTTGCGGCTACATTCGCATGCTCGCTTTAACTATGCTGCCTTGTACCGACAGACGGTTTCCCGATTCTAATTAAAAAAAGCTACTTCTGACAACACGGCAAATGGATGAGGACAGAATTATCATGAATGAGGTGATCTTTTTGGAACATTCTAGATCATTGAATGCCACAATTGACCAATCATGTGTCCCACAGAGCTGCGTAAAACTTTGTATTTTTCAAAGTAATGCAACACCAAACATGTGTATAATGAATTAATGAGGAAATACTGCCTTTTTTGAATGCAATTGAAAAAAACAAGCAGTGACTGTGGAGAGGCCTTCTGAGGTGAAGGAGTTGTGGCTTGTAAGGCTGGCCTACTCTGGTTTCTATATGTCTCTTTAGATTTTCTATTAACTTAAGAAAGTTCATAGCCTTGGTTATAGCCAATAAATGTGCAATGGCAACCATCATTCAGCCACATTTGAAAAGAGAGTTTAAGGCACTGAACCGCAAGTTTTAATGCAGTTCACAGGCGTCGCGTAGAGCAATATATCCGTCTTTTGGATACACTATCATCATGGTTGGAGTTGTGTGGGGAAAGTGATGTTAATCTCTTTCCCCCTTATCAATCTCTGGTCAGGTCTGCAACAAGATCCCATGTAATTAGGTTGAGTTGCCCTTACGTACGTATACCAGCATGACATTGTAGCAAAGTGCACTGTAGCAGACTATATCAGTGTCTCATTAAAATGTTGTTTTGTTTACAACAACATAATGCTATGGACTAAATACTGGAGTGGGCACTGATGTTTGGACTTGTTTGCCGACATCAAAGTCTGCTCAATCAATCTAATGAAGAGAGAGCGAACGCACACATCTGCTCGCTCACCCGCCTCCTATACCTTTGTCCTGGTTCTGCCAATTAGATGTCCCTTCTCAGAAACCTCCCACTCTAATCCCACGGATAATGAGGAAATATTATTCATTCATTACAATTGCTTCCAGATTCAAATTTGGTTTCATAACTGACCTATGGTTTATCAGAAAACTATTTGGAACAAGATTATGAGCTTTTTGGATGGAGGATGGCAGTCTCGGCGTCACATTGTGCACATTGAGGGCTCAAAGAGAATTTGAATTTGAATATAAATAAGTATTAAAATGGATTAAAATTCGATTGAGCAACACTGTTTTCAACTCTGATAATAAAAAGAACCAAAATAAGATATAAGAATTATTAAAATATGTTCAAATTAAATGCAGTTATTTTAAATTGTAATAACATTTCACAATATTACAGTTTTTACTTTATTTATGATTTTAAAAAAGGCCCTCTTTTTGAGTACAAGAAACTTCTTTCTTTTGGATATGTTAGATATGTTTGAAATGCCACCTATAGAAATTTGGGTAACGCATTAGATTACAGCCCGGAAAGTACTGCGTAATTAAAGCAATTTTACAGCGTAACCTTCGGTAATTATAGTGTACCTATAACGTACAATTACAATATAGCCTAAGTATAAGGGAACAATATTTTAAGTTTGGGGAATAAAGGGGTAACAACCAGGAGAATTAAACAATTATTTATATTGTAAGTATTATAGAACTAAGGGGTACTTATTCTACTATTATGATATAACAATCTTACATTTGTGATCAATTTAGCGAGAACATACACTGCGTTTTGAAATAATGGTGAACCAGTACATACTGTATAGGCTTTATAAATGCATAGATATGTACCCTGTAATTTTTAAAATGTAATCTTTTTAACAAAAGTGCACTGAAAACGAAAACTATTGCAACTTTTGCTTAAATATTGGGGAAAGATACTCTTGTTCCATGTATTACAGGGAAAGTGTGACATTGCGGGCTGTAAATTAAAGTGGTGCTTGTTACCCTCTTGTTCCATGTAGTTACAGAGTAAGAACAATAAAAATGCATACACAGAATATAATATCACTGACTCGGAAACCTTTATTTATTATACAAGCACCACTTACCCTGTAACCATATGAAACCAGATATATTTCCCAGTATTTAAAAAAATTGCAATAGTCTTAGCGTTTCTTGCCTTGAAACATGTTAGCCCAAACTTAAACGTCTGCACTTTTCCTATAAAAAAATAAATAAAATAAAAGTATAAATGCATAGATATGTAACCTGTAATTTTAAAAAAGCCTATACAGTATGTATTGGTACACAATTATTACAAAAAGGTACGCAGTGTATAGTTCTCGCTAAATTGCTCCCAAATGTAAGATTGTTGTATCATAATAGTAGAATAAGAACCCCTTCTATAATACTTACAGTATAATTATTTTTTTATTTCTCCTGGTTGTTACCCCTTTATTCCCCAAACTTTACATATTGTTCCCTTATACTTACATGCAAGTACTTTATAGGTACACTATAATTACCGAAAGTTACTCTGTAAATTCCTCTTAATTACACAGTACTTTCCGGGCTGTAATCTAAAGCGTTACCGAAATTTGTACGTCATCATAAAAAAAATTGTGGAACAAGTCGGAAGAACACTTTATTTCCCAGAATGCATCAGCTGTGTTGAATTTCTTTGAACAACAATTTAGAAAATTCCTCTTCCTGTTACTCCAATTCCAATTCAACTTCCTGTGATATGTTGCTAATTCAAATTCCCATTTATGATTTTGAAAAAGGTGCCAGTTCTTCGATTCTGATTTTCTCCACAACCCTGCAGGTCTGCATCCTGTATCTTCCCTCTTTCTCATGGCCCATTTGCTTGAGAATGAATGATGCATGTGGTGTGGTTTATGATGGTCCCTGGACTTCGAGATTTGAGTGTTGTTTACTGTGCCGGTGGCTTTCATCATCATCTTAACATGCAATAAATGATACGGTGTGTAGCCTATATAAAACGGTTACCAAAAGCAATGGGGTTTCCATAGTCACACCACACATTCCATATCATTACTGTTTATGGTCTACGGTCACAGTCTGTCCAAATATATTACACATACACACCTGCTGATGGAGAGGTGTGAAGGAAAAGACAGATGGTCGATGAGAGGTGTGCAAACACTGTACTTTCGCTGGTTTGGTGATGAAAGTGAGTAAAAAAGACAAACATCCAAAATGAAAGCCTAAGAGCTGGGCAAACAGAATTATGAGCTATAATAACATGCAGATGCTCTTGGATGTGATGACCGAATAAGAATAACTCACCTAACTCACCAAGTATTTCCATTACCTGTTCTCAACAGGTCACTCGCCAGTTTAGAAATAAAGCAAAAATGTTTTTTAAATGCATTTATTGGCTTTTATTTTAGGCCCCGGAAATCATTCAGGCCGTTAGACTGTTAACTGAAAGTGCGAATAAATCATTCAACTATTAAATGAAATGTTGGGTTGTCTGGGGAGAGAGATATTTATGATCTTGTGAACTCCTGTGTGGTTATATTATTGTCTTGTTTTATATCAGATGCATGCACAATATTTTCATTTAGCCTAATTAATTTGGTGTTCAGCCAAGAGTGTTATTTTTCTTCATGTATACCTTTTGAATAATATCAGCAGTCACACTTCACTACGACTGTTGTCTTTCATTAAAAGACTTTATTAGATAACATTCCTTTTCATTGACTGTATTCAATGAATCTCACTGCATACAGACAACTAAAAGTAAAAAATGAGGCAATGGCTGTCCTTCCTGATCTGTGGGAAAACATGAGGACAGGATCCATGTGTGCCGCCAAGTCCACCATGGAAAACATTTGCACTGCCAGGCATCAATGTATTACCGCTTTCTGTCAGTTGTCAACATCAAACGCAAAGCTTCGGTCTCACGGGAGAGAGGAGTCTGCAATCACTGCTTTTATCTCATGGAAACATGTTAACCGCCTTTTTGCCCTGTGTGGTTTCCAGGGTCCTGGAAAATGAGATTCTGGGATGAGGTAGCACACACTGAAAGTCATATTGACCATGAAAAAGAATGGAGATAGGCACCAATCTACAGCTACACAATTAGGGGTCAAACAGAATGCCAAGGCATGGCATAATATCATGAGGTGACACACATTATATTATATTATATTATATTATATTATATTATATTATATTATATTATATTATATTATATTATATTATATTATATTATATTATATTATATTATTAATATTTTTGAATGAAGTTTTTTTACTCTCGACAAGGTTGCATTTATTTCATTAAAAAATTAACATGGTGAAATATTATAATTTGAAATAACTTTTCTCTGTTTTTATATATTTTTTATTACTGTGATGGCAAAGCTGAATTTTCAGCAGCCTCTATTTCAGTCTTTAGTGTCATGTGATCCTTCAGAAATCATTTTAATATGCTGATTTGGTGCACAAGAAACATTTCTTATTCAGCCCAGCGTTGAATGATACTGCTTAAATGTTTTTTGTCGAAACCTGTTTTTGTTTGATTGTTTGATCAATACAAAGTTCAAAAGAACAGCATTTATTTGAAATAGACATCTTTTGTAACCTTATAAATGTCTTTACTGTTACTTTTAATACATTTATTGCATCCTTGCTGACAAAAATGTAAATTCTTTCAAATAAACAAAAAAATCTTACTGACCCCAAATTTTGAACTGTAGTGCTTTATGTGACAGCCAATACTTTATGTTATCATTTAGTTATTAATAATATAGTAAAATATAAACATTATAATAAAATAAAATGTAATTAAGGTAATCAGCCCAAATTTGATCGATGATAATGCAATATCATTCTCAACCACCAGAGGTCTTGAGGTAGCTCCTCAAACTAGAAAGAACACATGACTGCCATTGAAAATGACCTTGAAAACTTATTTCCAAACTACTATTTTTCACATTTTCAAACAGATAAAATCTTAGTAACTGAATTTTTTTTTTAAAGATTAATTTAATGGTCCCGATGGTGTAATTTCAACAGATATTTATTTAAGAAGTATGTGATTCATTATAAATCATCCAGGTGACCTCTTCAATTGAACAAACGACGGCATTCTCTTTTATAGTCAGCAGACCCAAGGAGTATTTGAAATGGAATGGACTTTTGAGACTTTAGGTGTGTCTGCTCACCAGGCCTTTGTCAAATTTATATGGTGGTTTTACGGCTTTACTGCAAGAGATGAAAGGAGTTATTTGGCAAGGATTCACACATTAGTGCCCTGCCTTATCACAGAGACAACCTGACCTTTGTCAAGTGTAACATATTCTTATGTAATTTCCTTACAGTGCTAAGAACAGAAAGAAAGCTCTGGGATTCCTGAGAATGACGTGTTACTGAGTATGGTTCATCGCAGGGATGTGAAAGCCGCACAATAGTTGCAGATTACCGGGGGTAAAACTAGGAGTGGAAAAGGGAGAGGCAGATCTCTGTGTGTAAGCTCTGCTGTGCTGTCGAAGGAATATTACACCATTTATACTGGAGAAACAGATTCAGCCTTGGGCTATATTCCTCTGTGTCATATATAGGCGAGAATGTGTACGTGACATCTCTCAGATTATTGAAGTGAGACTGTGTGTCTTTAAGAAAGCATGAGGAAGTTCACCACTGTCTGGTTGTTTTGAAATCTTGATTACAAAGAATGTGGCTTTAGATGAGCTATTTTTATGCTAAATATTTCAGATCTGCTTTATTTCAGAAAGGAATAGTTCTATAAGACAAAACACAAAGACAGAAAGAAGTTTTTGAAAGAAGTCTCTTATGCTGCATTTATTTGATCAAAAATACATTACATTAAATATTATTACAATTTAACTTATATTATTATATATTTTAAAATGTAATTTAATCCTCTGATAGCAAAACTGAATTTACAGCAGCCATTTCTCCAGTCTTCAGTATCACATGATCCTTCATTTAAACATGCTGATTTGGTGCTTAAATAGCTATCATCAATGTTGAAACCAGTTGCTTAAAGGGGACCTATTATGCCTTTTTTTTTTAAGTCTCAGGGTGTATCCACACCAGGAAAGTCCGATAGTTCACTTGCTTTGGTCCGGACCAAATCAAATGTTTTTTTTTTTTTTTTTTTGGTACGGTTGGCTTTCACACTGCTCTTTTTGCAAGTGAACCAACATTTGTAAACAAAACCACACGTATGCTAAGGTCGTCCATTCATTGGACAAGGATTCTCGAGTAGGGAAATCAGGAAGTGCAAAAAAAAGGCTCAGCATGGAGATATTTCGTACTGCAATATTTGTTCTTTTACTAATTTTGTGTTATGCTACATGGGCAGCTGTGCTACATGGGCATCTGCCCAAATGTTAATAAGGCAGCTCGTCTCTTCGAAGCTCCAGGTCAAACCACGACTCATTTTATCAAATGTAGTAGGCTACAACAGATCACTTTCCCATGACGCAACTCCGACTACGGAAGCCTGTTAACTCAAAGGCACAGTGCTTTCTTGCAATTGGGTCGGTTCATGTTCACACCGTAAAAGAACCGTACCAGAGTTCGTTTGGAACCGTACCGAGACCACCTCTTCAGCTGGGTCTCGGTTCGGTTGTTTGGTCCGCACCCGAGTTCGATTGCTGTATTCACACCTGCCCAAAAGGTCCGCACCAAGGGGGGAAACGAACTAGAGTTCGATTCAATCGAACCAAACAAGGCAGGTGTGAATACACCCTCAGTTAACCCCAGAATGTGTCTGTAAATACCCCACAGATAATTTATCATACCATGTTGTTGTGCCATTAAGTTGAAGCAAAAAAGCCTGTCTTCGTGCATGTATCTTTAAATGCAAATGAGCAACCCTGCTTTCCAGAAGAGGGCGGAACCTTTACAGCAAATACTCTTTCAAAAACTAACAACACATCTGTTTGGTTTTGATTATCATATTGCAGTCACGCTCACGTGACATTGCAGTTCTTTGTCATAATGAAAGTTATTATTTGCATGCGTTTTAAAGCCATATCAGTTTAAACTTCTGATATATGGTTTTCTGAGCACACACAACTGAAGCACGCGCACAGAAAGCTGGCTGTCAGACGGCGCAGGCTGTTGTCAAGTGAACGGCACATGAGCAGCGTGTATCTTTTTGGTGTGTATGTTAACCAATAAGTGCATTACCTACATATGCATTTACACTGGGAGCAGGAGCAACTCTGGAGCGTCAAGCATTACATCGGGTGAGCAGCAGTGAAGCGGGGGTTTCGGTGCTGAGTCTATTTTTGATGCGCTGCTCATGCTCGATTAAAGTGAAAGCACACTTTTGATGGACAAACTAAACATGATTTCACACAAAAAGTGCTCAAAATGCACAGAATAAGCATAGTGTGTTTTAACAAGAACTGGACTTTAGAAAAGAAAATGAAGAATCAAAAATATTTATATAAGATTTACACATTTAAACTTGTTTTTAAGTATTCACTTTGGGTGAAAGTATGGCGTATTATAAAAACTTAAGTAAACCAGAAAATATGATATATAAACCTTCTTTTAGTTTACACCGACAGATATAGGCACTACCCAAATCAAACACGATTTTTTTCCCCGCCAAATTTTCTGTCTTGTAAGCATGTGCACGCGGCAGATGACGTAAACACAAAGCTGACCTCATTTGTGTGCAGCAGTGGATGACACGAGGATTTTTTTGTTTGTTGTTTACCATTTACATGCGAGTGTTGTACACCTCCCCATGTTAAAAAATGTCAAGACTTTTAAGTTTTTAAATTACCAACTTCTAAAAACAAATTTATAATTGTCTTTGTAAAAAAAACTCCCCTGTATATGTTGCTTTAGAGTTGCTTCTGTGACGCTGAACAAAAGCTACCAGTGTAAATAATCTAGCGAGTATGCAGGTGCAGTGACAATATGATTATTCATAAGCTCAAGCTTGCGGTGTGAAACGGCCGTTAAACAAAGTTCTCTTTCATGTTTTATTGCATGCGCTAAAAACAGTCAAATACACACAAGGTTATTTGGTAATGGTTCCTTTTACAGTACAGTACTTACGTGTACTTATAGTGTACTTACCTAGAAAGTACTGGCTAATATAAGGTAAGTATGGGTTAGGGGTAGGTTTAGGGGTAGGTTCAGGGTTAGTACCTAGTTATTACCCAGTAATTGTAATTACTATAATAAGTACATAGTATGTACATGGGTAACAAGACTCTAAAAGGAAGCGTTGCCGGTTATTTCAAAAACACTCAATGTTCACTTTAAAGACAGTCAGTTCTGTCTGTGAACGTAAACAGCAGGGAAAGAAAGTGCATGTGTATATTAGATCTGTGTATTAAAGTGAACGCAAAATATGCTGATAATATGAGTTAAACAACAAAAGAAAAACAGAAAATCTCTCACTGCTCTTGATTGAATAACTAGAATAACAAAAATATATTTCATACTTGAATGTTGCTGTTAAATGCTCTAGCAAGGCGATAAACATGGCGGACAACCAAGGAACTTTTGGTACTTTGGTCACTCATTTTGCATAATAGGTCCCTTTTAATGTTGTTGTGGAAACCATAATACATTTTCATATGAATTGAAAGTTCAAAAGAACAGCATTTATTTGAAATATAAATCTTTTGTAAAAAATGCTTTTACTGTCACTTTTGATCAATTTAATGGACCCCTGCAGAATATAATATACTGACCCCAAAATATATCTATGGTCTTTTTTTGACTATTTTATTTTTTATTGCCCAACTGTTAACATTGATCTAAACTATAACACTGAAGCCTTAAACCTACGTTGAAACCTGCTCTTAGTGCAAATCTGGAAAATGAAAGAGACAAAGTAATACACACATACACACACACACACACATACACACACACACACACACACACACACACACACACGCACACATTCACAAACAAAGATCTGTGGCACAACAGCACATACAGATATACGTACAAGGCCCTCCCTTCATTCCCTTGCTTGTAAACAAAAGCTACGACTTCTGTATTTGAGGATGCAGAGAAGGATAAATATATTCAGTCATAAGATATATGTTTTGCTTCTAGGAGTGGTGATCACTTCTGGGAAACAAGAGTGCATTGTGATTCATGACACATTCATACGCTTATAATAGCACGGAGCAGTGTTTTTATCCGGTCCACCGATAATTAACTGAGAACAGCTCTGTGCTGCTGGGAACACCCTTGGTGTCCTTGAGCAAATGACTCTGCACACTGAATGCAGACACCTGCACAGCCGCTCACGAGAAGCAAACGCCAACCAGTGCAACAAGATGACTTGATAAATGTTGATGAAACATGCCCTCTGTGTCAAGCACAGACATTTCCATTTACACTTCATTTCCTGTGGGAATGCGCCATTGACTGTGATGTCTAAGCTTGTCCGGCAACTCTGATTTGTGTCTGTGCGCTGTCAATTATGCTTGAGTGACTCAGATGCCAGTGCTTCTTTGGGGATGCCCTTGCTGAGGATTACAGAGGAGATCCCTTTTGCCATTGTGATGGGAACTCCAGGTCACAGCTGATGTGATCACAAGCTTCTTAAAGGAAACATAAGCCAAGCCACTCTAACCTAGCCAGTAATCCATTTAACAAAATACAGAACAGATGCACCGCTCCTGACAAGACAATACACATGTTTAATATCACAAACAGGAGTTTCCCTTTATTTCTAGTGACTTTATAAGGAGCTAATGCTATTTTCTATATCCTACCCCTAAACTCAAGCCTCAAACAAGTCTTCCTGCATTTTGGCTTCCCACAATATAGATGACTTCAGATTTTTATGGTCCTTATGATGACATTTGGTCCTCCCTACAATATAGGCAAAAGCTGATTTCACACACGAATTGAACAGCCACAGGTCCTTGAATAACTAAGAAATCATCCCAGTTTACTTTAATAATCCATGTTTATTTAGGGCCAAAGAAGACCTACATACACGTGAACAATGACCATGTATATAATTTTCCAATTCTGGTTAAGACTTTACTCAGAAAAAGACTGTAAGTTGTGCTGCATTCAAGTAATATAGGACAGCAATTAATGTATTCTCAATTGTGTCTTTAACAATAACACCGAAATTTGTGATGGCTATGACGTTTCCTTTAATTTTTACAAAATGTTGAAGCACCGCCTTTCTCTAAAACGTCTACTACCCAGAATTACCGTTGTTTGGATATTAAAGGGGTTGTTCACCCAAATATGAAAATTCTGTCATCATTTACTCACCCTCAAGTTGTTCCAAACCTGAATGAGTTTCTTTCTTCTGTTCAACACAAAATACGTTATTTTGCAGAATGTTGGTAACCAAACAGTTGATGGTCCCAATTGACTTCCATAGTATGGAAAAAATATGGGGCCCACCAACTGTTTGGTTACTGGCAGTTT
The DNA here is from genome assembly GCF_029890125.1 of Rhinichthys klamathensis goyatoka. Lineage (NCBI taxonomy): Eukaryota > Metazoa > Chordata > Actinopteri > Cypriniformes > Leuciscidae > Rhinichthys > Rhinichthys klamathensis. Next base: position 5,632,374 of record NW_026606800.1, read on the forward strand.
TCAAAACATCTTCTTTTGTGTTCAGCAGAAGAAAGAAATACATACAGGTTTTGAGGGTAAGTAAAGTGTTTCCATGACCCAAAATTAATTATTGATAAAGGGATATGCCAGCTACTCAGATTTTGAGAAAGTGAAATTTTGTCCTCTAAATTATGGCAATCAGATTAATGCATTTACATAACACTTATATAATCAAAACATGAACAAATTCTCATTAATAGCTATTAGAATATTCTGTATTTTTTTCTTCCTTAACATTAACAAAATGTGTGATGGCCATGACGTTTGTTTTAATGTTTATCAAATGTCTTTCTTTCTACCATGCACTTTGTTTGGACATTAAGGTGTTTTCATGATCTAAAATTAACAATTAGTATAGGTATAGCCTATGCCAGCTGTACTCAGATTTCGATATTGATTTAAAGTATGGCAATCAAATGACACGTACTTGACACTTACAGTCAGTGGTGGAGTAGGCCTACTTATTAAAAGTACAAATAACCACAGACATATTTACTTTAGTAAAAGTAGAAGTACCACAATGACAACCATACTTAAGTAAAAAGTACCTGATTTTAAATGTAGCCTATAATATACTAATCCTAACCAAATTTATCATTCACACGCACCCAACACCACTTCTAAACCTACCCATGCGTATCCTATGCACGTAAAAAACTAATTTTCGCGTATAAATTGCACGATAAACACACTGCGTGCTATAGAGACGCATTTAGTGTGACCGGGTTGATATCATAGACTGTAAAAAATATACTGGTTGATATATATATCTATGGCAACCAAACTTTGGTGAGACAAACGTGCGACGAACGGAAGGTCAGGATGACGTTTTGGCAGGGGAAAAACTGATCAGAAAATGTAACGAAAATGTAACAGAACGTTGAAATGTAGTGGAGTAAAAAGTATAATAATTGCTGCAAAATTTAACGAAGTAAAAGTAAAAAGTATGCACTATTTATTCTACTTAAGTAAAGTACAGATACGTGAAAAATGTACTTAAGTAAAGAAGTATTTGTACTTGGTTACATTCCACCACTGCTTTCAAATGAAATGACCCATCATACCACTGATCAGCTCTACCAAACTTGGATGTCTTTTTCCAGTAATAAACAAACACTGTTAAGTTGTTTTGATTGATACTGTGAAGCAGCTTTCCCAGCCAACCCACCCATGTGGGGCCCAAAGGGGTTGTACTTGGGCTGATATCTGGGGCCCACCTGGGCTACCCAACTGGGACCCAGGTAATTTTGTCCTCAGTTTCCATGGAGGCCCCACATGTCAGGGTTCCTGCACACTTTTGAAAGTCAAATTTAAGGCTTTTTAAGACCTTTTTAAGACCTGAAGAAATCAAAATTAATACCATACATTAGGGCTGTGCAGTATTGATAAAAAAATATCTTGATATTTTCAACGTTTTGTTGATAATAATTAGATGATATTTTACTGATTGTGTTTTTGTGCTGGTGCCATGGCTGGTTTAGGTCTGTTGTTGACAGCTGACTCACGAAGATATTCATATTTTTCATATTCTATGCAGTGGTCAGTTCACAGCAGTGACAGAAATTAATATTTTAATTAAGGGGCAATATTTGCCACCTTAAATTGATTTTTTCAGGGGCATTTTCACCTATATATGGACATTTTTTCTAAACTTATTTAGAGTTATGCATCACCTTTAATGTCAAATACTATCATTCAAATTAAATTATACAGTAATTATACAATAATACTTAATTATATAATAATCATACAGTACCACTGTTACCAGTCAAATTAGATCATTCAATCAAAATCCATCTTTGCAGTGCAGAGGTGACAGAAGCAGCATCAGAAGTGGCATTAATATATTTACACTCCATTTACAACTGCATAAATAAAGCTATGAGATATATATTTTTAAATCAATATTCAATATTTAAATATGAAATGATTTCTAATTTTAACATTTTATTTAAAGGGCACTTTAAATATGAAACCGCAGCGGCAAATCACTGTCTTAATAAGTGAGTTGAGGGAGTCATTCATTCAACCGATTCGTTCAAACGGCTGATTCATTCGGGAAAGAAGCAAGTGATTCGTTCAAAACGCGGATATCAGTCAAGATTCAAGAAATCATCGCTGTGTTGCATTGAGGCTACGGTTTCATTTTGAAATTATAGTCGGCGAAATAAAGGGAAAACAAACAATATTGACAATATTGTGTCTAAAAAGTAACTCAATGTTAACTTATTGTTAATTTTACTGTTGTACAACATAAATATCACACTTGGAATTGTGCATGGGAAAACGGCACTCTTTCTGATGTGATATTCTAATATAAGAACATAATATGATATAAATATAAGACAAAAACTAATTTGGGGACATAACAGTTACACTGCACACATCACGCAGTGAAAGCACGAGAGACAAATGCGATGTCAGCTCGCAGTGCCTCGTACATCGTTAAAACAATGATTAATATCATAAAAGACAATACACATCGCACACCATACGCACATAAAGAATGAACTTACAACTGAACTGACATTTACGACCTTTCTTCTCCTTCTCTCCTCTCGCGTGCAGGAGACAGTTATGCTGCCGCGACTCGCGAGTGACGCGAAATGTCACGTGAACTAGCAAATCCACAAAGAAAGAATAATAAAGAAATAAAAATACGTACGCTAATTAGATAGTTTTAATTTGGAAATCTTTTAGATATGTCTAAGTCAAAGTGTCATCTAAAATTTAAGACCTTTCATAAGTAAAAATAAGACTTTATAAGACTTTTTATGGCCTTATATTTTAAAAATCTAATTTAAGACTTTTTAAGACTTTTTAAGGATCCGCGGGAACCCTGGGTTAGCCCAGATGGGTTGATGATGGGATCTTGATGGGCTCCATATCGGGCCCATATGGGTAACCTAGGTAGCTCCCATTTAGGGCCTACAGGAGTCTGCCCACATGGGTTGATGATGGGACCCAGATAGGTCTTATCTAGGGCTCTTATGGGCCACAACAGGTATATATATGGGCTACTATATTTGTTTGGGTTACCTTATTTTACAGTAAACCCCTAAATACAAACATTACATGTAATCCACTAAACTACACTAAAATGTTAAAGGTATTCAATGAACAGAAGCAGTAGTTCATGCTTTACTTTATTAAGCAAGTTATAATAACAATTTTAACATGACTATTAGAACATTGCACATTTACAACTTTATAAAACACAAGTATCAAAATGTTAACTATAAAAAAAGTTAAAGCTCCTGACAATTTCCAAAACAGCTTCTCACTCCTCTGTCGTCGCTCTCCCAACGGTCCTTTGAAAAGAGAAAATAAATGAATGAATCAACCATTATGCCACTTTTTTTAATTCCTTTTCACAGTTCAAACAGATGTGTCAGGTTAGCCTTTTGGTGCCCCACATCAAGTTTATCAAGATAAGGGGGTTTGCAAACCTGTCCTGGAACACCATCTGCACATATTGAATGCACAAAATGTACATTTTGACCCATTTTTACCTCTTTTGAAGTAATTTCAATATTCAAGTCATTAAATGTTCACTTTGTTGTTAAACCATTATGCTGCCTCATACGTCTGTCTAAAATCAGTTTTGTGAGGCACCTTAGTGTGTAAACGCTGCCTGCTAAGACATTGCCTGATAAGGCAGCAAGGCAATGAGTCAGCTGCCTAAGTTTTCGGATGCAGACTTTGTATGTCTCCCACATCTAATACACCTGATTCATCACATTAGCTCATTAGTAGAAACTGCTAGATCTGAAGTGGGTGTGCAGTGCTGAGGTTTCCCAGGACAAGTTTGAAAACCCCTGATTCAATATCTTTTGGCTACAATCATTCTTGTCTTTTTAAAGTTTGTATTTCCATATAAAAACAAGCATATCTTAAGACTTTTACCCATCTTGCTCTCCACCATGTGCCCTCGCAGTACGCTTTCTTCCCCAGTCCCTGGCACCGATTAGCCACTTTGACACTGCCTTTTCTGCGTCTCTTCTGGCAATTTGGTTTGTAAGGGCATTTTTTTTCAAGCCTCCTGAAAAATACATAAAAGAGCATTAGAGTGAGATTAAATTCCATATTTGAGCCCTTGCAGCAAAGCAGTTATCTCCACCTTGACATTTTTCACTCCACATCTGACACGATTTCTGTTCAGCAATCAACGATTGTTGTTATGCACTGGGCTAATGTTAGTTAGTTACCGAACTAAACTGCCAGTGTGAAAGCACCCTCAGTCACTTAGCCTGCGAATTCCTAGCGTAAACAAATAGGCGCTAACGTGTACAGTAGGCTACTTCAGTTGGCTTACTTGAAAAGTCTAGGGTGCTTTCACACTGGCAGTTTAGTTCGGAACGGAGCACTGTTTGCATGAAAAATCGCTAATGTGAACGCTGTCATGCGGACCCGGGTGCGCACTGGGGTACCGAACCCGAGACTGCCTGGAGGAGGCGCTCTGAGTTCGGTTGCACTTGATCCGTGCTGCGGTTCGCGTGAATGTGAAAGCAACACGGACTCGGCTACGCACTTGTTCAGGAAGTAAAGTGACCTGCGCATGCTTTTTAGCTGATTATGATGTATTTAGTTAAATAAAACACATTTAAGGGGTGATAGTGTTGATAATTTACCTTGGATAACAGCGAGAGTGAGTCCACCATGCCAACCTAAGGAAAAACAAGATTATCATTATGGGGGAGACAACACAAAAAAATTAACCTGAATAATCACAATTACATTTCCTCCCAAATCGTGCAGCCATAGGTTAATCGATGGCTATTTTACATCAGAAGTAGTAATCTATGTGTATTGTGTATCGAGTCATACACTAGATAGATACACAATACATACAATACAATACACTGACATTATGGATTCAGAAGGCAATAAAATCACGACTTACCCCTGTAAACGTTTAAAATACTGTACATGTGTGTTACCAAATCCATCAAAAGGAATTACTAATTATTTGAAACAGTATTCTAAAGTGTAACTATATTGGGTATCTTTTGTGCAGTTGTTTTTGAATTAGCACTAAATAAAGAAAGGAAAAAATAGCACAGGAATCCAAAGGGTTGCCGAGATGGTGTTAACCTGTTAACTGGCACCCCCCTTTTTTTTGCATAGACATAAAAATCACTATCCAAACTTAAATGGTTGTAATTCAGGAATGCTTTGGAATATAGACCTACGGCTGGTCTTGTTTTAAAGAAGACATTTTCCAGATTATTGTAGAAGTCCAGAAATTGTAAAAAATGAAACAGAAAAAAAGTTATATAAGTTTGAGTTTATGAAATTGTGTAATGTAAAAATATAATGATTAATATTTTATATAAAATATATATATTACAAAATATATTTTACTCTAAAACTGCAAGAAAAATAAAGTCAAATATCTGAACAAGTTGTATTCCAAATTTTAGGTTGATATCTCAAAAAATGAGCTTTCAGTAAGATTTTATTCGGGCGCAGTACCCAACTTTTTCACTAGGTGAACACCAGAATCCATTACTGCCCATATAAGGGCGCCTCCATTTTCATATGTTTTGAGTGATCTGAACCATGTATTTCCATAATTTTCATACAATTTATGAAGTAGACATCCTATTCAGAAGTAGTAGGGGTGGTTTGGCAGTATTTGATTTGAATTAAACCTCTAATAAATGCATAAAGACTACGTTATAGCGTTATAGCTCGCAGCCGCATTACAAATCGAGAATCCATAAATTTTTCTTTATATTTAAAACATTTTCAGACCTTTTTTTCTCATAAAATGGAATTGGTGTTATCTTTTGAACTCATGGCATGAAAACAAACTGAGGTTTCTACCAATCTTTCATGATTTTTCATGTTTATTGTTATTTCAAAATAAAGGCCTAAATACTCCTAATGAATATGAAATATTCTTGTTGCAAATTGATAAATTTCTGCTCCTCTGTAATATATTTTAGATAACAGCCACCAAATATGAAAACTAGAGATTTTAAGCTTTCAAATGATATATAGTTTGGCAATATTACTTTAGGTTTTTACTAAGATATTATTGTTTTAAACATGCAATGGCAAATGGGCCCGCCGGCTATTTTGTCTGTGACAAAATAGACATTTATTAAAGATTTATTTAAAATTAAACATCAAGAATGTAGCCTATATATTTAATTGAATGTGCACACTTTTAGAATAAAAGCTAAAATGGTCGCTGTATGACGCTGTTCTGTGATCACAATATAGACGGTAGCAGACAGATTAAACAGGCTTGTCGGGTAACGTTAATTAAATTCGAAATATTAATAAGTCCTGCTTTCATTTTGGGTGTTTAATGTGCACATCTTATAAAAATTAAGAAACTGCTGCCATTGTGGGATTTATATTGTAAAACAGTGGTACAATTTTTATGCTGGAGTCTCAACTCCAATCAACTTGTTATAATACACAGTTCAAATAGTATTTTTTCGACTATTTTTGACTGACAAGAAACCGGCGGCCGGAAACAACAACAGCTAAAATACGGTCAATCTTAATACTGGCGTTTCCATCATAATTATGCTTTTAAACAAAGGTCTGCCTCGGGTAGATTCACAAAAAGGCCCTAGGTTGCATTTTTTGGGAGAGTTGACCTTTAACAATTATAAGAAACTAAGAATATTACTTGCTATAATAGCGTGCAGAGCGCCAGAAATAAGGGAAAATGGCGCGATCTGAGGGAACTCGAAATTCTAACTGAAATTCTAACGTGACAATAAGCTTTTGGTTAACATTATGTTTTGAAAACAATGTATTTTAATTAACATTTCAGTTTTTAAAAGATTGTAGTTCTTACCTTGAATACAGCAAGAATCTCCTCCCGAAAATTACAGCAGAATGAGTGAGAGTGCAATGGCGCCCGCGCGGTTCAGGGCGTGGAGTGGGGGATGGGAATTGCTGAATGAAATCTCGCGAGATCCATCCTGCCAAAGATTTGTACACTTTCAAGTCTTTTTTTTTTCTTTTCTTTTTTTCTCTGTATCCGAAGTTTCTTGGTCGTTTTAATTTGCAAAAATTGGGTACAATTGCAATTGTGTTGGCATTTATAGATTTTTAATAGATTAAAGTCACATGTTAAAGTGTCAAAACAACAATACTTTCTTTTTCAAAGGTGCAGTGTAATCAATCTTTGGGATTGACTTTTTGCACTTGTCTTGGTAAACTGAATTAGTCCCCTTGTAGCCCATTTTTAACCCATGTACTCAATTTCCCATTAGTGAACCAACTAGGTCCCATATGGGGAGCCCACCTGGGTTTGCCCATGTTGGACCTACTTAGTTGACCCAAGTGGGCCCCAGATAAGATGCCCATTTTGAGCCCATGCCCACTCTGTACCCACGTAGCCCATGTGTAACCCATGTGGGCCCCCCACATACACGTGTTTGCTCAATCTGTATTGTGAAAAGCGCCATATAAATATATTTGACTTGACTTGACTATTTGACTTACATAAGCTATTGCAAAATATGACCAAATTCTCATTATTTGCAGAATATTCTGCATGTAAACAGTCATTGATGCAGACAACCGAGTCTCATTTACCACTTACAGTTTTTTCCCCTTTAACATGTTTCATGGAGGCAGGTTAAACAGGTCACTGTGAAATTTGATGTTGAAATAAGGCACGTCTTGTGCAATAGTTCATAGATGATAACATATACGTCTTGGTAGATAAATAAATATAAATCTGTAATTTAATAGCAACTCCACTTACATTATGAAAGGGCATTTCAAACTGAAATATTGAGCAATTCAAGTAGACCTAATAATGTCCCTGCGCGTTCTCGCCGTGCCCTGATGCATCAAACTGCAGGAACACAAGACATCTGTCGCGGTTTGGAGTCAGAGGAGCTCGTTCTGGAGAAATTTCACCAAGGGAGTTCCCCTCTCCAATCAAGACAAGGAAAGAGGCCGGGCGGGTAGTCTCGGTCAACCCCACTCCCCCCTCCCTCCCCCCCTGCAGCTTCACGGGGACGCGCGCTGGGGGATCCGATGACGTCACAATCACACTGACACACGCGCGCGCAGATTCTCTCTCTACATCTCCCTCTCTCCCGTGTCTATTCTGGGAAGCGACGCTAGGAATAACCCCGTCTACCCCCCCCCCCCCCCCCCCGCCCCCCCCGAAGCGGACTAACTCACTTTCATCTCTTCCTGAAGCAAAGAGCACCACATTGCACTCCAACACCTGCGTCTGCAGCATTGTAGTTGTGTCACAATTCGAGTTTAACTGATATTTTGTGTCAGCCTGGAAGCGACAGTGGCGTTTGACACTCTTCTGGAATGTTGTGGGCGGATTTGAAAACGTTTTACCGGTAAGTGCTAGTACACCTTGTTCTTACCCTATGTCAGGGAGTGACAATTCTTTTGAAAGCGTGATTAAGTAAAATGCCTTGCGGACGGGTCTCCTCCGGTTATTGGGACATGTGGGGAATACCCAGTTTGCTTGGTTTGCAGATAGGGAATATTGCGTAATATTCTAAGGAATTTGCTCGGCTGGTGCGAAAAGCGAAATAAATCTCTATCCTAAGAGCGACTGTCATTAATGTTGAAGGGTCTGTGCTGTTTGTGTTGTTGTAGAGCGTTGGTTTTTTCAGCATGGGTAATGTTGTGATCTGTATTTTCATGTACACACCGCCAGTGCGCGTGTATGTGTATGAGCAGAAGAGAAGGTGGGTGGGACTTTGGCTCGTTCCGGGAATGTTCCATGACGCGCTCGCAGTCAGTGAAGGGCCCTTTTAGGGAGACTCTCGATGTGCGATTGTTGCTGAAGTCAGGTTGCACTTGCTATAAAGGACCATGTTGTGATATGATAGAACAATTAGCCTACTACATTACATACAATGTCTTTAATTTACATGTAATTAGAGAAGTTAAATAATTAAAGGGATGCTAAAGTATATATGAAGAGAAGACCTCCGATGCAAAAGCCTCTAAAAGCCACCTCTGTCAAAAATGAGATAATAATATTGAGTGAATGCTCTCCGCACATATACATGATTAACTAACTGTATTTTTTTATGTACATTTCTGAAATGCACTTTCTGTAAAGCTGCTTTGAAACAATATGTATTGTGAAAAGCGCTATACAAATAAATTTGAATTGAAATTTGAATTGAACATAGTATACGCTCATCAAATACTTTCACTTCAAACTCACTAAATCCCAGACTCAGCCCATTCAGAAATGCCGGTACTTGGGTAGAAACCTATACATAGGAGCCTGATAAAAATGTTAATATTAAACAAAGATTTTAGACGGACTTAGAGGCTTTTGCATCTGAAGTCTTCATATATATATATATATACACTCACCGGCCACTTTATTAGGTACCCCATGCTAGTAACGGGTTGGACCCCCTTTTGCCTTCAGAACTGCCTCAATTCTTCGTGGCATAGATTCAACAAGGTGCTGGAAGCATTCCTCAGGGAGTTTGGTCCATATTGACATGATGGCATCACACAGTTGCCGCAGATTTGTCGGCTGCACATCCATGATGCGAATCTCCCGTTCCACCACATCCCAAAGATGCTCTATTGGGTTGAGATCTGGTGACTGTGGAGGCCATTTTAGTACAGTGAACTCATTGTCATGTTCAAGAAACCAATTTGAAATGATTAGAGCTTTGTGACATGGTGGAAGTAGCCATCAGAGGATGGGTACATGGTGGCCATAAAGGGATGGACATGGTCAGAAACAATGCTCAGGTAGGCCGTGGCATTTAAACGATGCCCAATTGGCACTAAGGGGCCTAAAGTGTGCCAGGAAAACATCCCCCACACCATTACACCACCACCACCAGCCTGCACAGTGGTAACAAGGCATGATGGTTCCATGTTCTCATTCTGTTTACGCCAAATTCTGACTCTAACATCTGAATGTCTCAACAGAAATCGAGACTCATCAGACCAGGCAACATTTTTCCAGTCTTCAACTGTTCAATTTTGGTGAGCTCTTGCAAATTGTAGCCTCTTTTTCCTATTTGTAGTGGAGATGAGTGGTACCCAGTGGAGTCTTCTGCTGTTGTAGCCCATCCGCCTCAAGGTTGTGCGTGTTGTGGCTTCACAAATGCTTTGCTGCATACCTCGGTTGTAACGAGTGGTTATTTCAGTCACTGTTGCCCTTCTATCAGCTCGAACCAGTCTGGCCATTCTCCTCTGACCTCTGGCATCAACAAGGCATTTCCGCCCACAGAACTGCCGCTCACTGGATGTTTTTTCTTTTTCGGACCATTCTCTGTAAACCCTAGAGATGGTTGTGCGTGAAAATCCCAGTAGATTAGCAGTTTCTGAAATACTCAGACCAGCCCTTCTGGCACCAACAATCATGCCACGTTCAAAGTCACTCAAATCAACTTTCTTCCCCATACTGATGCTCGGTTTGAACTGCAGGAGATTGTCTTGACCATGTCTACATGCCTAAATGCACTGAGTTGCCGCCATGTGATTGGCTGCTTAGAAATTAAGTGTTAACGAGCAGTTGGACAGGTGTACCTAATAAAGTGGCCGGTGAGTGTATATATATATATATATATATATATATATATATATATATATTATACACTCATACGTACGTACATGTACATACACACACACGCACACATGTATATATGTCCTTATTCATATATGTGTGCTGGGCAACGATTAATCGCGATTAATCGCATCCAAAATAAAAGTTTGTGTTTACATAACATATGTGTGTGTAGCTACTATAATTATTTAGTATAAATACACACACATGCATGTATATATTTAAGAAAAAATTGTTATTTATATATAAAATATTATATTTATATGTAATATAAATTATATATAAATATATATACTGTATATACATGCAAATATGTCTTATACATGCATGTGTGTGTATTTATATACAATTATAAAATAGTTATACACATACACACATATTAAAGGCATAGGCAGTAAGGTTATGTAACAGCGAGAATCATCAGCATCATAGCAAGCGCAGAAGTAAAGCTGGGTCAAGGGTGTAGCTAAGTATTTACAGCCCATCAGGCAAATTAGTTTATTTGACTATGCCAAACAGATGAGCCAATGCCCTTTGCTCTGGCTTGATATATATGTCCAGGGTAAATGCATAAACACACCCACAGTATCTCTTCCTGACACTGACATATGATACATAAACATCATTTTGTTTTCCATCACCTGGGTTCTATCCATCAAGAAGCAACAGACAGAGTTGGAGGTTTGACAAATGTCCTTACGCATTTTTTCCACAACAGAATCAATCACATTGATTCCATGTTGAGCTTTGACACATCTAGGCTTTCTGGCAATTTGTTTGTAATTGTTTCTGTTGGAAAGTCACTTTTAAAGGTAAAGTGACCCACCTTTATGTTCTCACTTTAAACACACGCATACACGCACACATTTATGATTCACCTCTAGAAATGGCTTTCATTCCGTAATCCCAACATAAACAAATGGGTTCCTGGAAGCAGAGAAGCATATTCATAGGCTTCAAATTCTTAAGTGCCAAATTTGAATAAGCGTTCTTTGTGACGGCCTGTTCCTCTGTGCCATTAAATGCATTAAATGCAGAGAACCATCAGCACAATTTTAGGAAGGTAAAGGTCACTCTTCTACACTTACTCAAACCACAGCAGTGTCAATTGTTACAGAGGGCACTGCTTTCATGTCTTTTAGAGCTCATACCATTTTGAAGGAACAAACTGCACACTTTAATTGTATTTACAATTTAGCAGATATGAATATATGAATAAATATATGAATAAATGAAAAATAAAATACATTATTTAGTAAAATACAATATTTGGGACAGAGTGTAAGCATATTTGTCTAACATAATTCTGTATTGTTAGCTAAGCAGAATCATAAATATTTCAATTCTGGAGTCACCATTGTCCTGTTCTTGGGGGAGAAGGAAAACGGCCAAACCTATTATATTCCTGATAAAATACCAAATTTACCATTTTAATCACCAGTACTTTTTGTTAACTGTTATCATATTTCTTAATTATACGAAAAATATATCCATTTTTAACTCTATTTTGGCTTTGTTTGAGATCAGTATCATGTATCGAACCAAATCCTGACATAAATGTATTGTTACACCCCTAATTTAAGGTAGGCCTACATTTAATCGCTTGAAGTGAACTCATGACCTTGGGGTTGTTTGAGCTACAAGAAAACTGGCATGCACCAGTTGTGGTTAAATGCTGAATTGTGCAGTGAGCCACTGTTGTTTTCTGTTTGCATGATGAGGGGAAGGATTTGTTCTCATGGTGCTGGTATGGAAGGAAACAGTTGAGGCGTATCACCGCTTACACAGTGTGACAGAATGGATGCCTGCATCTGGGCTGTGCTTTTCCACCTGTTGCCTTAGGTTACATAATTGCATTTCTTGTTGAAAATACAAGGTTAAGAAGTAAGATAGCAATCTGGGGTGGCCACGTACTTGGGGGCCGATTCCTTATCGAGGGCAATCAGAGATGAGTGATGTGTGGATGCGCTTCTTTTAATGTGGTTTTAACAGTTAGTACAGCATACATACAGCCAATACTCACTATTTCATGGCAGTATTAAAACACTAGATCTAGCCCTCTAACTCGCATTGCAGTGTTAAATTGAATCTGGTAAGGATGCTGGGAAGAATCTGCATATGTGTGTTGTAATCCCGAGGTCGTCTTGAGAGTGTCGAGATGAGCCGGCGTCTGTGTTGACACCCCGCCAGAGTGAGAATGCTTCACGTGACGTCCTCGCTCGCTTCAGCTGCACACAACAGGAAATACTCACGGCCTCCCCTCCTTCCTGCTTTGAAAAAGAGGTAGTCTCTTGCTCGCGCTCACTCTCCTGCCCTTCTTTTCTTTCGTTTTGAGCAGCACCACCAGGGCAAGGCGAGACCTATTTTAATGCCTGCAGCCATTGCCCGTGTGCCTTCGCCGTGGTTGACGCCTCCTCCGGACCGTCCGGCCAATCAGAGTGTAGCTGCTTACGCCGAAGAAACTTGATCGTTTTTTTCACTCTTTTGCTCCTTTCTCTGAGCAAGTGAAGGTAGCAAGAGTGGGAGCAACCAAAGAGTGTGCGAAAGAGGAGGAGGGAGAGAGAGAGAGAGAGAGAGAGAGAGAGAGAGACAGGGAGTGAGGGAGAGCGAGAAGGCTGCAGACAGCGGTAGGGAAATAGCTTCTCGCACAGAAAGTGAGCGAATGGTGATTGTACGAGCTTGCACGATTGCCACAGCAGAGAGGAAGGAGGTTTGGAGCCCTTGAGGATCTGAAGGATGCCATGCCATGTCGGGTGAGCAACTGACCTGGGCAGGGGGAGATAGTAGATAGGTAGATAGGAGCGGTGGAAAAAAATGAGAATAAAAGTAAAGAAAAGCTGGTTGTGTTGTGGATCGTGGTTTTGTGCTGCTTTGCTGCTTGTTTTTAACTCCTATATGGAGTCTGGATGAAGTGACAGCTGGCTAGCGGGCATTGGCAGGGGATCTGACCCATGATGGACACATTCGCACAAGTTTAGTGGCTTACGGGAACAAGTTTTTAACCCACTGTCATACCTTTGCTGATAATGTGTAGTGTTAAAATACAAAATATCTTACTTGATTATTGATAACTTATGCACTAGAGATGACATGGCATAATGAATATTGCTGTACATATTTTTTGTCGGTATGTGTGTGTGTACTTTAATAAAAAACAGTTTTGCATGCACTAATGACATTATCTATTTCTGAACAGGGTGTGTGAGGAGGGTGTGTACCTGGATTAGATTCCCGGGACCGTCAGGAGAAGAAAACCAAACACTGGGTACAGTATGTTTGAGATATGTTATGTTTAAGACTGTGCCAACAAACATGTCGATTTGCATAAATTAGCACAGGTGTTTATGCTATGCTCATAGCTGTATCAATCAGAAGTTCATAAAGTGGCGACGTCATCAGTTTCTGTGTATTTGGTAAAGCATCCCCTGAAACGCTTGTGTAAGGGTGTATGACTTGAAACCTATCACACTTTTTTAAACTGCAGTTTCCGAGCTTTGTTAATAGGACTGAATAATTAATATGCAGGTAATTGAGTTGGGCTAATTATTCATTATAAGAATGATGAATATCATCGCAACAGACTGATTTAGGAAGTATTTCTCGGCTCTCATTATTTTCAGTCACTTTTGATGAACCTGTATTCAACTTTTTCAGGGATGAGTTTAAGATAACAGAGAATGAATTAGTTGGACTAGAATCTGAAAGAGGAACTGAAAATAGTAAAAGTAGAATGCATTTTCTAATATATTCTTGAATTTAGTCATCTTCAGTGCATGGATTGTTTTAGCGGAGGTTTTTGAGGTAGGCCTGATAGACTGTATTTGTCCTGTTGTGTGCCACTCTTTGTGTAGGCCAGACCTCTTCTGTTTTTCTTTCTTTCAGTCTCCCTCGACCATATGCTCTGTATACAAAGAGCTGTTTGTGACTGTACATAATTTGCACCATAAAAATAGATGTATAAAATGTTGATAACCATCAGGCAACACACAAGCCTGTCAGTGGATCAACAAAATTGAGGCACCAGCTTCACTGAGCAAATTGTACAAGAGTGTGTATAAAGGTAAATTGAACGTGTGTTGGTTGATTCAGGGTGTGGTGAAGTCATGTCTGTTATAGTGTGTGTTTGTCGGTGTGAAGCTCGTGGTTAGCACCGGGCCGTAGGTAGTGTGAACTGTTGTGTCTGTCTGAACCGGAGTATTGTGGGTGGCGAATGTTGATCCATGCCTGAAGCAATCCAGTGATGTAACCACAGTTTGCTCGAGGCGGTGGAAAAGGCAAGCCGTTGGACTTTTCTGTTTGTGTTTAGTCTGTAAAGTTCAGGTTATGTTGAGCAACAATTTTAAATAGTTTGATCGATAGGCTGAGAGGTTTTGTCATGCTGATGTGTATCACTGTGGGTTAAATGCCATTTGATTGTTCTTGACTCCAATTCGCTAGAAGTGTTGTGATGCTTTTTGCTGATTTGAGTTGACGGCAAAGGGCCCTCTGGTTATCATTCGCTGTGCTAATTGGAAAAACATGCTGCCTCTGGAAGAGAGACAGCTGTACGACAGTAAGGCATTCATATGTCCTCTTCTGAGTGGCAAATGCTCTTACCCTTGTTTACCTCAGGGAGCGTGAGCGTGGTGGGCATTAAGAGGTCAAAAGGTCATTCTGCCAATCCTCTTTGAGTGAGGGGTTGGGTTATATTTGGGTCAAAATGATAAAGGTGATGAGTGGAACTTTGGTATTGGTGCTTTTGTGTATGGAAAATACTTTTTATGCTCTAAAATGCAACCTGTTGAAGTGAATCATCATGCCAGATAATATGTTAACTTGAACATTGGTATGCTGAGTATGACTACCTGTAGTGTAGATATTGATACAGATCTCCTGAGCTCTTTGATTCTATGTCTGTCATGACAACTCTCGGAGTGATTGGCATGGTAATGGGTATGACAATGTTGTATGTTTGGTCTTGGCGGAATAGATCTGCTACACTGCCGCTGCTGCTTTTATTGCTGCTGTAGGTTATTGCTGCTGCTGCTGCGGCAGAGCAAGTACAGGACTTGCTACTGCCAATACATACACGACACGCCGCTGTGAGCAAGTAAGACATGCTGCTGTGCTGCTGTACAATATAGTGTACATGAATTACCCGCAGCAGATCTATACAGATGGAGCTGGGGAAGGCGGAGGGTTTTTGAAAGCGCACTGCACTGCTAAGGCAAATGCTACCCAAGTATTTGAAGGTTGAGTATGCAGCTCATTGGCTGCTGATATGGCAGGAACCAATCAGCTGCGTCCTATAGATAACGATGTGACAAGTCAGTAACTTGTCTTTTTGAACTCAAGTGATTAACCGGCTCAAGTGATTAATTTGTTTCGGGATTCAGGCCACATTGGTCATGCTGTATTTTTCTGATTCACTAAAAAGTACCGACTCGTAGAGTCATTTGGTTGTGTGAATCAGACTACTCTGGTCACACTGTATGTTTGTTTTGTGTGAAGCCCCAGGACATCTCAATAGAAAGATGTTTTTATTGACAATATTTATATGTAGTCTTTTCATTTCAAATTTACAGCACACTGTACATTTAATGATATAACTAATATTATCTCCGGTGTTTTATGATGAAATTCTGACCCATTATTCAGCCCATTATTGTCATCAGCACGTTGTCTTTGGCATTTTAGTGTGTTACTAAAATGACTTTTGGTGTAGTAAATAATGCATTTTGAAAATGCCTAAAATGTTTTTTATATCACATTTTTTGTGACATTATTGCCACCCATGAATACCGGTTGAACTTTTAACCAGCACGAACATGATGTCATTCACTAAGGTCAGCAACAGTCCAGTAATAACAGCAATAAGTCAGGACTGAGTAATGCTTCTCACCTTCTCAGCTTTCCAGCTCAATGTGGCTGGCGATGGAGGATTTTTGTTATGGATTATATCGTTCATAAAATGGTCATGGTCAGGGCATTTCCTGACCTGTGTGTGTATAAGTAGATGTTTGTCCCTATAGTGCATGACACTTTTCACCCTATTAAGGGGCTGTCAGGTCAGGCATCTTACATCCCAGGCAAAAAGGTCAAAGCTGCCAATGCAATGACCACAGTCCTCTGGAGAGAGACATGCTTCCTGTCTTACAGTTCTTTAATGTTAAGCCTCTGATTGCTGCCAACTCAGAGCGCAAGCTGTTTAAAATCTCTCTGAATAGTCGTCAAATGTACATTCTCTCCCAAACAGGGAGAAAGCAATAAACAACTGAATGAAATCGTGCATGGAGAGTGACTCTGAGAGTGACTGACTGTTCAAATCTGTGCAAAAACATTTGCAAGCCAAGTTTCAAGTTTCAGATTCTTAAAATGCAATTTTCTGTATTTTAAGGAATATTCCCTGTTTACTTCCATGTTGGGCTGCACAATTTGGGGTGCATACATTTTAGGGCTGCACGAAACTGGAAAAAACTGACATTGCGATATTTATATTTTCTGTGACATACGTAAATTTCAATATGAAAACAGATGACTTGAATAGCTTTATTTGGAAAGAATTAATCATTTTAGAATGATTGAGGTGATTTTGTAGGGGAGTGAATCTGAAAATAAACAAACTACAAGCATTAGATAAAGACAATAGAACAAAAATACAGTGCTTTATGTTTTTCAGGTCAAGTCTAACAGTATCCAGTTACAGAATTTGAATAATCAAATGCAAATAACACTGCACTGTCTGCACTGTATAAATAAAATATAATTAATCTTTGTTAAAGCTACAAAAATGACACAGTCAGCAGCGGGTATATTAGGCTGCTGTCACTTTAAAAGCTAATGCACAAATCCAATACAATGATACGTATACATTTTATTTTTCAATTGTTTTCTGTTCACATAAGCCATATGTGACTGTGTTTACTAGTATGCTTGCCGAGGCTGGTATTTTAACAGTGTTGTGCTTGTATGTGTCTGTTCAAGCTCAAACAGAGGTGGGTGAGAAGTGTGTGTGCACAGAAAATGGGGTGCAAGCTCGAAATGAGTTCTCTTTCGCATCTTCTTGTGCTCGAATGGCTTAAAATCGCTTGAATGTTTAAACTGACAGATCCTAAAACACGTGCAAATGATAAACTTTCACTCTATGATGGTTAAACTTTGCAATTAATCCGATAATCACGTGCCTGGTCCGTACGGATCACAGATCAACTACGATTCACTTGACATCGCACATACTGCGATGCGACAATCACGGATGCGCACATCGCAATATCGATGCTAAAATGATTTATTGCGCAGCCCTAAACAAAACAATTTATTTGATTAAATTGCAGATTATTGCGATTTTGGTTTTACTTATGCCTCACAAGAACTCATATTCTTGCTTTTTTAAGATAATACATTTTATCATGGACATACATTTTTCTGGTACACAAAACATGATGGCACCAATGCTGTCGATTTGAGCCCAGCTAGTATCAAACCTTAAATTTCTTTTAAAAATATGCTTTTTTGAGTATGCACTATGAAATAAACTCCATAAATCAGACGTAGTGTGATGGTAGTACAGCATAATTTACCCAGATGCACTGCCTGTTTACAGTTCCTTTATGCTATCTGATATTACTTAAATCCTTCCTTGATACATTTAGTCGTCCATTAGCCCTTAAGTGGAGGAGGTGGTCTATGAGCGATTGACTTAGTAAAACACACAGCATGGCAAAAACACTATGCATGATGATTATACGAATATTTCCCTGTCAGCAGTTGCATGTAATATGCTAATGGTGGATCTTGCTCATCAGAAGAACACAAACCTCCTTGATATACAACACTGAGATGACTGTTTATGATATGAACAACAGCAGGGGTTCCAGGTCACGCCGACGGCTCGAGGTTGAGGAAAACGAGAGCTATTGGTCAGCCCGCCGCTTTTGTGTGAATCCCGATGAAGACAATGCACAAAAGCCCCCTAAAGCAGAAACACATACTTTGTTACTATGGGAACCTACCAGAACTGTGCTTTGTCCTTGATGGAATCAGATGGATAGAGAAGCTGTATTAGTGGAGCTTAGAAGAGAGAGGAACAGACAGAGAAAGGATGAATGATACAGTACATCTTCCTTCGAGTGAATTTCAGCACGGTGGGGAGACGCTTGACCCTCAACCCTTGCTCTGATTGATCTGTCTGTATTGATTCAGTACATTAAGAATTTATTATGCTGCTAGAAGTGTCACTAGATTACATGAGCTCTTTGCTGACTAATTAGGTAACAGTAAAAAATGACAACAGTGTATCGGCGAAAGGTTCTACACACACATACACATGTAAAGAATGAAGCACATGCCGCACAGGGACCAAAACCAGTCTCATCTTTCCCAAGCAGAACAATAGTAAGTGCAGGTGTTTCATCTGATCAGAAATAGAGCACCCACCCACCCACACACACATACAGTTATTCAAAGACACACGGAAACTTGTACGTACGCATCAACGATCACACACATACAGTCTCATTCACCTAAACCGTTTACGAGTAACCACGTATGGAGCGCACCTTTCTCTAACAGACAATGTTACATTAGATACAGTGTCTGTGGGTCGGAAAATAGGTTAACGGAGTTGTTACCCAAAAATGAAAATTCTGTCATCATTTATTCACCCTCATGTCGTTCCAAACCTCTATGGCTTATGTCTTCCATGGACTGCAAAAGGAGATTTTTTTTTTTACTAATGTCTTGGTCACTCTCTTTTCAACTGAAAGGAATGAGGAGCTTTCAAGCTTCGACAAAGGACCATAACTATCAGAAAATATCATAAATGTAGTCCATACAACTTGTGTACTATATTAGAGAGTCTAGAGTCTATGGGACTGAAATTTAAATTGTTATTCACTGATCTTTCTTCCAATCCAGTGGGTCTGCTACAAATTGATTATTGAGATAGTGAGTAAGAAAGTCTGATTCATGAACGAATCTGGTTTTGGGATCTGGATAAACCAATCAATTGAAAAAGATTTGATTCAAACGAATCGTTTGTTAATGAATCGTTTGTTCAGTGATTTTTCTCTCATAAAGTCTTGCATAATCTTGGGCAGATGTGAAGTTTTTTCAGTTAATAACAATTTTCAAATAGCTCTTCACACAAATTGTATTGCTTTACTTGTTATGTAGCGCATTTGTCGTATGGACCACTTTTATGATTGTTCAAATTCTGGACCCCATTCACCTTTACTGTATTGAAAGAATATTTATAAATGATTAAAATGCCTTTTGTGTTGCAGTGAAGACAGACAATTATACAGGATGACATGAGTGTGCGTGAATGATGACAGAATTTTCTATCCCTAGGACTATCCCTTTAAATAACTGTATTTTGGGCCCTGTTTTACTGCCAGGCTGTACAGTAGACATTCAGCACCGCACAGCCCCTCAGTTGTTCTATTCTTCCTCATGCCACTTCCAGATAACAGAGCATTTGAATTTGAATAGCCCAGGATTGGACAACAAGCGTGCGCGCTGCTGTTTCCTGTAGCCGGGCAGAGACAAGGCGAGCGGCGTGTGTCCGTAGGCAAAGCACATGGAAAGCAGCGAGAGAGTGAGCAGGAACTGTCCTGCCTTGCTCTCCCACACACCGCGCCGCACACTATATTCGGCGTGCTGGCAGAGAGCTGAAATACGCCCTCCTTTCGTTTCCTTCTCTTTGTCAATGCAAATCGCACACCGTCCAAAAGCTGCACAGCTGCAACGGAGCACGCTTCCTGTTTGACAAGGTGCATGCGTGAGCTTCTGCAGAGGTGGAGGGATGCGTGCTGGAGATGAAGCCGGGCCTGTGGTTTTCATGCCCACTCGGTTGCCACATGCAAGTGCGTGTGCGGGCGCTCAGCTGTCTCGATAAGGTCAGATGGCGATGCTGTTTCTGGCGTGGTATTGCATCACAGTAAGAGACCCATTACATTTGCGGCAGTTTCACGAGTTGAACCCCGGGTTCTAGTGATGCATATCTCCCTATCTCGCAGACTCCCCTGTGCACTGCTATCTCTCCCCGGATGTGTGTGGAGTCAAAGGCGGACAAAGAAGCACTTATATGACACCTCTTTGACTTAATCCTCTATTTTAATCATGCTTAATCTAGTAACCCAGCATCTGCAGATGACCAGCAGAATGCGTCGCTAATTTGCATGAAAATCCGTCATTAGATTACTAACATCATTACATTACTAATACCCAGTATGCAGATTACTAGAAGGATGATGATAGCACCAGATGGCAATGAAATCAGAGACCGTAAGAT
This sequence comes from Rhinichthys klamathensis goyatoka, assembly GCF_029890125.1. Classification (NCBI taxonomy): domain Eukaryota; kingdom Metazoa; phylum Chordata; class Actinopteri; order Cypriniformes; family Leuciscidae; genus Rhinichthys; species Rhinichthys klamathensis. The sequence goes on from NW_026606800.1 coordinate 5,653,223, forward strand.
AATTGTTTTATTTCTTCACACATTCAGTTTTAAATATATGGATTTTTTTATTTTATTTGAATATTTCCATTGAGGTTCACTTATAATGTTAATAAAGTTTGTTGTTGCGCATCAAATACAAATACATATCTGGAAAAATTATTTTTCAACCCTCATTCTGACCCTCTGTCTGGAATAAACCCTTTTTGAGGGTTTCAGTATCCGGTCACTGTTATGATTGGCTAACGTCATTGAATTGAAAAAAGTATCAACGCCCACTCGCTATTGCACATGAGAAAATGTTTTGAAAACATTATCCATATAATATAATGAGGATGTTGTTGTAAATATGCAAGATATTGTAATGGTAAAAATACCTCTTATATGTCAAAAGGTCAAGGAAAATTGTATTTCTCACGTCATGAACACAGTTGGTTTACTTTAAGATCCCAGGCTTTTTTAGTTTTTACCCTTTTCTCAATTTTTGTTGTTGTTGATCACATATTCCTGGATGTAGGAATAAGTTTATGTATTATCATATTACTGGCTAATACATTCATCGACTGTTATTATTGCTCATTATAATGACTTTTTGGCAGTGGTTTGTCAGAAAGCTGGAGAAAATAGGAAACCCTGATTGGGGGTTATTCAAGGAGAGCTCTGTTTTCACTCTCTATTTTCCTGTGGTGCTTGTTGAGCAGGTGGTGAGCTGAGCTCGGTAGGATTGGTTGGCAGAGGCTGTTTGTTGAGTTGGTGAGGTGGCAGCTGCGTTGAGCACCGAGCAAAAAGTAGCGCTTTCCTCCCTCCCCGCCTCACTTTCAGCACACCCACGTGCCACCCGCATGCCGAAAAGAGCTGCTCTCGCCCCACTCTCACTGCGACGGGATGAGGGTGTAGCGAGGGGGTGGTGGTGTTGCAATCAGTGCAACGGAGTAATGAAGAAAGATTTCAGTATAGATCAATGTCGTTAATTTTTTTTTGTTTTGTCAATGATAACGAAGACATAAAAACTGCACATTTTAATTAAACAATTTAACCTATTGTTTTCAAAAAATATAAAAAATACTAGATATTAACTGCACCAATGTTTCATTTGTTAAAATATATATATACCGGTATATATATTTTAATATTTTGTTTACATTTTTTTTTTGTAAACTAAAGCATTATTTTTCTTTTCTTTTTTTTATTTGAAGCAGTGTTATTTTAATATTATTTATATACTATTATAGTATTTGTTAATCATTTGAATTTAGCTTTTATTTTTATATTTCCATTTTTCAGTTTAATTTTATTTTACACCACAAGTTTTTTTTGTAATTTTGTTATGTGCTTTTGTTGTTTTTATTATTATTATTTTTTTTAACACAACTTCTAGCCTTAATTTCTTTTATTTATATTTAAGTTTTAGTTTTAGTAATTTTGGTATTTCAGTTAGTTGCCTTTATTTCAATGAAGGAAAATAATTTTTGATATTTTTAGTTAAAAATAACAACACTGACACTTTTAACACTTTTAGTGTAAAATAAATTATTATAATATGATACAAATATGGACTAGATTTAAACAATCTAGTCAATATTTTTGTCATATTATAATCATTTATTTTGACTAGATTTAAAGACAAAAACTAAAACTAAAACTAAAAAGGACCAATGCTATGGACAGGGATTTAATCCTGCATTCAGGGGTAATTGTTTGCCTTTTTGTCTGTTTTTAGTATCTGCACACTATCTAGTCATTGTTTTGCTCATTTTGTCAGTCTTCATAATAAGATTTACTTCCTATCTCTATCATATATTCTCGATATTTGTTCACTGGTGCAACAGCAATCTCATCTATCTCCTCTTTTTGAAGGTGACCTACTTATAAGTAGACGTGGAGTATTTTCCCCATTGTGTGGTATAAGGCAGGTAATCCCATAATGTATGTCATCTGTCATCAAACACTCTTGCATATGGAGGATTTGGCTGGTGATGAGGGGGTAGGCCACCCCCCTACCCGCACGATAAGTGCCCTGCTGGGAATGGAGCACCTCCGACACTGGCCTGTTGGCTCAACTTCCCAGGTCAATAATCCAACATTCTGTCATTAGCAGTCCCACGCTGTTCCTCAGCAGCTGTCCTTCACACTTGATAGCAGTACATTGAAGTGCTTATTAAACAGAGCAAAGGCTGGACAGTGTGCTTCTATTGACATAAATGAGTGGCGGACTCAGCCTCAGCCTCTCTGCAATCAGGAAGGGTGCTTGCGATTAATTAGCGGCGGTTGTCTCTTCAGCGGAAGATGCAGCCAAGAGTGCACCTAAGATGTTTGTCAGGAGACTAACAACAGCTCACATGGGAATCAAGAAGCTGTTACTTAATTCTGCGTCAAACCAAATTCCTAGGTTTGTGTGAGATAAACCGAATCTGATAACCAACAACAACATCAAATTGAAATGATTTCATTTTCTGTAAAGCTGCTTTGAAACAATATGTATTGTTAAAAGCGCTATACAAATAAATGTGAATTGAATTGAATATATTTGAGGCCAATTATTGCATTTATGCCACCTCTAAAGAAAAGTCCTTTTAAGCTATAATTTTTAAAATATTTGAATTATCTCAACATTTCCAATTAATTATAGCTTAAAAGTACTAAAATAATTGTTAATGTTATCAAGGAGACAGAATTAAGAGGAATCGGAACTGGAATCGCTAAATTAACCCTTTTTTATTGTAATCGTACAGTATTAGAAATGAGCCACCCTATTTTTTCAATAGCCATTGAAAAAAAGAAAAAAAAACCCACACACATTGGTTGACCACAATTGGACATCTGTTATCCATCAATGGGTTTAATTACGTTAATGAAGTTTTACGAGGTGAGAGACAGAAAAGAACATTTCTGGATGTCCAGTATATGTGGTTCTGATCTTTAGGCATTTGTGATGGAGGACAACCATGAATCTAGATCTGTGTTAAATTAATAATTCCTATCTTGCCCTCCTCGTAGCTTTTGACTGATCCATGCAGGATTGCCAACATTTTATATACTCAGGAGTGTTCATTTTGTTTCCTAATGAGACATTTTGTCATGACATGGCCTCCTATAATTTGTTGTTCTTCCTGGCTAAATAAGAAAACTCTGGACTCTGGACTACCCAATAGACTGCTTGGAATGTTTTTATTAAAACTGCCATCTTCACGTAGTCTGGTGATGAATAGCCTGCTAAATCTTTCCCTTGCTCCAATTTACTGCTGGGATTAATAGAAGCCAAAGTTTAATTAGGGCATGCGAGCGGAGACACATATTAAAGCTCTTTGTTCTCCCTGTACATGAAAGGTGATTACAGGTAGTACAGATCTATGTATCACTGCCTTGGAAATACACCTTTAGTAAGTCACCTTTACTAATACTCAAAATGCCGGTTATTTTGGGTATATCAGTTGATTTGGTTGTGATTAGGTTTTAAAGGCCAGTAAATTAATTTACTGTATGTGTTAACATTTCTCTGATATTATTGAGTATGTATACAGAGAGGGCTACTTTTAGTCTTGATGTATAATATCCTCTTGCTGTTATTTCTTAGCCATTGTATTGGGATACAGCCTTGTTTTATACCTGATGAGGTTGGATTTTGGTTCTGGCTAAGGACACTCTTACTATATCTCACACCGTTGAGGCAGGGAGTTACAGACGTTATGAATCAAAGCTAGCAAAGTGCTGACAGAACCCTCGACTTATTACTCACCTGACGTCTCTGTCACAGAATTTCTTTTTCCACCAAAACAGTCCCTCCAGACAAGTTGGAGAGAGATGTTGGAAACAACAGCATCATGGGATTGGGTTTTTCTAATGTGCCTCACAAATTAACTTGATATTTGTCTCTAGCTAGACAAAAACGTTATGACATTTCATATATTTGTATGTACTCTAAATCAGGGCTGTAACGACCCTAGACACCATACACATAATATGGCCAAATTGTCCCCCTCAAATCCATCATGCATCGCTCTGTTTGACGAAAAGATTCAAAAGTTACATTTTTAGGCTGGTCTGCCTCAGTGGTCTAACACTCGTCAATATCAAAATGACTGAGATGGTCAATCAATTTGAAGAAGGCGGGATTTACTGTTCATAGAAGCCGAATATGAATTACAGCATGATGCTTCAGTTTTAACGGTGCAAGAATGCGAGGTAAGATGTAAGTAGCTAAATATTTAATATTCAACAACTGTTTTATAGAAATGTTTAAATGACCAACAGTATACAGTGATGCAACACTACTCTGCGTTTTTGTAAAATTTCACTGTTTTGAAATGAAAATATATCATTTATGTGATTCATTAATTCATAACATAATGTGAAGAGACGAAAAGCATTAACAGGGCTCTTTTTAGCACATTAAGCATACGATTAAGAGTGAATGTGTGCATGTTTTAAAATAAAAATATTATTTCAAGTTCAAACTGTTTGTAGTTCTTTTGCTGTTGTTATTTCTTTTTCTTTATTACCTTAAAGGGATAGTTCACCCAAAAATGAGAATTCGGAACACAAATAAAGATCTTCATTTATGTTCCGGAGATGAACGAAAGTCTTATGGGTTTGGATCGAAATGAGGGTTAGTAACTAATGACAGATTTTTCATTTTTGGGTGAACTAACCCTTTAAATCCATTTTTAAATCCTTAAAATGTTTAAGACATGTTTACGGCCTTGCTCTGAATCGCTGTATATTTTGAGTGAAAAATTGAACAAAACTGAAGTAGCAAAACTTTTGGTGTGCTGCCCAGCGTGTTTCTGAGGCATTTAGATGCATGCGGGCTACTGATGTACATGCCTTTGAGTCTTTGCATTTGATTTGTGTTAAGCTCCTCTTCATCACAGGAGGACGGAGGAAGGGACGGAAGGGCCGCCACTCCTCCTCCTTTGAGCCCGGATCCCTTGATCAGCGCATTCAGAGGCTTTACAGCCGCCTGCACCGCCAAACACGCAACCGCTCAACGTACAGTATGTGTGGCGCACGCCGCTTCAAAGTCCCGAGCTGTCTGCCTAGGAGCATTGATCCCAGTCTCTCTGAAAAAAAAAGAAGTAAAAACACTGACAATATTAGCAAAAGAGATGAGCCCTCAACTTGACGTGTGTCGAAACATGCTCTGCTTTGAGAGCCCACTGAGCAAGCAAGGGAGTCTTGAATAAGACGAGTGAGGGGGGTAACTACGCTTCATGTCATGCTTTTTTAAACACTTTTGGCTGTGAATGTTTCTTCATGCGGTGGAAGAAACGGTGGCTTTATTTTTGCTTGAGCGACATGTTCAACCAGCTTGTCTGGTGACAGGAAGCATTGCAAACAGAGATATTATTACGCTGACAGCCAAAAAAAAAAAAAAAAAAAACATTATTAGATGTCTTACCAGATGTGTGAAGTTTGTGATGAGATAAAATAGACCTGTGGTATCATTATTTGAGTGTTTTTACTTTTGTTTAATCCATCTGGTCATCTTCACAACTGACCCCATTAGCATGGTTTGTTTCATTATGCCAGCCTTGTCTCCTGTTGCCAGACTTTTGACTGTGCCATAAAGTCAGGTCTTCATTGCAGCTTTATTCTGGCCATTTTAAAGCACAGTTTTTTTTAGGTGCTGCAAAATGTTGAGGGTCAGTAGTACCCATTCCTCTTTTTTTTTTAAATGACTAAATTAATACTTTTATTCAGCAATGATGCATTAAATTGATCAAAATTGAGAGTAAAGGCTTTCTATTTCAAATAAATGCTGTTATTTTGAACTTTTCTCTTCGTCAAAAAATTGTATCAGTTCCCACAAGAAATATAAAGCATAATGTTTTCAACATTGATAATAATAATACATTTCATGAGCACCAAATCAGCATGTTAGAATGATTTCTAAAGGATCACATGACACTAAAGACTGAAGTAAAGATGCTGACAATTCAGCTTTGTCATCACAATTATAAATTTAAATTGAACATTTATTCAAATAGAAAGAATTTATTTTAAATTGTAGTAATATTCTGTTTAAATAAATGCAGTCTTGGTTAGCATAAGAGACATAATAGTCAAAAACATTAAAATAATCTAAACCCCAAACCTTTGAACATTTGTGTATATGATGAATCTTTATTTCTGAAATCATTTATTATTATTATTTTTTTCTCTCGTGCTATTTTCATTGTTATTGCTTTTTTTTCATTGTGCAATATGCATCAGATGGTCATTAAATCGTTCATGGGCAGTCAGTGGTCATGCCTCTGAGTTTGGGACTATTGCCCAGATTTCAAATGCTATTTTATTTTAATTGTATGGTCACTCAAAACACAAAACCTGATGATAAAAATCAGTATTTGATCACTTTCCAAGCCTCAATGTTTTTTTTTTTTTTTTTTTTTTGTGGTCATGAGATGGATGGAAGATTACACAGTCGTTTAGCGAAGCGCACTCGTTTAGCTGGATGACTTTGTGATCTTTGTTTCCTCTTCTATCAGGGGTAGCCACCTGCTCAGTGAGATGTCAGTGATGTCTGCTTTTCCTTGCTCAACATGTGGTGTTATGTTGGGTGGTTGAGTGAGAGGAGGTGTTGCTGGTGCACGCGCACACACGCACGCTCACACATGCACACACCGTACTGGGAAGGCTTAGGAAGTGTGAGCTGCCACAGTGTCAGGTCTCTGGTGCTCCCAGCAACCCACTCTGAATACACTCAGCTTCCTGCCTGAGCTGACAATCTGCTCTCTTCTGACTGCTTGTGCGAGCATGTGTGTGCATTTGTGCGTGCAAGTGCAAACACTGTGAAATTCTGTTCCTTTGAAATGTCAGGTGCGCAGACCTAATGCAAAACTGTGTTAGTCACAAGGCGTCTAACTGTTCCCTGAAAAGACTTTACTAGCCTTGAAAGCTTTGGAGGAATAACATAAGAAAGTGACTTTACTTTCTCTGGAAATTGTAACCTGCTAGTACGATGTCCATTTAAATGGAACCAAAATATCTCAACCCTTGCTCACTTTCTCCCTCCAGTCACCCTCTGGCCAAAACAAATTGTGTGGCAAAGCAGGAACATTTTAAGTGAGACTCGAGGCGCTGTTCCTGGAGGACTGGATCTTGGCAGGGCTGTATACCGGTAGCGTGGCAGGAGGGGGGTTTCGCTTTATCTCAATTCTGTCTGTTTCCTCATCCCATCTGTGAGTTTGGCAGCCTTGTTAAACTGACATTGCTAGTCTTCTATCTCACCTTCTAATTTTTGCCCTGCAGCCCATCCAAGAATCGCAAGTGCATCCGTTCTCCCGTGCTGCTGGTTTCCATGGCGTTGAGGAAACGTGGTCTGTGGTGGCATGCCATGTTTGGTGTATACTGTGCACCAGTGGTCCTCCTTCCTGAAGTACTGTACAGGTTTTTTTTTTTTTTTTTTTTTTAAACGGACTGTCCTCAAGCTGTTGTTTGAAACAATAATATCTCTGGTCATGATTTAAAGGGATAGGTCAACCAAAAATACAAATTATGTTATTGATAACTCACCCTCATGTTGTTACAAACCTGCATGTAAAAAAAATTAAGAAACATTTCTTGGCTTTTGTTTCAAAAATCATACAGGTTTGGAATAGTATGCAAGGGATTTAGTAATAGAAACCTGTGGAATTATGAATAAAAAATACAAATAAAATAAAATAAAAAATAAAAATATTTTTTATTTATTTATTTAAATTAAATATTTAATATTCACATAACATAATTCAATTATAAAAGTATATAAAACTATAATAACTTTTTAAATATAATTATATATTAATAATTATGAGTACATAATAGAAACCTTCAATAAATATAGATTTTTGTTATTGTAGTCACACCATTATGGAATGATTTTACAGCAAAGTGTATTTTATTTTATTATTTTATTTTATTATTTCAACACTGTAATTCTTCTGTCAGAGATTGTTGCATTTTTGGTTCCTTTCCACAAATATATGCAGCGGCCATCTGAGGGTTTCATAGCCAACATTTAACACTGTCACGGGCTGGCAGTTTGCAGCACGGTGAGTAATGTTTTGAAGATCCAGAGAGGGATGTGTCCAAGTTTTGGACACAGAAAGCTTTGCTGTGTTTACCACAACTGTATGTGGCTCCCAATGAGACCGGGGCTTGGCACAGGAAGCTGAACTGTGTTAATTTAATTAGCACTAAATAGGTATGACAGTGTTCTGCCCAAGCCGTTTGGGATTGTAGGGACCCAGTTCATTCCCATTTGAGAGGGGAACTCCCAATTAGCCTACTATGTAGAGCTTTGAATTTTGATGTGTGAAATATTTTGGTCTTTCTTTACGGATGTTCAGTCTTGGATTGGCATGGCCTGAGTAGATGGAAGAGAATCGTTGTCTGGATTTTACAAATATCGTGCTGAGGGAAGCACTTTATTGGCTTAGACTATCTGCTTTGTGTAAATACACAGCACTGGAAGCCCTGGCAGTGGCGGGGTGAATTGATTTCCTCTGGTGGGACAGACCCTGGATTTGTGTGCAGAGGAGTGACACAGCTGCACTTTTCTCTCTCTCTCTCTCTCTCTCTCTCTCTCTCTCTCTCTCTCTCTCTCTCTCTCTCTCTCTCTCTCTCTCTCTCTCTCTCTCTCTCTCTCTCTCTCTCTCTCTCTCTCTCTCTCTCTCTCTCTCTCTCTCTCTCTCTCTCTCTCTCTCTCTCTCTGTCACTTCTCTGCTGCATCAAGGCCACTTTCAACCCTAGTCCTTCCCCCCTTTACTGTTTACTACTCCCTCCCTCTCCCTCCCTCACACTCTCTGCCGCTCCTACACTTTATCATGTTTTTTTTCCTTCTGACACTCAGTTTTTTTCCCTTCTATCTCTGAATATATTGTCGCATCTGGCTGTGAGTGTGCTTTAAGCACATGCTGCAACCTTGATAGATGTTCTCTTCCTCTTTCTCTCTATCTCTCTCTCTCTCCCTCCCTACTTGTCCTCCTCTATTTCTGCATCCTGGCTGTTGTAGGTCTGTATTTCTCTCCCCCAGCGAGCTCAGGATCTTTCCCCTGTGTGATGTCAGATGCGGATCTGGGTGAGCGAATGGGCATCCGTTCATGTATCTCTCGTTCTGCGGATGGGCTCTGGGAGAAACCTAAATTTAGCAGCTCCTCGCTCTCTCTGTTGTGTTTGCTGTGCATGGCTTAATTAGCACACAGCATGGCACAGTACGTTTTGGATGCATTATATAATGCGTTATATAATTGGATGCATATTTCATGTTGAATGTTGGAGAGGGAGGCTCTTTTCAGTCCCATCCTATAGTTGAAGATGAGTGCTAGTGTCAAGAAGAAAGTACAAGCTTATGTTCCTTTTGGAGATATGAGGCAGCTTGAGGGGAAACTGCTGCTGTCATTAACCTGGGAAATTCTATGCCAGTTCTGTCAAATCTGAGCTGCTAATCAAAAGGTTGCAAAAGGTAATAATTATCAAATTATACTGGCTTTGGATTTAGTACAGTGACAATATATTAAAATAGATTAATTGATAAATATATATTAAAAAAAAAAGATATCAGTATCAGGAGTCACTGTTCCTGCAAAAACTGCACTGAAATCTCTTTGGATTGTTTTATCGTTTTATAATTGACTGATAAACTACTAATGTAAAAAAAAATTATTTTCAGCTAACATAAACCTTTTTGCATTAAACATGTTTTTGAAGTTATTGTATAGTTGGCATCTTGTCTTTGTTGTGCGTGATTAGCCTGTCAGAATCTCTCTATGAGAGATCAATTCAAGATGTTTTCTAGTACAACGTTCTTTGTAAACGAACAGGTCTTGTTGATTGTTGGAGTAATTGCTGAAAGCCTCAATGAGTCATTTCTTTTCCCAAAAGCAGAGAGGTTTACAATAGATGTTAACAAGCTCATGGCATGGCACCAGCTTACAAATATCTGACTGGAAACGGGCTGCAACATAATAACCCCTCAGGAGAGGAACATTTGTGTAGTTTACAACTGGAACGTTAAGTGTCATGACCTGGCCGTGATATGGTAATGTAACGTGAGTTAACACAGATACACCCAACTGAGTCATTCCTTCACAAAGTCTTACAAGGCAGATTTGATGGTTGCGTTTGTTTCCCACTGCAGGAAACAATGTCACGGCATGTTGAGGTTTTCCTGGAGCAAACGGACGTTCTCGAACTGCTAACTGATTGCGATGCAATGCCCGTGGATGATAGTGACATCTGGGGGGGGGGGGGGGGGGGTGCTCGGAGGGGGCCCTTGTGGACAGGCCACCGCAGCGTGAGTGGATCACATTTCCAGAGAGACAGATATACTGTTGCCCAGCTCATTGACAGAAATTCATTTATTCGTCCTCTCCAGCAAACTATTCACGTTCACTAACCTCTCTGCTTAGCCTTGGAATAAATCGTCCCTCTGAAGAAAATTTACTTTATTAACCATCTGTCCAGTCCTGCCAGCTTTTATAACCACTGGTCTTAGTTCTTTACCTCTATTTTTATACTACAGTGGTATCTTTGTGATATTTTTTTAAGATATGTCTACATTAATCCAGATACATTTGAAAACGGCGTTTTCATTTCAAAACGCTCTACGCTCAAAAGTTTCACATCCACACTGAAACGTCGGAAAACAAAAAAATTCACCTACATGCGTAAAACCTAATAAACTCTCACTGAGATGATACAGGCAGAACAGATTTCACCATTCACTGATACGTCCAGGTCACACTCAGTCACCATTATATGTTTGGTATAAAATGCTCCATCTCAGATGTGAAAGATGCGTTTTCAAATGAAAACGTATTAATGTGGACAAGGTCTAAAATAGTTATTAAAAAAATTCACAGTGGAGAGACATATGTTTCTGTTACCGCTGATTTACATTTAGAGAATATGAGTGGCTCATGCACTTACTCTTAGAATGTTCCAGAGTCTTTCAGGGACATCCACCGGACAGCCTAGCATATTTTGAGAGTCCAACAATATGTCCAATGTGCCCTACTGTTCATCCAGGATCAAGGGCCAAGTTTAGACCTGCCACACAACAGGGTTGTGCACCATTCAGAATTGAGAATGCCTTTTAAATTCGATTTAAATTCCTGGATTTGAATTGATGTTGACGTACGGTAGCCAACACAATGCAGAATTGTAATTTGGATTTGAGTAGAATAAGTAGAATAAAATAAATGAAAATGAAATTTTAAATTGAATAAGAAAAGCATAGATAGATAGATTGTAAAATGGATATTTTTTTAAAGATCTGACTTTTAATAAATGTTTTAGAAAGAATGAAAATAGCTTAAATTCAGTCATGAAAACATGTAGAGCAAAACAGAAAACAGAGAAATTGCTATAAAATCTAGAGTTCGATGCATAAGCATCACCCAAACATGAAAATTCATGTTGTTCCAAAACAGTCTTCATCTTCGGAACACAAATGAAGTTCTTTTTTGATCAAATCTGAGAGCTTTCTATCCCTCCATAGACAGCTACACAACTACCACTGACACTTCAAAAAGTTCATAAAGAGATCGATAAAACCAATACATATGAATCGAGCGATTTAGTCTAAAATTTTCTGAAGAGACACGATCGCTTTATATGATGAACAGATTGAATTTAGGCTTTTATTCACATAAACATTCATCAACTCACACATCAGTTGTGGTAAACGGAAGCTCAGGCATGTTGACAGAATTGTATAATTCAGTGCCTTTAGCTTTTGTGCTTGAAATTTCTTTTTAATGTTGTAGAAACGTGTTGTCTGAGCAATTGAGTGAATTTCATCGGCTAATGTTCTATTCACAGTAATTGTTCAGAGGTGAAAAATATAATTTCTCAAATTACCCTCATCTGAGGTCCTTTTTCCATTCCCCGGTGGACTGCATCCGGTCCTTGGCGCTGAATAAGAGGTGGGCGGCATATACAAAGCCCGAATCTGTTTGCTGTGTGTGCACTTTAATAGAACTCTTGTTCTTGCATCGGCCAGGCGGCAGCGGGTGAATCACCTGCGCCGCAATGTGTTATGGTTCGGGCAAGCGGAGGGGAATTGGACGCAACAGGGGGTCTTCTGTTTGGGAAGCCCCCGGTGTTCATTCCCAACATCAGCCAGCTGATCTGACTATAGGGCTAAAATTGGCCGTGCTTGTCTGGGCGATTTTTGTTAACTGACACTGCGGACAAGGGGTCTCTTTTGGGGTGGCCTTGCCCCCTCCGTGCCTTGCCTCTGAACGCAACAGGTGCAGCGGGGCAACTTGAGCTTTGTGGAAGGACAGACTGCTGAGAGAGCAGCACTGGGGAGTATGCTCAGAGGGGTATTCGCTCCAGAAGGTTTCTTTCCCCCGTTTTTTTCCTTCGGGCAAAATTGGAGACAGCTGCCGGGGAGTGGCGCAGATAGGAAAACACGCTCCTGGGTTGCATAACAGGAGAAAGCAGGTCCCCGATGGTGCACGGAGTGTGAGCCACTGCCTTGCACTCCAGTGAGCAATTGTGTAGCCCTCGCTTGAGAGCCTGTTTGTTTTGGAATGGCTGCTGAGTGACTGTTTTCATCAGACTACACACGCACCCCCCTGAACTCCCACCGGGCCTCCTAGATCGGAGAATCACTCCTGCCGCGAGTCACGCCGGGGTTAAGAGGTCAAATGGTATACTGACACGAATTTGTGCACAGTTTAACAAGGCCAGAAGTGAGATGTCAGAAATCTGTGACTGTGACCTTGCAGTGTGTTGAATGAAAAGCTAATTTAATCTTGATTTTAATGAGCCCTTGAGCTTGGAATGTGGGGGTTTAAGGATGCTTGGCCTGAAAGTTGTATGATGCAAATCACAAAATGGTTTTCCCTCATGTCATAAGCTGTTTTTTGAATGCACAATTGTGATGGAGTTAAATGGTCAGGATGGTTAGATAGTTTTCTCCTCATGATCAATTTGTATTTACAGTTGAATTACCACTTTCCTGTATGGAGGAACATTTTGTAGGCATTGATAGCTGTGATGTTTTGTGTTAAGTGCTTTTGGTGCTCTGTGCCTCAGTTCCAACCTATCTTCAGGTTAATCACTTACTGAATCTGCAAACCCCTCTGTACTGTTAAACATGTTAACATGCTCTAATTGTGTGATTCATTTGTGCGTAAGCTCTTGTTTTTGAGCAGTTGGCTGTGCCCTGTTCTCTTGCGCTTGAGGGATCTGATGGAAAGTACTGTGCAGCGTTACAAATGAGACCCAGCACAGGTTGCCTCCCAATTTTCTCTGCTCTAGTTATCCACTATTGCAGGATTTTTCCTCTTTTTAGCATATTTTCACAACCCTAGTACTTCCAGAAAATATGAATGAATGACTTTTAAAGTAACGCAGGCTCAGGAGAAGTGATTTTAGGATGTACCCTGCTGATTTGGCTGCTAGTTATATACAATTGTACGCTCCCTTGACAAACACCACTCTGGAGGATTGATGGTTCCTGAAGGCATAAACTTCTGTTGTCAGCTATGCATGGAAACAAAACATCCCTCATTTCCATTCTAAACAGACGCTTTTTCATTACAGCTCCACAAATAGATTATGATGCAAACACATTGTTATAGAGAAATGTTCAATTATTCAGTATTAAATGAAACACTTTGATACAGATATCAGAAGTTGTCTTTCTTGTACACCTACTTGGGAAAACAATACATTTAGCAATACGTAATATTAATCATTGATTCGGGAAAGGAGTACTGAGAGAATTAATGTTCCAAATTAGCATTGGGTCTGTAAAAAAAAAAGCAAAAACAATAACCAATATAATTTTTAAAAAATTTTGTGTCTTGAACTGAAATGTCAAATTAAGAAATACTGCATGAAATGCCCTGAGGGTAGATGGCGATTGATTTGGCTCATAAATACAATCCTCCACTTATGACATAGTTTTGAACAGATCCATCTAATCTTAGCATTGTTACATGCTAAATATACAAGAAAAAGAGGTGGACATGTCTTGCATCTTGTTTTGCAAGATGTCTAACTTCACTGAGTTCTCAGTGGCTGCTGATGAAGTGATAATCCTATGAATACCATGACTAATCAGTTGCAATATATCAATGTCAAAAAGTTCAAAGGTTTGGTACGGTAACAGTAATCACACCACAGTGGCAGTTGGACAGTGAGGTCACTTCTCAAGGAGGTAGTTTGCACAGTAGATTTGTCATTAACGTCAAAGAGGGAAAACTTCCATGAGAAGGGGAAAAATAAAGGCCAATCCCAGCTAGGGCTTGGTGAGGTAAGCAGAGTGTACTGTGGTGATGGGAGGATCCTTCAGTTCCCTTGAGTCCCTCCCCACATCGCAGCCTGCTGATTAGAGGAGTGCTCACAGCTTGGCAAAGGCCCAGAGCCTCACCTCAGCCATTAAACTTGTTCATTCAGCACTAATGCCAGCTGAGATCTTGTTCCTGTCCTCTTGTCCCTTAGCCACAGACCTGTCAGGCTGCTTACTTGCTGAGGATGATGCAAAGAAACAGCCAGACGTCCATCCTGCCCTAGATCGTGTCCTAAACCGTTATCTCTTCTCTGACCATTACCGTGAACATGACAGGCCAGTACCTGTCTGCACAGATGGCATTGCAGCCTTTTTATTTGCTCTCACACTCAGCACATTGTCTCATCAGCAATGACTCGGGCTAAGAGGCACCTACATGTAGGCAGAATGTGGACTGACACTGTTTTTAGATCAAGGGCAATCACATTCTGAGCAGTTAAATATTAATGAAACTTCACCTGCCTAGTTTAGCAAGAAATGCACTATTATGTGTTGCTGTATGTAGTAGGAGTTTGTGTATATTTGTATGCATGTGGGCATAGGTGGATAAATAATTAATTTGTGCAACAAAACAGTGGAACATATGAAGCCTGCTCTGTATTTCTCCACAGTAAGCAGATGGCATTCTTTATGATGTACGCCTGTAGTGAATACCACCTGATCGTTGAGTAAAACAGGAAAAGATTGATTTAGATTCATAGATATTGATAGCGATATCAGTATCTGGAAATCCTTTTCCATCTCTACAGCATAAGTTTGCAATGTGGATTTTTCTTTGTTTGCCCTCAACTTTGCAGTTAAAATCAACGTTAAATGACAAAGATTTGTAAATAATATTTTATGAAAGAAATTTGTGCATTGTGATTAAAAAAATAAAAAAATACTTTTATTCAGCAAGGGTGCATAAAATTGATTAAAAGTGAGAGTAAAGACTTATATATTGTTACAAAAAAATACATTTCAAATAAATGCTTTTCTTTTGAACTTTCTATTTATCAAAGAATCCTGAAAGAAATATAATGTATCATAAAAATAGCTGTTTTTAACATGTTTAAATGTTTCTTGAGCACCAATTCAGCATATTATCATGATTTCTGAAAAAAAATCTGCTTTGCCATCACAGGAATAAATTACATCTTAAAATATATTAAAATAGTTATTTTAAATTGTAATATTTCACAATATTACTGTATTTTGATCAAATAAAATACAGCCTTGCTGAGCATAATAATTCTTCTTTTAAAAACTTTTTAAAAATCTTACCAGCTTCAAAATTTTGAAAGGTATTGTACATTTTAATAAATTTATTAATATTTCTAAAATATCCTGTGACCTTGAAACTATCACAATGGTAGATTTGTGAGAATCAGACCATGAAATACAGTGACAACCTATACAAAGTGATTGTCACTAGTATTTTATTAAAATGAAAAGATAAATGCTGTGCAAGCTTCCATTTTACTGGATATACCATAATAAACTGTTTTTAAATGCATAGCCAGAAATAATGTTTATTATTAAAAAACAAGTATTTTGACAAATTCCTGCCTCTCGTTTGCTACTCCAGTTAAAGAATGACCCATCTAAAATAGTGCAAATCAGACTCTATCAAAAACAATCCAACACATTTTAATGCGGTGCCCTATTGGATATCTATCGGTAGCTAAACCAACAGAGTGGCTTACAGAGAGACTTGTTCAGACAGTGAGTGAGAACCTCCAGGGAACTGGTTTGGGTCGTTTTCTTTTTTCTTTTGTTTTCTGCGTCTCTGAGTGGGCGATGTCATGGGGGATACTGGCTCCCAGTTGGCCAGATTCTCGGTTTGTCACTGAGTCGCTCTCTAGAGGTCAGACCTGGTCAAATATATTTAGCGGTGTAAATTGAATTCTGTGGTAAGGGCAAAAGTCTGCTGAATAGCTGTGTAGGTTTAGCTCGCAGATGTGATTAACTGATTCATCTTTGGGATAACCGGGATGGTCGTTATCATGGTGACTCCTGACAGCTTGATGCCATCCCGTAGGTTGATTAAATGCTCCCTGGAACAGCGCCGCAGCTGTGGGCCGATGTGGCCATAACTCTTGAGCCGACAGCTCATTCAGGTGACCCTCAGAAGGGCTGTATTGCTGTCACTCATGACACAGAGTGGTGGAGGTAAATATATTAGCATAAGTTTGAATTAATCTTCTCTGTAGTGAAGGGGGTGGCCGGAAGTCTCCGCTCAGCAGCCTGGTTCACCCATAAAAAAACCTCTCTCTTCGGGATTGTCGCAGTGCACACCTGTCCAATGTCACCGTTTATTCTGTTACAATGAAATAACCCTTACTAAATGCATACACGCTCGCACAGGCTCGCAATTACATGCCGTGATCTAAACGCTAATCATATCAGTGCCTAGGCCTGGCCGAGAGTGATCAGTGAAAGCACATCTATAAAGGGATTTTGTAAGAATTAGCCTGGTGAGCTATTTATAGCCCTGCGGGAGGTGGGGAGGGAGGGGTGAGCGGTGATACCGTGTTGTTATACACCGCACTCTGTGGACAATCCCAGGGTCAAAGGCACTGAGACCAGACTGCAATTAAGTCGCTGTCCGATAAGACCAGAGCGCCGTTGCGCACAAATGCAAGCAAACGTTCAAAAGGTCGTCTGTGATTTTTTTTCATGAAGTACTTTCTTTGCCCCATCTATTTGTGTTCATGTCAAGCTTTTTTAGAGATTAAAAAAGCACCAAAACAGCCCAGAAGAGCAGGCACTGCGAAAGTACCTCTCAGCGTAGTCTGTTGTATAATCCCTCTAGGGGCCCCAATGCTATTTTTGTTCCTGGATATGCGTCATGACTGGGTATTTTCTCTGGTGACTAGCTTACATCAGTAGGTCTCCTAGTATACGCTCTATCAGCGAGAGCCTTCTGATTGATGGGAGTTTCGGCTGGGGCTGGCTGGCGTTTTATCCTGACCTCCTAGAATGGACAAGGAGAATTTGACATCGGCGGAATGTTGTGGATAACCAAGGACCTTGAGAAGCCAGGTTGGTTCACAAATCCATTTCTTTACCTTCTCGTGTTCTCTCTACTAATGCATCTAGCGTTGATCAGAGAGGTGATATCCCCGTCTGGGCTTGTAAACTGACGGGGCTGATGCGACCCACGATGACGGGTATGGGAGCGGAGGAGCGTGTGTTAGCTGTTTATCTGTGGGTTGCAGCAAGCTGTCAGTGACTGTCTCTGCTTGCTCGATTTCCCCGTACAGCTTGCATGCTGCCGTAACATTAACAGAGACATAACCTTGGGTTTTTGTTAGGAATCTTTTTCCTGTGCATGTCCCTTTCTTTTAACGTTCTCTCATGCGTTTATTCTCTCCTGGCGATGCACTTGTTGTTGTTATGCCATGGATTGTACGTAGCTAGCTGTTATACTTCCATTGATACTGATGCATCCTTAGTGTCTGTGTGCAGAGGAATGTCAGTTCCCTTCTCGGTCGAGGGATACCCCTCTCATACCCCCACCGAATTCCCCCTGGGTTCACATGCCTCATGTCATCCATCAATTGCACCAGGAATTATTGAAAAAAAATGCTTGTTTGCGTCTCATCTGTCTCTGGATATGCAATCCCCCTCATACAGCTGTCTGACTTATCAGCATGGCATAATTCATTATGTGAGGGAAGGCTCCGGCAATAACGCAGGGGAACACCACGCAGACACCAGGCGAATGTCACAGCGCATCTATCCCAGTCTTAGTTAAACGTCACAAATTTAAAGACGCAGCGATTTCTTTCGCATAGAGCCCACACTAATATGCATACACCATTCAGAAATGCTGAACGTTTTCAACAGTGACCTTGAAATGCAGGTCAGGAGAGCACATCCTCCTCGTTTTCTTCCATTCTCCTCCTCCTGTTGTGTGTCTGCTTGCATAGAGAAAGAATTGTAAGAGTCTGTCTGATAGCAGCGGAATGATCCCCCCTGCCAAGTGTGCTAAAGCATTTTCCATTCAAAAATACTCTTTGCTCTGGATTCGTCTGCTGCACTGTAGCTCAGAGAGGTGTCTCTGTGACAGGGTTCGGGAAATGCCCCGTTCAAGGAGTTCCGTCAAGGAATATCAAGTATTTTTTGTGTACAGATTGATTTTCATAGATGATTTGTTGTGTGCTTGGAGTTTCCACTCTTCCCTTGGGTTCTTAACATCTAAAGTGTGTCAGTGGAGGGAAGCCTGCCACGGCGGATCTTTTTGACCTGCCGGCATGAAAGCAATTAATGAGCGGTGCGGAAGCTCTGCCCGCTTGTGAGCATGAGAGTAATGCAATGTTAGCCTGCCACCGCTGCACTCACGGGATTACAGCAGACCCTTGTGCGAAACAACCCGATACAGACCCCGCTTCATCAATTGCTCTGTCTTGGCAGTGGGACATGAAGTAATTGTGTCCAGGTTTGGGCACTGCATTCTTTACCGCTTGTTTTCTGCTTGTCATTATTTGATTAGCCCAAAGTCTTGTTTTTCTGGATTTGTGTGTGTCACACATAACAGATCTATGCACCGAGAAGTCCTTGTAATGGGTCTACTAGTTTGTTTTCCCAATTTACTTATCGATTTTAAAGGAATTATTTAAATTAATTTAAGGAATAGTTCACCAAAAAAGACAACATTTACTCGCCCTCATGTCATTCCAAACCTGTAGGACTTTTTTCTTCTTCTTGTGGAACACAAAGGGAGACATTTTTTATAATGTGCTCTTTTCCATATAATTGAATTAAATTGGACTAAAGATTTCAAGCTTTACAGAGAATGCAAAAGAATCATAAAAGGATCATAAAAGTCCATATAATTCAGTGGACAAGCCTATTGAAGACTGGATACATTTGTTTCAGAAACGGACCATAATTTCAGCTGATAATCTTCAGGTTTTGTGAATCAGATCAGATAGTTGATTCATTAAAAAGAACAGTTTGCCGGGTATTATCTATATACTTTTATAGTATTTATGAATATTTTGAAATAAGTTTATTTTTATATTTTTAGTTTTCATTCTAATTTTATTCTTTGCACTTTGACATTTTTTTTTCTAATATTTCTGTTTAGCTGTAATTAAGCAATTTTTATTTCAGTTGTTCTATAGTTTTAGTAATTGCAGTACTTCAACTTTAACTTATGTTATTTCAGTTAGTTGCTAAAGGCAACATTTCTAATTTTTATTTAGACTGTGTACGTTTTTGCCTAATATTTATATTTCATCCTTACTTCAATTACTGAAAACAATTTTTAATAGTTTGAGTTTTAGTTAATGATAACACTGATCGTTCACGAATCGTACATCAGTACATCTCTCAAGAAAAGGCAAAGGTGAGCTAGGGCAGATAATGACTTGATCTGTTCATCACACAAATGCTTCAGCTTCACCATGGCTTCAGAAAACTCGGAATATGGTGCATGAGTCATATAGACCACTTTATCATAATGATATATGGTACTTAGTGTTTTTTTTTTCTGAAGCTTGAAAGCTCCGTTCTCAGTTCATTGTAACTGCAAAGAAAAGAGCGACCAGTATAATATTTTAAAAAAATTGTATCCTTTGCATTTCAAAGTCATTCAAATTTGCAATGACAAGAGGGTGAGTATGATGAGTGAAAGTGAACTAGTTCTTTAAAACCATAAAAATGCTAGATAAATATTTGACTAGCCATCAAGAATCTTTCAGCCTTCGAAGAGCACAACGAGATGGCATTTAATTCAGCAGCTGACCTTGTCTTCCTTTGTGTGTCCTAAACAGTGTTCCTGCATGTTCTGTCTTTGTACACTTCCTCTTTTCACAGTTTACTTGAATGAAACTATTTCTCCGCCGAAACAAGGCTCGCCACTAATTTTCACACATTAGTATGCCTTTTCCTCATAATCATGACTCATTTTCATTCCCTTTCCAGGCAGAAGTGGATGTTTTGCATCTTCGCATGCTGATTAGAATCAGCCGTTCACAGTTAAGGACCTGATTTCTTAGGAGTATAGAAAATAGTGTTTTAATGATGAATTCCTGCATTCAGTGGCTAAGCTGAAAGCAGCTTCATTTGGAGACTAAAAGTCTGAAATGAAGAGAAACATAGAGTACAGATGGCAGGAGGAGGCCACCTGTACACCTGAGAGGAATGCTTCTCTATGACCTTGCGCCATGTTGCTCCTCCCTCTGATGAAGAGGAGTGAAATAGACAATCAGTACATCCACACTCACTCACTCCCACATGATTTCCTTTTTCCACAAGAATCTCTGTGCTGACACAGAGGTCCCTTTTTGTCATGTGTTGACAGATACCGATGAAATAGCTTCGCTTTTTGTTGTGTCTTGACAACGGATTTGGCATCTGCAGTCTTGAATGATTCTGTAGTGACCATCAGTGTGGGTTAAAAGTCAAGACTGCAACCTGAGCAGCATGAGAGGGATGCACAGGAGAGAGGCAGTGTGTCCGTGGAGACACGACTGGCATTTTGCCCCTATTAACTTCTCCGACCTTTGTGTGTGTAAATGTGGCTATTCTATCAATTAATTATGCTGACGTGTAGATGGTTTGCATATTTTGTGGCTGCTTCCTGTTCACTATTCATTCATTTCTTTTTGGTTAATAATTTTCTTGATTATTTAGGTTTTAGTGCATTCATTTTATTTTCTATATTATATTATATTATATTATATTATATTATATTATATTATATTATATTATATTATATTATATTATATTATATTATATTATATTATATTATATTATATTATGAATATATCTGAAAGGCAGATTATTCATTTTATTTTATTATTATTATTATTATTACCAAAACTGAAATGTACCGCTTCTTTTATTTGGTAAATCATTTTCTTGATTATTTATGTTTTAGTGCATTCATTTTATTTTCAATATTTCATATTATATTATATTATATTATATTATATGACAGATGACCCATTTTATTTTATTATTATTATTTAGTCTTTAGTCTAATATTAGTCTTTTTTTTTAATACCAAAGCTGAAATGTACTTCTGCTGTTATTTGGTTGATCATTTTCTTGATTATTTCTGTTGTATTCATATTTTTGAAATTTATTTTCCATATATATTCTATTAGTTCATTATAGTTAGAACATACCAAATTAAATATTGTATTATATATTTACAATTTGTACAGTAGCTGTATTAATATATAATATATAATAGGGCTGTCAAACGATTAATCACGATTAATCGCATCCAAAATAAAAGTTTGTGTTTACATAATATATGTGTGTGTACTGTGTATAATTATTTTGTATATAAATGCACACATGTATATATTTAAGAAAAATATGTTATTATATATAAAATGTTTATATATATATATAATATACATTATATATAGGCTACATTCAGTCTATATACAGTATATACATGCAAATATTTCTTAAATACACATGCATGTGTGGGTATTTATGTATTAAAAACAATTATACACAGTACACACACATATATTATGTAAACACAAACTTTTATTTTGGATGCGATTAATCGTCTGACAGCCCTAATATATAATCATATTTTATAAGTACACAATTTTATTTAATTATATTTTTATACAGTAGCTAAAAGACAGATGGCCCATATAAATCATATTTTTATTTTGAAGGTACAATATGTAAGATTTTTGTATTAAAATATCCAGAAATCACTTGCACAGTGTGATATATTTCCTGCAGTTGTGTACTTACAATATCCCAAAAGTTCCCAAAGATTTTTAATTTCAGAGAAATTCCCATTTTAAATAATGTCTCGTCCCTGACTCCCTGTTCACTTGTCGCCTGTCAATGACGTAATATCCGCGTTATCCCAGGTTTCCGCTCGTACTGCCATAGTAACCATGGCGACAGACGTGGACAACTGCGTTACGTCTAGCGGCACGCTCACGCTGTTGTTGTTTTGTTCAAACATTATGGTTCATGGCAAGCAGACTTTGGGACAAAAGGAGAACTAAAACGAGGATCAATATCAGCAGATGTTTTCAAGATGCCGAGAGCTTCACGTCCGGGACTAACTTTGACTTGACGAGACGCCGCTCTTGCATGTACTTTATTAGACAGCTGAGCAAATGTACAAAAAAATTAATCAATGTTATATAGCTCAACATGATGAAATGTTAGAATATGATCAGTATGTTATTCTAATGTTGATCTAGCTTACTGCTAGTCTCATACAGCCAACAAACTAACACCTAGAATAACATTATAACTTTCAACACACTCAAATGCAGTTTAGTGTGATAGTGTAACGTTAGACCAAGTGAAACAGCGCTGCGTTACCTTACAAGTTTCATTCGTCTAATAAACTGACCTGTGTGAGTAATAATTCTGCACTTGCGGGTAGAATAAAAATTTCCTTATTACTTTATATCCGCAGGACTCGCGTGTGGCGCTGATATCTGTCTTTTATTAGCAATCGCGCCCTGCTTCCGTCATGTTAAAAACATCAATGTATTCACTCATCCATAAACATTATTAGATCCATCAGCTTGACGACAAGTTCCATAATTCCGCTTATGCGTCATCAACCTACGCCTTTGTTATTGTAAAAGGTTAGCGACCCCTAGCAGCGAAAAAAATTACATATTGTTGCTTTGACCAAAACTGTAAGTAATCAAATCTAGAAGAAAGAAACATTGCTGAAATGCACAGCTGCCGTCATTAGAAACCACAGATAAGCAACTAGAGGGCGAATGCAGCAGGGTCCGATCGAAACAGCATGGCCAGGTTTTCATAATGAATGCTTAGGCTTTCATTCAAACCTACTCTAGCTGTGCCTTGTGACGCAAATGTCACTGATCCGAGTGCCAGAAGAGTGTGGAGGTGTGTGTATGGAGGTTGGACAGACCCTGACTACGTCCCTTCTCTGTGTCTGTGGCCTAGGCTCCGACTGGGCTAAGCTCTCCATACCTTCTGTTCGGTCCTGGCCAATGCCAGATCTGTAGCAAACAGTGAGACCTGGATTCTCAACCTGAGCCAAATGGGCAAGCACACAGTGACTCACACTTCAATGAGAGAGAGAGAGAGAGAGAGAGAAGGTGGAAAAGATGCGATCCAATGTTGACATTCAAAATCGGACAAAAAATGATTTGTTTTTAACATTATTTGTGATCTCCTGACTTGATGACCAGATGGTTGTATAGTTCTTTATGCTGTGTATGGCTTGAAATGCATAATGTGAGCACAAGTGAAGCAGTTGAGAGTGGGCAGGAAGTTCAGTCATGCTGACCCCTTGGCTTATAGTATGTTAATGTAGATTTCAGTGTTTGACTGTGTGCTGTGTATTGCCGGCAGCATTTTTTTGTGTCTGTGTATGTTTGTATGCATCATACTGTATGTGTGTGTGCAGGCATTGCAATGGCCAGGCCCAGTGTGTGGGCTGAACTCAGGAAGTGGGTAGGCAGGCATGTGGCCCTTCGCCACTTGGGCCCCAGGGCTCCTATCACAGATGGCCCACTGACATTAGCCCAGGCCTGGGGTCAGCTAAGACATCATATGGAGAGAAAGAGAGCGCGAGACTCATGACATGACAGCCCGAAAGGATGAAAAGACAACAGCGTAAGACTCTCGCACGAAGACACTTTACCTTTGCTCAGGTGAGGCGGCTTGCAGGGTTGACGAATTTGAGCGGAGATACAGAGTTGAGAGAGATGCTTGAGAACAGCCAGGAAAATGGTGGGTTTATTCCATGGAATCACAGGTGAGACCTCCTGTCTCTACTGGCCTGAATCAACCACATTCCTGGCAGCTTTCACGCCGGAAAATCAGTTATCTACAATCGAGATTCACATAAAAGCAATTTACAGTCCCAGGTACAGGTTTGATAGAATATATTCAAAGACTTTTATTGCACAGGCATAAATTTATCAGACAACCTTGCCTGAACCCACCTGTACGGCATGGTTTAATGGTAAAAGTTTGAGGTTGAACGTCAGACGATTTTTTTGAAATTAGGGTCTTTTTTATCTTTTCTTATTTCAAACAGCCTTGTCAGACAGATCATAGTTTTTATTCCCCCCCTTTTTTTCTCCTCATCCAGACTCCCTTTGCTCTCTGAGAGTCTGTGGCCTCCATTATTAATGTTGAAAAAAATCTGCCTTTACACACCAGGCTGGTGGACCTATAAAACATATCATCCAGCATATGAGTCACTCCAGGCTGGACGCAAGATTTTATAGGCAATCGTTTCAACAAATCCTTTTTTTGGAGGGCAAGCATATGTTGTATTTTAGTAGCTGGTATTTCAACCAGTGTTGTTTTATTATCATTACTATAATATCTTAGTATTTACTCATATTTTAAAGGTACTCTTTGTAAAAAATTTTGTTGTTTAAAATTTAAATTATGAATGAGTACATCATGAATCCATCTTCCAAACTGTGTTTTTGTCTTATCCTGAATCACTACGGTACGCCTATATAATACGTGTTTATATTCAGACTATTTTAGACCAGGTGGGATGACAAAAATTATCCCAGTACCTGTAGGACTGTCATAGACATAAAAAGAGAGAAGTAGCTACAATGTTCTTCCGCAAGTTCTGTTTATTAACTGCTAGAGTGCCAAAGGTACATAGTGTACCTTTAAAGTACAGTTTTTTTTTATTTTCCATGTCCATTTTAATCTTAGTTAAATATTTTGTCAGATTGTTTTGATTTAGTTGTTTTATTTATAGATTTTTTTTTAAATATGTCTATTTAGTGTTTATAAATTTTTAGTTTTTCAACATTTTTTAGGACTTAGGCTACACAAATTTTTTTAAATGTTACCTTTGCAACTAACTGAAATAGGATAATAAAACATTTAGTTAATGTTTATTTTGTCAACTATCATAAATGTAAATATTTTTTTATATTTTTAGTTTTAGTTAACAACTACACTGATGAGTAGATACACTCCAATGAGCCTTCTTGACTAGATTAACCAGCTAGACCAGCATGAACCAGCCTGGATAAACATGGGAATCATTCTGGTGTATACTGGTCTTTTCAGCAAGGAGCTGACAGGATTCGAACTTTCAAGACTCGATCACCTTCATGAGCACCACAGCTAAATGTGTGGAACATGTGTTTGCATGAAAACCACTTCACCAGCTTTTTAGTGCTGCAACACAGATTTTAAATATTAAAAATGGTAAAAGAATGATGTAAGAGGAGGATGTTGGTAATGCATCATCTGTCTCTATCTGTCAGACTTAGATATGCAAAATCCCTGTGCCCTGTGTGACACATCCTATGGGAATCATACAGAGTTTTCAGAACAGAGTAGAATCAGAATAATGGAGAAAAAGAGAGGTTATTCTAATGGAACCCACCTGAATTCTCAACCACTAAAGAGAAGAGAGCAGCTGACGTTTATTCAGCCTACTGACGCTCTGACGTGCTGACACCGAGGCAAGGTGAGGGCCTCACTTATATTTTTAGCCTGTGAATGGAAGGAGCCATGAATTGAGTCAGAGGGAAGAATAGACAGAAAAGAAATGAAAGGAAGCAGGAAAAAAATCTGCAGGCAGATGGAGAGGCAGCAGCCGTGGGTTGCTGTGACTGAGATTGTGCTGCTCTATTTAAAAACCACAGGAGTTTGTTAATGCTGCCGTGGGGTACATGTTATGTGTGTGGAGAGACAGGAGTGTGTAAGTAAGTGGGAGGACACAGGGTAGGAAATAGAAAAACTGCCGCAAGCATTACAGCCCTCATTACAGTGCGACACAGATCTGGCCACATACTGCTGTGGGCATGAGACTTATCTATAAACGTTATAGAATGACCGTTTACAGTTTGACATCCCTGTCTTTTGACCCCTGTTCTTGGTGAGCACTGAAGTGATTGATTTTTTTTTTTTCAGTTTTCATAGCAGAATTTACAGCCATTACTCCAGTCTTCAGTGTCACATGATCCTTCAGAAATCATTCTAATATGCTGATTTTTTTCTTATGATTATAAATGTTGAAAACTGATGTACTGCTAAATATTTTTGTGGAAATCGTGATGGAGATTTCAAAAGAAGAGCATGTTATTTAAGATAGTTTTTTTTTTTGTAACTGTACATGTCTTTACTGTCACTTTTGATCAGTGTCCTTGTAAATACAATTATTCATTTCATTTAAAAAACCTTACTAACCCCAAACTTTTGAATGGTGGTTTTGTTGAAGTAAACAGTAATTAATAAAATATAAAATACTCAATACTTAAACTCACTTAAATTATCTCAGAAAAAAATAACTTTGCTGAAACATTGTAACAGAGAGAGCGGATCCCAATATGCCCACTGTGCAGAGTGTGGTTCAAGTTGTTCGACTCTCATTGCCAGTTAAGGGAGACCGCTCTGTGATTCCGAGGAGAGGAGACTTCCACTTGTCCATCTGCGTACATTCACACCAAACAAAAGCTGAGCTGGAAGCCATTTACCAATGGAAAAAAATAGATCTTTATTTGGTTTCTGTCTGCATTTGTCATGATGGCTGAAGCTTCCTGGGTTGGAAGTAAAAATGTGCATTCTTTGAGAAAATAAGTGTCAGTTTTTAGCCTTACTATTGGACTGTATTAATATAGCAGTTTGGTGGAGCCAGTCATTGGTTGCATCAGTCAGGATGTGGCCTTAAAGAATGAAACCTCAGCTGCCATTAGCGCCATTGTTGGGTGAGTGTGATATAGTGTATATACACTGCCCTTGAAAAGCTTGAGGTCAGTAGGATATATATATATTTTTTTTTAAGAAATTAATACTTTCAGCAAGGATGCATTAAATAGATGGAGAGTGACAATTAAGACATTTATGTTACAAAAGGTTTCCATTTCAAATAAATACTTTTGTTTTTGTTGAACTTTCTATTCGTCAAAGAATCCTGAAAAAAAAATGTTTCACGGTTTCCACAAAAATATTAAGCAGCATAACTGTTTTTAACATTTATAATAATGATACATTTTTTCTTGGGCACTAAAGCAGCATATTAGAATGATTTCTGTAGAAAATTCTGCGTTGACATCACTGGAATAAATGACATTTTAAAGTATATTAAAATATAAAACAAAAGATGTCAATACATTTGTTTCTGTTCATCAAAGAGTCATCACAACAAAAATGATCACGGCTTCCACAAAAATATTTTCAAAAAAATATTTTGCATCTAATAAGCACATTAGAATTATTTCTGAAGGATCAAGACTGCTGAAAATTCCATCACAGAAATAAATAACATTTTAAAATAGATGTTTTTATTTTAAATAAATGTAGCCTTGGTGAGCATAAAGAGGCTTCTTTTAAAATGTTCTTTTTGAAAATCTTACCGTCCCCAGACTTTTGAATGGTAGTGTGTATATCTTTAAATGTTCTAGACTTGATTCGGTCTGCATGTTCAGAAATAAAAATGCCCTATAGCATTCCAAGTCCATTATAGGTTTTCCAGTGTATATGCAGAAACTCTGTCTGTGTTAAACAACACCAGCGGATGCCTGTGGGGATATCCCATCAGCAGGTAGACATAAACACACCGAGAGATCCTCAAACACTCAGACTCCAGCATATGCAGGGCACACATGTCTGGCCCATGGAGAGGGAGGAATGTGTAAAACCTTGTAACGCACCTCTGATTTTCCACTCCTGCTGCGTACACATCCCATTATCAGTTTTATAAGAACGCTGGAAATTCCTCCGTTGAGGTGGTACAGATGCGCTGGGCGGCACGACCGCTACATTCCTGACTGGGGGGCCTCTTTCCAGGACAACTTAGGGTGGCCCCTTCATGGCTCGTTTAATTGTGGCATAAAAATCTGGTATGCTCCTTTTCCCCACTTCTCCAGTCATCAACATGCAACGCAACACTACATAATGTGTGTTTATAGTTGCATACTGCATGTTTTTGTGCGTGCAATATACTGTGACCTCATGAGCTTGGCAGGTCAGGCAGTCATTTGCTCAGCGTTTGTTGATCCAAAAGTAATTAAATACCAGTTAAGTGTTTTTAGCGACGGAAAATTGAAAAGGAAATGTTGATAGATTTCAAATGTGTCATGGAATAGAACTGGTTGTATAATATGCAGGGTGGACAAAGGAGTTCTAAGCCAGACTTTGAATGTTATTGCATTCTTGTTAGTGCTTGAAATGGGTGGATTTATGGTTGTCAGAACATATTTTGACAAGAATGAGACCAGAAAATCACGTCCTGTAGATGCAATACAGACAGCACAATGCATAATGTTATGTAGGAATACCTGCTCTTACCTTCTAGAAGTCATATGCTTGTATCAGCTGTGCTAGATATATTAATAAAGTTCACGTACAGTGCAGTGGATATTGAATCAGGGTTATTCAGCAAATAAATGATCATGCCTGGAATTCTATTTTACACAGTAACAATGGTATCTGGGATTTAGTTTTCTTTGAAATCCATATTAAACACTTGTTGTGTTGGAATGTGTGACGTCTACAACTACGTGTGAGATTCTTGAACGGATTTGACGTAGTCGCATTTCACTACAACTCCACAATAGAGGGTACATGAACGGCTAATCGGGTTTAAAATGGGATCAGCCTTGTTTTGCTTGAAGTGTTACAATCCATTTTTGGTATTATTTGGGTGTTCTGTTCTAAATTTACCTCAGAACTACTTTTAGATTATAGCAACACATGTTAATCAGGTGCAGCTGTGACGTGGCAGGTTTAGTTCATTTTCGTAAAGCATCATAGATTACGTAGTATTTGGGTGTCCTTTTTATATTAATCTAAACCTGCATCTCAATAATCAGGTGCTGCACTGACGTGGGAGTTTTAGCTGTTTACAGTTTTCGTAAATGTGACCGATTACATTATTTAGATGTTCCATTCTATATTTACCCCAGAACTATTGTTAGACGACTTAAGCAGTTTTTGGTTCCTGGATCGCAAATATTACCGACTACTTGCTGACAACAGTTTAGTGAAACTGTGAACCCAAAAGAGATGCTTTTTTTAGAGACTAGTGGCATTACGTTCAGTGATACATATCCCATGGAATCCTGTTTATTGGCTGATATTAGATGGATATTTAATTTATTAGTATGGATCGACGACATTGAATATTGAATTGTGCATGTTTATTTCAACTATTTTTACATTTCGATTACCTTTACCATCATCTACCTCTCACTTAAAGTTTTAAAAAAAACCTCTAATAATTTAATCATTAAGTACTATCACTGTAATCTTTAGCAAATCTCGAAATTAATATACTCTTTGTATTGTACTGTAAATTTTAATGTTGTGATGCGAAAATGACTTGTAGCATTTAAAACTATGGATTTTAATTGTTTCATTTTGATTTTTTTTAGACTAAATAGAATAAAATCTTAATGACATGCACTTCAAAAGTTCGATTTAAGTCAGACTCATCATTTGTCAAACTTACAGACAGGGATAATATGAGTGTAGCTTGGCTTCATCCAGCATGTATACATGTTAATTGGATGACATTTGGTCTCAACGTTGATAAAGACTAACTCGATTATAACTGCACATGTAAATGTATTTCGTGGGGCAGGAAGACCTCAGCTGTGAGACAGCGTTTCATAAAAAACAACAACAACAACCGTGATTTGCATATGCGGTTTGTTTATGTGTTTATTTACTTCTATTACCCCTGGTCTGATGTGTCTCCAGGGATAAATGTAAATACACGTGTGCAAACAAGCTCTCCTGGGCTGCGTACACACCCTTAAGAGACGTACACAAACAGCATACGTACACACTTAAACATTCAAGAGGCCTCATGTGTGTGTTCCTGCTCGAGGCCAGATGATGAGGACTTGTTTGCGATGGGGGCCAGCAGTGACCTCAGACGCTTAACAGAGAAGCTAGTGTACCCCTCCACCCCTCTGACACACACACACACACACACAGACTCGCACAGCACAGTTTGCATACCCCTCCGCCCCAGCGAGACAGCACAGCATCTGTTATGTAAGTCACATACACGCATTGCCAGAGTTCATAGCGAGGTTCTCAACAGAGTTAGGCAGTGGACCTCAGTGACACCTCGTCCCCTCCATCTGTGAGGAGCTCTGCATTGTCAGACACAAAAGAGGGCATCCTGAGTTTTACATAACAGACTCGCATCTCAGGATTTTGGAGGCTCATTCCTCTTTTCGTCTTTTTTTGCACTGAATTGTATTTGCTCCACACTTACCTCAGATCTCTGAGGACGAAAGTGCTTCATTGTCTGGATCTGATCCTTTAAGACAAGGCTTTCCCCTTGAGAGCCAACTTATGACATCAACTGAACTTTCCTCTCATCCACAGTTACACTTTCCTGCACGCAGAGAACTGAAAAAAGGGTTTTGTGTCTGTACGGTGATGTGAATGTTCAGGTTGTTTGAGAGTGTCAGATGTGTTTTTAAGACCGAAATCGGAGGGGGAAATGCCTGTTGAAATAGCAATGGCCAGTCAGACTGGAGCACTTGATTTGTGTCTGGACATGGATGTTGTTTTCACTTTGACAGGTGCTGATAGACAATACTTTGCTTTTAGAATGACTCACACACTCAATGTTGTTTTGAAAGTTATTAAAACATTTTTTTAAAGTAAATTAAATCATATGAGGCACATAGGGGTTGAAAATTGTTGAAAAAGGATTTACATTTTACCCGAGTTGTGAATTAGAGTTTGTAGTCTGAATTATCCATATCTATCTATCTATCTATCTATCTATCTATCTATCTATCTATCTATCTATCTATCTATCTATCTATCTATCTATCTATCTATCTATCTATCTATCTATCTATCTATCTATCTATCTATCTATCTATCTATCTATCTATCTATCTATCTATCTATCTATCTATCTATCTATCTATCTATCTATCTATCTATCTATCTATCTATCTATCTATCTGTGACTCAGCTGAATGCGGCCATGGTACAGACATGATACGGAACAAGCTGAGTGGGAAACATGGGCACATGGAAAGGCTTAGCTCCATGTCAATGGAACTGGAAAAACAATTATCTTAATTTCGTATTGAGGGGATTCGTCCCAGTGCAAGGAGAGGCTGAGAAATTGTGAATGAGCGGTTCCATCCCCACTCTGCTGCCTTTGTAATGTAGTTGTGTCTTTTAGAAATGGAAATTCATGGTCAGATTCCACTACGGACCTGTCTCTGGAAATGAACATGCCCAGGGAGAGGACTCGTCACGTTATGACAGATGTGGAAAACGGAAGAGCGCTGTTTGATTTTCCACTTTCCAAAAAGCTTGGAAAAATGATTTTTCGAAGAGTCTCACAACAAGGGAAAGAAAAAAACAATAATGCCATCAAAAAGCGCTTCACGCTTGTTTGCACAAATATGTGTGTTAGCGTGCTAGTGCTTAGTTTTTCCATGGGTAATATTTGGTATGGGGAAATCTGGCCTGTTTCTGGCCTCCATTTCTTTTTCCTTCAGTGATAGCCAGAGTTTCCAAGCCTGGAACTGTTAATAAGTGTTTGTTCTCAGCCCAAGTGCATGTGGCAGACCCCAATTCCATGGCCGGAAAACCTGGGGCCTGCCCCTCTAGTCAGAGCAAACTTAAAAACAAAAAAACAATTCTTTACCATTCTTTACACTTCCTTTGTCTCCTCACTCAAAGAGAGCTAGAGATTTGCATGTGGGCGAATGTGTACGTGTGTGTGAGCGAGTCAGTCAGTCGCCTGCACTGTTGTGGTGTTGTAGCTACAGTCTTGTGGGAGTTGAGTTCACACCTTTACATTACCACTTCCTCCAACGTCACTGACACAGTTCCGGCCTCAACAGTAGTAGTCGCTGTGTGGATCTGAGCGTTGCAACCTGGGATGCCACCCAAGATTTTAAA
Source organism: Rhinichthys klamathensis goyatoka (assembly GCF_029890125.1). Taxonomy (NCBI): domain Eukaryota; kingdom Metazoa; phylum Chordata; class Actinopteri; order Cypriniformes; family Leuciscidae; genus Rhinichthys; species Rhinichthys klamathensis. The sequence goes on from NW_026606800.1 coordinate 5,685,336, forward strand.
TTCACTGACTTTCTGTGATTGTAATTTTAGTGCTAAAATCTTCTCCGTTACCATGAACCTTCAGTATCATCTTGAACATCAATGCATAACTGGACAGAAAGTATTATTAAATGCATCAAAATCACAGGTCACACTTGTTCATTCTATTAATATAATATCTCCTATTTCTCTCTGATTTTAGCAGCTCCTCAGAGGTCCAAAGCCACTTGAGAAATGTCGGAAAAATCTGTCCCCACTGAGCACACACTTGAGGCCCTTTCAGGGATAGAGACAGGCAGATTTAGATAAGAAGACAGAATTAATATACTGTTGCAGTGGCGTAGGCAGAAATTGTATTTTGGGTGGGCCAGTGAAAATATGACTGGGCCTATTGTTTTTCCTAGAAAAAATGACTTCAATAACAATGAACATTAATAGACAAACTAAAAAAACAGTTACACCTTTATATTCGGCAAATCATCATGTTCAACCAACAGAGCTCAATAAAGGCTGGACAAACCAGTAGCCTATAGACAATAACCTGTCTATTTTATTCAGGCTATTCAGCAGTGCAAATACAGTTCACCCGAAAATAAAGTAAGCAAAAATAATAATATCACAGTTAGATCAGCGGATAAACACGCGTCAGGCTGACGGGGAGAGAGGGAGCAAGAAGCGGCCGGCGCCAGCACCTGACTAGCCTTCTCCTGGGGTAATGAGTCGGAAGAACTGGCCTGGGTGGACTCGGTAGATGAAGGCAGTGGTGTGTCTTCTTCCTCAACTCCTGTTTTTTTTTTTAAATAGCACATTAAAGAAAGTTGTTTAGCCATTATTGTGGCGCCGACGCCGCTGAGAGTTTTCCTGTCGGAACCCCCAGCAACCATTGCAACCAATAACGTTCCGGAGGGAGGCTTTCTACAACTTGCTTCACCAGTTAAATTTTATTCGGAAAATAAATTAAACGCACACAGCAGTCAACAATAAATCAGGTATATCTTAATATATTTTCATAAATACATTTGAATAATAAAAATAAACTAAAAATGAATTTATCAAACTTGCCTGGGCGGGCCAGTGAGTAATGTGGGCGGGCCAGTGCCGCCCTGGCCCAATACTGGCTACGCCCCTGTACTGTTGTCTGACTCTTCTTATATCTCACGATCTGATTTTTTTTCGTATTTCAATTTTTATCTCATAATTACCTGTTTTATTTTTTACTTTGAGGTGAAAACAGGCTTCCATAGATGGATACCCATTTTTGAGGCATTGAAAACATTGTTGCAGCCGCTCTGTCAAAAGATGTTGAATAATAATTATTTTAGCCACCTCTTGCATGCTGAAAAGGACTGGATGGAATGGTTGCAATTATAGCTGTACAATTAAAATAATTTTCCGGCGACAGTCTGTATAAATGTATTCCATTTACAGGAATAAACAGAAAAAAAACACGTGAAAAGAGTGAAAATTCATCTTGTATTGGCCAGTCGATGTGTTAAAGGCACAAAGCCAGGGGTAAAGAGCAGCCGTGTACAGGAAATGGAGATGCTGTTATTTGACTGAAGATGCCATAATTATGATGCCACAGTGGCTTCCTCTCCTTCCTCACACAGCTGTGACAGTTCCACCCTCAGCACTTCAGCCAGACACCAAAGACACTTTGTCTCTCTGTCAGATTCCTGGAAGTAAAGGCTTTAATCGCATTACACAGATAGGCCCAATTTGTGAAAAAGGCTTTACTCTGATAAAGATCTTAGCATCAAGAATTGTTTGCGGTTGGTGTCGGTAGAGCAAGACTGACAGTGGGAAATGGAAATATGGCAATTCCTGGGAAAGTTGGCACCTGGACAACGTGACGAGGTGTGACTCTGGCTCTGTTATTGTGTGTGTGGGACACAGGCTACTTTACAAGCTCTTCCCACAAGCACAGCATAAAGACAGGGTCCTGTTTTTGGAAACACAACCATGTCCTTAGGACTCAAGTTGCTTAAAAAGCTCTCCCTCCCTCTCTGTTTCCGCTGGATTATGTGGCCTTGACTGCCGGGCTTGACTGTAGTGGGCCACTTCAGTCCTGCACTTCAATATTAATGCACCAGGAGGCTTGCGGAGGGGGCTGTTATTATCTCCCGTGCATGTCTGTCTCCAGCAGAGTGACAGTTAAAGGGACAGGCGCCACAGAGCAAACAGGCTCGTTTTCTCTATGATGTGGGCCAGCTAGCAGAGCCCAGAGAAACACTGTGGAGTGACTGATTGATTTTCTTGGCCCCCAGGATTGTCCCCCGTGGCCTGTATTCACTCTTAATTATAGGAGTGGTTGGAGGGCAGGGCACTCTCTTTCCAGTTATAATATTATTCTATCGGGTCTTAGGGGAGAGCCGCAAAATGTCAAACTTTCTCAGCTCCGTTAATGGCTTTGCGATGCACTCTGATCATGGGTAAAATCCTCCTGTGTAGTTGGAAATGGAGCACGGTCGAGGTTGAATCAGCATATTGCACTGTCTGCTTCACTTTTGCTGTGTGTGAGTGACTCGTTTGTGTTAACCACCATAGGCTCTTCTCAGGAAACTCTTTGTCTTGACGAAGGGCTTTCAGTAGCGGCACAGTCTCCTTGACGCTGGTGTTGGTTTAAAAACAGCTCAGTGCAGACACAGCAGAGTGGATATCAAAGGCCAGAGAATAGTATGACCACGGCACTGTTATCCCTGCAGTGGTGAATCAGCACTTCACCCCGTCGAAACAGCGTTCCTCTGTGTTTGTGGTATAGCAATGCTAGATCCACTTTTCAGAAAGACAACAGGAAGTTTAATATATACTTTTTGTGTTCCCTTAAGTGCTGTTAAGTAGGCCCACAACTCTTTCTTACTTTTAACAGCTGTGATACTCCTTTTCCTGGAAGCGTCTCTTGCTAAAAGTGTGATCATGAGTGATGAGTGTCAGAAGAACTCTTGCATTAGTTCCTGGACTAGAAACTAGTGTCACCTTTGACCTATTTGTGTCACTGAGGTTTGTTCATTGGAAATGTCATTGGGGTTATGGAAAAGTCTTATGAGCAACTCCCCTTGAGTGTGAAACTCCTTGACTATCTATCTATCTATCTATCTATCTATCTATCTATCTATCTATCTATCTATCTATCTATCTATCTATCTATCTATCTATCTTCATTTTATTTAAGAGAAAAAGGGAAAAATTATGAATGAAACGTACTTAATAACAACCGTTTTTATATTGATAGCCTAACAAATAGAATAAACTGATGTAGAGTTTGACTAATTAATAGTTTGTGACCAATGATAAACAAACCTAACTGAGGTTGAGGTTTAGTTTTAATCTGCTATTTAATCATTTTAATTCTACTTTCTTACATTCAAAGTTGACTTGCAATCCTGCATCCTGTTTGCTACCTAATTCAAATTAAATTTAAATTTACAAATTGAATTGGAACTTAAAATGCATTCATTGTGCATAAACCTTTTTGTTTAATATTTTTTTATTTTACACATACTGAGACACTGATTTCACTCTTGTTGCTTTTTTCTTTTTCTAGATATATTCTGGATATAGTTAGGTTAAAATAGAAGTTCAGAACCTGTTCTGGCAGTGACGGATTCTTTCTAGAAATACAGAAAGTTGTGCTTTGGAGATACAAAACTCATTTCTCATGGAAACTCGTCTATAAAGCTGTATTGAAATGTTTCTGGACACCCTCGTTGACTGTGAGTTCATCCTGATGTATAGAAGGAAATATTATATACTCATTCTTCACTGAGTTGTGTATTGCAGGTTTCAGGAAATTTCATCATAAATCAAGACTGAAAGTCAGAGTTAGGTTTGCGGGTATGGAAGGAGTGGCGCCGTGTTATGAGACTGCAGCACAGGAAGTGCTGTTTACCCCCCTAGGAGAAAGCAATGGGTTATTGGTTAGAGGATACTGGTGAAAGCAGCTTGTTTCTCACTACAGGTCTATCAAAGACCATTACAGGAAGACCCTCTTCCTGCTGCAATACTTAATATCCCAAAAAAAAAAAAGCCCTGCATCGCCTCAGATAATTTAGCAAGGGATTGTACAGTATTTATTCTCCCATTACTTTCTAGCCAGTCATCTTGAATGATGTATTTTCAGTGAAAACTAAAACCATGAAAGTTTCATTTTGACTGGTGCCAATGCTGATTGGGTGTTAATAGCCATTGCTGCCTCAAGTCTCCTGACACCTCAACCTTGAGTTGGTATGTTTATATATGGTGGGCTTCTATAAAAAAAGAAGCGTATGACTCTCGCAAGGTAATGGCACTGTGCGGTTGTGCTGCCCAAGCCCATCAATTACATAGCCGTAAAGCTCTCATTTCAGCCCCATAAGCTGCCATTGCTGTCAAAGTCCCCACCAAACTGCTGAAGTAAATTGGTGAAAAGGCATGTTAGAGAGAAAATGAGTGGAAACTGGACAGACGGGGCCTGGATGTACATGTATTTTACAGACTGACTCAGACACCAGCTCAGCGCCAGCTTCTTGACTTGTATAACAGTGTGGAGATTGGAACAGATAGAGCGAGCTTGACTCACGGTGTTATCATGGAGAATCTGCTCTTGTTTTTCTTTAGTAGAGAAAGGAGAGAGAAGAACAGAAGGACAAGTGGGTGGACTTGCCTTACATGGCAAAAGGTAGTTGAACCCAGTGACCTTGGTGTGGTCCTCGAGGAGAGGTTCTTCTTTGGCCCTCGGCCAGCGTGGATGCCGGGATGGGGTGTTCTACTAGCGGGTTCCTCTAGCTGTTCTCTCGTGTGCTAGTTACGGTTCAGTGTTACTATCACACCCAATGTAATGTGCTCAGCTTGTGTGATATGTCACACTTTCCCCGTTTCAATCTCAGGGGAGGATTCTCTTGGCAGCGGATGGACTCGAGCTGACGCTGGCACGGGTCCTTCGACACGGCCCCCCTCTTATCCAAAAAGAGTGTGCTGCTTGTGAAAGGGCTGACAGGGATGGTAACCGGTCCACTCATCCCCCAATGACGTAAATGTCACCTTCCCCTTTCAGTCTGGGCCTTAGAGTCAGATGAACTGCAAAGGGAAGGGTTGGAGAAGATGACACTGATTAGCTCACTCTGGGGGCGACTGTTGTGGCATGTGCAGGATGGCCGTGGCACTCTGTGATTTAATGCCCATTAAACACCATGTGGCACCAATTTGTTGCAGCCCAAATCCTGTCTCCCAATGTGCTGATTACAGAGCGAAAGCCCAGCTATTCTACACCTGCTTGATTGAGGAGATGCTCATTGTGTATTCTTGGTCATGTGGCTCCACTGACTCTTTAGATAAACAAGCAATGAAGAGACAGCACTCCCTCTGTAACTTTGCCTAATCAACATTGTGTGATCAGGGCTTTATAGCTCGTCTAAATTACAACAAACCATGAAACTTAAATATTTTTGTTTCAGCAGTTTTGTTTGACTAGGAAACCTCTCGAGGTATTTGCCTCACGATGTTTCAAATTAGTCGTGAGCAATGAATCAATTTCTCGCCTTTTAAGACTGGACCACTTGTAAATCATTGAATACCTAACATAATTTTCCACTGGGGCATCTGGCTTGTTCTGTTATGTGTGTCTTTTATTATCTTGAAATTCTTGCAAGGCATTTAAATTGTTCTTGACATTGGAGTTGTGATATAATGGTTGCTGTACACACAACCCACTGACCAGAAGTGAACCCTTCCTTAGTCTGCTGTAAAGATCAGACATATTAGTTAAAAGCACAGAGAGCCATTCTTGCCACTTTTATTTCAGATCTTGATTTCAGCCCATCATTGGGGCTAATTCGAGTACAAGTCAGCCTGTGCCGTCAGGAAATCCACTTAGCCCGATTTCCCGGCTCTTGTGAGGGGTAACATGACACTGGACCCCGGCTGTCAGGGGAACACTCACCGCCCAACAATAAAACAAGTGACTCTGATGTCATGACCGCAACTATGCGCCGAATTCCTCACTGATGCACTCATCTATCAGAGGTGCTCTTTCCATTAGAACGCCCTGTCATGAAGAGACATGGGAATCAAAGGGTGGAAGGAACCAGAGGGAAAGATCGAAAGGGGGAGGGAGGGAGGGAGGGGTGGTTTCGGTGGGGGATTGTGTGCAGCTGGGGCTGGAGGAGAACAACAGAGCCTACTGATTTGTTTGTTTGCGCTGGGAGACATGTGAGGGTTTAACAGGATCCTTTCCTTTTTTCTGCCTTCTTTTTTAAGACTAAGCTAAAGGAGGGAGCTGTCACCTTTGTTGCTTGTGTCATTTGTCATATGTACTTTCCAGGTTCCTTCCATAAATTTTTAAGTCGGCCCATAAAATATAAGGTAATTGCATTGTCTCTATATGGTGCCTGGAGCTACTAGTCCTATTAAAGAGAGACAAAGGCAGTGAGTGTTAAGAGTATTTAATAAAAAGTATGGAATTAATTATGGAGGAGGAGGAGGAGAGCGCAAGATGAGGAGAACTTGCGATGCTGCGAGGGTCACGGGTGGCATTTTAACGTTAGCGCCATTTGCTCAAGAAGCTGTTAATGCTGTGCATATCGATGATTTGACTGCTGTCGGGCCGATCTATTCTTGGTAGCAACCGTTCCTCCTCACCCTATTATTTGTCCCCAGCTGGGCTTCATTAAACCGACTTCCTCAAGTAAAAAGAGTCTCGGTTTTAGAAAGGATGGCGTCATGGTTTGTCAGACATCCTAGAGAATGCAATATGATACACAGGCAGAGGGAAAGAGATTTAAAAGAGAATGAATACAAGAGCAAATGAAAGAGAGTGGTGAGTGCAGTGGAGGTGTCAGGCTGAGGCAGGTGCACCTGACAGAGTGCTCATTGGTTCCCATGGTTGCAGGGCTGGTACGATGAGTGGCGAGTCAGAATGATGACAGCTCCACTAGCCCCAGGGCCCTTTCTCCTCCGTGATACATTTAGCTTCTTAATGCCACCTCAAATGATCCTGCTAACTTTCCTGTATTACTCTGCATTAATTTTTTAGCACCCTGAATAATGTTGTGGAAGTGAGGCAACAGGAAGGCTTGTCGCCCTGACAAATTTTATTTAAAGGATGTGGTCACTGACCACGTGCAACATTAGAGCCGGGTCAATGTAAATAAGGCTAAATGCACTAAGCTACACTCAGCTGCTTGGTTTTTGAGCAGGATATGCTCGATAAACTGCCTGTATAAATCGGTATCTGAAATTCTGTGACTCATGTACTGCAGACCTCTTGAAAGAAGTACATAAATAAAAGACAAATCTGGCATTGTGCCTGTACATCTTAGCATGCAACACGCATTAAAAATATAACTAGAATATTTAAATAAAGAACTGTTTAAATGTTTTGATATTACATAAGATGCAACTGAACAAGTAGGACTTCCTCCTGGTTTACCAGGAGTTTGTGTTCTCTCACTGAAGTAAATGAAATGGATTAGGGTAGAAAAAGCTTCATAATAATATATATTTCCTGTGTCAGTTCTGTAATCCAATTCACTTTAAGACAAAGAGGCAGAAAATGGTTTGAGGATGTTGTGAAGGGGGTTGGAAACTCATTTATGGCATGACATTATATGGCGCTTTTCCTCTGAAATCGGTTTGCAGAAATTACTCAGACCATTGAAATAGAAAATATGCATTCACTTGTCACTCTTTACATTTTAATTCACACGCTGTGGAGTAGCACAGAGCATAGTGTATGAGAGCTTTGACAAAATGTGCCACATGTCCTCAAGTACTTTCAAATGATAATTTCCAGGGAAAAAAGTGGAGGCATATAATTACAGGCAGTTATTTATACCCTGTACATCTCCAATTCATCGCCTGTTCATTTAGCTAACAGCCCTATGTTGGATCTCTATTTTGGATGCTTTTTTTAAGAAATCATAATTGCCCCATCACAGCACATCTCCGTGGCAAGAATAATTTCTTCTTGCGAGTTCACCCACAACAGGTCGTTGTGGGTGAGCTCCTTGGTAAAGTGTTTTGAGCAAGTGATCAAAAGCATCATAAGCCTACATACTGTAGGTCGTAGAAACCATTGGCACCAGTGGTCTCTAAGATCTATGGATAACAATGCTTTTGGGAAGAGCAGCCCAGAAATTCAAGCTACTTGCTCAAAAAACCCTTTACCAAGGAGCTCCTTCACTTAATGTGCATATGTAGAGACACATCTCTGCTTTTTTAAAGAATTTTGAAGGAATTGTCATTTCTACAATTTGGATAATTTATAGTTTAGTTCTTAGAGTTTGTTGAGTGGTAGACAAAGAATGACAATAAAAACATATTTTAAATTGTGTTCATTCAGCACAGTTCAGTAAATACATCAGTTCCTGCTCTTATTAATATGCTTTGGGGCCTGCTGTGGGTTTACGGGCCTAGAAAGTCCTAGAAAGCTATTTCATTAACCAACATATACTTCATTTTATGCATACTCTTTAAGGTTGATTATTTGTACCTTTTAAGAAACATATTTTGTTATAAAGACATACTAAACCTCCCTTATACTGGCATCAAAAGATGTTGAAAGTCTGAGGTCTTGATTTGGTGTACAGTGCGACATATGTGAGTCCTAGAGAAAAGTTTTTTTTTTCTGTGTTTTTGCGGGTGAGAGGAAGTGTTGCCTGTGTTTACCCTGGGTGAGCTCCACTGCAGATTGTGATGCAACCTCACGGAAATGTCTTGTTTTTCTGGGTTAGCTGAGCTTGTCTTAGTGCAGCAGAGCAGCATAATGGTGTTTGTAATATCTCCAGCCCTGGGGCACATTTTAGATTGCGGGGCTGAAGAGCACAGCTTGGCTGCATTCACTCCAAGACAGGGAGCATAAAAACACGGTGAAGCATGCTTCTCTAGATGGGCTTTTGGAGAGCAGGCCTCAAAAGCACTACAAAGGCCAAGCAAATTGTTTAACTAAAAACTAAAACTATAAGGCCTTTGTCAGGGAGGCTTTTTCTGTTATCTTTTTTTCTCATCATAGAATAAAGGATGTGCAATGCAATGTTGTTTTAAGAGAAAGGCTATACATGTATATAACAATTAGTATTTATGCTATATATATATATTAGGGGTGTAACGATACACGTATTCGTATTGAACCATTTTTTCGTTGGACCATTTTTCCTGGCGACCAAAATTTCGTTATTTCAAATGTAGGCGCGTCTCGCGTGGCAAGCGCGCTCATAATGTAAGAGACGCTGGCATGACCACAACATTACCCAACATCAAATGGAAAATGTAATGCAAGCGGAACGAAACTGAGCTACTCGTTATTGTGTGGTTGACGGACCGTTTATCAGTTTGGATCAATGCAGCGCGAGCCGATCTTAATCAAGCAGCACTGTTACTACACAGCCAAATCCAGTAAAGAAAACATTTGAATTCGTCACTGAAGTAATAACATCGCTGCGAGATCTAGTGAGAAACATTCACATTTCTCCGTTATTAACGGATCAAACAGCGCTGACGTGGAAACCAGGAAGAAACATTGTGCCATGAATGAACTATCCAGTGTCCACAGATCAGCAGCATTCACCATGGATTTACTGTAGGAACACTACTAACTGTAACCATTGAAGTTTGGCAGAATTAGTAGGCTATAATGCTTTCAAGTAACATTACATTGGTTTTATTTTGACATTATGAATACAATTGCTGCCCCCAAATGTTAATCTGAACTAAAATAAACCTTTGTTTATTACTACTACAATATTACATTTCATTTTGTCCAAGGAGCTGTTTTGTTTTATATGCTCCTAAGAAAAGTCAAGTATAGCTCCATCATTACTATACATCATTCATATATTAGGGGTGTAACGGTTCACAAAATTCAAGGTTCGGTTCGATACGATACACTTGTGTCACGGTATCGTATCGAACCGAACCTTGAATTTTGTGAACCGTTACACCCCTAATATATATATATATATATATATATATATATACAGTTGAAACCAGATATTTACATACACTTCAGAAATAAACACAAAAACTTTTATTTCTTTACTGTCATACATTAAATCAGATTAAACTTTTTCTGTTTTAGATCAATAAATATTAACATATTTTTTGCATTTGTTAAATGTCAGAATCGAGCGAGGGATAATTTTTATGTAATTTTTTTATCACTTTCATCAAAGTCAGAAGTATACATACACTTCCTTAGTATTTGGTAGAATTGTCCCGAAACTGTTTCACTTGGGCCAAACGTTTTGGGTATCCTTTCACAAGCTTCCTACAATAGTTTGCTGGAATTTTGGCCCACTCCTCTTGACAGAACTGGTGTAACTGGGTCAGGTTTGTAGGCCTTCTTGCTCGCACTCGCCTTTTTAGTGCCGCCCACAAATTTTCTATGGGATTGAGATCAGGGCTTTGTGATGGCCACTCCAATACCTTCACTTTGTTGTCCTTAAGCCACTTCGTAACTAATTTGGAGGTATGCTTGGGGTCATTGTCCATTTGGAAGACCCATTTGCGCCCAAGCTTTAACTTCCTGGCTGATGTCTTCAGATGTTGCTTCAATATATCCACAAAATTCTCTTTTCTCATGATGCCATCTATTTTGTGAAGTGCACCAGTCCCTTCTGCAGCAAAGCAGCCCCACAGCATTATACTACCACCCCCATACTTCACAGTTGGGATGGTGTTCTGAGGCTTCAAAGCTTCGCCCTTTTTCCTCCAAATATACCGTTTATCATTATGGCCGAACAGTTCAATTTTTGTTCCATCAGACCACAGGACATGTCTCCAGAAATTAAGATTTTTGTCTCCATGTGCAGTTGCAAACTGTAGTCTGGCTTTTTTATGGTGGTTTTGAAGTAATGGCTTTCTTCTCCCAGAGTAACCTTTTAGCTCATGGTGGTACAGGACTCGTTTTACTGTGGATAATGACACCGTCTTACCAGTTTCAGCTAGCATCTTCACAAGGTCTTTTGCTGTTGTCCTGGGATTGATTCGCACATTTCGCACCAAAAAACATTCCTCTCTGGGACTCAGAATCCGTCTCCTTCCTGAGCGGTATGATGGTTGTACATTCCCATGTTTTTTATACTTGCGTATTATTGTCTGAACAGATGAACGTGGGACCTTCAGGCATCTGGAAATTGCACCTAAGGATGAGCCACACTTGTGGAGGTCCACAATTCTTTTCCTGATGTCTTGGTTGATTTCTCTTGATTTTCCCATGATGTCAAAGAAAGAAGCTCTGTGTTTGAGGTGTGCCTTTATATGCATCCACAGGTGTGCCACCAATTAACTCAAATGGAATCAATTAACCTATCAGAAGCTTCTTAAGCTCAGAATGGAATCATCTGGAGTTTTCTTTTTGTTTAAAGACACAATAAACTTAGTGTATGTATACTTCTGACTTTGATGAAAGTGATAAAAAAATTACATAAAAATTATCCCTCACTCGATTCTGACATTTAACAAATGCAAAAAATATGTTAATATTTATTGATCTAAAACAGAAAAAGTTTACTTTGATTTAATGTATGAAAGTAAAGAAATAAAAGTTTTTGTGTTTTTTTCTGAAGTGTATGTAAATATCTGGTTTCAACTGTATATATATATATATAAATTACAGCAAATTTCTTTCTCAATCATAGACTGCTGGCCAAGGTTCAGTCTTGTCCAGGCACAATGGAGTCCTATGGTTGTCGTTTGGGTTCTTTGCTATTTTATTATCTTTAACGCCTTTTTTGCTATTTTAATGTCTGTGTAGTTGAAGGCAACACATTTTGTCTGAGATTTTTCTATTTATGACAAGGAATTTTTTATTCTGTCAGATTACCAATCAATATAATTATGCCTAGTGTTTGACTATGGTCAGAGTAATGTGCAAGATACACTGTACCACCATTCAGATGTCAAAGGAAATGCTAAACATTTTGAATTTGTACCGCCATGTGTCATAATACTTTGCCTATATTATCCCACAGACAAGCTCTTTGTTCCAATATGGTTTGTGCATAAACACATCAGAGGATTCATATTAATAGAGCAGGATTGCTCCAAGGGGAGTGGAAATATTGTTCTAGCAGATGCTCAGTTCCAGTATATTTATTCAATATGAAGAGCCTTCAGCTACTGATAGTGTCTATATGGTTTCATATCACACATTATCATTAAACTTGTTTCGTTTTATTGTCTCTACAGTGGTCTGCATAATCTCAGCACCCTGGCCAGGGGATCTTACTTGTCACCCCACTGCCCAGCCTTCACCTGCCTAACCCAACTACCATAGAGGAAGCAGCGCGAGGCCTTTACCCTGAGAAACAAACAGATCCCAAACTTACAGAGAACCTTTGGGTGAGTTTACAATGTCACACCACACAAGAGCAAAGACAGCAGGATGCAGAATATCTGGGAGCCCATGAAGGACCCAGGTGTTTAATATGGAAAAAGTGGAAAAGCGAGGTTAGGGAGACACATGTTCTGCGGGCTGTACATCTGGCGGGACTGTGTGCTGAGGTTGCATGCCTCACAGATGCAGTAGGAAGATAAAAGTGCATCGCTGATGATATCTGATTTACTATGGCTAATAAAACTCTTGATTAGCATCTAAGTGGAATCATATAGATGCATCATTATTTAAGAGTGCCTTTATTAAGATTAAAGATCATAGGTTATTTTGGTATCAATTATTCCAGTTTTTAGTCCTCTAAATGTAATGCCTAATGTCCATTTTTGATGGATAGTGTAGGCTAGAATACACTACATGACTTTTAAATCCTGAACAGATTTTAAAACACTTGCGTATTTGGTAAATGGTTACAGAGAAAAACTAAACATTATACACTTAGCGACTGAGGATTTACATACTACGAGACTTTCAAACCATTTTAAGCACAACAAACTCACTCAGAATCATACACCTCATTGCTAGTGTTCTAGAATAGCTCAAAAGTGTTGTAAAATCGCTCAAAATAAAAACGTTTGATATCCTCTGACTGAATAGAACCAGTCTGAAGCTAAAAGAAATCAGAGTCTGTGCACATCATACACAACCCCCTTTTCTGCTAAGTCTGTCAACTCTGACTGGCCAAAACCTACAGATTGGCTCTGAGTTTAGGCAACTATCATCAACGAGTCCAGACTGTAAAATTCTGGGTATAAGTCGTGCAGTGTATTCCAGCTTTAAGTCCCCTATAACAGAACAAAGATCAGACCATTGAATCTTTTCCACAGTTCTATGATGTGTTTGTGGACACCAGAAATGCCGGTGCTTCAAAGCCTGAGCCGCAAACAGTGACGATTTATTTTCAGTGGTGCTCAGAGTAGGGGCAGCCAGACGTCCCAATCGTGCATGCTCGCCCACCAGTTATTAAGCTTTTAACCTCGGACAGTGAATAGAGTCATTTATTTGTTTTACTCCAAGAGGCCAGGGCACACTTGTGGCAGATGTTTCAACTCTTCCACTCGGGATCACAACCTCCAGATGGTCTCTCTCTTGTTTTGCACCTTCTCTTTATAGAATTTTGGCAGTGGATATACTTATGAGGTATACTGTTCCACTTGCTTTGGCCTAGTCCTGTGCAGCACCTTCTTTTTTGATGTGCTTGTGTCCAGTTAGCTGTGGGGAGACCTTCATGTGGCTGAAGGGTCGACGTGTGTTAGTTTACATGATCCAAGCTGTGTCCAAACCCCTTTAAAGGTAGAGCCAAGCTAAGACCTCCTTTGGAGGCAGTCATTTCCCTTTGGGTTTTGTGATTTTAAATGTCAACAACTGGCCACAGCTTTTACATTTATACATGCTTCAGTCTACTTTCTAATGTAGGTAAGAGGAAGTGAAAAAAAACAAGGATACATTTCAATGTAGCATAATGTTGTAAGTGGGGAACCAGTAAGAAAGAGAATTAATCAGTGCCTACACAGCTGTTTCCTGACATTTCTGCAAAATGTTGTGGAAAATTTAATGAAGGCTAGCTTGTAATGGTTTCAAGCTTACCCGGTGGAAAATATGACAGTCTTTCCATAGACAATTAAGACCAACATGAAGCCCTGTTTTTCACTTTTTTTTAGTCCGTCTTTCCTTCCATCGGGCAGTGTTCTGTGTTGAAGCCAAGGCTAAATGGAAACATGTACATTAAAACAGATACAGCTGTGGAGTCTGAAAAACCCCTAGGATTGTTGGCGCTTTGCTAAGCAATCTAAGCAATGGCACCTACAGGAAGATTTAGTTTCAAATCACCCCCCACCCCCCCTCGACAGTCTGCAAGGCGGCCATGTTTTTAAACACCACCTCCAGGAATGTGTCATAAATCCATCTAATGACCAATACATGGTGCTGATGATCTTTTCTCCATTTAATTCCATGACGTTTTCCTGCGTTGCACCAGTCCACAAATATGCAGCTCTTGTTTTGGGACCTGGTTATTCATAGAGAATGTTTTCATCTGTGCCGTTTTCAATTATCGAGCTATTCTGTAATTAGGTTGCTTTGCATTATACTGCTGCTGTGCCTAAGAGTCCTGGGTCAGACCTCTATGCCAGACCGGGGTACATTTTTCCTTCCAGGTCCCCACTTTCTCTACTGGCCAGTCTGGTCACTAATATGATTGGTAACAGTATCTCGTGCTGGGGGATAGTGCTTGGGCTTTCAGAGTGGCACTTAAATTAGACATGACCTCATGTTGAAAGGGATTTATTCTTTCCTTAATAGCTGTTGTGTTTTCTATCAGCAGGCACTGCCTTTTGACCCGACACCCACAGCAGCACTTTGATTGTGGTATTGTCCCAATGTAGACCTCTTTGGTGACAGAGAAAGAAGATAGAAAGAACCGCTGCTTGACTGTGATAGGTTTATTCGGGGCTTCCCATCAGACCCCTTCAAATGGTTGTTGGCTTGTATCAAATAGATATCAGTAGCTTTTTCAATATCAGGATGTAAATGGTGGAAATAATAACTGGGCACTTTCTTAACTGCTGTTACGTGTTCATCAAGATAAATCGCAACATTTCCTAAACTGAGACAGTGCTAATGTCTTATTTAATGACTGATGTCAAGGCCCAGTCAAATTTTAGCGCATAGCAATTTGTTGAGAGAGCAGCCGTCTGGACAGATGATGTTATTTAAATAATCACCATTGATATGATTATAATGACAAGCTAATGGATAATGTGTCCTTTCCGCTGTCGTATCTCAAAACTAATCAGAGCCAGCGAGCGTTTTCTCCCTCTTCTTTATGCCGTGATATTGTCCTTATGAAAGAATTGCCCATCATTTCCATGAATGTGAGTCTGTTGATGCTTGATTTTTCCGGTACATTCACTCTCTCACTCTCGCTGAGTCGCTGGCATCACAGCTGTTAGATAATTACACATTCGACCAAATGTCTTGAAGGGTTGTATGCACCTCGTTTCCGGCTGCGCACGGATCACAGCAGCTCTGCCATCCCTCTCGGCCCACACAGGCAAAGAATTGGATGGGCTGGGTTGTGTAACTGAAGCCCCTTTCATAACGCAATTCATCAACACCATAACTCTGCATGGTATTCATGCCTTCTCCACCCACACAGGAACAGTCACCCACTCTCCTCACCCCGTCTCGAGATGGCTGTAGATGCTTCCCACGCATGCTTTCTCTCTCCAGTGCACACATAAATGCAGGCTCTCCTGTAAATAGTTTTAAAAATACTTCTCCTGTGCTTTAATGGCTTTTTCCTCTGCTACATATAGCTTTCAAAGACTGGTTTATCTGTCTGAATTTAATATTGTTATCGTGTTAATTAGGGATGTCGCAATATACCGGTATTGGCATTAACCGTAAAATTTAAAACGAATTGTACACATTATTATATGACATAAACAATCCAGCACCATTATCAACATCCCAAAGTACAGTAGGTGGCGGTATTGCAACTTAACGCTGGTTGCCACCTGTCGTAAAACACAAACAGACACAGCGCGTAGCTGCTACTACTACTGTGTAAAAGCAGGTAGTCGGATATGACAGGATATGCGACGCTATACTCGCATTTCAAGAAAGTTAGCATGCGAGTGTGGAATTTTTTTGGATTCCTCAAAAATGACCTGTTAATCACCCCAGTCAGCAGGACTTGCTGAACAACAAAGGGGGTAATACTACCAACCTGTTCACCCACCTCCGCTATTTTGCAGATTTGGCCACTGTACAGAGAGTAAGTTGCAATTATTTTGCTAGTCCTGAAATGCGAAATGTTGCATTAACCTGTTAACTGCTGATGCCTTTCTGTGTTTTTATAAAATGTACATCCCTCGGGGCTTTTAGTCCAAAAGTGTGCTGATTCGGATAAAAACGTATGGCTTATTCTCGGCTTTACTTCAAATGTTTTTAGAGAGCAGTATTTTTTTTTATCTATTTTTACCCAAAACAGGCAATAGGCCTACATCTATGTTCTTCAATTATATGTATAATGTAATGCCAATCGACATGCCTTTATCACTGTATTAAATAAAATAATATTCTGTGATGATAAGCCACATCAGTTCAAAGAAGAAAGTTATTTCAAACTGGTTGCCATTAAGTGTAATTGTTGCTTTTGTATTCAACGGTGTGAAAAACACACACAAAAGAAACAAAGTAAGTAAAGATACATTTTTTATATTTTTTTAATATATGTTCTATATCGATATCGCAATATATCATTATCAAATTATTTTGGCCATGATAATCGTGTAGTGAAAAATCTGATATTGTGAGAGCCCTTGTCTGAACTGCAAGTACGGCTGTATTTTTATAAACTCCTATCGATCCTACTATTTCCTACTTTCAGAAGGCTTTGAAGGCATCGTAGCTATTGTTGAGTAGCGAGTTATGGAAGTCCTGTGCCCTTGGAATGTGATTGTGATATTGCCGATGTGTAGAACTCCTCTATGCTGACCATCTGGACATGATTTTAGCAGGCCTGTGTCTCTGCACTGGCCTCTCACCCGGCTGCATGTGGAGTTGGATGAGTCGCCTGCCCAAGATTCAACTTTGGAGTCTTAATGAGGAGTCAGTATGACACTCCAGGGGGCTGACTCGCACACATTTTGGGTGATACATCCTCTGGTCCTGCTAACACAGACCAAAATCACACCGTAAAAGTTGCTGGATTAGCAAAAAGTGAATCTTGCGGGGAGCTGAGATAAACTGCAAAGACGAAAGTTCTGTGCGAGTGAAGGAAAAGGTAATGTGAGGATAGCATTAGTGTGCCATAATTCAGGATTGTCAAAGAAATTTCCTTTATTTGAGCAAATGGACGGTGGATTTATTCAGTTATAGGAAGTTAAATAAAAGAACAGCAATTGAGATCCTTCCAGCATGCAGTCGAGGTTGCTTGAATAATTGCTTTGAATAGACATGTGCCAGTTCCTTTGAAACAGAAGACTTTATTGTGGTGTCCATACTTCAATCTATTTTCAGACTCATTCTCAACTGCTCTGTGCCAGATGATAAAGCTCAGTTGGAGTAGTAAAAGTTGCCTCCATCACTAATGAGTTGGGATAGCTGGAACAAGAGCCATGGAAAATCAACTCAGCAACCTCTCCTCCTCTGCAAGAGTAGTGGTATTCGTGCACACTTGAAATTCCCTTATGGCAGTAAAGTTCCTCCTGAGACAACCAAGCAAGGTTTAAGCAAAATTTAGATGCATGACAACAAGACAAATACAAATAAGGTGCAAAATAAAGTTTAAGTGATTGACCACCATTTCTTTAGCAGCAGGAATTTGTCACTATAACCTCTATAACCACTGAATTGAAACAATTAGCAACTTGTTGAATTATTCAGTGTCTGTCCTACAAGGAACAAAAATTGTCCCACTTTGGACTCGAAATGAGATATGGCTTGTGTACCTCCCCAGCATCATGGCTGTGATGTCATGGGGGAGTAGACAAAAGGTGGAACCCAATCTCTGGAACATACCGCTCAGTGTCCAGGTGCACCTCAGTGAACTACATGATCTAGTAACACTGTCTGCCTCCAAAGAGTCCATTAGCTTAAGTATGTAAACTACAGTCACATACATATTTCCTAATTCTTTGAGTCATTTGAACTACTGAATTTTCAGATCTTTGTGTACTTCTTTTGTATCTTTGTACCAACATATCACACCATAAGGGCTTTGGACTGCAAAACCTCCCTTTAAAAGTGGGGAGCGGTAAATGGACAAGCTTGACTGAATTACTCTAGTTGTTTATTGCTATAACCCTGTAACTTTGGCAGGAGCTAAACAGCCAGGCAGCTGATAATCACAATGCCTATTAAAGAGTATGACTCAGAATATTTTAAGAACATACTTTGGCGAAATACCTTTTTTATTTATTTTTTTAGGTCTGCTTCTATTTTATTCTTTATTTAGTTGTTCATTTATATATTTATTTGTTTCCTGATGGTGTCCTGTGGTGAACTTCTGGGAGATTAGGCATTTCCACTGCATAATGGCTCTAAATTCGATGGCACTAAAAAGACAGGGAGTCTCCCTTCAGCTGAAAAGGATATCCAAATGGCTTAGAATGTGACATAATGCTGCTCCAAATCCTTTTAGGACTGCTGCACCATGCAGCACTCCTTGACAAACAGACTTTGAAGAAGACTGATGTTAATCCTCTCACTGGAATCTGACAGCAGAACTGTAAAATGCATAATCCTTGCATTAGATTAGGTGGTGTATTTTTATTCATGAGCAAGTGTCCTCATAAAAGTTTTTATGTTCTTTATTATACTGGTATTGTGCATCCAGTGTGGAGGCCTTGCTGTGGCCCCAGGCTACAAACCTCCTACACTTTGTATGTTAAAATGGGGTAGAAAGATGAGTGGCACGGCAGACAGCAGTGTACTGATCTCAGCCATGCAAGGATCACAATAATCTTTGGGTATAAACAAGTTTCATAATCATCTAACAACATGGGGTGGTTGAAAAATATGTTTTGAGCTATGTGTGTAGAACAGGACATACAGTACTGTAGATTCACAGGGTCACAGTAGCAGATAACTTCATGCCATGTCATGTTAGATTTTTGTAACCTCTTTTGGTTTATATAATATGACTTAGTCATGCTATTCCAAATTCTGATGGATTTCCTGTGAATAGAGGCACTGCTCTTATCCTCTTCACAGTGTGTCCCACACATGTGCTCTCAAATTGTAAGCACATCCTTTTGCCTCTTAAAAATTTGATTAAAAATATTTTTAACCTCCCTTAAAAACATAGATTATCTGATTCATTCAGTAGATATCCCGCCACCACAAAATCAATCATGTCACGAAAGTCAGGAAAAAAAGTGGGAAAAGCACGAGCAATAGGGGTGGACGGTATGACGATATGTATCACGGCAACGATATAAAGTTTCTATCGAAAGAGGTTTTTCTATATTGTTTATATTGGTAAATATCTGTGCAGCACAGTACTGCTTAAATGTATTGACACTTTAGAGTGATATAAGAAACAAGCATGAATGAGAAAATAAAGTGCATGATGTTAAAAAAAAAGTTAAGTGCAATAAGCAGCAAAATAGAACGCATTATTGAATGCAGTACTGTCTTGACAGTTGACACACAACCATAGATCAAGCAAAAGATAAAGGCTTATTGTACATGAATTATGTCAAAACTTCCGTCTTGGTGAGTATTCATGAAAACTTTTTTTTTGGTCGGTTTTGTCTTAAGTGAATGTAAACATTTGGGAGAAGACCGGATGTATGTCAATATATTGGATCCTTGCAGTAGGTCTTAAATTGACATCAGCTATATCTATTATGTGCTTTTAGGCTGTCAGTAGTATCTGTAGTTCCTGTGTCGATGTTCTAAAAGCCTTACTACTATACATAATTGGGCAGAAATTTTGTTGTGCATGTTGTTGTTGGAAACAATGCCTGACAAGGCTGCTATACATTTAAAATCACTGCTTTTAACAACAACTGAGGAGTTCAACTCATGGTTTGTCTTGGTTTGTGAACACATACTTTCCTGAGTCAGGCATGGAAGAAATATGAAAACAAAATTAACCAAAAGTTAATGTTTCAAGTGCTATAAATACCAGTGGTTTTTCTGCCCTGCTATTTTTAGTGCTCACATTGCCTTCCAGACACCAGCGTCACACAGTTTCCTCACTCATACTCAGGCAGCGCTGTCTGTTGCAATCAGAGTGAGCCTGAGATTAAGATACACATCATACAACGTATTCCCTTTAAAAACACATTCATGTTCTATTTATTGCTTTTACTGCTGTAAAGTTGTACAAAAAGTTGTCCAAAGTTGTACTGTATATTGGTGCTGTATTTTGGTCTGTAATGCTCCCACCTTTGTCCTTAAGTGTTCAGTGTTAATGTTTTTAAAAGCTTAGAAAACTCTTAAGGAAGAAAATGCTTAGAGTTTGCCCTTTAAACACCCACCCACACTACTTCGAATGTCATTTGCATTCCTTGGGCTATTTTTATATGTTTGTGTCACTTTAGGAAATGAGTGGGCAATGTTGTTAATGATGACTCACGAGCAGAGGGAGGTGGCAGCTCCTCTGCATCAGTTCATTGAAAACTCTCGACACACTTGCTAGGCAAGAAGTGCACATCTGTGCAGCTGCCTAGATATCAAACTAAAATAAATAAAACAAGAAAGCAAGATGTAATTGTAGTATGATGAGCAAGAGTCACATGATCAACCACCATACTGTCTTGTTTAGATATAGTATGATTTCCCCCCATCTTTTTTAGAAATCAACTTTCAAAATCTTAAGGTAGTAGTGTTAAATGTAGTATTTACTTTAATACATGTAGAATCTTTGTCTAAAAAGCAATATTTAAACTTTGGTTTTATTTTTTCTCTCTTATAGATACTGAAACATCAGAGGTCTTTAAACAGAAAAGGAACAAGCTTGGATGTAACAAAAAGTGAACGGACTGCTGAAATGAGTGATGGAAAGCTACTGGCCTGATTGTCACAGAGGGACATAATTTACATTTTAAAGTGGAGCGACACTTGAACTATGGAAGTGGAAGGACCTTTTATTTAGGAGTCACTTAAGTAACTCATCTGGCATGACAGCGTACATGAATGAAATTTAGCAAACAGCCATCTTAAGAAACCCCATTGAAGTACTAATAAAAATGGAGCCACATGAACCTGCCATTGGCCAAAAATGCACCAAGGAGCAACGGGACAAGAACCTCTTACAAAGAAAATGGGTCTCTGAGCCTTCTGCTGTAACGAAAAGAAGTACCTTCGCAGATCCAGATGTTAAAAGACACTCGCATCGTGAGCAAAGTCTTACAAGTGGGACAAGCCTTGCAAGCTCAACTCAAAAGTTTAGCTCTGGAAAGCTGATGTCATCTGCAGTGACACACTCATCACAAGAAAGTCAATTTCAACAGGTTTTCCCTCGGCCTTACTCCTACCAATTGCCACATTCATACCCGCAAGAGCCTTTCCTTGGCGGTGCAAAGCCACAACCTGGGTTAGAGGCCTGGCCTTTCTCTGGTCAACTGCAACCAGATGATATGTTTCCTATTCACTCCCGCTCTCATGGAGTATTTCCCCGTCAGAAGTCTCCAGCTGGTTTTGGCCAGTTTCCCCAATCTGGACCCGAGCAGCCAGATGAAAGTCATAAGAAGGAACAAAAACCCAAGAAACCAGGAAAGTACATATGTCACTACTGTGGCAGGGCATGTGCTAAACCCAGTGTGCTCAAAAAACACATCCGGTCCCACACAGGGGAGCGTCCTTATCCCTGTGTTCCATGTGGTTTCTCATTCAAAACCAAGAGTAATTTGTATAAACATAGAAAGTCTCATGCTCATGCTATCAAAGCAGGACTTGTTCCATTCTCTGAGCTAGCAACTCGAACAGACACTGATCAGGCATCTTCAGTTGGGGAAGCAGAAGCACACTCTGACGGTGAACAAAGCACAGACACTGATGAAGAAACTGCAGAAGGGGCAATGTTCCCTGAAAAACGTAGCCCACAGATATCATTCGAGTCTGACAAGAGCCAAATGGAAAGGGGACCAGCATATGCAGACCCAGCAGAGGAACTGTCCGTGGCATCTATGAAAGTGCCTATCTTAATTGTTCCAAAACAAGGGGTTCCATCACCTGCCACAGACTGTCCCCAGTTTACAGACATTAAAGGTTCCGTTATTGGTGGACAGATGGGCAGAGGAGATGAGTCTCATACAGTTAAACAGAAACTTGCCTTAAGACTCACTGAGAAAAAGGACCAGGATTCAGAGCAGTCACAAAATCTCTTAAGCCCCCACAGCAAAGGTAGCACTGATTCTGGCTATTTTTCCCGCTCAGAGAGCGCTGAACAGCAGATCAGTCCACCCAACACCAATGTAAAGACATATGAAGAGATAATGTTTGGAAGAACTTGGTACCACAGAACCAACTCCAGATCTAGACAATCAGTCACAGTTGGGATGGTAGCTATTGCTAGTCAAGACACTAATATCAACAAGTCTAGTGCCATGCAGGAGTTGGCCATGGGAAAGATATCAGAGGGTCATGTATTTTATCAAAGTGATTGTGCAGAATTAGTTGCTGGATGTGACCCAAAGCATTATCATGTTGGCTCTTGCCAAACTAACACAGGTCTTCTTGAAGCACCCTCCGATTCAGGGCCACTTATTAGAAGCAACTCAATGCCAACACCTTCCCCTACCAACCTCAATGTCCCACCAAGTCTAAGAGGGAGTCACTCATTTGATGAGATGATGACCCAAGATGACGTCTTTTACACAGCAGCTGTGGGTTTAAAGAGGTTAAGGAGACAGGGTGCATTTGAACACTCTGCCCAAGAAGGACATGGAGAGTCTGAGAACTATGGGAAGATCCCAGGTCTGATCTCAAGTTTGAAAATGGGAGAGAGGGGGTCTTTGATGCCAGAGTTCAAAGGCTCTGGCTCAGAAATGGCTTGCCCAGAAGTACGTACAGCATACCCTTCATATGGTACAACCACAAGAAAACGGCGCATGAAAAAGAGTGTTGGTGAAGAGGAAGATTGCCTTGGACAAGATGATGGCAGTCGGAGTGGCTCTACTGAAATGACAGGGGACTATGACCTAAGACAAGGAAGTCAAGATTCTGCCAAGGCTGGTCCTGCTAGTAAGGGATCCATGTTTAGAGCACACAGTCCATCAGACAGTTTTGACAGAGGCTCGTGTATAACTCCAGAGGATGTGGTACTTGTTCAAGATTCAGACACAAAGACTGCTGGAAATGTAATATCTGTCATTCAACATACTAATTCGCTGAGCAGGCCAAACTCATTTGAGAAGACTGAATCAATTGAACATCCATTTTATCAGCCAGAAAAGCATGCTGGACATCTTTCTGAGCAATCAGACACAGACAACATTGATGATGTGCAGAGCCCTGAATCTCATCATAGATCAGAAAGCATGGAACATCAGCTGCAGGGTGACAATGAGCATGGATCTTTCTCTTCTAACCCATTGTATCATATGCCCCACAAACTTGTACGACAACCCAACATTCAAGTGCCTGAAATAAGAGTTACAGAAGAGCCTGACAAACCAGAAAAAGAACCTGAAGTACCAGTGAAAGAACCAGAGAAACATGTTGAGGAATTTCAGTGGCCACAAAGGAGTGAAACATTGTCCCAGCTTCCTGCAGAGAAGCTACCCCCAAAGAAGAAACGTCTGCGTCTCGCCGATATGGAGCACTCTTCTGGGGAGTCAAGCTTTGAGTCCACTTGTACTAGCCTTTCAAGAAGCCCTAGTCAAGATAGTAACTTATCTCATAGCTCAAGTTTTTCAATGTCATTTGACCGAGAGGAAAGCATCAAATCTGTGTCCCCAACCAAACAAGATGACTTTGCTAAGCAGTCTGAGTACTTAACTGTTCCAGGCAGTGGCCATTCTCTGTCTATACCAGGCCATCATCAAAGAGAGATGCGACGCTCCTCATCAGAGCAGGCACCCTGTGCTTTGCCCACTGAAGTACCAGAAATACGTAGTAAGTCATTTGATTATGGAAGTCTTTCAACCGGTTCAAGACAAGGAGAAGTATATGCAAGTGCTTCAGCTATGAAGGAGCGTAGACGAGGTTACTTGGTTAGACAGGCATCTCTCAGTGTTTATCCTGAAGTAGTGGTTCAAGAGCCAATCTCAGAGTTGAATATCAAACAAGAGCATACTGACCATGTTTCTCAAGCTGCTTTAATTGGTACATCCTATTGTGTAACTAGTGATATGGCAAGACCCAGAAGAGCTACACAGTCAGTTCTAGGATCGCATCACTTGCTGCAACAAAGCATCAGTGAGGACAGCCAATCTGAGGATCTTTTCCAGAACGCTCCTCGTTTGCCTGCACAGCTTTCATCAGATAGTGAGCATTCAGTGCATGAGCACATGACCCAGGATATAATTCAGCACTCCTCACTTCAGAGCAACCTGGCAACCTCACCCTTTTTGCCATTTCAGCCTATGCTCTGGCATCCTGAATCAAAACAAAGAAATAAGCAGCACCTGGCGTTCCAGACACATCAGTTACAGAAACTACATATCAAACAGCCAAATCTACAGCCCATTCTACAGAAACCATACCAACCTCCTCATCAAATTCAAGTGCAAACAGACTCAAAAACCGATGGGGCAAGTCACAACTATCCATATCCCTCAAGAGCCTCCCCACAGCAGCTTGGGGTCTTGTCATCTAAAGTGCTGACTACAAGCTTCTTACAACAAGTTCAGCCTATCTTTGCTACTCAAAGTGCAGGTTCACAACCATCACTCCCTGGAATGCTGGTCCCAGTCAGGATCCAGACAAATGTGCCATCGTATAGTAGTGTTATGTATACAAGTGTTTCACAAATTCTTGTCACTCATGCTCAGAGCACAAATTCTATCAGAGTTCTGTGCACAGACAATATGTCGACAGCTTCACTTACAGGCACTGCATCAAAGCACCAAGTTGGCATCAATTTATCCAAAATATTAGGACATTCAGAAGGGCCCTTAAATTTTCCAATATGGAAAGTTCCTGAATATTTACCTGGGAGCCTTAATACAGGAATTCCTTTGTCTCTGACGTCAGGAACTATCTCTACTACAGATGCTTCTTCTAGTATCGGGGGAAGCAAGAGAATGTTGTCGCCAGCTAGCAGTCTTGAGCTTTTTATTGAAACCAAACAACAGAAACGGGTTAAGGAAGAGAAGATGTATGGACAGATTGTGAAAGAGCTTAGTGCAGTTGAGCTGAGCAATTCTTGTGCACCGAAAGATAAGTCCCCCAAACCTGAATTTTCAAAGAGAGATGACTCCATAGATGAACAAGAGAGGATGTCCTCATCTCCTCCCACTGATTTCTTGTCATCTAAATTCCTTGGGTACCCATCTGCACCTCATTTACCCGACGTGCCTCCAAAAGACAACTTCATTCCACCCTTGCAAATTATTACAAATGTGGCTAGCAGAGCAGATTCCCCAGAAGAGCTTGATGTAGATGAGTCTACCCCAGAGGCAAGCTCAAGCCCACAGTCAGTAATTTCCTCAAGTGATTCTCCAGAAGAATCCAAGCAGAACATGGGTAACAAGTTCCCAGTAAACATGCTGGTGCAGCTAGCTGCCAATCAGGGTGGTGGAGCTGTTGGTAGCACTCTCCTACTCACTGACCTGGCAGATGTCCATCAGTTTTTTCAATTCCCAAGTCTTCGCACACCAACTAGTGTCAGCTGGTGCTTCTTAAATTATACCAAGCCAAATTATGCACATACAACTCCCCTAACCTCTGTGTATGGTTCTTGGTGTGTCAGCTCTTACAACCCCAACCCACTCAACCTCAGCACCAAGGCCACCCTGGCACTTCTTCGGTCCAAACAGAGGAATAACACAGAGATGTATACAATGGCTGCTATGCATCAACCTGGCACTGGAAAACTTGTTTCATCCCTCCGGTGGAAACAGAAGTTTGAGCAGGTAGTCCTGACTTTCCTAAAATATACATGAACAGTTGTTTGTTTTAAGTAATTCAAATTTAATTTAATAAATATATATTTACACATAACCATATACATTTAATTAAATACATGTTTGTGAATAAATACCCATTCTAGAGCATTTAAACAGTAATTTGTATAGACAGATAATACAGTGATATATTGTGGAAAAATGTTGAGTTTACAACTTTCAAACTGTAAAATTAGGAAATGCTATATATTTTGCTAGCAAAATATGGATGGGTGACTTCACTGACTCAGTTTGGTTTGGGTCAGCCCAACCTAAAGTAACTATATAAAGTTAAAGAAACAATACAAATTTCAGCAAATTTTCCCTATTCTTTAGTTCTCACAAATCATTTTAGGGAAAGCAGACTATTGTAATTATTAATATAATTTGTTATTGTCGAAACATTAAAGTTGCCAGTTGCTCATTTTTAAATTTCTCAGATAATAATTAAAAATTAATGACAAGAAAATGCACCGAAAAACTTGTTGCTTATGTTTTATGCTAATGGTTTTAGGGTTCATTATTCAAACTGTTTTCTGTTTACAATTCCAGTTAAAGCCTGAGCTTATACAGTTTGATGTTGGAAAATTTGGGAAGAAAATGAAGGGAATTAGCTCAAGAGACAGGGGAAAAGAGGACCATGGAGAAAAAGAAGCTTCTTCAAAGCAGGCTGAACCCACTCGCATCAAAATCTTTGAAGGAGGGTATGTGAAGATGTATAGTTATTTTTGAACATCTATCTGAGTGTTCTTTATAGAAGATGAGACTCCCCCTTTTCTAAAATCCAATTAAATTTTAATACTGCTGGGAAACAAATATTAGGAGCTGAGGAATCAAAACATCTATCAACATACAAATTCATTTAATGGTGCCTAAATCAGTTAAAACTGAAGCAGCTGAAATGTGTATGACTACAACATGGTATTTATTAGACAGCGTTATTTGATTCGTAGTAATATTATTGTTTTGTGTTTTTGTATCATAATATAGATTACACACGTATTCTGTACATGCATGTGCCTTTGAAATATATTAAAAATGAAACTCATACTTTTAAAATATTTGGTATATAATATTATCCTGTGCTGGAGCAAAAACTTAAATCGATACAGCTGTGAAAATAAAAGAATCATGTCTTCCAAATATATTACATGAGCTTTTTGATGTGTGTGATTTCATTTCTCATCAGCAACATTCACCAATATATTTGATGCCTTCAAATAATGTTAATAACCCTTGCCTTGTTTTTATTTCAGGTACAAATCCAATGAAGACTATGTTTATGTGCGTGGCCGAGGCCGAGGAAAGTACATCTGTGAGGAGTGCGGGATACGCTGCAAAAAGCCAAGCATGCTGAAGAAACATATTCGCACACACACAGATGTCAGGCCATATGTCTGCAAGTTTTGCAACTTTGCTTTTAAAACAAAAGGTGGGTTTTCTTATCCATTTCCAATAACAACACATACAAATTAGGGGTGGTGAAAAAAATCGATTATTGATTAATCGCGATTATGTTATGGACGAGTATGAATCGATTATTACATTTTCAAAAATCGATTTTTTATTATAAAAAATTTTTTTGCATTATTTTATTTTGTAAAAAATGTTATACCGGAAGTTGAACGTCACGAACGCGCCCAGTTCCAGTAGCAAGCGCGTGTAACGGCAGCCAGAGCGAGTGAGAGCAGGTGTGCCGGAGACACACTGGCTGCGTGGCGTGAGCGTCTCAGCTGCGTGGTGTGTCCGTTTTTATTTCGGCTCCCATGTTAACAGGTTAGAGCTTGCATGAGCCGCGCGGAAAACGCGTGCATGCTAGAAATAGAACCGACGCCTATTTTTCACGCGACACGCAAGCGTGTTGGAAGCATTTCCAGGCAAAATAGAATAGGAAACGATGTTTATATGTCATTTTGTACACGAATACATATTAATAAATTACATTTTGATGTTTGAAAGTCTAGGTTTTGATATAAATTCAGATATCAATGTAATTTAAACAAATAATAATAATAATTATCGATTTTCAAATATTGCCATTATTTTTGCCTATATACAAATTTATTTCATTTTTATTTTTTAAACAATCGAGTCCTGGTGTTCACTACAGAGGTCATAGCATAACATATGAATAAAATATCTCTTTTTTTTTCATTTGTTTCTTATGGTCTTAACAATGTGATTACATGAAAAAGAAAAAAAACTTTAGAAAAAAAAAACGTTCTGGGCCTCAGGAGGATATAATGATAATAAGCTACAATAACAACATAGTGTGTCTTCTGAGTGACGGTCCATCATCAGGCTAAATATAGGCTCTTTAAAGCTACACAAAATTTATAAATGTTATTGAAATAAACAGACAGCCCACTTCCCTATTTTTCGGATTTTGGAAGATGTGTGATAACAGTTGAAATTGTTGTCGTAAAGGCAAGAGGCAAGAGTTGAAATTGTTGTAGTAAGGATTAACACACCGCTAACCCAAATGTAGACTGTCCCTCTATGTCACCTAGCAGCAGCGGCGCCGCGTCAGACACGTTTCTGGTGTGCAAAGACACAGAAAACGCGACGCAGCTGACACGCAACAGAAACGCCACGCTCACGCCACGCAGCCAGTGTGTCTCCGGCCTAACGAGCGTTGCTTGCTACAACACCTTGTCTTTCAAGAAGAAAATTGTCCAATTTCTACAGTATGTTGGTTCTGATCTACTTCCTAAAGGAAATAAGCCTTTCATTTATTTGTTATTGTTTAGTTCAACTTGATGAGTCACAACACAATGTGATGTATTCATTTCTGTGTTCTACAGAACATAAGCTACATACAAATAATTTTGAAGTTATAACTACACGACACAGAAAGTGCTTTGAGTTGTTGTTACTCAATAAAAGAGTTAAGTAATTCAGCAGCTGACTTTTTTAATACTGCAAACACTTTGTAGTGTATTTTTGTTTACTGTTGTGAAATGGAAAATCAATAATCGCTAATCGAGAATCGTTAATAATCGAAAATCGACTGTAATCGAATCGGGACTTCAATAATCGTAATCGAATCGAATCGGGAAATCAGACCGATTAACCACCCCTAATACAAATACCGTAATTCCTCAAATAAAGGCCGGGGCCTTTATTTACCTGAACTGCAGATGGTAGCCGGCTTTTATTTGAAGCAGGCTTTTATTAGAGGCAGGCCTTTATTTCTAATTCGCGATCCCCGCCCGCCCGCCAGCCAAGTTTCCATGGTGACGCGTCATGCTTGGCACGTGTTCACCACAGCCAAAATAGCGCTGTATGACAGATGTAGCGCTTTTATTTCTAAATATTAACAAACTTGCTTACCATGTCATCAACTATCTTCTATTCTGACTCTCAAATCCGTGTAAGTGAGTTTTGAGATGGGCACCGCAGTTCGGAGATTCCTGTTGTATTTATTAAGTTACAGCGCGTGAATTCTTCAGTTTCTCCCGAAATACATGAAAGTAAGTGGCCGGTGAACTGGGAGAAGAATAGAGTAAACTTTATAGTTACTTACACACTGTGTATCTGATATGAATAAAACACGTCGCCAAATATATTTGAATGGATTGTTATTGCTGCTTCCATAGACACCATTGTGTATTTTACAAACTATAAATTTATTGTTTTGCTATAAATCATATCTATTTAAATGTCTGAAACCTAAAATAAACATGTGGTTAAAAACACTGAATAGTTGTGATATATGACAAGCGCTGAGCGCGTCCGTCTTTGAGTGTACACTCATTTAAAGTGTACCTATTCACACTATTTTTTCCCCGGCCTTTATTTGTCCGCGTTGACCACGCCCCCGGCCACTATCAGAGGCCCGGCGTTTATTTGAATACCGGTCTTTATTTGAGGAATTACGGTACACACATAGTGTCTTATAGTTTGAATAAAACCATGATTCATATAAATTGTAAGAAATGTAAAAAAAAAATAATGTCTGTACCACAATGAACAACATAAGATCTCTGTACTATTTTATTAGAATAAATTGAGGGTTAGACATAATTTTGGGTATGCCAATGCAAGTAATTCAAACACTTTAAAATCTGTTTTCAGGAAACCTTACGAAACATATGAAGTCAAAAGCTCACATGAAAAAGTGCTTAGAGCTTGGTGTGTCAGTGACATCTGTGGATGAGGCGGAGGCAGAAGAACCAGGTATGATTTTATTGAGAGGAGGACCCAATATTGCAATATATTTCAAGCCGAAAGTAGTACCAGTACGCCATTTCTGCCAGTTTTAAATAACTAAAAATGTCCTTATTTTGAGCACAAGAGGCAAAAAAACCCAGTAACCTTTTTAGGCCAATATTTATGCATTTTTGTTCAAAGGAATAAATGAAACGCTATTTGATTTCACCACACCTCAAACAATGTTGACCTGTTGAAGTCATTTGAGAAACTGTGCTACTGTTCATGTTTTCCCAGACACCACTGAAGAGGTCCAAAGAGCATCAGAGAAGATGGGCATGTCAGAGATAATGGCAGAGCACCAATTCTCTGACGCTGATGACTCAGAGGGTGCTGAAGAGGATGGTGATGAAGTTGATGAAGATGAGGATGAGGATGACGAGTATGATGGGGATTCAACACCGAAAACACGGTCTCGAAGCACCAGCCCACAGCCATGTGCCATCCCCTCACACTCCATTACTGTTGCTGCTTCACAAGAATCCACCCCAGAGCCTCTGGCCTCCGTCTCCAAACAGCCTCTTTTCACTTATTTCACTAGTCTGCCCAGTATTCAGATCACCCAACTCATGGCACCCAGTGAGAAAGCTGGAGAGGCCCAGATGGCTGAATACCAGAAGCTCCTTCAAGGGGCTCTGGGTGAAGATCACAAAAACAGACTGGATGTGCCTAGCTCTATGGATGAAGACCTGGAACACAGCTCATCCTCCTTTGACTTCTCCTGCTCCCGCCTGTCTTCACCAGGCTGTGATTCCTCCCCTCTCCGAGAAAGCTCACCTTCCTCTAGGCGGTATCTGTCCCCTCGAAGGGACCTCTCCCCACGTGGCCGTTTGTCACCAAGGCGAGAAGCATCTCCCCTTAGGCATATCTCCCCCAGGCGGGATGTTTATAGAAGGGATCTGTCACCAAGGAGGGACCTTTCTCCTAGAGGACATCTCTCTCCCATCTCCCAGACAGGACGGCCGACATCCCCAGGAAGGGATCTCTCGGGTAGACTTTCTCCCAGAAGCCGCAGGGGCATGATCAGGCCTGTGTCCCCCAGGAGGGCTCTGCATTATCAAAGTGGCCAATGGGCGCTCAGCCCCAGTCCACATGCAGAGATGATATCATTAAGCCAAAAGACCAAGGGCCATGCAGAATTGGAGATGGTAAGTTATTGTACATGCCTCATAAACAGATAAAACATTATAGCTCCAGTCATTATTTAACTGTTTTTTACATTCAATTTGCTTTAGAAAATTAATATAGCAGTAAACAGTGCACTAGCTAGGCAACCATATCCAGTCCATCTCAAAATTACTTTGGCGAGTTTTCACTTTAGGGATAAAAAGTCATTGCTGTTCAAAATAAGTAATAATAATCAGGGCTTGAATTTCGGCGCGGGATTGCTGGTATTGCGCATAATTCTAATCATTCCCGCAGGTCTCCCATTTATAATGCGGGGAATTCTTTTAACAACTATCTGCCAGACGCAATTTCACAAACAGCGTGAGTGTTCAGCGGTGCCGCGACTTCTATCTCTTCTCTCAAAATGTGTTGTGCAAGGCAAGCATCAAGCGCTGCGGCGACACACTCGCGTTTAGGAGTCGGGACATGACGGAATATTCACTTGCACAATCGGGCCAGCAGTGCATCGTGACTGAAGTTTACCATTTGCACGTCTTTTTAAGTCTTACCAGTTTAAACATTCAAGCGATTTTAAACTAATCAGTGCTCGCGCGCTCTCTGAGAGATTATTTTCTATGCGCACATTCATAGAAAATCCGCCTCAAAAACAGCTGGCCAATAACAAGTTATTTTTCGCGGATTATATTGCGGTCTTCGTGAGTATACTCTAAACATAGTCGCTTTTGTCTTTAATGAGCATAAAACGCATGCCAGTATAATGAACACAGGATCCGTGTGATCCGAGCTCTTAAAGTGACGGCAGCCATATGTGTCTGTCATTAATTTTGTTGTCAAAACAACAAAAGATAGCTTTAAGTTAAAGGAATCAGAATTAATAGCCTATGTATTTAATATATTCAGGACTAAAATACTACCCAGTGTTATTTTCCATTTGATTACTTTATTCAGTTTCTGTATATAAATACTAGTGTTAGACCTATTCAAAAACTTTTCTCTTTATTTGTATTTATTTGTGCTACTTTTTTCAATTTAATTAAACAATTTAAATCAAGCTTGTGTTGTGTAAATTTACAACCTCATTGTAAAAATGCAATGAGCACAAACATTTAGGCAATATAAATGTAATAATTTTGTTTGAACAAGACAATCCCCCCCCCCCCCCCCCCTTTTCTCCCCCTCTTCTCCCCCTCAAACAAAAAAAATCCCCCCCATGAGAATCATCTAAGGGGGGATTTCCCCCCCATTTTCCAAAACGAAATTCCGGCCCTGATAATAATAGTAATATGCCAAAGGAAAGGCAATACGAATTCAGTATATTTTGGGTTCTGAATGAAATATAGAAGGCTCAAGTATACAATTGCAAGACAAGTGTGGACAATTGCAGTGATAGCCAGTTATGTCTCAAACAGGGCCCAACAAACAAATTGCCATGATACAACAGAATGGAGCATTTCTATTTATACTGTGTACTACAGTAGTTAATTAAGAACCCTCTGGAGAAAATGGGAAACTGCAGTGTTCATACAGTGTATGCAGTGTAGTAATTCATTTCAATGCTACTTGTCTTGTTACCATGAAGCTAGGGGGATAATAAGACAAATGAGCAAGGTCTATTATCTAAGCTAAGCTTGGCCCTTTTTACTGGCAACTGTTGTTTTTGTTCTTTGTGGTCTTGTTAAATTTTCCAACCTTTCCAAGAGGTCCAGTTTAAATAACTGTGAAACAGGCCGATGTTTCTGTGAAACAGATAAGCAGAATAAATATTTCAAGAATTCTTTGCTACTCTTATCATCTAACGTGAATTTAGCTTCACAAGGATTTATTTGAACACTGCATATTGTCAAAATTCCAGAAAAAAGCAATGTAAATGAACCATGTCTTCCAACTGTTTAGGACCAGCGAAAGACATCTTATCTTCAAGGGGATGCTCGCAACACAGATGCCTCCAGCATCCACCAGGGATTATTTAGCCACCTTCCCCTGCACTCCCAGCAACAGATCCGCACTCCGTTCTCCATGATACCCATTGGCGGCATCCAGATGGTCCATTCTGTGCCTGCTTCTGTCACAGGTCATCCCCACCCTACACGCCTTCCCCTGCAGAAGAGCACCTCGGAGGAGTCCAGCACCAGTGAGGTGTCCTACCACCTTTCTGAGGGCAGAGGGCCCTCCAGCAGAGGCCCAGAAGACTCACCTCAACCCCATGAAAAATCCATGTCCCCCAAGGCTCCATCACCTTCCTCCCAAAAGTCACGAGAGGACAGCACTGACATGTCTGACAAGGAAAGCAAGCAAGAAGAGTGTATCCAAACATGCACTAAGGCAATTGCATCGCTGTGCATCGCCTCTGAGGAAACCTCAGAAAAATCGTCAGCTCCCGTTGATCCTTACCATCAGCACACATTATCTCACTCACCCGCAGTTCAGCAAGACTGTACGCAGAGAGTGCAGCACTATTGCAGCTCAGAGATCAGTCACCTCCTACACTCCAGAGCAGAGAGCAGTATGTCTGCCACATCAAAGACTCCCACAGCAAGCCATCCCACTCTCTACAACACAGAGACAGCAGAGCGAGTGTCTGGCCAACAGGGCCGTGAAAAGAGGCCAGCGACCATAAAGAAAGGCAAAGATTTAAAGGATGCTATTAACAACAGGTGAACAAGGTCGAAGGGAGAGTGGTAAATTATGCTAACACAAATTTTATATTTACAAATGTACATCCATGCGCGCACACACAAAATCAGTCTTGAAAAAAACAAGTGCACTGATTCCGTGGTTTCAATGTACATGTATAGCATGCCTTTTATAACATGGTTTGCTATCTCAACTATAATTACTTTCTTATTTAAAGTTTTAAAGAATACATATATATATATATATATACATACATATATATATATATATATATATATATATATATATATTAAGTTATATATGAGCCTGACCAAAATGGACTTTGTCTGGTACTTTTAAAAAATGTACAGATGTGTGTGCCTTTTCTTTACTTTTTGCTTATATTCTTATAAGCATTAAACAGGAAGACATGTAAATATATATATCGATTTTTGTGTACCCCGCTTTGTAATAAATGCAATTTACCGTCTTTTTGGACACTTTAGGTCTGAATGATGTGAAGTATCAATACATGTAAGGTTGCACTAAAACATATTTTTATATGTGTGAAATTAAATGGCTTTTGTGTACAGCAGCGATTCTATAATACTATTTATTGTATCTTGTTTCATAAATTGTACATTTTTCTTAATGTTGTGGATGCCTTTTCTATGTAAAGCATGGGTTTTGCTATTGCATAATTAGAGCAAAAATTATGTACATGTAATATGGCTTTATATATTAGAAGTATGTGTGCATATACTTCTCAGTAAACTGGCTTTATTTAGAATTCTATATAATTTAAGTAAATGTTTATATACCTAGTATACAGAAGAAAAAAAAAACAATATATCTGCACATATGTTTTAGATTGACACCCGCATACAGTATGGTAGTTGGTTCTAAGTGCTTGTACCCTTCTCTTTCCTATTGGCTGGTAGGCTACACTAGTTGTGATTTCATCGTTCACATTTTAAATGTAGAACTGTTAAGCATTAAGCAAGTGAATCAACTTTCGCACTTCTGCATTTCCTCCACCACTTACTGAGGTAGATGTGAAAGGTATTTTGATCTTCTGTGAATTATGTTGCTTGAAGTACTTGACTTGTTGATGATTAGTATGGGAACATTCCAACAGATGTAAATATTGGATGCCTACGGTTCTGTACGCTCATAGCCATACATATTCATACATTGAAGGAGTTCGTCATGGGCCATGTCATCAGTCCTCAAACACTTTTATAACTATACATACAAAAACTCCAATACTGAGAACTCCTAAAATGCACCTTATGTTTCCTAAACCTTCCTAAATAATCCCTAATTATATCACCTTTAGTACTGGGATTGGAATTGGTTTTTATTTTTATTTTTTATACAGGTTTTGAGTTGAAGCAACCTAACTGAACTGGAGTATGGAGCCAGTGCACTCTTGTGTGTATATCTGTATTTTGTATTGTGTGTATATGATCTATGTAATTGACTCCTTTGACATTTTTGTCAGTAGTCCCTGCTATCCACTTAACTGTATTAACATGTCTTTAAAACCTAAGGTATCAAAAGCACAAATCATTGTATTGAAACAAACAAAAAAGAATAAAAGACAAACATAATAAAAAATTATAAAAAGGGTATCTTTGTGATTTTCAGTGGAAAAACTATGTACAATATCGGTTTTGACGAATCACAGCACAGGTGAAAAAATTACAGATTGCTGTTTTCAAATAAATACAACTATGGCAACTTTGCATGTCCGTGATGTCTTAATGCTTTTCAAAAATGCAAATGCTCAAATTCTCTTTCAACTTCTGTAAAAAGAGAGGTGAAGAGAGCAGAAGACAAAACAAAGAATTTGAAAGGGATCAGATACATGATCAGATGGATGTCAGTACACAAAGATGTGTCTCGCATTGCTAATTTTAGCAGTCTGACTGTACATAAAAACCGTTAATACATGTTGACAAAAGTAGGTTGATGTGACATCTTTTGTGCATTTACCAATAAGATTAACCTATCAATCTTTGCTTTTTTATTTATTTGTCTGATCTTATCGGTCTTTCAAATTATTTTTAATCTCAACAGCAAGACAAGTAGTTGTAAACTTCTAATAATCATTGACGTTATCATTTGCGTTCTCTGAATTTTTTTTATTTTTTAAGACAATGTTTTAAAATAAGATTGACCTTGAACTTTTTAAAATATTTCCTATATCTAAACCTTTGCTCCCCAAAATTTCACCACATCTAAAGTATTACAAAATCAGAAAACATCTACACATTTTTTGTCCATTTAACATTTTTACATGAGCTGAACATATTCTGGAGTCTCCGATTAGAAATACGTTGTACCAAGTCCTCCAAAAGCTGATCAAGTGCACAGATTATTGGGAAAAATCCAGTGTATTATACGTCACAGTACTTTTGAAATAGTATTATCATTAACGTTACACAAGTTTTCCTTTGTTTTCTATTCTTGGTTATTGCCAAAATAAGACATCATCCATTTATCATTAACTATGTGGTCACATGATGCATCCATTACTGTTTAACTGAAGAAGGGAATTGTGCTTCCTGGACAATGCGAGGAAATCTTAAGTTTTAAGAAATGTGACATAGGTCTCACTCCCTATTCTACATAACGAACCATTTCCCGCGCCTCCATCTATAGAATGATTGCGCAATATAGTCTTATGCAGCTGAATCATTTTATTGGGCAAGAAGAAACTTGATTGCAGTCATACAAATCATGTGTAGCAGAATTCTGTACAAGTGCACAAATACCAAAAGTCCCAACAAATAGAGGCAACCTTGTTCAAACTGATGGTGATTAGAATTAACTGGGACACACAAGCTACAATAAATGTGTGTGATCTATTTAACCAGACTGGCATATTTTCCTTGGCTGTTTTATATCTAAACAGCCTCTATACAGACTGATTGTGGAGGAAATAATTGCTAAGTATGTTAGGCCTGTACATAGGTTGGGGGACCAACCAAAAGTGCTGCCCCCTTCCATGGGAACATGTGTTTGGAACAGTTAACATTTTTTCCTCATTTTTTTTTTTTTTTTTTACTAAGGCAGCCTCTTGCCAAGAAGAGAAGAAAACCACAGCCCACATTTTCCATGTGTAGTCAATGTTCCTACACAGCTTTATTCAAGGGCGACAACAGTGCCTGTCCTGCAGGAGGTGACCGGGTGTCATCTCTGACAAATTCTGAGAAAAAGATCATGTCTGGATATCATTCCATAGAAATTTACTGAGAGGCCTCAAGCTCTATTTAGTGTAATTTTAAACTTGTCACAGTACGTCATAGGCACATGCTGCAGTGTTACAGTGTGTGTATGTGTGTGTGTGTAAAACCAAGTATGAGTCTTAGGTCTTTTCTTAAAGACATACTGCCATCTGTTGGTTTAGGATATAACTGTGTTTTTTCACTATACATGAGCAATAATACAGTGCAGAGCACACACGTGTGACTTGCAATATTTTCAAGAAGTAATTCTAACATCAATAAAAAAATTGACAGATCTACTGATCTTTGAAATATGCAATAACAGGAAGCAAACAGTATTTCATGAAGGTCACCATGTCTTTTCTTATCTGTGCAGTAGTACACACTGTAGAGCAGGATGTCAAATTTCAATTTCCCAATTCATGTAGAATTTGATTCACTTCGATTATATATTTTCATTAATAAGATTTTTTTATTTTTAGAAAGTACTACTTTGTCACTTTTGTTCAAATTAATGTGTCATTAATGTGAAATTTTTAATGTTACATTTATTTCAAATAAATGCAGCTTTTTATTTCTATTTATCAAAGAATCCAAGGGGGGGGGGGGGGGGGGGTGGTATCACGGTTTCCACAAAAAATTTAAGCAGCACACCATTGATAAGAAATATTAGAGTGATTTCTGAGCAGAGTCATCCTGTGACATTGAAGACTGGAGTCATGACTGCTGAAAATTCAGCAGGAATAAATTACATTTTAGAATATATTCAAATGCAAAACTGCTACTTTAAATTTTAATCATATTTCCGAAAATTGCTGTATTTTTGATCAATAAATACAACCAAGTGAGAATTAGAGACTTCTTTCAAAAACACATGTTGAACGGTAATAAACAAGTGCTGTATTTTGTAATATTTTACATTACAAAAAAATGTAATTGATCAATTTAAAAATAATAATAATAATAATTGATAAATTAACAATAGGTGCAATTCAGTTGCTATTTATTTATACATTATTATTAATATGGTTGCCTCTATTTCAATAGGACAGAGATTTGGAAGCATTTGGGGGAGGGGGGAGGAGGAGAATATGTTCAGGAAAGGACCTCGGGATGGGACTTGCACTTGGTTCGCCCAAAGCGCAACATGTTGGTTGTATTGCTATATAACAGATATCATAAACAACACACTTAATGTATACATAAACATGATTTATTAAAAGATCAACTCAGAGACAGACGGTACACAAAAATCCTCAGAAAATTAACATTTTTACCCAGCTCCACTATACAGGCCTGAACTATAAATAAAAAAATTATCTGAGTGACCAAGTGCAACTTATGTCTCCAGTATGTTTGCTATCAGTGCTCATTAAGGCACACGTATAAGATATGTAAGCACTGAAGGAGTGCATTGTTAAATGATGTGGTTCACTATACTGACCATGTTTGTCTGGGCCTGTCTGTATATTGAGAGGGACAGTCATATATGGCTTGGCGGGAACTTCTGAGCCATAATAAGAACCAGATGTAAAGGAGACAGCGACGGTCTCAAAGTCAGACTTATAGCACTGTTTATGGCCTGTTCCCTCCAGCGTTCTCTTGTGCTGAAGGGCTTCTGTAAAACTTTCCAAAATCAATTCACAGGCAATCATTTTCCCCTCTTATCACGGAAGAATACTTACTCAGAGATTTTCTTGCTGTGATAACTAATTGCTTCTGTGCTGACATGTATCATGTATTTCATGTCATGACAGTAACGTATTTGATGGAATGTTACTGTCACTTATATAAGTCAATGAATTTCTGTACAGTCATCTATTAACCATGGCAGATGAAGCATCTGCAGGGTACATGTAGGCTAAAAGACAACTTTATTGGAACATTTCCATTGCACAAAAGGTTCTTTATAGTGAGAAAAGGTTCTTTAGATTATTGAAATATTCCTCACAATAAGAAAAATAGTTGTTTTAAAAAGGTTCTGTTGCATCGCTATGAAAACCCCCTTTTGGAACCTTTATTTATAAAGGTGCACAACAAATCCTACAGTTGCCCATCCACCATTTCACATTTAAATTTGTATTTTTAGCAATGAACTTCTATATTTTTAGAAATATCTTTTTCATTAAATGTTGAAGTCCCCATGAAATCAAAATGTAAGTATTTTGGCTTTTAGTATGAATATGCTGTATATGTTGTATATGAATGTTATATGCCTTACTGCTATCTATAAGCTAATCTGCTTCAAACCAACAACAACAACAAAAAACGCATTTAGCATTCAAAACTTACAGTCTCTCACTTCTGCCAATGTGGATCAATGATTTTGATGACATTACTCTGCACTTCTAACCTGGGAAAACCCAGACAACTTCTGGCAAATTTAGATTTGCTCTGAAAGTTAGTCTGGCAAAGAGCTCATTCAAGCTCATTTCCAATCCGTCGAAATCGAGGCACTATTCAGAAACGTTGGGGCGGGCTTTACACAATGACGACAGCACTGGGATTTTGAAGCAGATTTTGTAGCCTACATTACAAAGATGGATGCCGCCGTCGAACATCACTCGTTCGAATCAGCTATCACGTCTGTTTTAAGCGATTAATGTTTCCTTTTGGTTAAAACCCGAGCAAAGAACAACACTCGGAGATGTTTCTCCGCCGCTCTGCATACGTCATCTCCTTCATCGCTCTGATTGGTTTTAAGCCCCGTTCACACTACACGCGACGCGATACCATTCATTTCAATGGTGAGCGGGCGACTTCCGGCGACACGCGCGACAGCGACCGTTGGCGACTAGATGGGGCGTGTCTGGCTGATGGGGCGTGTCTTTATGCAAATGAAGAGCGATTTTCGCGAGCGACAACCAATAGGAGCGGAGCACACGTGATCCTTCTCCTCAGCCCCTGAAGTACTGCTGGAACCGGACTTCATCCAGCCGCAGTTCCTGCACCAGCCGGTGGTACTCGCCGTGCTGTCTCCGAGCCCGAATGGTCTCGTGAACCCAGATAGAACGGCGTTTGCGCTTATGCCGTAGATAAACGGCCGCAACGAGAAAAATCGACTTCTGTGTCTCGTTCATCTTCATGCTTCACTACAGACGTTTTTATGTACGGAGTATATTTATATTTAGTATTTTCCCTCCAGAAATTGTGTTTTTTAGCGGCAAGAAAGCTGATTCGCTGTCTTTTGGATGTCATACTAGTCAACCAGTAGTGGGAACGCCCACTAGCGATCTCATCGCCAGCGACTGGCGACTTGCAGCGACAAAGTCGCGTGTAGTGTGAACGGGGCTTTAGGTCTATCCGCGACGTCCGTTGGTGACGCCCCTCTGGAAATGATTTGTCTATGACGCTTTGCCAGACCATAACTCAGTTACAACTGAGAATGGTCTGGTTTTAACCAGGCTACTGCACTTCAGCTTCTCATCAGATTTTCTGTCCAATCAAATGCTCTCTAGGTTCTAAATCATCCCACCCCCTGCATTATAAATAGATGCTGAAGCTGCAGCTAAAATTGGTCACTTGTTCACACATTTACTATTTTCTAAATGGTGAATGGCACATAGTGCACTATATAGGGGAAAGGGAAAGATTCAGACAGTGTAAATATGCTTTACATTGGGGCGAATGAAGTCTGGTTTCACGTTAGTGTTACGTGAACCACCACAGCGTTACACACAGTCTGCTCCGGTTCAGACACAATAGCACAATGGATCATATGCGCGATTTGGCGCATACTGGAAAATGTATTTGAATTCTGCACAGAATGCTATATTTTAAAGTGATATGGAGAAGAAACAGTTAGAGATTAGGAGGAAACTGTGGCTTTACCAAGGTTAAAGGTGCTAAATCTAAAATGAATCCTTTTTTAATTGCCTGTGTGTGAAGGGGTTGTAATCACACATTACAATGATCCACTTGTCGGGTTTTGCTATTACCTCTGAAGGCCAGTATTCCTATTTCTATGTGAAGTGTCCGGGTCGGATTTTCTGCGAAATCCATCGGATGTGACGTGCATGCGCGCTCCCGAGCTTCTCTCGGAGAGTCTCTCCTTTTTATATACAGTCTATGCGACGGCACTGCAGCTAACGACATGGAGTCTGATAACACCAAAAAACGACCTGCCTCCAGCACAACACACACTCCAACACAAACTCCACATAAATATAAAAAACAAAACAAAAATGTATCTGCTGAAGCTCGTCAGGCCAAACGTGAATCGGATCGACTTAGGACGAAAACACGGATCAACATCGGCAGAGCGTTTGAATTATGGAGAGACCTCCGCTATTTTTATTGTGATAAATTACAAGTTTTCAGATATGCTGAAATAATGTTAAACTGTAATGAAATAGCAAGGTAAACTACAACATATATGAGACATGAAATGAATACAAAAGACTGTTCCAGGATAACAAAAAGTAGGTGTTTTAGGATGTAACTTTTATTTTATGTACTAGATCTACTGTCTAACGTCACTCATCCCACTACTATCATATTGTTTATAATACACATTTCCAGACACGTTCAGTACAGTAATGTTACTTCCTACGATCTTACTGTTACACTGAAATTGTTCAGTCTAGTTCACTAACCGTTTTCGTTATCATATTATACATTCACCTATGTTGACATTGCTGATTGTGAAAGATGCACGAATAGTTAGTGAAATGCCTTCTGCTTTAACACCACATGTCGGCTAAATGCATTATCATGGTACAAGCATGGAGCATTAGTTCAACGTCAAGCTGATAGAAGTAGCCTATTATTGTAACCATGCAGTGGGAGTTTACATGAGTTTCCAGCATGTTGCGTGATGCTTTCTCCGTTGTGTTGAAAGTCTCAGACCAGTGTGGCCGTGTACCATGAGTGTGGCCGTGTACCATGAGTGCTCGCTCTTGTGTTCGAGCACGCGCAAGAGCACGAGCGCTCTTGTAAAAATTGGTTGCAATCTGAAACATCACAGATAGAGGCCGCTAGAAAATACATATAGCTACATATAATACATTTAATGGCTCTGGCCGAGCTGTGATATAAACTAAACGCTATTGGCTATTTAAAAAAAAAAGTGTGAGGAGGTGTTCGATATGTCCCGCCTTTAAAAAATATATATTTTCCAAAGAAAATTACATCAGACTGTAAAATGATACAGCTATTATGTAACTCCATGCACCAAAAAACAAAAAACAAAAAAACAACGACTGGAATACATTGGCATACAGTACAATGCAAAACATTCCTGATTACTGATTGGTTTGTAGTTTTCAACACATTCCAAAATCTCAATGGGGCTCTGGCATAAGCATATGAATATTTTCACCATCTATTATCCACAATTCTAAATGGTGAATAAAGTGTGGCAGTCTCCTGACAAAGTAACGTTACAAAGTACAATACAAACATCAGGAGGAAGGACGAGACAGAGGAGAGCTTTCTAGTCAGAGGAGTTTAAACTATGATCACCGCTGCCACCTTTAAAAGTGATTCATTTGGAAACACTTGGGGAAAGAACAACATCAGTTTTGCTATGGTGGCTTGTGGAAAAGCTGGAGGCGTGCAGGTACATACAAAGAGGTTAATTTCCATCCATAGACTAAGGCCAAGCAGACAGAGCAGGAGTCCGGCCAACAGCAGGAGAACCTTTCCATCAATGCGGAACTCTAAATCACTCCACCGACGGCCTCAAAGGCATCATGTTCTTGCAGGACAGGAGCCAGGAGAGGATGTTTAGCCGTGCTTAAGGATTAAACTCCTGGAAGTTTGACTTTGATCGTATCTTGTACATTATGGACATACAATTCCACACCCGAGCAGAAGAGAGACATGTAATGTACAGTGGCAGGGAGGAAGTGATCAGCCAGGCAGACAGTAGAATAGAAGGGCTAGATGCAAGCCCAGCAAGACCTACATGGCATATGGTGAAAAATCTGTTCTTCGCTGTTATTAAGTGGCTCTCAGGCTGCCTTCGGCCAAGGCATACCCAGTAAGCCATGGCAGACTCAGAATACTGTTCTTGTAGAGCTGACGCATTTTGATCCAGTTGAGCACTGTAGGGCTGCCCACCCTCTGATAGTCCATTATATTTAGAACGCTTTGTCGTCATCTTGCCGTACACTGATGCTCTCATAAATTGCAAACTGCCAAATGCACTCACAGTACACACAGTACTAAATATCTAGCACGTTGTTTACATATTTAGTACTGCATGTTCTTACAGTATACTGTATATACAAACTGTGCAAATGCACATATGCTTCACACTATTTGTTTTAATAGGGTTATTTATCCTATGCCAGAAAGAAATATTCCAACATAATTCCAAATATTCCTTTTGAAAATATTGTAATAGTTGCGAGAATTTTTGCATCTACTGTGCCTAAGACTTTAGGACAGTATTGTATGTATAACTAATAAAATAAAGCAACACACACACACACACACTGAAAAAAATCTACAGAGTTAAGTTATCAGACAAAATTTGCATTTGTAAACACTACTTTCAATGTTTGCCTCAGAGAAATTGCCCAATAACTCTAAAAGGCCTTTGCCTGAGCCCAATTATCTAAATATAGCCTCAAAACCTTTTTGGTATTTCAAGTTGCAGTTGCCCAACATGTGTTTTTCTGGTTGCATAATTACCGTGATTCGTCACAAAAATAGCATAATTATCATTTACTTAACCTTTAATTAGTTTTGTTGTCTTATCTAATTCTTATGCTCCATAATTGGTTCTTAGATTTATCAGAACAATTAAAATGCTGATGTAGAGTACAGATTGCCACAAATAAAAGCATTAGTCGAGCCAGCGGGATGTGTACAAGTGCTATTTTCAGTTCACCATGCATTCGAATTATTGCACATTATTTTGTAATACACTAAAAAAAAAGAATTGGTGGAGGATTTACTTAGAAACAATTTTTAAAAATTGCTAGGATTTTTCACAGATAATCAAAAAGAAACGGCAAGTAACCCATTGAATTAAACGTGAAATGTTGTAGTAGTCTGAAATAGTATTTTCTTGTAAAGCATACTCCAGTAATCTTTGTTTTATTTACAACCTTTTATATTTTTATACAGTGTATGATCCCTAAATACTACACATTTTGTCAAATCAATGATAGTTCCACAAAATTAGGGGCCATCGTAAAAGAATAATTCATTCAAAAATGGAAATTCTGTCATCATTCATGACTGTCACATCATATATATATGACTTAATTTCTTCGTTTAGCAGAATGTTTATGCTGTTCTTTTTCATACAATGAACGTGAATGGTGACCAGGGGCTGTCAAGCTTCTTAAATGTTAGTCTGTTTCACACACAAAGTTATCGGATGACTTTAGAAGACTTGAAATATAGTAGTTCACAATGGGCTATATGCACGCATAACTTCCGCGTTTGATGCAAGGATGCTCTTGCTTTTCCGGTTGGGGAGATTTAAAGCGGAGGAAAACCGAGGAAAACGGGATTATGGCAGAGTCTTCAAAATGTACTGTCCTCTCGTCTTTGAAACGAAACTTTAATACGTTTAGATGTAATTTTATATATAGTTATGTTTATTTAATATAATAAACAAAGAAGCATAAACAAAATGAGGGGTGTCTGTTTTGTCTGTTTTTGTGACTAACGTTTCTTTAGTATAGCAATAGAGTATAAAACCAATTTAAATTCTCGGTATAGCATTGGACTCTACGATCGGCGGAAGTAATCCAGCATCCTAAGACCTTCACCGGAAATACCGCCGTGCATAGAGCCCATTATTATGGACTAACTTTTATGA
Organism: Rhinichthys klamathensis goyatoka; assembly: GCF_029890125.1. NCBI lineage: Eukaryota > Metazoa > Chordata > Actinopteri > Cypriniformes > Leuciscidae > Rhinichthys > Rhinichthys klamathensis. Next base: position 5,730,213 of record NW_026606800.1, read on the forward strand.
TACTTTTACAGTGTTGTTTGCCATTCTTGGAGCTTAACAACCTCTGATTATCGTTCACTTTCATTGCACACACAAAAAAATCTTTTTGTGATCTATGAAAGAAATTATTTACTTAAAGCTGAAATAACTGAAAGCAAGAGGTTTGGTTAAACGTAAAACAAAATATTGGCCCCAGGGCTGTAGAGAAATGAACAGAAAAGTTCTAGCAAAGCAGAGGACAAAATCTGTACCTGACAAGCTCTCATTCTAACTGAGATCAAATTGATGGCTGACAGCCGACAGCAACGATTAAAGTCACCTCTGCTCCATTAGCTGCCTGGAACAGTCACCCAACCGGCCCGTGGGGAACAGTCAGCATTCATTCTGTAATCAAAGGTAAAAAGTATGGTTTTCAGAAAGTGTCTCAGATTGATGCATCCGGCTCCCTGGTTTCCTGCTGGGATAATCGATGATAAATCACATTTAATTTCCCTGCATATGTGTGTCCAAGCCCAGCTCTTGAATATGAGACAGGATGTGGTGGACCTGTGCTAGCAGGACTTCCTATAAGATTATCATCCCCTCATACATTATGCTTCATCCTGGTAAGAAGAAAGCATTAGCCCTTCCTGAAATTTTATAATCTGGTGTATTTGTAAATATTAGGCTACATGGTTTTCTGACCAAGTAAAAAAAAAAAAAAAAAAAAAAAAAAAAAAAAAACACGCGTAAGCCCACCTTATCTTAAAATAATCTTATAAATAATCATAATTTATGATTCTTTCAAAACAGATGTAATGAAGAAGTTTTGCTGTGCAATTTTTTTAGTATAAAACTGATAATACAAATACAAATAATTTGGAAATACAAAATCCTAATAATAATAAATCGGGAACGACAACAGACTCAGGCTTTATTTATTTTATGCAATACTGGCGTTAAAGTGACTGCTCAGGCGGCAGGCCTACTGTATACTGCCAGTGTCTACAATTTTTCAAAAGTAATATGCTTTATAAAGTTAATATAATATTTAAGCATATAACGATACTGTTAGCCAGTCATCATCAGAACTTTTTGCTTTTCGAAATACGTACACTTTTGCTGTATAACAATGTGGACATTAATGACTGACTCTGAAGTGCAGCTTTGAGCGGGAATCTCTCACATTGTTTCTATAGGGAAACGCTCGACAACCATTTCTTATCCATTGTGTTGCCCAATGGGTGAGAAATGGTTGTCGAGTTTGGAAAAGCAGTCTAATTTAGTGATTTAAATTTGATTAACGTGTTACTTACCTTAAAAATTGTCCTAGAAATGAGATTGTAGTTTGACTTTGAACGCTTCATGTAATTCCCACATCTGAGCACTAGGTGGAGTTGTAGTGCACATTTTTTTCTGTCATACCTTGTGTGAAATGACATCACCTTCATTATCTATGCCTGGAATCGTTGATTATTATTTAATTAAAGCAGAATCTGTAGCTATAACAAATCATAATTTACATTTTATAGTAATTATTTTAGTTTTTATAATAATAATTTGTTACATTTATATAGCGCTTTTCTGGGTAGCCTACTCAAAGTGCTTCACATATGGAAGGGGGGAATCTCCTCAACCACCACCAATGTGTAGCATCCACCTGGATGCAAATACATAGACACTCACAAATACATTGTTGTGTGTGTGTGTGTGTGTGTGTGTGTGTGTGTGTGTGCGTGTGCGTGTGCGTGTGTGTGTGTGTGTGTGTGTGTGTGTGTGTGTGTGTGTGTGTGTGTGTGTGTGTGTGTGTGTGTGTGTGTGTGTGTGCGTGCGTGCGTGTGTGTGTGTGTGTGTGTTGCCATTGGCCTGGTAAAGCCTAAATTATTGGGGCAAAATGTCCCCACAAAGATGGCAATATCCGAAATCCTTGTAGGGAAATTTTTTGTCCTCATGAGGAAAACAGCTTATAAATCATACTAAGTGGATTTTTGAAAATATAAAAATGCAGAAAGTTTTCAACGTGCTAGATATACTAACAAATACAAATACACTACTACACATAGGAGTAAACGTGTGTTTGTGCTACATTCACATTTACCTATCGATCTTACATATTTATAGCCTATTTACATAGGCTACATCTATCTGTCTGTCCATATCTACACAAACATACATGTTGTGTTTACATGTTTTATGGGGACTCTCCATAAACATAAGGATTTTTATACTGTACAACTATCCCCTTACACGAACCCTACCCCTAAACCTACCCGTCACAGAAAACTTTCTGCATTTTTACATTTTCAAAAAACATCACTTAGTATGATTCATAAGCTGTTTTCCCCACAGATTTTAGATATTGCCATCTTTGTCCCCATAGGGTTTAAAGCTAGTCTGCTTTATCATTGTCTTCTCTCAATATTAAAATTTGTATGTATTTGCTGGTTCCAGGATGGATAATCATGAACAGATTGTTTCATTTCAGGCTAGCTTGGCGAGCTGACAATAATTCTTTTGAAAAGTTTACGAAGATTTTTTTTTCTTGTATTGTTCTATGAAAACAGATAAAGTTATTTACTGATTGATTTAGTGAACTGAACGATTCCACATGCCTTTGTATTTTTATTTTATTTATTTTTTTGTACTTGGAGCAGTTAGCCATATTTATTAGTTTAATAAATACTTATTCAGCACATGGTCATAGCTATGAAAGATAAAACTATCTTTAATCAATTAAAAACATAAGCGCTGGCACAATGTGATGTGAAATTCCATACAGCAACAAAGACTTGCATAAAGAATCCAAAAACTTTCCTGTCCCTTTCCACCCTGTCCCATTCTCTTCCAAAGACCAAGACTACAAGTCTTAAAAAAAAGAACAAATCAAAGAAGTTAGATGCACATAAAAAAATCAGTATAACTTGTAAAGTGGCACGGTGTCCCATAGTTCACATTTCAATTCAAGAGCGTGAGCATTTTTTCAGACAGTCGGTCAAACTGTTCATTAAGTCTCTCCCGCAGCTGCAGGAAGAATCCGTTTGCAGCTCTGAAGTTCTCCTTCCTTCTCCACAGCACCTCACCTCACAGATCTAATTGCTGTAGCCAGGGGCTCTGTGACCAAATATGTTGTTTTGTGTTGTGCCCAGCCTTTAATTATCTCTCCTGAATGCAAAACTAAGCCTAATCTGGACTAATGAGAAGTCAAAAAGTGAGCTAAATAGAACTACGGGTGGGAAAAAATAACCCCTGTGGCGCTCCATAGAATACATCAGTTTGCCCCCACTGTGATTAAATGACAGGCCCCATTAAAGACCATTCTCAACAACTTTCACGCAATATCTCTTACATCTCTTGTTAGCCTGTTTGGATAGTGGAGCTCTTGTTATATTTATCATTTTCACAAAGTTTGAGTTGATAGTATAATTGCCCAAAAATGAGAGCAAGAACTGTTTTTGAACTTTAGAAAATGTTTAACCAGTTAGAGGAACCCTCCACAGTTAATAGAGTCTGGCACGCAGATGCTTATATTGAGATGTTTCAATTGGCTTTTTATTGTTTTAATTAAGATGGAGGTTTACCACAATGGGCTTCCCTTGGTTTGGGGAAAAAAACCTTGTCTGTCTAGGCTTTCCACTTTGAAAAAGCTGGGTTTCCTCTCCAGGCTGTAGTTTTGACTTTGTTCTTCAAACCTCCATTCCTATCAGCATCAGGAAGGCAAAAACAAAGAGTGCGAAAAAAAATTCCCATGAGATGCCAGCTCACCTAATTCGTCCATACGATAAACATCTGACCTTGCTGGAAGCACTTGATGAAAACAGACAAAGTTGAGAAACCCTGCTTTCACAAGTGCTTTCATATGGAATTAGAGCATCTCCAAACAAAGAGAACAAGGTCTCTCTCTCTCTCTCTCTCTCTCTTTCTCTCCCATTGACACTCCCATACAATGTGTCTTGTCAAACACCTGTCGCCAGCATTGTGAAGAACAAGTTGGCAGGCTGATCCAAAGACGGAGATGGGGGGAGGAGGGTGTGGTAGGCTGGAGGTGTCGAGAGAGTGGCAGGAGTTTGAGAAACTCTCTCTCCACACAGCTTTGCTCTCCGAGTGTGGATAGACATCCAGGAGACAGGCTGGCCAAATTAAAGCACTGTGCATCATGGATTTTTCCTTCTTATTTGTAATAGGTGTGGTTGTTTTCATATTGGAGCAACAAGGTAAATGGCTACCATCTTTCTTATATATAATTCTGTCTTTCTGTTCAAATCTTTAACAATGTGAATATTTTCCTATCTGAAAAATGTCAATTAAAAATGCTAATTCAGTTTACATGAGATTTTGTCTAGCACAGCAGTTAAAACATATTGCTGTCAAAACTTCATTGTCAGATTCTCTCTGGTTTGTTCTTTGCAATTCGGATGTATTTTCACATCAAATTTGATATTAAAAAGATTTGTTTAGCAACTTTCTTGTAATTTGAAAGGATGTTCTAATTTACTTCACTATATTAGATTAAATCCTAATCTAATCATGACAAACTATATATCGTTGGAAAGGTCTAAGACTCCTAAATAGATATTTTAGCACTGTTTTTTGTTACAAATTATGTAGGAACAGTAATAGATGCATAAATGACAAGAGTGCACCTCAAAAAATCTACATCATAACAGGAGTTCTGACCTTTGTCTCAAAAAGTCGACGCACACTTTTAATAATTGAAACTTTTGTTTTCATGCTAAAAGTTTAAGCATAATAAAACATATAATCTAATATAAAATAATACTATCCTCTAAAAAGTATAATATATATATATTATCCTCTAAACTATAATATTATCTTTTTATCGCCTTTTTTATTACATCACATACTTTAGCAGTTATCATAAATTAGGTATCATTTGAAAGCTTACAAACTCAGAATTCAACCGTTTTGAAATTGGACGTTGCGTTACCATAGAAACGGTACTCTAAATTCTTTTATCGGGCTCCTCCCCTTTTGGGTGTCATCATGTTTCATAATTTATGATCAAAACCTTTTTTAATCTTTCTAGTCTGAGTCTCAAGGTTCCATATTTTGTGACAGAAGTGATATTTGGACAGAAATGTATTCATTTGTAACGGCAGAATGCATACAATGGGCTCTATGCACGGCGGTATTTCCGGTGAAGGTCTAAGGATGCTGGATTACTTCCGCCGATCGTAGAGTCCAATGCTATACCGAGAATTTATATTGGTTTTTATACTCTATTGCTATAATAAAGAAACGTTAGTCACAAAAACAGACACCCCTCATTTTGTTTATGCTTCTTTGTTTATTATATTAAATAAACATAACTATATATAAAATTACATCTAAACGTATTAAAGTTTCGTTTCAAAGACGAGAGGACAGTAAATTTTGAAGACTCTGCCATAATCCCGTTTTCCTCGGTTTTCCTCCGCTTTAAATCTCCCCAACCGGAAACGCAAGAGCATCCTTGCATCAAACGCAGAAGTTATGCGTGCATATAGCCCATAAAATTTAATGGAATGTATGTCACCTGGTGGCTATTTATGGTATTACGCCTAACAAAATCTCATGGGAACTTCAATATTTGCAAAAATCAACTTCAAATTTGGAACACAACTTGGTTAGATATATGGCTTTGATTTGATAGTAATTTTATAGTAAAACATATTTTGTAAAATATATATTTTATATAAAAGAAAATATATTAAGTAGGCTACAGTATATTTGATTTACTGTAAATTTAAACTTCCATAACTTTTTCATACTTTCATTTTTTGAAGTGCTTTCACTTCAGCAATAATCTGCTGAGTGTTTTCTTTAAAACACGACAACACTCTATATTCCAAAGCATTCTTGAATTACAACCATTTAAGTTTGAATAGTGCATTTTAATGTCCATTCTCAAAAAGGGGGGTGACAGTTAAGGGGTTAAAGAAAAAAGGGTAAAGGGATAGTTCACCCAAAAATAAGAATTCTGTCATCATTTACTCACCTTCATGTCATTGCAAAACTGACTTTGGAACATTTTAAGAAATTATTTGGTTACCAACATTCTTTAAAATATCTACTTTTGTGTTTCCTATAGAAGACAAAGCAATGCAGATTTGGAACAACATGAGTAAATGATAGATTCTTTTTCTTTAACTCTCATTGTCTAATAGTCAGCTTTTCACAACCATGTAGATTTCGGTTATCAAATGTCTTTGCTTTTATAACACCAGTCACAATATGCAGTTGTAAAAGTGTAAAAGATTGAACGGATGAATTAGGGTTAAATGTGGCGTAAAATGCTTCGTAATCCGTCTGGTTTGGGTGTAAACTATGCATGTGTAGGCCATCTCCTACCACTTCTATGGACCACACATAACTTCCCTCATGGTGGAGCAAAAGCATGAGTTTGCCTCAGAATGGTCTAGCTGGAGGAAATAAAGCTTTTGCACTGTGGGCTTCACTTTAATAGCATTTCATTTAAAAATGAAATCTTCATCTCCATAAAGCTTTTCAGCAGATGGAAGCATGAAGTGCTCCAAAATCTCCTGATAGCTAGCTGCATTGACCCTGCCCTTGATAAAACACAGTGCACCAACACTAGCAGCTGACATGGCACCCCAGACCATCACTGACTGTGGGTACTTGACACTGGACTTCAGGCATTTTGGCATTTCCTTCTCCCCAGTCTTCCTCCAGACTCTGGCACCTTGATTTCCGAATGACATGCAAAACTGAGCAAAAGTCCAGTGCTGCTTCTCTGTAGCCCAGGTCAGGTGCTTCTGCCGCTGTTTCTGGTTCAAAACTGGCTTGACCTGGGGAATGCAGCACCTGTAGCCCATTTCCTGCACACGCCTGTGCACGGTGGCTCTGGATGTTTCTACTCCAGACTCAGTCCACTGCTTCCGCAGGTCCCCCAAGGTCTGGAATCGGTCCTTCTCCACAATCTTCCTCAGGGTCCGGTCACCTCTTCTTGTTGTGCAGCGTTTTTTGTCACACTTTTTGCTTCCCACAGACTTCCCACTGAGGTGCCTTGATACAGCACTCTGGGAACAGCCTATTTGTTCAGAAATTTCTTTCTGTCTTACCCTCTTGCTTGAGGGTGTCAATGATGGCCTTCTGGACAGCAGTCAGGTCGGCAGTCTTACCCATGATTGCGGTTTTGAGTAATGAAACAGGCTTGGAGTTTTTAAAAGCCTCAGGAATCTTTTGCAGGTGTTTAGAGTTAATTAGTTGATTCAGATGATTAGGTTAATAGCTTGTTTAGAGACCCTTTTCATGATATGCTAATTTTTTGAGACAGGAATTTTGGGTTTTCATGAGCTGTATGCCAAAATCATCAGTATTAAAACAAAATTAAAAGACCTGAAATGTTTCAGTTGGTGTGCAATGAATCTAAAATATATGAAAGTTTAATTTTTATCATTACATTATGGAAAATAATGAACTTTATCACAATATGCTAATTTTTCGAGAAGGACCTGTATATATTATCCTCTGAAATATAATATTATCTTTTTTCATCGCCTTTTTTTATTACATCACATATTTTAGTAGTTATCATAAATTAGGTATCATTTGAAAGCTTACAAACTCAGAATTCATCCTGTGAAAACCGTTTTGAAATTGAGAGTTGCGTTACCATAGAAACGGTACTCTAAATTATTTTATCAGGTCCCTCCCCTTTTGGGCATCATTATATTTCATAATTTATGATCAAAACCTTTTCTAATCCTGACAAAACACATATTGTCAGAAAGGTCTAAGTCTCAAGGTTCCAAATTTTGTGACAGAATTGACATTTGGACAGAAATTTATTAATTTGTTAAGGCAGAATGTATACAGCTAAATTCAATGGAATGTATGTCACCCGGTGGCTATTGTTGGTACTACGCCTAAACAAAATCTCATGGGAACTTCAATTTGTGTGATATCAACTTCAAATTTGGAACACAACTTGGTTAGATATATGGCTTTGATTTTATAGTAATTTTAGAATAAAAAATATTTTGTAAAATGTATATTTTTTATAAAATAAAAAATATATAGTACAGTATATTTGATTTAGTGTCAATTTAAACTTCCATAACTTTTTCATACTTTCATTTTTTGCAATAATCTGCTCAGTGTTTCCTTTAAAACAAGACCAAACTTAGGTCTATGTTCCAAATAGACAAATGAATATTATTATGGTTAATTGCTGAAACTTCAGAGCCACGTTCCTCCGAAGTTTTGAATTTCAAGGCCGGTCTCACACAGGGTGGAAATAATCACAGCTTTTCATTTTAATAACAGCAGTCAAACTATTTTATCACTATCTTATTGCTAACAACAGAAAAGCTTTTGCTGCTTCTTCATAGGTGAGATGGTCTGGTTTAACTGGTGGTTATGGATTTATGTAATCCTCCCTCGCCTGTCCTTTACAATTCTACACTGATCCAACTTGGCAGTCATGTCTCTCTTCAGGGCACGGGTCATAAAATAATTTTTTTCTTGGGAAAACAAAATGTGCTGAGGAGTACAGAGCTTGCCTTAGGTTTCACAGTCTCATACCAGTGTCGAGTTAGAAAAGTCTAGTCTGGTAAAATATTACTGGGATAAAGAAAACTTTTCCTGATTGTCTTTCTCACGATTAAGGGTATGATGGTATAAAGTCAGTTGTATGTGAATTATGTAAGGCATTTTTAGCAGACGTTCCAATGGATTTGGAACAAATTCCAAGCTCTAAATCCAAGCTACTTGTTGTGATTCAGTATCCTTACCTGTTATATGAAAACTAGCCCAAATGCTTCACTGGGAAACCTCAACTGACGCCTTGAGGACATGGATGACAACTGATTTCCAGCATCAGAACAAAAGTCAGACCATTGTTGTGTATTCCACATCAAACTTATATAGTTAGACCCCCACAGCTTTGTGATAGTGATGGATTACTGTGATCACTCCCAGATCGCTTTCCACAAGACCGGGGCATGCAATTTCATCCGTTTCTATAAGGTCTTAGAGCCTTAGGCTCTGTTCACCTGATTGAGCACCTTAGATGTCATTCGGGTTACTGAGGTCCAACTAAAACACCTCTTCCATGTTCCAAAAGTCACCACTGCTGAGCCTTCAAGAGAGCGAGACCTCCTGCAGCCTAGTTCCTACTTCATCTATCTTACCTCATTAAAGAAATTATCCTCTTATAGGGGTGTAACAATATATCATGTCATAATATATCGCAATAGAAAAATGAAACAATATGTATTGTGGATAGTTAACCAAAATAAAAATTACTATGCGAGAAGAAATTCACGTTTTCAGAGTAGTGTCAGTGCTACATTAAACTACTATATAATGTATAATAATGCAATGGGGAAATATTGTTATGTTTGTTATACATATTAATATTGTTTTTGTCTTATGTTACCAGTAAAAAGTGGCCTACATTATTTTAAATATATCTAATCAGTGACAGAGTGAAAGCATATTCGTCTAAAATAATTCTGTATTTTCAGCTTCAGAATCATGAATATTTTTATTCTGGTGTCACTTTTGTCCTGTGCATTGGGTTATCAGCAAGTCCAAGCCTATTCATACACCCACAATGTAATACCAAATTTAGCATTTTAATCAACAGTACATTTTGTGTTAACCTTTTATCATATGTCTTGAAGTATCGCAATAATATCGTATCGTGAGTTCAGTATCGTGATGTGTATCGAACCGTGACATGAGGATATTGTTGCACCCCTATCCTCTTACTTTCCTGGCAATCAAATGTACCATGGTATTCTTTAAAAGCAGCTACTTTGATGTTTCATGTATACATTTCTTGTTCTTTTGTATTTACTTTGAGATTTGTTTTTCTGTTAAAGAGTTACCATGTCGCCGATGAACAAGAGATCTGTTTTTGATTCAACTTTTAAAACCCCAACCATCGGAAGCTGTAGTGGTGGTTTGCTTTGTACCATCTACATGCGCTGCTGGAATCCTAGAGGCATTAAATGTGGTTGGCCACAGATTCGTATTTGCTGTCTTCTTTAAACATGGTCCACATGGCTTTTCATTTCCCACAACCTTAATGAAGTTCATGCAACCTAAGCCATTTTGTTTGTAGGTTTCCTTTTTATTGTGTAACATGATTTTATTATTTTTTACTGAGGTTGCGTGGAAATTCACTTCTGAACTGATAACCTGTTAGATCATAGTTATGAAAACTGGATCTGAGAATCCTCTGGATTAAAGGCCTAAAACAAAGAGGATCTCAGAGACACAACATTGCTGAAATGTTTAGACAGCAGCAAGAGCTTAGACATGTTATGTCTTACATCGCCGAGCGAAGATGCCGCACTGACTAATATTTTGACACATTTTTAGGTTTTGTCTCAAGTGTTACACACATCAAAGCAAAAAACAAAACAAAACATAGGCTTGGGAAAAAGGAAAGTATTTGCTAGAAATCCATGAATTAGCTGTGATTCAGCATTCTGAAGGCTGTATTTGATAGTCTTACCTCGTTTTTTTTTTTACTGCATCTATTTATTAAAAAATACAGTAAAAAATATATATATTTTGATGTGAATATATTTTAAAATGTATTGATTTGTGTGATGTCTTGCAGTGTTCTTCAGAAATCATTATAATATGCTGATTTGTTGCTCAAGAAACATTTCTAATCATTATCAATATTAAAAACAGTTGTGCTGGTTAATATTTTTGTGGAAACCGTATAGAAAGAACCAAAGCTATCTCACTACCAATTCGTCCGAATTTGACGAGTGATTAAAAGTGACGTCATGCGTAGGTTTAGGGGGAGGGTGGGGTTGGGGGGGGGGGGGCAGGGTTAGGTCATTCGTACGAATTCATACGAATTGGGCAACTCGTCAAATATGTACGATTTAGCAAAAATCGTACTAATTGTTACGAATTAGCCATCTTTTAATCACTCGTCAAATTCGGACGAATTGGTCGTGAGATCGGGTTGAAAGAACAGAATTTATTTGAAATAGAGTCTTTTGTAACATGTCTTTCCTGATTTTGATCGTTTCTTTTGTCACTGTACCTGTTGTTTAAACTTTGTATTTGTTCAGTCCCAGGGTCACATGCCAACATTAGTCCATCTGTGAATGTTCCTCCAGAAATTCACCATCGCGAGAGACGCTGCTCCTGTGAAAACCTGAAGGACAAAGAATGCGTGTACTTTTGCCACATAGGAATCGTCTGGGTCGATACACCCAGGTACATCATCCAAATATTGATCTGTCTGTGTCTGTTCCTATAGAGATCTCTTTGAGCAATACAAAAAAAAGAGAGAGAGAAGTGGAGGTTGAAATCTGTTGGGGACTGAAGCTGGTAACCTGTACACTGAAAGCACGTGTCTGGTTGTATTTAAGTGTGTGGTCTCATTAATGTGGCCCACGCATGGAGACCCGAGGACAGGCAGACTGCCTTTGGTGAAAAACAACCAAGAAACTAAAGATTGAGGGTCTGGCTCTCGGGAAGTGAAATTAGTGTGAAGTCTTATATCTTGAAAATTCAAAGCACAAGTCTTTTTATTCAGTTCATGAATTTGAAAATAACTCTTTGTGCAAAAAAAACCCTAAACAGGATAAATAGGATAGATAACAGGAAAATAATGCATTTTGGCTGTTGTTCAGCTGAAGTCAGTTCTGGCTTGATTCAGTTCCATTGTAAAGATCATCGATTATTAAATTAGGTAATTTCATCTATATAGCATTTCTGTTTATTAGTACTTATAAAGCACATTTATTGATCATTCTGCGTGACCATATTCTACATCCCTTAATCTACCCAATACCTAAACTTAAAGGGATAGTTCACCCAAAAATGAAAATTGTGTCATCATTTACTCACCATCATGTCGTTCCAAAGCTGTATGAGTTTCTTTCTTCTGTTGAACACAAAAGCAGATATTTTGAAGAATGTTGGTAACCAGATGGGGTCCATCAACTATCTTACCAATATTCTTCAAAATATCGTATACAGGTTTGGAACAACATGTTGAGTAAAGGATGACAACATTTTCATTTTTGGGTGAACTATCCCTTTAACAACTACCTTACTAACTATCAATAAGCAGTGATTAGGAGTTTATTAAGGCAAAAGTCATAGTTAATTGTGAGTTAATAGTGAGAATTGGACCCTAATCTAAAGTGTGAACGAGTTTTTTTTCCCAATAATTTATTACATTTGATTTTTTTTAAAAATCACATGTTAAATATTGATATGTTTGTAATGCACTTAAAAATATCAGCTGTTCTCTTTCAGTCAGGTCATTCCCTATGGTGTAGGTTCACTCCAAATGCGTCTAAGACGAGATATGGAACGATGCCACTGCGCACATAGAAGAGACACGAAATGTGTGCGGTTTTGCTCTTACTTGGATCTCCAGCAAAAGTGAGTGTCATTATTAAAATATTGCACATTGCGGCAGTTGCATTGCATTTTACAGATGCCTGACTTGGTATATTTTTCAGAGATGAAAATTCCTCAGTCAAAAGTTACCATCCCAGAAACTACAAAGAACGATACAAGTCTAGATTCTCCCAGAGACAGAGGAGGCATAATCCAACACAAACCTGAGAGGGATGGGGAAAAAAACTACACAGTAACTTCGTGTATATTATTGCTATTTGGGCAGCAAGCCTGGCTGTATATCTGAATATGTGTGCTGTGAATGGTTTACAAAGTATAGTATTATACTTATTGGGCTTGTCATGAAATGCTCAATAGTGAATAGTGACAGTATGAAGCAAATATGAGTGATATATTATCTAACTGTCAGTATTTTGCGAAATACTGTAAAACCGGATTGCTTCTAATTGACGTGTAATATACTATATCATCTGATGTTTCCAATTTTGTTTCCATATAGTGAATACATTTTGAATATTTATTAAGGGCAATAGTGGTTTGTGGGCACTAGGTTTGACATTAAACATATTAGTTTTTCTTGGGTAAAGATCACTCTGTCATCCAAGGTTCCGAGTTTTAATATCATGTCTAGCTTTCTGTAAATTAAATTGTGGATGTTTGTTAATGAATAATAAAAAATGCCTGTGTATGTACAGAACTAGGACAAGCAGTTCACATTTATCAGTGGATTTACAGTAGTTTGATTTTTCAGACAGTTGAAACTTGCAATCAATTTGTAATCGAATGAATGAGCTGAATATTTATTGTAATGTGAAAAGGCAAAGAAATAAAAACCTAACACCCAGTCATTGGTGAAATGCACATAGACCATCTTTCTTGATGGAATACGGCTGCGGTATCTAATTTTGGTTTTTGTCACTACTTTGTGGATTTTAAACTTGCAATGACATGAAAATTGCTTATAAACGTACCTACAATGAAAGTGAGGTTAAGTGCACAGAAAAAGTGGACGACAGTTAAGCAGAAAATAGCTTCAGAAAGGTATACTGTAGTGTGAGAGAAACTGATAAAACTGTCACCATGGCCGGAGATCAAACAGGGAGAGGGTAATGGCAAAGCTAAATGTTTCCACAGTGCTAGAGGCTAGCAATTTTCTGAATAACTGCACTCGCTCTTTCTTTTCCTGTTGTTGTTTTCCATGAAGTGGTGTAAAGCCTTTCTGGTGTAAACCGATATTGTTAGTTGCTTTGGTCGCCGAGTGATTTACCATGTAAGTTAAGGTGAATAGCATAGTAGTGCCTGCATCTTTATATAAGGATGGCTACTTATCTCCATTCATTTTTGGCATCATCAGGAATGCTGGTTTACCTCACAGGAAGGCTTTCACAAGAAACTTCTGGAAGGAATTTGTGGTGCTCTCATTTACTACCGGGACAAAGGAACAAACACACTCTATTCCTGTCCCCCTGTTACAGTCAGACGCATTGAGCCAGCCACTAACCACCCTGTTAGGTTCTGGGAAACACCCTGACAAAACCCAACAAATGATTAAAAGTGAGCTAAAAACAGATGATTAAGATTATCAAGATATGATGGTATCACATAAGCCTAAACGTCTCAATTCATCATGATCTTTTTAATTAGGCAACCTCTTTAATATTGATTAGTTGGGAATTTAAATGTAATGTGAATATTTAATATCAAACAACCAGTATATAGTTTTACATAACTTGCTCTATATCCATATTATTTACTGTGCTATATCCCAGCTAACAACAATATGTTCTAAAAAGGTTTTTGTTCCCATTAAGTTATGTAAACTGTATTTTGGAATGTTCTGTGAACGTTCGAAAGTTCCAGTTCTTTAAATGTTTTGTGCAAAGGTTTCTGTTAGCAAAAACATTAAAGGAATGTTCCATTTGAAAGTTCTCTGGACATTTTGAAACAACGTCCAACTAAAACATTTCGGGGGAAAAAAACATTCTATGAACGATTGTATAAAAAAAATGTTTTGTTGTGTTATGAGAACGGTATTAAAACAATGAACAAACGTGCTATTACAGTTACTTTTCACCATAAGCAGACAATTATGTCACTGTTCAAGCAAATAAGACAGACAAGATCTGGTTTAAGTGCATTTAATATGCAAGATGTCACATTTTCATAAAGCATCCATAGCCACTATACTAATGATGATCTACACTGATGAACAGAGCAAACTGAACAGCCCTTGGTAAATGTTTCCTGCTGCTGACATTTTCTTCACTGAAGCATAGAAATCTCTTAAAAGCGTTTAAAATAAATACCAAGTCGAAACAACAGTGCCATTAAACTACAGCAATAGGAAGATCCGAACATGTTAGATTTGGTGTATAGCTGTTGTTTTCCATTCCGTTGTCAAATAGCAGAAGACTGATCATGGTGTTCTGCCCTTCTATTAGAGTAGTTTTATGTAACTGTATGCACTGAAACTATTGTTCACACTGTAAAAAACAACATTTTCTATGACATGTTAATCAGTAGTAGATCATGTAAAGAGAGATCATTTAAATAATGACAAAATAAAGGTATTAAAGGTTCACTAATTTACAGCGAAAATGTACTTTATCTGCATAAACAAAGGCAAAATTCACAAGCATTAAAATTCAAGCTCCAACCATGCGTGTTCTTTCAGTCCCGAACAGAGGAACTAGCTACTCCTCATGTTTTTTTTAAGTCTTTGGTCGTGAAATGGTCCCATTTTTATGCCGCAGCAAGCATTTATGGATTTATATACAAAATACTTGAAAAAAAAAAAAAGTAATGTGCAAAAAAAAAAAAGTATGCAAAACAGAAATTAGAAAAAGCACAAACAGTAAAATATATTATGATTATTTACAGATCACATAGTCAGTATAAGCTGAATATCACAGTATGTAAAATCCACACTTTCATAGCTTGCCCTCTCTACAGGGTTATGTGTTTCTCTACTCCAGTTGGGGAGGGTTAACTCAATAAGCACTGTAGCGTATAAACATGATCCTGCCTTTCCACACAAGGTAAGTCTGGGACACAGGAGGGCTCCATCTCAGCCTCCTCCCCCTAGAATTTAGTGCTGTTGCTAAAGCTGTCTGACATGATAATGTTTTTGTAGAAGTTGTCCGAGCGTACGGAGCAGTAGCCCTTTACCTTGTCCAAGACCTGGTGCACGGGGAGGATGGACGAGGAAGCCTCTCCGTCGGAAGGGCTGCATTTGGGACTGCTCTGATTGGAGAAACTTTTACCTGCAAATATGCCACAATGGTTGACTGAAGGACTGTGTGAATATACTTCTGAAAGTAGTGAGCAATCCAGTATTGATGCCAAAGTATCCATACACTCGCATACAATATGAAGATTACAACTGGCACCCAATGCAAACTATTTTCGTACATGTTCGCTGCATCAAAAGAAAGCCGAACTGAGTGTTGTCAATACTTTGACAGATGGATCATATTAGTTTCCATTCCAATTCATTCAGCTAATGGTGAGTTATTAATTGTCCATGCCATTCTGTTGATGTTCCATGCCTTTGTGCATTCTTGGGCAAAAACATTCCAATGCACACATGCACCTTCAGTCCCCTTCAATAACACTTCTGCCAGAACTATATTGCTTAAGCTTTTCTTTGCAATGATTCCTTAGCCTCTGTCCTATTATGAGGGGATTCGGGGCTACAGAAAGGTATTGACCTACAGAACTAAATGCAGAATAACCAAAATTGGAGCACAGTTTTGGCATTTCAACCAGAACATATTATGCTCATGTACTATGCTAGAAAAGTCATTATTTGATGATGATGAGGTCATTTAGATAGCTAATTCTAATATACAATATAATAGCAAAGATTATTTCACAATTCACATAGCGAAATTTAACAAATGAACAAAACAACAGCAACAACAAAAAAATCAGTCAAATAAATCTGTATTTAAATTAACAGTCACAATTTGTGTTGTAATTGTTCTTTGCAACTAGAACTAGTCCTTCCTCCGCCTGATGAGATTTTTACTTCGCTATAAGGTGCAAAAATAAAACAGCAAATTGGGAAAATTAGACATTTTAAAGGTACACTATGTAACTTTTTTGTTCAAAATGAATACAATTTAAATAATGAGTCAATATATCATCTATCCTTCTAAAACGTGTTTTTGTCTTACCCTGATATGGTAAGCGTATTATATGTGTTTATATTTTAGACCTTTTGAGATGGTTTTCACAGGAAACTGGATATATGTGTCACTCGCCTGTGCTTGTCTTGTCAAATCCGTAATTAGAGAAAAGTTGCTCTGTCTACTGTGGGAATGGCATAGGTTAGTTGTCACAACGAGCAAGAGAGGTTGACATGGAACAGCTAAACCTCCAACCTCCGGAAAATCACCCGTTTTAAACAAGCGCGGAACAGAGGAGAGTCAAAAAGAGAACGCGACAGAGCTTGTAATAAAACAAGAATCAACATTGGCTTGGCTTTTCAGAGAACTGAGAGATTTGAAATGTTGTAAAAGCGACGCGGAGATGGCGTTTTTATTACTCAACAGGCGAGTACGGTATTTTCTTAAACAGATAAATTGCCATATGTAGCTCTCTCACAGAGTTTATTGTATTACATTATCTATTGTGAAGGGTCATTTCATTATGGTTGTTGTAGCGTTGTGCTGGAATTTATTTTCAAGGTAGTTCTGTGTCTATTAATGGGAATAGCTACAGTAACGTCTTCAGCTAGTCAACTGTCACCTTGCCATCCAAACTGGTTGGATCTCTTAAGCCTAGTAGTGAATGTTTTATGAGCAGTAGGATAACCATATTCATCCGCACAGTCACGCAGAGCCAAAGCACAACCGAAACAGTTTTGTTTTTAACCGCTAGATGGCCAAAAGTTACATGGTGTACCTTTAATTAAATAGGCAGTTAAATAGTCAATTATAAATATTGTTAAGGAAAAATCTATACAGTGTACATTACAATAACTTAAAATACATAATTACACAGAGTGAGCTTGTGAAGAATGTATTCTTAGATAAATGATGCAATTTCAGTGTCATAACAGAATTCTTTTCATCTTCGCATGTATGCAAATATAGCAAGTCTATACCTCCTAAATCCTAAATGTCTCAATATTTTACAATGACAAACTCTACTGTGCATAACAGTACAATTACTTGTGCCAAAGTAATGGACAGTACTAAGTACACAAAGTATAAATCGTATAGTGTTTAAATTTCTGATGTTAAGTGCATTATTAGTGCTATACAGCAAGTGCATATTATCTATCCCAGGGCTCGTCATTAACGCTTGTCCGCTTGTCCAGGACAAGTGTATTTTTTTTAAACCTCTGCATGACCAGCGTGTAGAGTGATCCTGCTGTGGGCATGAAGTTTTACTGTGTATGGTTTTATATATTTTAGTTTCAGCAGTGCAAGCTGGGTATTTTCTCCTGTGGGGACATTAACACTGCCAAACGAAAAGAAAAAGAACAAAACAATGGAGACAAATCAAAACAGGCAACCGTGAGAAAAATTAGTGTCAAACAGAGTGCAAATGACATTCAGAACTCCTAAAAGACACTAAAGCTTGTCAATGTCTACTGAAAATTTGGGTGGGAGTCAAGTCTATAACTGCTTTATAATAATTTTTTCAGCATTGAGGTGTTTCCTTGTATTGCATCACTGTGCTAGTAACTTTATAAGCTATACTAATGACAATGACAACCAGCAGCAGTGTGCTTTCAAGTTCTTGAATGTCACTCCACAACTTGGATTCAATCCAACAGGCAACTATTCCATCATAAAACATCACAGCAGATGCCTAACGTTTTTAAAAATGTAATGTCATATGAAGGACTGTTTTGGAGGGCCAAAAGCATTTATGTGTTAGGAGTGAGTTAGACTAGGAATTATGTCTAGGGCCGCTGGATTGAATTCAGTCTATCCCAACAGGGGAAGCTGATCACATGAATAGAGAAAAGCAGTGTGAACTCAAACTGGCTTGTGTGGTTTTACCTCAGGAAGTCTCTCCATGGCATTATTGCAGGGTACTATCTATACCACAAACATAAATACAGACACACCACTGAGTCCAGGCTACAGTCACACAAAAAGCAACACAGTAGAGCAAAGCACAAAATAACACAAGGCATGAAGGGCAAATAGTCAACCATTTTACATCTTGGCAATATATTACTGAGAGCATGCCAACAAAACATGTTTAAGCCCTTTCTTTAAAATTAAATACCAGTTTTATTCCATCTTACTGCAACACCAACTGTGACATAAGCAATCAATCCACATCATGATTTTTATGCTCACCTGCATTACTGTGCCTGGCAAAGGGGTTTAGTGTGGCTTTGGCTTTAGACGTCCAGTTGGCTGTAGTGGAGCCAAAGGAACTGGAGGAGAGGGACTTTCCCAGGTTATCAGAACTCACTTTCTTGGTATTATTAGTGGCAGTCTTGCTCCAGTCTGCAAAATATGGTTTAATGTTATCTATAACCACCAGTTAACTTTCGTCACACAGGTGCATTCTATGCATAAAGACACAGCAAAAGAAAACACAAGTTAAATCTGGCAAATCCATCATTATAAATACAGGACTGGCGTGGGACTGGCATTTGAAAAACAGCACTGTTTAACTTCACATCTTATTTGATCAGATTTAACTGGAAGTAAAGTCCTGGGCCCGTATTCCTAAAGAATCTTAATGTAAAAAGTAGCTCCTAGTGACAAAATTCTAAGAAAATTCTTAGAAATGTGGGCGTTTACTCTTAAAATTAAAGAAAAAATCCTAGTAAAGAAAAAAGTAATTCAGAAAGCATCTTAACCCTTAAAAGAGGTCTTAAGGTCAAAATTGTTAGGAGTATGGATGAGGACTTTTAAGAGGCTTAAGAGTTTCTTTAGCAGAGGAGAAAATGACAGAACGATGAAGAGGGAGAAGAAATGTGATGCAGACAATAGATGACGACAGTGAGTTAATAAGACGCTATAGATGAGATTGTGCAGTGATCATGTTTGTGACTGATCTTATTAGAGACACGCTAATATCTCCGACACAGCGCAGGAATGCCATAACGCCAGAAATGATCACTACATTAAGATATTTGGCAAATGGGAAAATGCAATAAAGCAATAGTGATTTGGGTCTGTGACAACCTTCTGTAAGCAGTGATCACACAAACATTACAGCACTTTCAGAACCTCTTATTGTGTCGCAGTTCATTTAGTTTCCACTGGACATTCCCACCTTGCAGGCTCAAAAAACTGTATTTATGAATATAGCAGGCTTCCCTGGTGCGCACAAGCAGGGGAATGAACCGTTAATAATGTGCGCTATAAGCTCCCACGTCCGCTTCTCGCTCCATGCTGTGACACCCTGCCCGAATTTTCCTTTAAGGACGGCCTAGTGTTCATCCACTAACTCGGCTAACAGTAAACACGGTTCTTCTGACCAGTCAGGCTTTCTCGTCTTTCTTGTTTTTTAATCCATGTTTTCAAAACAAACATTCAAACCACCACTTAAATAGACAGCAATCAGTGTAATTGGAAAGAGTGGAACAATTTTTATCATTCTAAGCCAATCAAATTAACAGCAAGGTAAAAAAAAGGATTTATATACATAAAAATAATGTGCGTGTGTGTGTGTGTGCGTTTGTGAGTAAACTCTATACTTAAAATGGCTCTTTTTTTTCTCCTTCTTGGACAACCAACCAATCACAGTCTTCAAAAGATTGTGTCATACATAGCAACGGGGTCAGCCCCGCCTCCTCACTAAGATGAGAGTTTTTGTCTTTTCCTTACTCAGAGTTGCTCTCAGATCGGTCCCGAATCACTCTTAAGCTAAGACTCCTACGTAAAAGTTTTTAAGCTAAATTAAGAGTTTTCTAAAAGGATTCTTAGATTCTTTAGGAATACGGGCCCAGATAAGTTCTCTCTGGTCCTAAATTTTAATAATAATAGTTCTGCGAAAGAAAGTCCCAAAAGCTGGGCTTTAGAGAAACACACATTCTTAAGCCTGGCTCACACTACAGGAGTTTTAGGCCGATTTATGCCCGATTTTCCCCTCCCGAGAATCGGAGAAAAAATCTTGTCGAGGACCTCGATCGGTTCCGATGTTCGGCACAGATTATCTGGTAATGTGAGGCATTCACAGATCGAATCTTGCACCTCCCGATCTGCTCTTACATAATTCGGGCTCGCCCCGATCATATCAAACATGTTTGATATTTATCGGGATGAGCAAGATTGTGATTACGTCAGTACTGTCACAATAGCCAATAAGTAGGGCTGTCATGGTGAAGGAATTTCCATTGAGGTAATTTTGAGTGACTCAACAGCGCGATGCGCGCATTATCTCCATTTATCCATTTATTGCTAAATAAATAAGCATAATACAGTATAATAAATAATAATAAAATACTAAATGCATAATAAAGGCATCTGAAATAATAATGATTTCGTTTCCGTTTCGTGATTATCTATCGTCTGCTATATTTACTTCTTATTTATAAAAATCCAGGCAATTGGTTGATGAAACATTGTTTAAAATTAAGATACAATTAATACAAAACGAAATTCGATTTAAAGAAAGGTTTTGTGCTTTCTGTTTTGATGTCTTTGTGAAAGTTTTAAAGCATATTTTAAAGTCGCTTAGAGCGGTCATGTCCGTAACATTGTTTTTTCCTCAAATACCAACACGAAAAATAAAATAATATGAATATTTTATGTTCTGTGGAGTGTGGAGACTGAGAGCCCTTTCTTCATCCGGTGGGTAGTAGCTACTGTAGGCTATTACTTTGGTTTGCACAGTGTAATTCACAGAATTAGGCCTAGGCCTACACAAAAATATTTTCATTATAAAATATTTATATTCATTATAAAGTTATATTCATTCAAAGATAGGTTAAATGAAACAAGCTGTTAATTATTTTAATTTTAACTTTGAGCTCCACTTTACAATGCTCAGCTGAGCAGCAATGGGCATTGAGCAACGCTGCTGATGCGTTACCTTATAGAGATCTATGGCATTGATTCATTGTATTGAACAGAGCTGACGCCATTCATTAGAAATATCCTTATTAAAAGGATGATTTTTTTTTTTAAAGATTTCGCTTTCCTTAGTCACACGGCAACCTTTTCACGAATATGACTTGATATGAAGGACAGATATTTTGTTTACATCCACCTTTCCGCTTCCGATCTGTTGCGTGAGATCACGTGAGGCGCTTTCTCTGGCACGAATCTTAATACCTATTGTGTAGTGTGTGATGCGCCACGATTTTCAAATCTTGTAGTGTGAGCATGTTTAAGATTTGAGGTAAGAAAATCTGCAAAGATTCTCCTTAAGTGTGAGCTGCAACCAGATTTCAAAATCGGTTAGGATTTTAAAACTCCTGTAGTGTGAGCGAGGCTTAAAGATGTAGTCACAGAACAGGCAATATCCAAAACGCCTAGGGAAAAAAGTATAAGAATCACTGGGCAAGCCAATAATGCATGTGAAAAAAGAAAAAAGTCTTAGCACAATTGCAATGTGCCAAGAAGAATCCAACAGGAGAGGTAAGTTACCGGTACACAACTTCCAGCATTCAAACAGATAATCAATAGGCCTAGCTTTATGATTTTTCCCCACGTATTTTTATTAAATATATGAATCTCCCTCGGTATAGGATTATGACATATAGCAGCTGACAAAACTTCCGTGAGAAAAAAATAATAATTAAAAAAAGATCATAGTAAGTTTACTTTACTATGTGCCCATTGATCGCTTTGTGCCCATTTCTGAAATTGCACAAAGCGATATAACTAACATTTTGGGTTCTTTGAATGCTTCTCATGCTTGTGATGCAAATAATTAAAATATGATTTTTCTTAAAACTCACGCTAGTACACTTATTCCGCTCCTCCATCATTTAGTTAATCTGTGTATTAGGCAATCAGTTTTTTCTGCCATGTGGAAAACAGCCCAGATCACCCCGATTCTTAAGTCTGAGGATCCAACTAATATCTCGAATTACCGCCCAATTGCAATTCTTCCAACTGTTTCTAAGTTACTTGAAAAAACATTATATAATCAATTAATTAATCACCTTGAATACAATAACCTGCTCAGTGATTGTCAGCATGGTTTTCGACCACTGCGGTCGACTATGTCGGCTTTGCTACTTTTTACTGAGCAGATACGGGCGTCTTTAAATAAAGGTCAGGTTACTGGAGTCATATACATAGACTTTCGAAAAGCCTTCGATACAGTCAATCATCAAATTTTGTTAAATAAACTTTTTTCTTTTCATTTGTCCTCCTCTGCAATAGATATGTTTAAATCATATTTAAGTGACAGATCTCAGACTGTAAGAATCGGCTCAGTAACATCACAGTCACGAGTGTGTTCTATGGGAGTTCCACAGGGCAGCATCTTAGGTCCTTTACTTTTCCTTATGTACATCAATGATCTTCCTAATGTGTTTGATGTTTCTAATACTTTATTATATGCTGATGACACTGTCATTTTTTTGTCTGGCTCAGATATTGATACAATTAATTACAAACTTAATTTAGACCTACAGCATTTACATGACTGGCTCCAGGATAACCATTTAACACTGAATACTAAGAAAACAGAATGTATGTATTTCTATTCATCTAGGAAACAATTGTCTATATCAAATTTCATTACCTTTTCGAATCAAAAACTTTCAATTGTATCCACGTATAAGTATTTGGGAGTCTCTCTTGACTCACATCTTACTTATCGTGACCATGTCCAAATTTTAATCAGAAAGTTACACCAAAAGTTATTTGTTTATAGTAAAATTAGACCATATCTACTGCATTCTGTTTCTAAAACATATCTTCATGCCATTATATTGTCCACTCTGTCGTATTGTTTACCTGTTTGGTCACTCACAACAAATGAGATCCTTGAACCTGTAGCGAGACTCTACAATAGAGCCTATAAGATCCACAACAGGCTTCCAGGCTGGACTCACCACTGTGTTGCACTATCTTTGAGTAATGCCTTGACATTTCAGAACTATAGAATGAGCCATGGTTTGAACCTTTTTTATCAGATCTTAAATGGTCATACTACTGCGGGATTGACTGCGCTGGCTCCTAAACTCAGTTCAAGGCTCGTATGCACTACGAGATCTGTTGCAAATGGACTTCTCCCTATACCGGCTTTTAGGAACTGCTATGGACAGAGATCTTTCTTTAATTTGCTCACTAGAGCCTGGAATGAGACTCCACAGCACATCAGATCTATAACATCAATAAGACTATTTAAACAAACTTGTGCTCGCCATCTGATGGACAGGTATATCTGTGACCACTGAGATGTCTTTATGGCCTCCTGCTGATGCTTGTTTACTGTCGTGGTTTGTGTGCTTGTTGTGTGTTTGTTATTGTATGGTCTTGGAGTTCTGTTGTGTTTGAGGTATTCATGTTCTGCAGAACAGGAACCTGCTGAAAATCAGTTTTATGCTGAGTCAGGCCCGATTGCTCTTAATCTTTTCCTGTTTAAATAAAGAAAGAAAGAAAGAAAGAAACTAAATAATTTACCTGAATTATCTGCCAAGCGGAACTTTCCACAGCACAAATATCTCCTCCATTGCTTCTGTACATTTTCTTTCAGGGCACAGTGGAACACAAATATGAATAATCCTGTTGGAAATAAATAAATAAAATAAACAATGCCTCGTAATCTTTACAAACCGTAAACTATTTTCAAGCTATTCCACACTTAATACCAAAAGCGACCCCTAGCGGACCACATAAAGAACTACAGATTTCTACTAAACGTATTCATCAGGCCGAAATAGCTCAGTTGGGAGAGCGTTAGACTGAAGATCTAAAGATCCCGGGTTTCGGCAGAGTATATTCGGTTAGAATAACTTTTTTAATGTCAATAATAGAACATTAAGAGCTAAATTTGGGGTAATTGTAAATATTAGCTTTTCCATTTTAATATAAAAAGTAAATAATATACAAAACCACAAATATTTTTTTTTAGATATACTGTAAATATTTTAAAACAAATATTTTAAAGGTGTCTATATACTACAACCACAATTTTAAAAGTATAGAAATGTCAAATAAACAAAAATATGTCTATTTTATAAATAAACTAGCCCATTAAAATCAAAAAGAGGTTTGGGGTTCTAAATGTTTTAAGAGGTTATAAAATAGGGGTGTAAATTGGACAGTTCATCACGATACCATACGATATCGATTCTCTCAGTCAGCGATACGATAGTTGCCGATACCTAAAAAAATTCTACGATACGATTACGATTCGATTCAGGGCTATATCGATTGATTTATCGATATTTAGATATTATGTGCCAAGTTTACACAACCAGTTACGTTTTTATCAACTCACAAATGCATGCAACCAAAATATATAACATGAACGTTGAATTAAACTCTTTGAAAATTGCACACCCTCTCCCAATTGGAACGTTTACAACAGAAGAGTTAATTTGCAAAAACGGATAACTCCGTTCTTGTTCATTTTCATAAATCACGATTTTTTTTATTGTGCATCCCAAGTAATATCAATCAAACTGCAGCTGGGTTGTTTTAAATAAAGTAATAATAACTCAAAAAATACAGGTAACTTACAAAATTTTGTTAGTTGAAAAGTTAATTGAAAGTATGTGTTTTATATATTAAAAGTTATTATTATAAAGTAGCAAAAGCAAAACTCCAACAATCGTTTTTTTTTTTTTTGTGGCAAAAGCAGATAACTTCACATTTTATGTTTCAGAGTTAAACAAAACCAAGTAATTGCTATGATACATAATAAAACACTCGGTTAATCTTTGTAACGTTAACCTCCTCAGCTGACATAGACGCCTGACAAACTTTGTTGTTGTGATTACACGCAATACAGGTTCCCTCATCACTAACAACTGCTTTAGCAAGGTTCTGTGAAAAAGTTTCAGCTTTTATTTTCCTTTTACGCCCCAAAGAAGATATCACGGTTCAAGTTGGTTGAAATTATCCATCCTCGATCACTTTTAATCAGCTTTGACAAAAGTCCTCTCAGCTAGCGTGTCTTTTCAAAGTGACTAACAGCCTTGTCACCTGACCTGAATACTGCACGCTGATTCGCTAAAACGGAGTTATCGGGTTGTGTTCACAAACGACAAGGGTGCTTGTCGGTTTCTGCTGTAAAACAGAACAGTGGACAATACCGGCTTTTGTGACAAAACGTGTTTAGGGTTCAGTCAATCTTGTCAGGCGTCTATTTCAGCTGAGAAAATGAATGCTCTCAGTAAAAAAAAAAAAAAAAAAAAAAAAAAATTTATATGTATAATATTTATACTTAAAAATGGGTATGTATAAATAGGAAACATGTCAACACATGAAAGATATGCCCAGCATCAAGTGATTCCATGGGGTCTTTAAACATACAGGATAATGAAAATGGTGTAAGTATAAACCAACCTTGTAGGGAGTTGAAAATGGAGAAGAGGTACATGAAGGCCAGGCTGACCGGACCCCAGGCGAAGAAAGCAAAGCCCCAGGTCATGCCCAGCAAGAACGTCAGGCTGACCACACTTCGCATGTTACGTAAGATCTCCTCTCGGAGTGTTCGGTTGCTGCGCTTGCCATTACGCCCGCAGATCTGGATCATGACCACGATGAACATGGCAACATTCATCAGGAAGATCATGGAAAAGTAGCCCACGCACGTCACGTAGAATACCACTGGATTATGAATCCAACAGCTACAGAAAGAAAGACCGGGAAAACCAAAAGAAAAAGAAAGTAAAAGACCATTCCAACAGAAAGTCATTCTTTATCAATAATGTGAACTACACAGATCTGTTGCATTCAACTTTCACATATATGACATAAAAAAATGGCCAGTTTGAAGTTGTTGGGCCAAACTTACAATTCTGATGCGCCCTGTCCATTCTCTCCTTTTCCATAATAGTTTTTTCCATAAGAATTTTTGCTCACAGCCAACACAATTCCAACAATTGCTGCAGGGACACCTGAAAACACAGTCAGATCTTCTCACTGCTTATGTGCTTAATATGTTCAACGCTCCTTCACAGTGATCTCATGTTATATTGAACATTGGCAAACAACTAGCAAAAAGTTTATGATGGAAAGAATTCATTCTTGGTGTAGAACTTACCCCATCCCACAATGCAAAACTTGAGAATGTATCGCCGTATGTAGGTGTTGAAGACCTTGACCAGGGCAATGTACATGTGGATGGACTCTAAGCCCATCCAGGTGAAGGAAGTGAGAAGAAAAAAGTGCAGGAAAACAGCCACTGCCACACACAATCCCTCAATGTCGTATGAAGCCAACCAGCCATCCAGGAGAAACACCATGTTGAGGAAGAGCAGTGACGTGCTGAGATTCATCAGGATCTTGGAAGGATAGTCTCGCCGCAGCTTCCTACAGATGTAATTCAAAGAAAACAATGAGTCTTTGCAATTCCGTTGCACCTTCAGCCATATACACTACCGTTTCAAAGTTTGGGGTCTAAAGATTTGTTAAAGTCTCTTATGCACACCAAGGCTATACATTTAATTGATCAAAAATACAGTAAAAGGAACAATATTCTGAAATAGTATTGCGATTTAAAATAACT
Source organism: Rhinichthys klamathensis goyatoka (assembly GCF_029890125.1). Taxonomy (NCBI): domain Eukaryota; kingdom Metazoa; phylum Chordata; class Actinopteri; order Cypriniformes; family Leuciscidae; genus Rhinichthys; species Rhinichthys klamathensis. The sequence continues at coordinate 5,757,159 of NW_026606800.1, forward strand.
GTCATCTTTTTAAATTATATTAAATATAATATATAATGTATATTATATATATATACACTTATATAAATGTAATTTATTCCTGTAATGGCAAAGCTTAATTTTCAGCATCATTACTCCAGTGTCATTCTTTCGAAATTCTTCTAAAATGCTGATTTGGTGCTTTAGAAACACTTCTTATTATCTATAATGTTGAAAACAGTTGAGTTGCTTAATTTTTTTTTTACATTTTTTGGAAAGAGTGATACCTTTTATTTGATAGCATTTATTTGAGATATAATTTTTTTGTAACAATGTAGAAGTCTTTACTGTCACTTTTGATCAATTTCTTCCTTACTGAACAAAATATTTTTTTTTATATATTTTTAAAAATAATAATAATAATTACTGTAAATACTAGCAACAAGCAGTCTAATTTTATGCTACATTTTCTTGAAGAGGAGAGAGTAGCCTAAACTGGGTAAAACACAATCCTGGATATTGTGCAGAGCTGATGAAGACATTCTTTGAGAAAACATCAGAATTTGAATAGCCGTTATGTGTTCACATAGATGAGTCGTTAAAAACACGCTGTTTAAAAGTCAAACGCTGCTCACTCAAAAGCGATGTATGTGAGCACTGTTGCTGCTGAAAAAATGGCTGAGATGCCACAGCCGATGTAGGTAATAAAGGTAAGAACCCTGTTGTTCTTCTCATCTATCTGCGCAGCAGCTCCAGAGATGTCCTAAAAGACAAAAGTGAGGCAAAGTTAATCAATAATGACACTCATCAGAGATGTATGCGTCTCATTAGTGTTTAATTATGCTGAATTATGAAAAAAAAAAAACATCCATAGATATAAGGAATGCACGTTTTACATGAGGAAATTAAAGGAATAGTTCCCGACGTATGACGTAGGCATAGCGTAAGCTTAGGTAAGAATTGACGAATGCGGAAGCATAGAGGATGGAGCAAAAAAACGCTGGTCATGAATTAGAAGTCTAAAATGTGTAGTTTTAAAGAAAAATGTTGGATGATTTCGATATGAGAGAAGAGGAACTCGACTCTCTCCTGAACCCGTGTATGGCCGTTGCCGGAAGCCAGTGATAATAGTTTATAAAGTTATAAATATGGATATTTTTCATATAAAAACCCATCGCTTCACTTCAGAAGGCCCATTGCTTTTTGGAGCTTTAAAAACACTGACACTATTCAATGCCATTACAAAGCTGGGAAGAGCCATGATATGACTTAATATAACTTTGTGTTCGACTGAAAGAAGAAAGTCATAAACACCTAGGATGGCTTGAGGGTGAGTAAACTATGGGACCAATTACATTTTTGGGTGAACTATTCCTTTAATAGTACAAAAAAGCGTAACTTTTGATCATGAAATACATAAATCATGACTAGCTGTGAATAAAGAATTTCTACAATGTCATTGATAATGTTTGCATAATGCTTCATTCACACGACTGCCATATATGGTATACCAGCATAATAAAGTACATCTTTAATATTACATGCGTATAGAGTCAAACTACAGTGAAGATCCCGGATTAGCTATTTGCCAAGTATTTGGCCCTGTCTGTTTCAGGTGTGGTTAGCCACTCTGGATGACACATAAGACACATCAACGTTGTTTCAGTCTGTCAAATTGGCTTAATACAAGAAACCACTCTGTTGGGTCATTTTGCTGCCAATCCCACAAATCTCACCATTAGAATGCCAAAGTGTGTGAGGTGATTACACAAGCAGACGGTCCTGTTGCTGTTGGACTCCGGACTGACCTCACAGCCTTCACTATTCCAGCCCCCTGTGTGATCTAATGGAGACAAATGGATATTATACATTTACTGTAAGTCTACATGTACAGCTTCCTATGGGACTGTTTATAAATTATTTTACCCTCACTTTGAAGGTTGAAATCCCAAAACACACAAAGAGGCTTTGGTTCTCTCTGGAGGACAGACAGACACATTTAGAGTGTTAGACACAATTGTTCTAGTTAGCTTGGACAAATAATTTTTTTGGAAGAAAATGACTGCTTTGAAATGTAATTGACAGGAAGGTTAAACTAATAAAACTAATAGTTACTGTAATTACTCATAGAAAAATCTACAAAATCCGAGTTTCTGCAAACATGCCAATAAACAATACAATAAACTTTGATGTTAGACACCCCCTACTGACAAAAGAAAAGAAAAGAAAAAAAAACCCTGAGTACCTGGTACTCCAAATGTGCAATCTCGATCTTGACGGGATCCTGCAGGTTTCTGATTGTGAAGTTGCCAACACTGCTAGCCACCACATAGCTGTTCAAGGACTTGCCATTACTTTGCTGATCCTGAAAAGAAATGAAACAGAATGGCAGGACAAATATGTTCATCTTAGTTTTAGGGCGAATTACACCTCAATTTTTGTCAATATAAATATATCAGTTTTGTAAGTATGGACAGAGTATATCACTTTTGTTAGCTATTAGTAAGTGATAAATGTTGCATTCAGATTCAGATTTCATTAGATATACAGTACATGTTAATCAAATTAATGACATACCGTTTAAAAGGTTTGGGATGGTAAGCTTTTTAAATAAGTCTCTTATGCTCACCAAGGCTGCATTTTTTGATCACAAATACAGTAAAACAGTAATATTATTGCAAAATAAAATAACTGTATTTTAAAATGCAATTTATTCCTGTGATGGCAAAGCTGAATTTGCAGGAGCTATTACTCCATTCTTCAGTGCTCATTTTTTCAGGATGCTTTGATGAACAGAAAGTTCAAAAGAACAGCATTTATCTAAAATAGACTTTACTGTCACTTTTGATCAATTTAATGCGTCCTTGCTGAATAAAACCCCAAACTAATTTTAAAGGTAGTGTATGTTACGCAATTTAGAGTTAGTTTACTCAGCACAGAGAAAATGTCCAGATATTCATTACCGTACCATTAATGATCCAAAGTGCTAGTGACAGAAATATCAATAAGAATGGTCAATATTACATTGTTCTTCAGCCATTTAAATAAAGCCTTACTTAAATATGTGAATGGGCTATAGACACTTTTTCACAGAAAAATGTACAGTACAACGATAGAAAAAAAAAGAAAGAAGCTAATTTGGTTCATGCTCACCTGAAAGAGCCCTGTCCTGGTGAAGAACATAAAGTTTATTCTGGACACTCTCTCCATTTGTGAATTACTCAGGTTGTGCAGCAGTGTTGCAGGTAGAGTGACCACAGCCAAAGCATTCTGGGCCTCTGACTCAAAATCGATCTGTGGAGAAAAACGTACTCATCGCATGTCTGCATAATAATATTAGTCATAATGTTTAATAAATGGACATTTACAAATGGACAACAACGGGGATCTTCTCATGAGTAACATAGACACCCAGATGTCTTGTGTTACTGAACCAAAGGTGAAATCTCCAGGTTGTGTTATATAGTATAATAGTATTAATAGTATTAACCAAAATAGTATTCTTAAGAGCTATAATTGCATTTGAAGAGGTTACTGCACCATCTGCCAGAATAAAAAAGTAATTCATTAATTACAGGATCTCAAGTAAAAAATAGACTGAACAGGCATCTGGTTGTATATTAATATGTAGTATGGGGCCTTCCGGCGATAATATAAACTTTCGTTTGGCTAATTTGTAGATTTAATTCTTTAAAATCCCTTAAACAGTTTCATTGAACCTCAACTATATACATACTGTACAAAATGGCACAAAAAAGCAACGATTTAAAGCTGCGAGCATGCTAAAAATAAACAAAACCCACTTAAATACTTGCAAAAATATACATTCTGACACTCATGCACTGAAAGGAGAGAAAATGTGTCATTTTCTGAGTCACTCTCAAACTCTACAATGTTGCTTTTTCCTCCCACAACTTTCCAGGAATCATTGGCTCTTAATCAATGGGTGCAACCTCTGGGCATGGTCCATAAATGTCACCTCTCATTACACTGCTTTAACAGCTAAAGATTACTTTAAAACTTTACTGCTAAAATATTTGGGCAGCAAAAAGTACAGCTCAAATGTTTGGGCAGCCCACTTTAGGAAGTCTTAAGCAGATTTTACGTGCAGTACATATTCAAATATACACGCACTACCAGATATAGACCCCCATCAAGCAGAAACACTCACATACAGTAAAGACTTGTCAAATGTCACATCTAATGACATGTAACACCTGAAGCAGAGATGTGCCATAATATTTACCTGAGGGTCTGTTGTGTTTGTTGGTATAAACGCACTGAAAGTGGTCCCATTAAAATTGCTGGTGTTGAGGGCAGAAACTCCTACTGCCAGATATTTGGATGTGATGGTCAGTGATTGTCCATCAAACTCAATCTTCTGCACTAGTTCATCCACTGCTTTGAGAGCTCTGAACCAAGACACATGACGATATAATAAGAAGAGAAACAGATGATAAGATTAAAAACTTCTGGACTGAAGATGCACTATTTTATCTGAGAGAAAATATTGTGTAACAAATATAATCTTAGATCCAGTAAATAATGCTGAGAAATAATTAAAGAAGCCCTAACATCTTAAACTTTATCTGTGCCAATTTTCTATTACAATATACACTGATGTTTTAAGTCACACCAAGAAATAAAAGCAAGTCATTTGAATTAAGACAAGTGCTTTGCTCTCAAATGACATGTAGACATGCAAACATGCAAACGAAGAATGTAATATTGCAACCATCTAAAACCATAAAACCATTAACCGTAGGGACTTGTTTGCATAGAAGTTTATACAAAGAAAGAAATCTTAGACTTACTTAATCTAAATAGGCAGTTGTTACAATGATGCCGGATTTTAAGTCATGACAACTGGAAATTTAATGTTTTGTGAAGATATTTAATTAAATGTGTTCAACTCCAAAAATTCATGCAAATTGTTGCATTTTTAAGTGCAACAAACTTTTTTTACAGTGTAGGTAAGAGCACATACGTCTCTGAGTTGTCCTTTTGAGCGGCATCTGAGCTGACCATGACGTTGGAGATGATAGTGACCACAGTGCTGGCCAGGGTGGCATTGATTTTGGCTATGTTCACAAGCTCTTTCAACTTGGAGACAATCTGTGTCACCTCCTCTATAGAGAGCTCATTATTGGTGATGTCAGCGAGCTGCACGGCCACTTCCATTGCATTCTCTGTTGAATTGACAGTAAGAGTTATTAAAGCTAGTTTTGATTCCAGAGTACTGTGTGCAGTATGGATCAGAACCTACCTTGTGAAACAAAAATGCTTGTTATATTAGTGCAGTTTCCACGGTCAGGGAGGCCCCAAAATGATGTATAATTATACTGGCTAATCATGCTAAAGAGCAGAAAAAACAAATGCAAAATATTGAATTGACTTTTCTAACAAACCTGCTAAAACATGATTACTGGCTGTAACTGCGCATTAATTGGTAGGTTATTCTTATTTGCATTGAGATCAGAAGGTATACTGTAAGTGTCTACTCACCAAGTCCTGGATGCATTTTGCTCTTTGTAAGGGAAGCAGGGGATATACTGGGTGACTGTGGGTCTGCTCTCTGGCCATCTGTAGTGGAATGGAAACTCCTCTGGCTGGCAGTTTTCTGAGGCAAAGCAACCAAACAGGTACAGGATTAAAAGGATTCAATTACAAACCTTTCTTTAAAGAGGAGCCACATCACATCACAGATGACTCGAGAGGACTCCAACTCCTGCGAGCACTTCAGACGAAGCAAACTCTGAATCAACATGCACCTATGCTAAATGTTCTATATCATTTTGTTAACAACATGTATTCATTACTTCAATGAGCCTTAGATTAATACATTGTTCACTAACTGCATGATTTGTATACATGCAGTTAGCTAAAGTACATGATTTACATTTCTGTAATACATTACTTGGACAGAGTCACCTCTGGTAACAGATCACTCTAAATTGTAATGTAGATACATGCATTTTCTGCAAAGCCGCTTTGAAACGATATGTATTGTGAAAAGCGCTATACAAATAAAAATTAATTGAATCTTCTGAAACTTTTCCAGCCTATGTGCTTCCTTAAAGGTGCACTCAGTACTTTTTTCTCATTAAAAGGTTTTACTCATAAGTGAATGAATGCCATGCTGACATGAATACCATCAGACATATTTTAGGAGACATATTTTATCTTAATGATAATGTTTTTTTTTAGCAATATGCAAATGCTTAATCATAACCTGCAGGGCTACTGAATTACTGAACACTAAGGAGCATGCCATACCCATTAAATTCACGATCATACTGTCCAATATCAAGCCATTTCCAATCGCAAGGGCACTTCTCAGCCTGTTCTCAATCTCTGCCTCTGTCAGACTTGCATCAGTTGTATTCTTATACACCAGCAGGGCCATGTAGGTTTGTCTAAGTAGAATGCAACATCATAAAACATTTTTAGACATAAAAAAAACTAAAAACAAAAGATTTTGAAACATGGTCACCATTACATTAGTAAAAAAGAGATAAAAAATAGATATGAACGCTGAAATGTTTTACCGTATCGTTGTGGCCTTTGAGAGAACAGTGTCAGGTTGGAGACTGAAAAGGGGAGGAGAGTAAGATTGCTAACAGTCATCGTTAGATACAAGAAAAAGATGTTAATTTTCAAGTAAAAAAAGAACCCTACCTGACACTATTAACATAAACTCTATAGATCCAGTTCTGAAATGTTTGATTAAGCTGTAAAAATCACAGAAATGAATTAGAAAACAGCAACATGTTTAGAAAGAGAGATAATTGAGAGCTAATGCAGAAGAGGAAAACATGTTATAATGGTGCAAGCAATCAGCAAACCAAGTATGTCCATTAATAGATACTTAAAATGCATTAAAAAGTGAAACAAAACAAATATATATACCCATTGAGATAGAATCATCTTAACATCCCTGGGGGTGTTCGGTTGTTCATCGATAACCACAAGGGACATTTTGTAGAAAATTTCCTCTGTAAAAGGAGAATAAGTTATTTATCATCAATCAAAACATCATTTATTCATTCACCTTTTTTCTGTGTTGCATAGCAGTAGATAAAAAATCTTGGAAATGAGCAATGAGAAATTTTGAACAAATGTGGTCTCAAGACCACTTTTTAAATCAAATCAATCCAAAGTGTCTTAAAAAAAAAAAATCAGTATAGATGATTTTGCAGTAAAAAATATCTTGGATCATCAAGCCATGTATTTTGAGATCTACTGCTATGCTGCACTTCTATCACAAGATGGCTCTCATGTATCTTGAGTTGTTAGTGCTGGACTACTTTATAATGCATAACTACACCATGCCAAGACTTTCTTAGGAGACTCCATATATAATAAAATAATAATAAAAAATGATTTCCATTAATTGGAAATGTGAGAGAGTTTGCTAAGATAGCACACTTCTCTCATAAAATCATCAGAGTGCAAATTCTTCTTGAAAGTAAAGCTGAACTGTTCAATGTAAAAAATAATTAAATAAGGTAGTCTCCTAAGAAGGAAGAATGATAAAAATGTGGATAATTACAAGAGACCTATGCACTCAATTTGAGTAAGTGAGTAACAGCCAGTACACGAAGAGCACTGAAACTCAATGATTGTCAGAACTGGCTATGGTTAATATCTTACTACTTCTAGTAAATCACATGGAATCAAAAATGAAAATTTGCACACCGAGAAGACAGAGTGATTTTTCCCCCTCAATTGAACAACCCATCATTCTACGATCACTTGCTCAGAAAGTCAGGATTCAGCAATAAAAGAAGCTATCTTTCTTTCTAAGTTCTAGATTGTTGTTGGAAAACATACTGTTCCCGGCTGAAAGTCCACACAGACATGTAATATGAAAGGGAGCTTTACATGGACATGCGGCCAGTTCTGTAGTAGTCCCATTGGTGGCACCAGTGTGCATAGAGCCAAAACCTGCGCTGACTCCTTTGGTCGGGGTGTCGACTGTGCCATTTGTAGGGACAAAAGACTGGTCGTCAATAGCTGGAGACGGATGCGTCTCGCTATCTGTGGTGGCGGGCTGAACAACGAGCACATTGTGGTTGTGGCTGGAGGGGTTTGCTGATTCATTCTTGGCCCAAAATGGCTGCTTTGTATTTGAGGAGTGGACATGTTTAGTGTCCAGCAGGTCTTGACTGTAGCTGCTTGAGATGTCCATTGATTTGGAGGGTTGAAGGACTGGAATGGAGGCACTTGATTCAAGTTCAGATGGCATGCTGCTTGTAAAGGTGGAGAATTGATGAAAAGCAGGGTTTGGTCGGGTACGAGATGACAGATCTGCATTGGTCATAGTCATTTGCAAAGGAGGAGGAGTGTGTGGCAAGTTCACTGACAATGATTCAAATGTGTGTATATCCGTTCTAAACAATTCATAGACTAAAACAGTGTTTGAATGGCTCATAATCTGCTTAGTGGTCGTGTTTGCGGAGTTACTATGTGAACCAATAGAGTCATGTGAGCTGTTTTGGTTAAATGACTTAGAGACCTCTGACATATTTAGAGAATAAGTTGTATTGATAGACCATGTGGTAGTGGTGGCTTCAACATATGTGTGGGTTGGACTGCTTATTCGGCTATATGCACCAGAAATAACTAATCCATCCTGATACAACTTTCCTTCAGACTGAGAAGGAAGGACATCAGCAGGCTGTATGAAGTTAGAAATGTCCATTGTCTCTGACTGATATCTGAATTTGGTTTCATAAGGTGAGGCCTCATCTGGTCCAATCTTACTTATCAAATTGAACAAAAGGGAGGGAAATATTTCAGTTGATGAAATTTGGGAACTCTCCCCGGAATAGCCCGACCATGCTGAAGTGACCATGCCCTGTTCGGAGCCAGAATCTAAAATATTTTGGAAGGGAAAATTGAATGTGGGCGATACATCTATCTTTTCCACTTTCATTTGAGAGTCTGAATTAAGGGGTGAAGACTGAGAACCTTTCCATTCATCTGTCAGGGCCACCACAGAACCGTATGGTAATTCTGAACTAGCGCTGACAGAAATATGAGGCATATGCGACAAGTCCCTCAGATCAGTCTCTGAAGGATTAACATCATCTTGCCTGCTTAAGCCTCTGAAAAAGGTCTCTGGCAATCTGTTTACATGCGACGGCTCCAGCACCAGAGGTGAATCTAATTTGGACCGGCTGCCCACTTCTGACGTAGAAATGCCGCTTGTGATGCCCGGATACAAAGTTGGGAATTGGCTGGAGTCAACAGCTTGTGGGTTTTCAGAGAGGATAAACTGATTGTTCATTGAGGGTAAAAGCAGGTCAGTATTGTTTTTGGCATCAGAGATTGAGAGACTTTGGGCTGAGCCAGGTGTCAGAGATGGGAAAACATCAGTGTACGGCGAAGAAGACAACAGACTCGGTCTGATGGCCTCTATCATTAAAGAGTCACTTTGAACCCCTGCAGAAGACAATGAACTCAGAGGCTCAATAAGAGTGGCAGCACTGCGGGTTGAATCCATAAGCAGTCCAGTCACCGGCTCGACACTAAAAGAGGGAGAGAGAGAGGAGATAACAAGTGTCTCTGTTGTGAGGGGATAGCTGCCTTGCGGAGCGAGAGGGCTCGCTGCCAAAGGCTCAATGAGTAAAATAGTTTGATCAGGGAGATAGTCGAAAGAGCTCTGTTGGGAGGTTGATGAAGAAAAGGAAGGAGTGGTATCGGTAAGACTATACTCATGTTCTGTCAAGCTTGTCCTAACATAACCCTCTGCTAATGTTTCTATCTGGTCACATGTAACCGCTGTGGGCATGATGGTGGACTTTTTCTGTTGCACATCTTTAAAGGTGTCCTTAGTGGCAGTTGCCTCAGAGAGGCCCCAGGGCACAGTGCTTGTTAGCTTTATATCCACAAGGTGTGTGGGCGACCGCTCTGGCCATGCTGCTGTTTGGCCAGAGAGACTCTTGAGCTCAGGCTGGAACATTTGCACACCTGTTCCTCTCGGACTCATGCCGGGAGAAGGGATAAGTGTCCATTTTCTGTCTGTCTCAAGCTGCTCTGAGACCTCTGCCAACTCTGACATAGCCAAGGGTAAACTAAGGTCTGACTGACTGTGTAAATGTTCATGTTTGCTAATAGCCTGTCTCACAGGTCCAAAAGTCGTGGTGTTGACAGTAGGCACACTTTCTACTTCTAAGAAAGACATGTTATGTGGGATGGCAGTGGCCAAGCTTTCATCCAAGGAGTAGGTGGAATCAAAGTCAAACAGGCTGAAGACATCATCATCCAAGTCAATGTCATAAAAAATCGCTTCTGCGCCAAAACCAGATGGGTAATCAAGTATCTCTGTGCTGTTCTTGTCACTATCGCTCAGGACCAGTTGAGGAGCTAGCGGCTTATTCTTACGATTACTGAGTGACGCCACCTGGAAAGACTCAAAGTCTTCACTCTGATTGTGAGAATCTGGTTTCCATGGAGGCTTCACCTGGGAATAGGCTGGCCCCAAGCTTGTAGAGTCTGTTTTCTTGGCAACAGAGCCCATTGTGGATGTTTTCAGCCAGTGATATTCATTCATCATGCTTATTGTCGGTTGGGCAGGCGGCTTGGTCAGATGGATGACGGGATGTTTGTGTGGCCGAGTGACGGCAGCCTCAACTTTCTTCCTCACGGGCCAGATGAGGGGTGTGGAGATGAAGCCGAGTGATGTTTTGGGGCCACGGGGAGCAGGAGCAACAAGAGGCCTAGCAGGGGGAGAGCTAGTGGACGGAGTCTCAGCGCGAGGAGTAAACCGCAGTAGTGACCACAAAAATGCAGCCCTCTCTTTCTCTGCTCCAATTATTTAGCAGAGGATCCAGGATTTGGTAAAAATGAAGAGGTCAGAGCAAGCTATTATTTATCTTTGCAGATATACAGTGCACCATATAACAGAACAAAACAATATGCTGGAAAACATCCTGAAAAAAATCCCATTCTAAATATAGAAGTTAGCACAAGGACTGTTTGAAACAAATAAAGCGCAAACATAATCCAGGCGTTAATACCTAAATGAGGACTTTAAAGAAAGCAAAAATTAAATTATACAGCAGAAACACAGGTCAAGGATTTCAGGAAAACTGTCAGGAAGGCAATACAGAGGGAATGATAGAAAGATAGTATTAGCATCATACATAAGCCATTAATTAGTTTTAAATGACTTACAAATACTAAAAAAATATAAAAAAAGATTATATTAAATGTACACAGGATGCTATTCAGAAAGTAAAAGAATAGTAGTTTATTTTGAAATGAAGCTTTGCTAAAGAGCAAGAGAACAGTAGAGAACTGTAATAGCTGCCAGGAAAGGTTTTAGCTGAACACATTTAGGGAATTTAAGAATATGCAATGAAACAGAAGAGGGAAGATAAGTGTTAAAAGACTGCTATGACCTGAAAAAAAAAGCAGGAAGTAGAAGTCAAGTCTAAAAAACAAATTTAAGCTAAGCTAAACACAGCAGACAATTGACAAAATGGAGTTAGAAAGGTGTTTATTCGTCCAATTATCTTTTTAAGGTAATATTAGATAACTATATATACAAATACGAGGGATGAAGCCTTTAATCTGCACCCAAAAATTTTCAGAGCAATATACCAATCTTTTAATTCACGTTTCTATTTAGATAAGCTAGCCGCTCCCATTCTGCCCATACAAATGAAAGTTTAGCAGTGACTGGTAAGCACAAGCAAACCATGTATGATGTCAGATAACAGGTTTGGCTTACCATTGGTTTTTCTGTTGGACAGAGGTGAGTTAGTAGCAGCAGCTGCAGATGAAGGAATGGATTAAGTGACTAATGAATGGTTTAGGTAAATGAACAAAAAGCTACGGGCATGAGGACATGAGACAAGGGTCCTTATACTGCCATGCATTTTTTTTCTGTTGATTGGTCATTTTTGTTTATTTTTAATTTATTTGTTGGTCAGTTAAAGGTATTTGCAAAAACTTGTGCCAATATTTTATCCAATTGAAAAAACTATAAAAATGGAAACAGCAAGGGAAACAGCATACTTTTTTCACCAAAAAGTATTATTTTGTTGTTCCACACCTGTATGAGTTTCTTTCTTCTGTTGAACACAAAAGAAGATATTTAAAAAAATGTTGGTAACCAGACAGTTGAGGGTAGTCATTGACTTCCATGGTATATATTTTTTTCTACTATGGAAGTTAATGGCTACCATCAACTGTTTGATTACCAACATTCTTTAATATATTTTTTTTGTGTGTTCAATAGAAGAAAGAAACTCATAAAGGTTTGTAACAACATGGGGGTGGGTAAGTGATAACAAAAAAAATATATTTTGTGAACTATCCTTTTTTCTTTTTCTAGTCTTACAGTATATTAAATAAAGTTAAAACTGGAATAATTAGAAACATACTGCCAAATACAATAAAATGGATCTAAAAGCAGATTCATGTTAAACATTTGGGCTAATAAAATTGGTATTTTATCAAATATCTTGTGCAGAAGTGATATCTTACCAGGGTTGATGGGTGGCGGGTTAGATTGGATTAAAGGTGATGTAGTTGGTGCTAATGATGGCACACATAGACATGACAATGTTAAAAGTTTGGTTAGTGCGGAAATATGAAACAGCATATATGTATATTAATGGCTAAAAAGGTGAATGAAAATGAAAAGAAATCGGTTATTCTGTAACTGTTAGCTTACCAGTAGTTGTAGTTGTTCTTTTAGCACTAGTAGTAGGTGTGAGTAGAACTAGTTTTGGTATAAAGAGGCAGAGCCCGGCGCATGTATTAGTGAGGGCATTTATCATACCTCATTAAACAGAATATAAAACAGTATGAAACCTAAATATTTGCTTACCAGAAGTTGTGGTTAGAGGCATGCTAGAAGTAGTTGTGTATGAAAGAGTAGTAGTAAGAGCTGATGATGAAAATAGAGAGATAATTAGCTCTACTGACATGCATCCATATGTAAAGTTCAAAAACTTGTAAATCTATTGGGTCATTCGCTTCATAACATAAAAAAAAAAAAAAAAAAAAAATTAAATGTAGATATACTTTATATTTGACTTGGAATATGCAGTGAATTATTTGACAGATCACATTTGACATACAATTTCTGTCATCATTTAAACACTTCCTCAAAGGATGAATAAATGATGAAACCCATTGTTGGGTTAAATAGTTATATACAGTAAAGTAAACTGGCCCATTAAGCATCTATTTAAATTAAGACAATCAATTGCATTGTTACTACATTATTTGATGTCAGAACAAAATAATAAGAAGATGAAAAGAGAAAAAAGTACATTTAAAAAGGAATTAATACTGCTTACAATCTTTTAAATCACTTGTAAATTACAACGATGTGACAGATATTAGCATTTCAACCAGACAGATTTACTTTAAAACAATCCTGCAGGATTACATAAAAAAAAAAAAAAAACTAGGGACATTATGTGCCATATAAAGCAACCATTCTCGTTGGCACTATTTCAATTCTACTTTTTAAATTTTTTAAAAGTCATTAAATCTGGAACACAGCCACTGGCATTAATAAAACCTCCTCTATTTCTAAATGGAACATTACTATCGCAGCTAATAAGGATATTCTCCAAATTAGTTGACCACCTGTTCTGAATTAGGCAAAAGACATTACTCTCATGAAACAAAAGGAACACAGGCATAAAATGATGAGAAGGCAGAGGTGAATGCTTACCGTGGGTTGTTGCATTAGTAGGAATCATGTTAGTGGTGGCAATGGATGCGGTGGTAACAGTTAATGTTGCTGGTGGCAGGGATGGAAGAAGGGCACACTGGCATTAAATGGCGGTTAGAATGAAACCAAAAAAGCAAGAACAACTTGTGGAGCAAATTAACCACAATGTGAATCACAAGCATAGCGTGAGATGAAAATGTAAAAAAGGGATAAACCAGAAATGAAAAATCTGACATTTTATATATATATATATATATTTATTGTCAAGAAAAATTGGGCAACGTATGTTTGTTTTTTATTTGCCCTTGCTAAGTTCAGCATACCCAGTGAAAACTAGCACAATGAATTATGAGAGCTTGAAAGTTTCATTGCCTTTATCAAATCCTCACAATGTGCTGAAAAGGGAGATGTTCTCCTGCTAGCTCCTATGTCTGTTACTAGTAATTTTCTACAAACACCCAGGAGATTAAATACTACCTCATGTGTCCTTAGAAATACATAGGTCACCCATACCCATGCGTCTTTCCCCCTCAGATACGACAACCAGTAAAGTATAATTAATCATCATGGAATTTCAAGGAGGCAATACCCTGTGGTTCCCTAACCCCCAAAAAACCCTATCCAACTTTAGAGATATGCGCAGAAACTTCTCACTTTATATACACTGATAAACAAATATAGATTTCTCAGCATAGATGTTTTAGCTCCATGATATTCTGCAGGCATATCATAAATGGAAAAAAAAAACTATGATGAAGTATAGTTCAATGATGAGAAGAAAAGGTTAACAAGACATTTCTAAACCTAGAAGACTAACTTTATTAAAAGAAGACTGTCCAATCTCTAGGCAAGAATGTGCTTCTTTTTTTTTTTTTTTTACTACATGGGAATAAATATTATGCAAAGAAATGTCAGTAGACCTTTGGGAAAGAAGCAAAATGGTTAAAATGGGACAATGACCTTTAATGGACATAACTGAGGACATTTAGCCGGAGGATTCTCATGGCTCCCTGCTGATGATGGATGTTTATTGGCCACCAGTTCAGGTTAGGGGTGTCTTATGAGCAGAAGGTAAGCTGTTTTTGTTTGGCATGCTTACCCAAAACTAAAGGTCTAAGACTTGCAAATGAAGTATTATATTTAATTTTCCAGGAAAAGTTTTTTTTAATACCTTCGTTTAAAAAATAATAAATGAAATCGATGAGACAAAGGAATATTCTTTAATTAGCAAAGTCGTACAGATGCGACAAAAAATGTAGTCTTTGATGAGAATGGTTTATAATGGGTAAACTAATAATCCAGGAAAAAAATACATGTTTTGAGGAATGTGTTCAGCATTAAAAGTTATAATAAGGATATTTCTTCCTACCTGGGCAGCCAAGTCCAGGGGAGGCACAACCTGAGGTTCCCGGGGAAAGAGTTGCTATGGCAGTACCTATGAATGATTTGAAAATTAACATTTGACATTTTATAAATATGTCATTTATAAAATTTGACATTTTATAAATATGACATGTTAGAAAAAATAAATAAATACTAAAGTGAAACTAAAACAAAATTTATAAAAATATGTATAAAATATAAACAATATATATTAAATCTACAAACACAAAAAAATATATAAAATGA
Source organism: Rhinichthys klamathensis goyatoka (assembly GCF_029890125.1). NCBI lineage: Eukaryota > Metazoa > Chordata > Actinopteri > Cypriniformes > Leuciscidae > Rhinichthys > Rhinichthys klamathensis. The sequence goes on from NW_026606800.1 coordinate 5,772,448, forward strand.
ATCAAGTGGGCAGACTTGCATTTTTTTTTACTACATGGGATTAAATATTATGCAAATAAATGTCAGTAGCCCCAGATTATTGTTGTTCAACAAATACAATATAAAGCTGACTTAAGCTCTAAACACTGTCAAAAATATTAATTCTCTTTTACATCCATAAATAGAAATTCAAATCTAACTTAGGACAAGAATTGGACTGAAAAAGTGTCATACGTTTCCCAGCCATCCTCTGGGCTTTGACAATGGAATGTGACCTCAAAATGTCCACGCTGAAACTTGAACATCAGCAACTCAAACGTGGAATTTAATAATTCGTCACAGTTGATGACAGAAATGTTCTACCGGCTGGTTTGATCGAGGCCCAGGAATGCCACCTTTTCTCAACACAAACCAATTAAGGATGTGGAAAATACCAAATTCCATCTTGTTTTGCTTTTCAGATCTTTCCAATTTTTAATTTCTGACTGTGTCAAAACAACATGATTGAAGAATGCATGACACAACATCTTGAACAATTTAAAAGCTAAGCAATCTGCAAAAGGAAAAATTCAAATCGCAAATCAAATCTATTGGTTAAACTTTAGTCAATGCAATTCTCATCAGAGCATGTGTGAGCATACAGCACTGACCAAAAGTTCTGTCTATAAACTATTTTGTGCAGATCAAGATTTTGAAGGTTTTCATATTTTTACACATTTTCAGTGGCTTGATGGCTTTGAGTTTTGATATGTAAAGCAAAACGCTATCGGTTCCAACAAAAGCTAATTATTCTGACATTTTCAAATACAATATAAATCTGACTACAGCTCTGAGGACAAGTCATTTGTGAAAAACTCCAAAAAGATTTGATTCAGGTGTCAAACTGAATCAAATTTGAATCAAATCAGGTGAAACTAATCCATAGCACATCGTAGGAATGTAGTAGCAGGATAAATGTAAGAGCTCTTAAATATATTAACAGAGACGTCACATTGCGGCGGCTGTCTAGCATTATAGCACTGAGTCTCTGATCATCTTGAAGTTCTGCATTAAAACGCAGGGTGAGGGAAAAAAACTGAGCTGTCCTGCGTTTCCATGCAAGGTGGGATCGCCATCCCCCACTGGTCTTGTCAAAGGATGAGAGGGAAACACATGAGTACCCAATGGAAAGAGAGGGGAGGGGAGGGTAGCGTCTTTAAAGCATGCTTATTAGTGACAGCATTAGTTTTGCTGCAGGCTTAACTTCACGGGCCTCTTGACTTCATGCCAACATCACAAGCACAGCTGGTTGTAACTGAGCAAAGGAAATAGTTATGTGTCATAGGCTCCAGCGTCTAACTGTCTGCAGTTTGCAGAGGGGTCTTATACTGCTCCTGTCAAGGCCAAGAATGCTAGAACAGGTCTACCTTTGAAATGGCAAAATTTTTAAATGAAGGAATTGAACAAAAGAACGAAGAACGTTCATTAAAAAAAGAGCATTCTGTGATTATTTATTGAACCAAAAATCAATCCAAACATGTATGACTTTCTTTAATGCAGAACTAAAACCAAAAAGGTGAATTTATATACACTCACCGGCCACTTTATTAGGTACCCCATGCTAGTAACGGGTTGGACCCCCTTTTGCCTTCAGAACTGCCTCAATTCTTCGTGGCATAGATTCAACAAGGTGCTGGAAGCATTCCTCAGGGAGTTTGGTCCATATTGACATGATGGCATCACACAGTTGCCGCAGATTTGTCGGCTGCACATCCATGATGCGAATCTCCCGTTCCACCACATCCCAAAGATGCTCTATTGGGTTGAGATCTGGTGACTGTGGAGGCCATTTTAGTACAGTGAACTCATTGTCATGTTCAAGAAACCAATTTGAAATGATTAGAGCTTTGTGACATGGTGGAAGTAGCCATCAGAGGATGGGTACATGGTGGCCATAAAGGGATGGACATGGTCAGAAACAATGCTCAGGTAGGCCGTGGAATTTAAACGATGCCCAATTGGCACTAAGGGGCCTAAAGTGTGCCAGGAAAACATCCCCCACACCATTACACCACCACCACCAGCCTGCACAGTGGTAACAAGGCATGATGGTTCCATGTTCTCATTCTGTTTACGCCAAATTCTGACTCTAACATCTGAATGTCTCAACAGAAATCGAGACTCATCAGACCAGGCAACATTTTTCCAGTCTTCAACTGTTCAATTTTGGTGAGCTCTTGCAAATTGTAGCCTCTTTTTCCTATTTGTAGTGGAGATGAGTGGTACCCGGTGGAGTCTTCTGCTGTTGTAGCCCATCCGCCTCAAGGTTGTGCGTGTTGTGGCTTCACAAATGCTTTGCTGCATACCTCGGTTGTAACGAATGGTTATTTCAGTCACTGTTGCCCTTCTATCAGCTCGAACCAGTCTGGCCATTCTCCTCTGACCTCTGGCATCAACAAGGCATTTCCGCCCACAGAACTGCCGCTCACTGGATGTTTTTTCTTTTTCGGACCATTCTCTGTAAACCCTAGAGATGGTTGTGCGTGAAAATCCCAGTAGATTAGCAGTTTCTGAAATACTCAGACCAGCCCTTCTGGCACCAACAATCATGCCACGTTCAAAGTCACTCAAATCACCTTTCTTCCCCATACTGATGCTCGGTTTGAACTGCAGGAGATTGTCTTGACCATGTCTACATGCCTAAATGCACTGAGTTGCCGCCATGTGATTGGCTGCTTAGAAATTAAGTGTTAACGAGCAGTTGGACAGGTGTACCTAATAAAGTGGCCGGTGAGTGTATATAAAAAAAAATCTGGCCACTCTTTCAAAAATACTCAAAAAGGACTGTCAAACAGCAAAATGACAGAGGCACCTTTAAAATAGCATAGGGATATTTTTGTGTGTGTGAAGGACTCATTCATTCAGATCTTCTCAATGAATCTGGCGATCCAGTTCACAAAACAGGGCAAATTGACTCAGGGAATAGACAGATACGGTTCTCAAGTTCAACCTACTTACTTACTTAATGATCCAGTCAAAATAGTTAACAGCTCACTAAACGAGATGATTATCAGTAAATAACAACTTAAATATGGACTATCCATCGGAGCAACAGCGCTCCGACATATGGTGCAGCTGTGCTTCAAGCGATCCGCGTTCAAGTCTCAGCTCGAGGTGCTTTTGCTGTTGTTTCCTCTCACCCCTCCCCATTGCTTCCATCCTGACTCATCTACACTCCTATCTGATAAATATATATATCCAAAAATATAACTTTAAACAAATTGGACTATTCATCACACAAAGCTAACATACTGACTGATGCGCTGATGTTAGAAGACTTGAACTGTGAATTGAAATCATATGGACTGCATCTATGCTACTTCTTATGGTGCTTTTCCATCCTTTATGAAGCTTGAGGCTTCAGTCTCAGTTCAGTTCACATCTATTGAAGAGAACTTCCAGAGTCTTATTCACAATCCACCTTTTGTGTTCTTCAAAAGCAAGTAGCCACAGAAAGTCATAACAGTTTGGAATGACGGTACACCAAAAAAAACATCTTCAGATACAGGAAAACACTGAAGCGTTGAACTTCACAGCTAAAAGCAAGCAATTACACACATATTAGGCATGTTAGCAGTACACTCACCACTAGTTGAAGCTGTTAAGTGAATGCAATTTGGGTAACAGACTGCAAAAGAAGATGAGAAATTAGTTGCTTTTCCAAACTACAGTTAGCATAAGCATTTCATTCAATTCAAGTGATATAGCACTGATATTTCAGTACTAAGTAGCATACAATATCTAGCAAAAGGAATACATTTCTTTGAAAGGGAGTGATGTTAACACCTTTGAAAACATGAAATCACAGTGTACACAGGTATACAGTGGAAGTCCACATTGAAAATCTTGGATTTAAAATTCAGTTTAAATCGTAAACCATACAATAAAAAAAAAAAAAAAAAATCAAACAAAGGAATTTAACGACAAATATTTAAGATTGTGCACCATAGTTGAAAAAAAGAAAAGAAAAAAAGAAGCAAATTTCTGATGAAAGATGATCATTTAAGACCACTCTCAAATCATGCTGGATAGCATGATCATCAGGTTTTTACACAGAGCAAAAGAGGGAAAAATCTAAAAGAAGACATTCATGCTTATTTTTCAACACACATTTTCACTCAAATTGTAGTGCTGGTTAAAAAAATTAATCAAATAAAACAAGCATTTTCACATGTGGACTTTGAAGCTCACCGTTAAGATAAAAATGCAATGTGTTGCTAATGATTTGCATTTGATCTGTTATCTGAAACACTGAATCTGTGCACTCTGTGATGTTATCTCCTCCTGACAAGGAAATGCCTCTAAAAGCGACTTCTAATATATAGGCGATTCAACAGGTTATCTGGCACTTCCAAGACTAACATAGACCAAATGTATTTGGCTTTATCTATCTTAGAGAACAGAAAGTTAGTGAGTTAATGCTTTTGATCTGAGGCGCAAGGTTTAAAGCGACACTTTTTTTCCCATGGGCTGCTGACCCAAGCTGTGCTGAGTATCTAGAGTTTCAGGAACCAAGCTAAGTGGATGAAAGCAGACCCTGGTGAAGCTTGTTATGCATGTGAATCATGCCTGCCTTTGCTATTCCACCCAAAGCTCATTCCTCTACATCGGGAGTTAGAGGGCATTTGAATGACTGTAAAAGTGCTGTCTTCGGGAGCGGTTATGAAATTTGGTTCTCAAGATTCGTTCCGAATTTTTTTGATCAGAAAATGCACTGGGAAAGGCCCCTTCAAACCTGGCATTAACATCCATCCATATATGTATCCAAATCCTTTGGCTGAATTGCATTTACAACTTGCATGCCAATACAGCAGAAACTTATCCATGCAAGATGAAGAATAGCACTTAGATATTATTTCCGTGGTTATGTGCACATAACAAAACAACATTTCCGTGCACAACTTTTTCGAACGTCATCAAAATCATTCTTTGACCACTAATGAATGTGGTTTAAATGAATCTTGGGTGCATTTACATGTTCGTTGTGATCACAGGACAGACAAAGCCTTCTCTGTTAGTGTAAAACATCTCTAACAAATAAATAAATACATTTTCCTTTTCTTTCTAATGTATCTGTATTTGCTTATGTTTTTTTCAAATGCTTTCTACCCCTGATTTTTTTGTATTAGGCACTTTTACTTCTCTGTTTTTCGGATGTTTGATTGTTTTAGGATACAGTGAATTTAATAAGAAAATACTACAAAGTTTTAATCTAATATGTACGGAGCCCCTAAAGGGACGTGGTGGTGGAAAAAATTTAGGATGGGAGAATTTTTTTTTTTTCAAATGTTTTGCGTTCCCTCGCAAAACTTTTGCGTTCCCTCGCAAAGATATTTGCGTTCCCACGCAAAACCTGTTGTGAGCTCGGACAGACACTTCCTGTTTAATGTCCCGCTGGCAGTGTTTCAGAGCTCCGTAGGTTAATGGAGCGTTTCATAGTGTTTGAACTTGGACTCAAATATAAAGAAATGCGGTCAGTGCTTAACTCAAGGAGTTCAGTGAAGTTGGCAATATATTCACATGCTATTCGAACTTCCCGGATCAATATTCTTGAGCTAAACGTTGTTAAAACACAAACGACACATATTTACAATCACAGTTAACCATAGACAACGAGCTACAACCCAATTCTCCTCAAAACGAGCTTTATAATATAAATTTATCTCTAAACAACAGCCGATTGAGACAAGTCCAAATAAGGGGCCGTCTGCAAAGTGCAAATCCCCAAACCCTTCTGCACATTTTATATTATTAAACATATTCTATAGCTTCACTATGACACACTGTAGCTACTGTCACCAAATTCAGTTCACAGATCACCGCTCTCCTGCTGGTTATTATACTACACGTAGTTTGATAAAAAAATGCATAATTGTTATGATTTTTTATTATGAAATAAAATCAGTAACTTCACAGTTATACAGTGTAATGCCATCGAAATTCAGTAAGCAAATATAATGCAAAAGCTATGGTTGTGACTATTATGTTAGCTGTGCACAGTACCAATATAATTTGTGTAAATAATAGGCCTACTTATTTTTTATGTGCTATTACTTCCCATACTAGCTTTCCTGTAGCTCAAACAGTAGAGCGTTGGTGCTTGCAATGCCAAGGTCATGGGTTCGATTCCCAGGGAAAAGCAAGAACTGATAAGAATGTAAATGTGTATATTTGGATAAAAGCGTCTTCCAAATGCATAAATGCAATTAAGTGCTCTATAACAAATATTAGAGCAGTGATGTGTGAACTAAATTTGGTGTGTTACAGTGAAGTTATTGAATATTTTTCATAATATAAAATGTGCAAAAGCAGTGTAGTATGACCAGTGGGTCACCATTGATGTGTAAGCTGAATTGGGTGGCACTACAGTTTGTAACATTGAAGTTAATGACTATTTTTGTATTTTTGAATATGAGTTGATGCTGTAGTCGTTTTTTGGGTTATATTGCACTTTGCAGATGGTCCCTTGACTTGTCTCTCAGCCGCCTGCACATAAAGATCCATTTAGCCTATAAAGCTCGTTTTGAGGGGAATTGGGTTGTAGCTCGTTGTCTATGGTTAACTGTGATTGTAAATAGGTGTCGTTTGTGTTTTAACAACGTTTAGCTCAAGAATATTGATCCGGGAAGTTCGAATAGCCTATTTGAATATATTGCCAACTTCACTGAACTCCTTGAGTTAAGCACGGACCGCATTTCTTTATATTTGAGTCCAAGTTCAAACACTATGAAACGCTCCATTAACGTACGGAGCTCTGAAACACTGCCAGCGGGACATTAAACAGGAAGTGTCTGTCCGAGCTCACAACAGGTTTTGCGTGGGAACGCAAATATCTTTGCGAGGGAACGCAAATAACTTTGCGAGGGAACGCAAACATTTTGCGTGGGAACGCAAATATCTTTGCGAGGGAACGCAAAGTTTCTCGGGGGAACGCAAAAGTTTTGCGAGGGAACGCAAAAGATTAAAAAAAAAAAAAAACTCCCATCCTAAAAAAATTTCCACCACCACGTCCCTTTAGGGGCTCCGTAAATATGAGATCGTCAAATTCATCAGACAAATAAATCAGTCTGATGCGCTCAGTCAATGTCACATATAAACGCCTTACATTTCACAAATAATCAATCATAAACCAGCATCCACATAATATAGCTAAAACAGTATACTTACTGCAGCTGAGTGTGCTGTCAGTCTGTGTGTAAGAGCCCGGGATAGTCCAGAACCAATGATCCCAATCAATGACATTACCTACAACATCACAGGTGAGGGCAGACAGCTCGGAGTAGGGCATGGCATAATCCCACAATCGGAAATTGTAAACAAAGCCATCCAAATTCTGATCATCCACATCGACCGAGCTTGACCCTTTTCCTGCAAGCTGGAGGATTCCCCCACCCTGCAGGGTGTAAACCAGGGAGGCCGAGCAGATGTTGTCTAGATATTGACCTTCAAAGTACACTGCCACAAAGCCAGAGGACCTGGTCCAGGTGAGGCAGATGGGCTTCATGCTGGATGTGATGTCTGAGCTAGTGATTTTGTCGTTTACAGAACAGTGGGAACCGACTATGAAAAGCTCCATGCCTCTGGTTGTTTTTTCAAATGCCAAAATGGATGTCCCATGAGCATCAGACAAGGTAAAGATGGTCTCTGTGCTCTTCTGGGCAGTGCGGGCGATCTCAAAGCACACAGTGAAGGCAGTGAGAACAGGAATGGAGACTGAATTGGACACTCTCACTGTATTCTTGCTGGTCTTTGGCATTGTGACCTTCTGGTTCCTCAGTGACACTGCCACTGCAAGAGTGAAAAACCATTAGATATTAAAACATGACACAAATGCACATACTTAGTTAATGTGGGATAGAAAACCATTCATTCCAACCTCTTTATGGTCTCCAAACCGGCTAAACGGGACAAGAGTCTAAATGTGAGTCAAATGTGAATCAACTAATACAGAGTAACTGTTTTATTGTACGTTTCATCACATGAGAAAAGAAGAGAAACATTAATGTCTGAAATCATCCAAGGTTGTCAGGAACACTATATTAAGAAATCATTCTAAGACAAGCATATTAAACTTCTTTCAAACTGGGAAGTCATATTCTTTTGGCCATGTTAAAACTCCTCTTTTAAGTCCTATTTGCTGACACATTTCATTTAAATTGGCCGAAGTTTGTGTCTGTTGGCCGGCTCAATAAAAACCATAACCAATTCGGAATGGAAAAATACGTCTCTTGTTGTACTATTAGGTCCCTGCACTCTAATATTTGTGATGCTTTCTGACATAACCAGATGTCTATTTCTATCTAAGGATGACAGAAAAAGCTACAGGTTAGCCAAACACTAAACGTTAATGAGATTGATCTCAAAAGTGTTTCATTAAGAAACTGGAAAATACAGTCTATATACCTGTAAAAGCTAGTGGGTTTTAATGGGTCCATTCCCACATGTCTGACTTCATTACTTATGTTATTTATTGCTGGTTGTTATTTCTTTTGGAGGAGTTTGTGCTGTTTGATTGCAACAAGTGAACAAATTCCTACATGTCAATTTATGTAGGCACCCTTGTTACTGGATAACGAGATACACCTCGAAAAAAGTGAATAGATATCAATTTTATTTGTTTCTGCCACAAAAAGATTTATCACCCTCAACTGAATTGATGAACTTCCTGTGCTGAAACATATGTGTGACTTCACAAACTCTTTCAGAAAAATCCGCAGAAAATCATGTTAACATTTTTTTTTAAACTTTATTTCAAATAACTGCTGTTCTTTTAGAATGTTCTATCACATGAATAAATTAAATTTCAAAATATATTAAAATAGAAAGCAGATATTTTAAATTGCAATATTTCAAAATGTTACTGTTTTACTGCATTTTTTTATCAAATAAATGCAGCCTTTGTGAGCATAAGATAATTTATTTCAAAAACATAAAAAAAATCTTACTAACCCCAAAGTTGGACTGGTTGTGTACACTTTTTACTATTTACTCTGAGGTGAAAACAGGTTTCCATATGTTTATGAAGAAGAAAAAAACTATGCCAACATGCATGACGTACATTAAGTATTTAAAATGTATATTATCTGAAAACAAGCCTTACTATCTTACACAATCAAATGAATAAATTAAATCTATTTTCCCCCCTGAAAAACAAGACATAAATACTGATTAAGAAAACAATTTGCAGGCTGAAAACTCAGACTGAGAGAATGAGAGAAGTGCGGAATATAAATAACTTAATATGATTAAATGTTTGTGACTGTGGTCAAAAAAACACAATGAGATGATACCGATAGAGTGAAAGGCAAAGCAATATGCTGGAGCAGCTGTGATATGAAACAGAGCGGCAGAGTTTAGCAATGTAATCTTGATAAAGCTGCTGTTTATGAAGTCCGATGCTTATTCACAACATTAAAACATTGTGCTCCAGCTGTCACGCTCGTCTGGAACGATTATCTGAAATTTTTTTTAAAGCCACAAAACCATAGCAAAACATAATTAATAGCATACCATAAACCATAACAGGATACAAAGCATAAATTAATACAAATTATTAGACAAAAAAGTATTTTATTTTATGAAATTATTATTTATGAATAATTTAAATTATTCCTTAAAATGTATCATTAATTATAAACATTAATTAAATAAATATAATACAACAATAGATAAATAACCATGCTGTGCAGAGCTCGCCATGTAATAAACATACCTTGCTTGTAACTGATATGGAAGCCTTTCTTTTGGACACTAAAGTCTGAGTTAAAGGAAACCTCCATCACATTGCCACTGGAGTTGAGAGTTAGTCCATTGGGCGTTAAGCCGCAAAATTTGGTATCACTCGTGCCAGTGTTGATGTTGATGCGGTCATAGATGCAGCCTTGTGCTTCCTCAAGCTCGAAATCTAGGAAGGTGATCTGCACTATAAAGCCGGTCGGGGCCTGTATGGTCCACTTGCAGGCCTGACTGGGTGGGTAGTCATTGGGGTAGCAGGGGGAGGTAAAAGAGCCCTGGGAGTCGGTGAGCACCACATTGCAGCTGACGCTAGTCTGGCAGCTCTGTGCTACTGTAAGCAAACAGGTCACATGTCACTTTACGTTGCATGGCCGAAGGACAGAGGTATTAGCAAAGGGCCAAGGACAGGAGTGAAATCAGATGACAGGAAGATGCGTTTAGACAGCCACCAGGTTAGTGCATCGACAGGGACAAAATGAGAGGGAAATTTATCAGAAAAGATATCAGGGCTGGTCGAGATAGAGTGAATTACTTTAGGAATCCGAAGTCATTATCCCATAAAGATAACCTAGACTCCTGAACTGCGATTTAACCATTTGATAGACATAATAACGATGACGTCTCCAACCAAACCCTCCAAACCGTTCACCCAAATATTTAAAATTCTGTCATCATTTACCCACCCTTGTTCCAAATCCGTAAGACTTTTGTTCATCTTTGAAACACAAATGAAGATATTTGATTGAAATCTGAGAAGTTTCTTTCCCTCCATTGACAGTCATGAACAACTACCACTTTGACGCTTCAAAAACAAATACATATAAATTAGAAGTAGTTAAGTCAAAATTTTCTGAAGACACGATTACTTTATATGATGAACAGATTTAATTTAGGCTTTAATTCACATTTAAACAATCAACTCACACATCAGTTAGGGCAGGGGTCACCAAACTAAGGCCCACGGGCCGACTCAGGCCCGCTACCCCCCTTTGACTGGCCCCCCAGCCCCTCTGCCCCCGACTACTTGAACCGGCCCAATGAGGCAATCCCCAAAAGTCGTCATGGCCTATTTTTTTTTATTGCTTTTTGGAAAATAATAACATGTCTGCATCTGTTTTTTTGTTGATTTTTTTCAGTAAAAAAAAAATGTAGTTATAAAATGAACTATATTTGTCGAATTCGTCACCCGACATGCTCGAGATCAAGCTGTGACAGTCAACGCACGCGCAGGGAACTGTCAGTGTTCAGGACAGAAAAATGTCTAGCGTTAAACGAAAAGTTGATAGAGGGTGCAGAGTTTTCAAAGAACAGTGGACCAACGATTATTTTTTTGTTCAGTGTAAGGACCGTGCAGTTTGTATTATTTGTAAAGAAAGTGTGGAGGTTTTCAAAGAATATAATCTGCGTCATTTTTGTCTGGGTCATACAATTCTATGTTATATAGCTGCCCCGGCCCCGGCCCCGGCCCCGGCCCCCCCCATCACAGTCAGGAACGATAATGTGGCCCCCGGAGAAAAAAGTTTGGTGACCCTTGAGTTAGGGTAAATGGGAGCTCAAGCATGTTCGCTTGACGTGCGAGAACCAATGAGGTTTATTCTCGTGTTACGCAGCACGTTTGAGCTTTCGCAAGAACCAATGAGGTTTATTCTCGTGTTACGCAGCACGTTTGAGCTTTCGCAAGAACCAATGAGGTTTATTCTCGTGTTACGCAGCACGTTTGAGCTTTCGCAAGAACCAATGAGGTTTATTCTCGTGTTACGCAGCACGTTTGAGCTTTTGCAAGAACCACTGAGGTTTATTCTCGTGTTACGCAGCACGTTTGAGCTTTCGCAAGAACCAATGAGGTTTGTTCTTGTGTTTCGCAGCACGTTTGAGCTTTTGCAAGAACCAATGAGGTTTATTCTCGTGTTACGCAACACGTTTGAGCTTTCGCAAGAACCAATGAGGTTTGTTCTCGTGTTACGCAGCACGTTTGAGCTTTTGCAAGAACCAATGAGGTTTGTTCTCGTGTTACGCAGCACGTTTGAGCTTTCGCAAGAACCAATGAGGTTTGTTCTCGTGTTACGCAGCACGTTTGAGCTTTTGCAAGAACCACTGAGGTTTATTCTCGTGTTACGCAGCACGTTTGAGCTTTCGCAAGAACCAATGAGGTTTGTTCTCGTGTTACGCAGCACGTTTGAGCTTTCGCAAGAACCAATGAGGTTTGTTCTCGTGTTACGCAGCACGTTTGAGCTTTCGCAAGAACCAATGAGGTTTGTTCTTGTGTTTCGCAGCACGTTTGAGCTTTTGCAAGAACCACTGAGGTTTATTCTCGTGTTACGCAGCACGTTTGAGCTTTCGCAAGAACCAATGAGGTTTATTCTTGTGTTTCGCAGCACGTTTGAGCTTTCGCAAGAACCAATGAGGTTTATTCTCGTGTTACGCAGCACGTTTGAGCTTTCGCAAGAACCAATGAGGTTTGTTCTCGTGTTACGCAACACGTTTGAGCTTTCGCAAGAACCAATGAGGTTTATTCTCGTGTTACGCAGCACGTTTGAGCTTTCGCAAGAACCAATGAGGTTTATTCTCGTGTTACGCAGCACGTTTGAGCTTTCGCAAGAACCAATGAGGTTTGTTCTTGTGTTTCGCAGCACGTTTGAGCTTTTGCAAGAACCAATGAGGTTTATTCTCGTGTTACGCAGCACGTTTGAGCTTTCGCAAGAACCAATGAGGTTTGTTCTCGTGTTACGCAGCACGTTTGAGCTTTCGCAAGAACCAATGAGGTTTGTTCTTGTGTTTCGCAGCACGTTTGAGCTTTTGCAAGAACCACTGAGGTTTATTCTCGTGTTACGCAGCACGTTTGAGCTTTCGCAAGAACCAATGAGGTTTATTCTCGTGTTACGCAGCACGTTTGAGCTTTCGCAAGAACCAATGAGGTTTATTCTCGTGTTACGCAGCACGTTTGAGCTTTCGCAAGAACCAATGAGGTTTATACTCGTGTTACGCAGCACGTTTGAGCTTTCGCAAGAACCCATGAGGTTTATTCTCGTGTTACGCAGCACGTTTGAGCTTTCGCAAGAACCACTGAGGTTTATTCTCGTGTTACGCAGCACGTTTGAGCTTTTGCAAGAACCACTGAGGTTTATTCTCGTGTTACGCAGCACGTTTGAGCTTTCGCAAGAACCAATGAGGTTTATACTCGTGTTACGCAGCACGCTTGAGCTTTCGCAAGAACCAATGAGGTTTATTCTTGTGTTACGCAGCACGTTTGAGCTTTCGCAAGAACCAATGAGGTTTGTTCTTGTGTTTCGCAGCACGTTTGAGCTTTTGCAAGAACCACTGAGGTTTATTCTCGTGTTACGCAGCACGTTTGAGCTTTCGCAAGAACCAATGAGGTTTATTCTCGTGTTACGCAGCACGTTTGAGCTTTCGCAAGAACCAATGAGGTTTATTCTCGTGTTACGCAGCACGTTTGAGCTTTCGCAAGAACCACTGAGGTTTATTCTCGTGTTACGCAGCACGTTTGAGCTTTCGCAAGAACCAATGAGGTTTATTCTCGTGTTACGCAGCATGTTTGAGCTTTCGCAAGAACCACTGAGGTTTATTCTCGTGTTTCGCAGCACGTTTGAGCTTTTGCAAGAACCACTGAGGTTTATTCTCGTGTTACGCAGCACGTTTGAGCTTTCGCAAGAACCAATGAGGTTTATTCTCGTGTTACGCAGCACGTTTGAGCTTTCGCAAGAACCAATGAGGTTTATTCTCGTGTTACGCAGCACGTTTGAGCTTTCGCAAGAACCAATGAGGTTTATTCTCGTGTTACGCAGCACGTTTGAGCTTTCGCAAGAACCAATGAGGTTTATTCTCGTGTTACGCAGCACGTTTGAGCTTTCGCAAGAACCAATGAGGTTTGTTCTTGTGTTTCGCAGCACGTTTGAGCTTTTGCAAGAACCACTGAGGTTTATTCTCGTGTTACGCAGCACGTTTGAGCTTTCGCAAGAACCAATGAGGTTTATTCTCGTGTTACGCAGCACGTTTGAGCTTTCGCAAGAACCAATGAGGTTTATTCTCGTGTTACGCAGCACGTTTGAGCTTTCGCAAGAACCAATGAGGTTTATTCTCGTGTTACGCAGCACGTTTGAGCTTTCGCAAGAACCAATGAGGTTTATTCTCGTGTTACGCAGCACGTTTGAGCTTTCGCAAGAACCAATGAGGTTTGTTCTTGTGTTACGCAGCACGTTTGAGCTTTTGCAAGAACCACTGAGGTTTATTCTCGTGTTACGCAGCACGTTTGAGCTTTCGCAAGAACCACTGAGGTTCATTCTTGTGTGACGCAGCATGTTTGAGTTTCCGCAAGAGGTTTGTTCTCGCGCATCCAGCAAGTACGGTTGAGCTTCTGTTTATGTTCGCTGATGAATGTTTATATGTGAATAAAAGCCTTAATTAAAGCAATCCAGTCTCTTTAAAAACAAATTTGACTTAACCTCTCAATTTATATTAATTAGTTTTATGATCTATTTATGAACTTTTTGACGCAACAAAGTGGTAGTTGCAGGGACTGTCAAAATGTAATTAACAATATTTTCATTTGTGTTTCAAAGATGAATGAAAGTCTTACAGGTTTGGAATGACATGGGGGTAAGTAACTTTTTGGGTAAAATAACCCATTCAGATCCCTCAAGCCGACTCTCGGACATAAAGACTTCAACACACTGGGAAAAAGACTTGACTCAGAGACAATGGCCTCTGTTCATGCTGCCCCGAACAGCACATAAGCAAAACCGCAACACTTTTTGGCAAATTGAGCAAAGCTGAGCGATTAAGCTAGCTTCTCAAGATGCAGTGGCTCCCTAAGGACAAGTTTGATGTACGTAAACAAACATTACCGAGGGTTAAGCAATTCAAACATTCAAACGACAAACTAATTTAAATGATTTACAACGTGTGTGAATTCAAAAATTGAATTTCCATGCATGAAATTTTACAACTCTTTGCATTAAAAAAAACATTCAGGCATAGCCCCAACAAATTTTATTTTGAGTATTCATAGAATTTGGCTTTAAACTAACAGGTATAGTAATCAATCCTCTGGAGAAACTTTTTGAGACTTGATGGTTTACACAGATTCCAGGTGGGGAACAATAAAGTTAGAGTATTTAATCATGAGAACTGCTCTCTAATAGCATGATAAAGGGCATCCACCCTAGAAAGGGAAAATGATCTTCTGTTACAGGGGACACGACTTAAACCACAGATTGAGCTCTCTTCAGAGACCTGAGTCGTTACATGCCTTGAGCTCACCAGAGTGGACAGTTGAAATAGACCACTTCAGACCACTTACAATTCAATCCAAACTGTCAAGATGCCAAAAAAACCACACACTTTTCTCTTCTCTTATTCTGTCAGAAGTGGTCAGACATCTAAAAGCATTGACAGACTCAAAAGATGCACATTATCACTATTTTAGCTAATTATGACATTTGTTAACTCTGTGGCATGGCTCTTCTAGTTGTTTGTGTGATTTGCTGGATAAAAATTATATATATGCTGTGTATATATATATATATATATTAGAGCTTGGCAAAATGTAGAAAAAGATATATATATATTCATAGTTTTCTACCTCATATCCAGGTTTTTCAAGGCATTGGGATCCCTGGTTCTTCAAAGGAATCAAAGCAGTTGTTGAGGGGTGAATTATCTTAATTTTGTTGTTTTAGCTTATGTTAACCCTTATTGGTCTTATTTTAAATCCTTTTAAATATTCTTATGACTTTAAGGAGCTATACACTGCAGAAAGTTAAACATTACTGAACTCTAAAAAGCCATCTGTATACAAATTACTGACATAAGCCCTATTCGCACTGGATTAGTATTATCTAGGGACCTCGTGTGATTAAGAAATTACACCCCCCCCACATCTGAATTTCGTGTGGCACATTCGCACGGGATAAGCGAAGCCTGTGATTTTACTCGAATTTACTGACTTATCTCCCGGATATGATGTCAATGGGCTATTACTTGGAAATGTCTTGTCGTTATAGGTCTAGCTGTATGAATTATGAACTAATATATTATCACAGGACCTCGTTGTTCAGCGAAATATGGTAGGACATTTGTGGGGAAAATTTAACTTTCCAAATTACAGACAGGGCCGATTCACACGGGATTAAGATCACAGACAACCTCCGCAATTATTACAAATGACTAGAGGTCACTAGGTAATACTAATCCAGTGCGAATAGGGCTATACACAATTAAATTGAACACACAATTCTTGCAAAAGTGTTACTATGTGCCTCGGGTTGAATTTTGTAATTGAACAGCATTAACGGATAACTTCTTAATGGAAAAAAAAAAAAACACTAGGAAAGACTAGTGCTCGCTTCCCATAGCCCTGTGCCAGCATTCAAGCGAAATTTAAATGAAACTAAATTAGTCAAAATATGTAATAAAAACGACATTTGAAGAGTTACTCTGAATTTAATAAAGTATAACACATTACGTGTTAAGGCTCCAAGGCAAAATCATCTTTGGCTGTATCGTTGGTAGTTGTAAACCATAAAACAATTAAACTTAATAGATTCTAATGAATTTTATAACTGCCTAATTTTTTATTTCATTTCTCGTGAAAAGCCAGAAGACATTGTACATGCAAACAACACTTCGTAAATGTATAGCAGACCCATTTTATTGAAGTGTAAGCTAAGGTTTCTACACATTTGCATTCTTCTGGTCCCTTCTGGGGGATCAAATACACCACACAAATCAGAATGTCAAACCAGTCTGAACTGGGTCACTACAAAACCTGCCACAAACAAGACCCCATCGACACACCTGGGACAGAAAATGGTGGAAAATGTCTTACGGTTGTCCAGCAAAAACAAAGAAAGAGGTGAGGGGAAAAAAGATCATTCTTTCCACCATCATGCCAAGGGTTTGAACAAGCAAGGAATGGGATCAGCTTTTGACAAGTGGGCTGTGAGTGTTTTGCAGAAAGAGGCTGAAATCACTATTGGACGTAATCACGCTACTGGAATATCCTGCTGTTTTATAGATGTGTGCAAAGCTGTCGGAGTGGGCCACAGTAAAAAGAGGCACGACCAACTGTGCTACAGAAGCCACGGGTCTAACCTGGCAAAGCATCGTGTGCTGCTCAGATCCTGGTTCCCACCCAGGACGGGTTCATCTCAATACTGCGTCAGAGGGACCAAACACGTCACCTGCTTTTTTTAATGATCCTATTTGCACAAACTGTACAAAACAAGACATGGATCACTCCACTCAAAGGTCATTTACTTACTAGTGGGGTAATTCTACAAAACGGTTACAATTTGTCTCTTTCATATACATAAAAATGTCTTAAAAATGAATACCTGATAACAACTTTCACTATAGTGAATATTATAGATTTTTTCTTAGTCCGAAAATCCAAAATTTTCACACGTTACAAAATAAATTCGACCTCACGTTGTGTCAATCACGTTTACACACTGCCTCCGAAACATTCACCTGTCATAATTTTTTTTTAATCTGGTTCGATTTCTGCGTTTTCCGCATCCGTAGCAAGCATTTTGAGAGGTGTTTTGACAATTCAGAGCCAGCGAATGACGAATACGAAAAAAAAAACGCATTTGAAAATTTCGGACAGAAAAATCAAACACCTTTAAACATTTCAATGAAATGAATGTAACTTATAATGTAACTTGTAATGTCAAATTAAAATTTGTCAACCCTGTTTTCTTTGAATTATATCACACCAGGGCCGTAAACACAGTAGACATTGAGGTCCCCCTCCATAATTAGAAATAGCCAAATTGTTCCCCCCGAATATTTGAAATTCTTGCACTAAACTGCAGCACTTCATTCCACACGACCAAAAGGTTTAAAAGTTAGATTGTTGGTCTTATCAGTGGTCTAACAGCGCTCGTAAAAGTCAAAATGATTGAGATGGCCAATCAAATCAAAGAATGCAGAGTTTACAGTTCACAGAAGCAGAGCGTGAATTCCAGCACGAAGTGTCAGTTTGACGTTGAAAGAGTGAGGTAAGATGTAAATAGCAAAACAATTAATATATCAACTGTTTTAAGATAGAAATGTTAAACAACAGACAGTAACATCCAGTGATGCAAACTACTCAACTTTTTAACACAAATACGGCAGTTTTAAATTGAAAATATGCATTCACGTGATTCAAGTAATTCCTAACTGAGTGTGACTATATAAAAAATGTTTTACGTTTTCAACATATCAGGCTAAAATTATGTCAAAATTAAAATCAAAATTATGATTTCCTTCACTATTCTATTTATGCTTTATAATAATGGGTCCCCTCAATGTTCAGGACAGGGTTACAGCCTTGTATCACACATATATTCAAATATATTAATTTAACCTCAGATGGCACAATGCAATTTATGAACATTATTTTCAATATTCCGTTTCAATCGGAAAGTACGTCACAATACTGAAGTAAAGTCGGTCACAACTTCTGTTTCATGGTGACTTTAAATTTTTTATAAAAGTCATGCTTAAAAATCTTTAAAATCACTTGCACTATAGTGATACACAGAAATAATAACAATGCAGAGACAAATAATAACAACAACACTTAAGGAAAGTAATAATGTGTTACAACAGCAAAGTGTAAGCTATTTATGTCCTAATTTTGGGTATTTTTCATCATCAACACTTTGGAAATACAGTTGTAATATTATTCATGACAGGACAAAACTAACTACGGTAACTAACTAACTAAACAAACAAACAAACAAGCTGCTGATATGATGGGATTTTAGCAGTGTTGTGAAGTGACTGCTGAAGAAGTGAAGGTCAATGAAAGAATGCCTGATTATACAGGAGAAAAGAAGAGCTTTGATCGCAAAATGTCCTTTTAGAAGAAGGCCGCTTAGTAAAGATGCCAAAAGATGGAATGTCAGATACACGTCACGGATCTCAGGCTAAAAAAGACCCGGGAGATTAAAATAGCCCTTTCAGCAGCGTCACATTTTGTGAAAGCTTTAATCCTGGGTCTCATTTCTCTCACTCGCCTGGCAGTTTACCTGCTGACTTTGTACCTCAGGTGTGCCGCATTTATCTGCCAAGAGTCAATTAACAGCTCACCCAAAAATGAAAATCCTGTCATCATTTACTCACCTCTCTGTCATCCCAGATGCCTGCATTATACCAGTTGAATTCTTATACATGACAGGGAAAAAATATATAAATAAAAGTAAATAAATAAAATAAAATAATGACTTTGTATGAAAAAAAAAGCTTGGTCATTCTTCCCAGCATCTAATTTTGTGTTTCATGGAAGGAAGAAAAAAATCAATCAAGGTTTGGAATGAGATGACGGAATAAATAAGATCATTTTCGTTTTTGCGGGAACTATTCCTTAATTGAGTCCATCACTTAAGCGCGCTGCTCTTGATCAACACGGAGCGGCTGTTCTACAAAGATCCAGAGAGATTAAATTCTATAAACACACCCATGGCAACTTGGCTTATGAAGCATGGCAGAAAAATAAGGGTTTCGTAGAACAAACATGTGACATGTTGAGTGTACATTTGCGGTTTCAGTATGAAAAACAACAACAGCATATTGTAAACGTATGCACAAAGGGGTTGTTCCCTCCACAGCCCATAATCACATCTGGTTTTAATAACAAGCTCTTGCACTAGGACAGTTAAGATTCCCTGTCTGGAAACTAGAGTCTGTGCGTGTTGTTGACAGAATGTGACAAATCAGATCTAATCAACAAGTTATTTCATCAAGAATTTTCCGAGTTCGAGCGACATTTGATTTAGGCGTGATTTAAATGAGGTCTAGAATGCCTATGAGAGGCGTACCATCCTAATATGATGCTAAAAATTACTCTTGGCCGTCTACGCACAACATTATTCTGTTATGCCTTGGCTTAAATAAATTGAATTTCATTGTTTAGAAAGAGCATTAGCTCTCGGTTGTCCGTTTTTTTGAACTATTAAAGCACTTTAGAAATTTCCCTGATGCTGATTCCCAGCATTAAATCTGATCTTTGCTCTAAACCATTTCTGACAGGCATCCAACGACCATAAATGTTCCTAGTTGGACCAATATAACAGTACGAACAAATCAGGCGAGCTGCGGTATGCGACTAATATTAAAAAGACACATGCTTTTCATATGTAGCTCACAAGGAACTTAAATTCAGCAACAGCAGACCGATTAAGGATTTGAGCAGCCAGTTAAGAGCAAATCCATGTTTTCTTTGGTGCTGAAATCATTAATAACATGAATAATAATAACAACTCCATCTCAGTAACAGTATCTGTCGTAACAGAGATTATGTCAGCTTCAAATGTTGCGCGTAATGGCTTGCAAGCAGGCACGGTACACAGTTTACCATCCAATGCACACTGAGACCACTGACAGAGCTCATGTTTATGTATACATTTAGGATTATATGTAGGATCATTATTCAACTATAAACTGATTATGGCTTTTTCTTTCTTTCTTTTTTTTTTTTTTTTAAATGTACGTTTCTTTTTATGACTGAAATATTTTCATGTATAACAGTTGTGATTTCTAAGCCTACAAAATGCAAGGAAAAGGACAATAAAAGCATGTTAAAGGTGATTTTCAAAAGCATGATAAAGGTAAAGAGCAAGAAATGTGACAAAGTCCGAAGCTAAGAGAAAATTTTAAACATGTACATATAGAAAATGAAAAGAGAATCACTGAAATTAGCCAGGAAGCAACTTGAAATGAAGCATTAAAGAGAGAGAAAAAGGTGAATTAATGAGATGGAAGCAATGTTGATTAGCATGATGAGCAATACACAACATATCAAATCAGTTCAGAATAAAACTACGGCTTACATTTCCAGATAACACACCATTTGCATTTTAACATTTAACATTTACAGTATATCTGCAGAGCTCCTTTACCTGAGGTCAAAAAGCAGTTCAGCAGCAGGAAAACTGCGAGAGGATTCTGGAACTTCCATCTCCACCACCGACCGCTGATGAACGAAATCCTGCCAATCAGATTAAGCAAAATACATTTTGAAACAAAACCACAATTTAATTTATTACTTATATGTAATTTTAGTATAGTGTAAATACACGAAAACCACAATTGCATTAGAGGTTTCATTAAATGGACTGCAGTTAAGGCCGGGATAAACTTTTGACGCAATGGATGTTTAAAAAAAAACGCATTCGAATTTATTTGCACAAAAAATGCAAATAGCACCATGAACTGTTGTTGCTTTCTGGTTTTCTTAGTCACTGACTCAAAACACTTCATACACGGCAACTAGCATAAACTTCATGCATAAACTTCTCACTTTCTCTCACACACAGGAGTACAATATCTTTATTCATGCGTCTATAATTTGGGAGAACTTTGAAGGTTTAAATTATGTATTTGTGGCATGGAAAAAAAAAAGATTCTTGTCAGAACAGTGACCGCAGCCATCCAAAAGCTGCCCCGTTACATAATGACTAATCACTCTCCCACGTTAGCCATAAGACGTTTGCTGAAAAAGATCACGGACGGTGAGGTTTACAAAGAGGTACACCACTATTTACAAAGCATAACTTGGAACAGTTTTAAGGACTTCACCCAAAAATGTCAATTCTGTCATTATTTACTCACAACTGTGTGGAACACAAAAGTCAGTGGGGTCCAAAAAAACATGGACCTCCAGTGACTTTCATGGACATCTTTCAAAATATTTTTGAAACAACATGAGGGTGACTGAATTATCAAACAGTGTTTAACCCTAAAATACACAAACTCCAATGTCCTTGCAGGTTCAAAGAGAGGGAAGGATACTGACATACGATAGAGCCTATATACATCACATTAAAATCTGCTGTTCAGAATGCATCACTCACTATGTTGGTGCTTCAGATCCACAATAATGGACTGTACTGAGCATTGCCCAGGTGTCCCTGCTCTCTTTAAAGCTCGAAAATAGTACTTCTGAGAAATTTGTATCACAGTTGGCTAGCTGCAAAAACAGCAATCCAAGGCTTTACTGAAAAGAGAAGCTGATAAACAACATACTTAAAAATAAAGGTTCTTCAATGGTTCTTTGTAACATAGATCAATACAAATTTTTTTTTTGCTTTGGGTTCTTGAGTTGGATGTGGTTAAAAAACATTCTCGATGTTACATCTATGAAAAATATCTCAGAATTTCGGTTTCCGAGTTCTTTGAAGCATCAGAAATTGTATGGTTTTCTATAGAACTAAAGAATAAAAAGTACTTAAAACGGTTCTCCTTCTGCATCAAGCTGTAAAACCCTAGTTAGAAAATATACAAAGCATGCAACACTAATCCATAAAATCAATCTCAGATGAAGCAACTGCACATATCTGTGATTTCACTACAAAACACATTCAAATTTTGAAATTGGACATTAATAAACAACCCCTGGTCTGAAATCTGCTTCCAAGAAGGCAAGTTCTAACGAGTCATTATCCGAAGTTCGTGGAAAATGAAGGTTCCAGTGGGAGATGAAAACCACTAGAGACCTCATAAGTTATTCTGATGAAGACATTATATGTTTGATTGGGCATTGTTCATCTACATTAGGATTACAGTGATAAATGTCTTCATTATAACAAATGCATGGAAAATTCCCTCCATCTGGGACAGAGTATTATAATGAGATTATCGCAATGCTTCATTTGATACTATGGTTAATAACACCTCAGTCTGTAAGCTTTTGTTGCCAAGACTAGAAGTGTGTGAAGTTACAAGATCCTGTGTGAGGTCCCGAGATCTTGTTTCATTTCAACAACCATTGTCGAAAGATAATGGAGATCTCTATTTCCAGCCCACAGTGCAGTTTAGCGAAGGCAGAATCAGCCAGCAGAACAATAGATAGGGCCCTGAATTCATATTTTATTAAACAACCACAACATGCCATCAATTGCAGTCATTAGCAGGCCACAATGGTGGAATAATATCATTTAAAGGGACACGATCCCTTTAAATGAGAAGAGAATCTTATCTAAGAGGAATGTAAGTCAACACCCTGAAATAAATCATTGTTACAAATCAGAATGTTACTACATATTTTTCAGCCCTAAATAAACAGCCTCACAGCATCTCTGTAAGTTGGAGCATTTGTCGCCACAGTGATCAGAATGAGGCCATTTATTTAGACCATTATATAAAATTCATGTAATACATGACATTATAGAACATATGAATAATGTTCAGAACGCTCCCCTAAGCGTATGTAAATACACATGAATGGGGTCAGCGACTCAGGGGACCCTGCAAACAGCATAAAGAACTTGATTCATCATGGCAAAAAAATTAGTTGGAAACCAGAAACAGTGCCTTCTGGTATTCATAAGTCTAAGACTTCAGAAAAAGCATAATGCATAATAATAGGAATAATAATATATACATTAATATAGACTTTAAATCTTTGGGAATTCCTAAATATAAAACTGTACAAAAAATGCATTAATAACAACCCCTAATGAATTACAAAGAGAAACCTTTAGAAGTAACTGAAAATACAGCAGGACATCAACAGATTATTAACTTCAGAAACGCCACAGCTGTCAACACTACAGTAAATTGAATAGGCTATTTGTCATCCTCACATTTTTCTCTGACATGAGCTCATCTCATCTAATGACATAAGAGATTCCACATTATATACTTCATGGTTGTGACTTACACTAACAGCATCAAATGTCTAACTGCCCAAAAACGCTGTATGTGTAGGCAGGTAACGTAGAAAGACGCAGACTATGAGTGGAAGCTATTTTAGACGTAAACATTTTAAATACTATTTATTCAGTGTTTACAATTTTTTTTTTGCGGTCATCTAAAAGTCCAATAAGCCATTCATCTGCCCACCAACATTGTAATGCGACACCCATTCTTTTGGGACATGGATATTTCACTTCACTGGTCAAAACAGTAGCCTAAAGTGCAACAAAAATATGCACAATACACCTATTATACCAACAAACAAACAAGATTATGTGCGCTTTCCATTTATGAGTTGACAATCAACGTTGTCCAAAATAAAGATTTAGGTAAAACATGCTGTCTCACGGATCACTGTTTCTAATTGTATTATTATTACGATTAATTTAAGACGATATTTTGAACTTTTCAAATGATGCCAATCTCCTTTGGTCGAATTCTATTATCAGAAAAACCGCCTAATCACAGAATTATTGCCAGCGAACGTTAAACAGTGAAAACCCAAATATTAGTAGATATAGTCCGTATATCCCATTTCACAAAGAAACAAATTGGAAGTTAAAAAAAGTTACTTACATTATTTCATTGAAGCTCGTCCCGTTGAAGAACCATTATATCTCTTCTCCTGTTTGAACAACTTTAAGAGAACTTTGAGAGGCAGCCCACCATCAACTTTCACGCGCCACGCCAATGCTTAGCAAAAACATTTCATAATCGGAGATATTCTTAAACCAAGTGCAATATCTATTTTGGATAGATTAACCTGTTCTCCGAGCAGACAGATGCTGGTTAAAGCGTCAACAAGAGTTTACTAGACTAAACTGTTCTTGTCCAACCGCTGGAGGCAGTTCTCAACAGAGCCCCACCCTACAGTAAGAGAAATCCCGAGGAGACCCCGCAAAATAATAAATAAATAAAATGTGAATACGTTGTTTTAGTTCTTGGTAAGGTACTCATTGGGATTAAATATGAAATTGGCAGCTAATAACAATGTCTAATTAAAAGTAACACATAATTATGTTTATTTACACACACACATTTTTACAAATTTGCATGTAAAAAAAAAACGCATTTATTTATATGTCGATAGAGTACACACACACAATATACGCATAGTATATATAGAATATATAGCCAACACATGCACACATTCTATACTATATATGCATTCTATAGAAATGCTATATATATACACACACTCTCTCTCACTCACACTCACACACACACACACACACACACAAATATATATATATATATATATATATATATATATATATATATATATACATACAGATATATGTATATTTTTGTATGTTATTTTGCATAATTTTAAATTTAACCAAACTAAAATTATGTAAGAAATTTTAAACTCAACCAAACTAAAATTATGTAAGAAATTTGACATGATATACAATTAGTAAATAATTATATTCAACACTTGTACGATATGTATAAATATAGGCTAATTTATATCTGCAAATAACAGTAATAAACACATTAAAACAATTTTCTTTCTTTTTCTTTTTAATGTGTGCTTAAATGACTATTACTAATTTCAAGCTTATATTTTCATTAACAAATTATTACTTATTACTTTGAAGACTTTATAAAACAACTGTAAAAATGATTTTGTCCTCAGTAACCCATGCTATCTACTTTGTTTTCAACGTCAGAGAAGATCTTCCAGTTAGATAGTTCCTACAAGTCGGATAACTGTATTTGCATGTACCTCAGATACTTACATTTTAGCGTTCAGGTCAAATATCATGCTCTACAGAAATTTCAGGTTATGTAGATGTAACCAATTCCTGTTTACTACAAGCCTGTGAGCTGATGTATGAATGATATAATACTACAAATATTGCCATAGTTTATTTGGATGAAGAGCCTGCCTCTTTCTTTGAATCAGATAGTGTCTCTGTGGGGACTGTTAGGTTTTGATCTATTGTGGGTGTGAGAACCCATAGACAATAACATGGACATTTATTATAGGCTAGCTACATTTATGTTTTGTTTAGTATTGAGATTTACAGCCACAATGACGTTTTATCACCATAACACAGGAAATTGGCTGAAGATTTTGAACTTAAAACAACTAAAGAGCCACAAAGTAGGATTTGTATAATCCTTCCAAATGCTTTGCTGTTCATTAATTACTTATTTAGCTCAATAGCCAATGCAAAACATGGTCAATTTTCATAACGCTATAGGGAGAAAAAAAGATGAACCGGTTTCTCGATTCCCACAGCACTGATAGCGATCAAGTAATAAACTTTATCTGTGTGCGTCAATGTCAATACCCTTAAATACACTTTAAAACACTAAAGAGAGATTACAAAGTCACGAAATCTGAAGAATTTAAGGCTAATTTTAAAAGGTTAAAAGACAAAGCCATTATGGTTTAACCCTCCTCTCTATGTCAATGGATATGCACTCCTAGATGGATTTTATCAGAAGCAATATATTACTTTGTAAATTCACTTGAGCCAATTAAACCTGAGTACAAAGGAGTAAGACATGTAAGGATGGAAAATCCCAGGTGATGTTCATTTGCATCCGCAATGAGGCAGGAAAGGATTCAGGCAAATGCAGATGCATGCAGTGATAGCTCAGTCAATGCCCTTTCTATTACACTTCAGGCTAAACAGTGGAGAGAGAGGAAAACAGTGGCACCGCTAATTCAACCGCAAGAATCGCAAGTTGGGCAGAAAACAACAGGAACTATCTATTGTAATTAATTGCTTCCGGCATATGCACACTGAACTGACCAAGTTCATTCATGCATATGGCTAAATGGGTTGTGCCTAATAAATAACAAAATTACCCATGTAACTAAACTCAGAGCCTTTGAAATGCAATATCACACTCATATTTTAATCTGCAGGAATACTTACTGCTACTGGCATGCATCTGGAATAATTCAAATATGAACAAAGTACCAAGCATTAATGACAGTGAAGGAGAAAATACCAGTCTTTCTAATTTAATCTAGACAAATAAACTGCACAAATGGGTCCAATTGATTTGGCCTTTTAATTGACTGATTTAAGACTGTCTGCAGAAGCCAGTTAACACTATTATAATCCTCATTCATTTTCTAACTGCATGTGCGTAATGCTTATTATTTACATAATGTAATGCATACACCTTATTAAGCAGCATATAATGACTACATTTAAATACTCACGCACCAAAAAGCAAAATAAAGATTTTTCATTAAGGATTATTATACAAAGGAAAAAATACACTGCAAATGACAAAAAAAAAGTCAAATAAGAGTCAAAAAACAGATTTATTGTTGATCATAATAACGCTTCACTAACGGCAGAAAACTTAAGTAAATGACTGCAGAATCCTTCCACCTTAAGCATATACATAGGAGTGAACAGAAAGTAGTAAAAGTAGTTAAGTGCAAAGCCACTCTAATGCTCATGTTTCAGAGAGCCTGAGGTAAAGATGAGAGTTCTGGTTTAATAGATATCTTGAGACATGCTGTCATGTCCATGCATATCTAACCAAATTGTTGCGAAGCCAGAAAACTTCAAACCATGAATATGTATTAACTCCTCAGAATTTGAAAGGGTCTTTCACATGCACCTGATTTTTTTTTGTGTCGCATCTTTGTCTCAGTGGTCTAGTAATGAAAAGCTATTGACATCCAATATGACTGAAACAGATGTTGTATTGAGTGATGTGGGGGTGTCCTGTGTGGAGCGTCTCTTTTTGATACAGATGGGGCTGGGGAAATGGCCCTTTTTCAGTTCATCTGGGCCAGATCTCTGATAAAGTGGTTTTAAGGGGGACAGCACAATGGTTTCATTATTTGCCAGTGGTTAGAAGCTTCAGGGCCTTCTGCAGATTCTGGACGGCAGTGTCCACATCCTCATATTGCAGTGCACTGCCTGCATATTTACAGTATTTCTGAGCCAGCGTAAAGTCTTCTGGTGTGAGCCGCAAGTCTCCTGTAAAGAGCAAAAGAAATTATTAGTTGTGTTCTCTAAGGATGCATTAAATGTATCAAGTGACAAGAGTTAATGCATTTATAATTGTGCAAAATATTTATATTTCAAATAAATGTGGTTCGTTTGAACTTTCTATTCATCAAAGAAGCCTGAAAATATATATAATAATGCATCACTGCTTCATATGAAGCATCACAACTGTTTTCAACAATAATAAAAATCAGCATATTAGAATGATTTCTGAAGAATCTTGTGACACTGAAGACTGGAGTAATGAAGCTGTCATCATCACAGGAATAAATTTTATTTTAAATTGTAGTAATATTTCACAATATTACCGTTTTTACTGTATTTTTGATCAAATAAATGCATCCTTGGTGAGCATATGAAAATGATGTATGACCCCAAAAGTTTGAATGGTAGTGTACATTAGCTATAAAATAATAGTGAATATATAAATGATATAAAATATAATATGAGAAAGATACAGATACTATTACCAGAGTATAAGTACGATTCCCAGGGGAAAATTCTGGAAAAGCAAAGCACCCATTTCACACATGCATGTCTCTCCAGTGCCCAACAGCACATTAAATTATAGGGTGAGTTGAGGTTGGGCTAGTTTATGAATACTTAACTTCAGGCATTTGAAATATTATAGTCATGGTGCACAAATGCCTTTACCACAATGTAAACTATGCTGGCTCTCAGAATGACACTCTGAGTGACAGTTTGAGCTGAATCCATAATGTGGGAACAAAATAATGAACTGGACAGAGAAGACCACCAAAACACTTGAGAGCTTTCAAAACAGTTTAAGGTACAGCAGTTCTGGGAACCTAAAAAAGATCTCTAGATCCTGTCTCCTCTCCAGTATTAATATTTAACCACAATACATTTTTGTCTCATTCAAAAGCATTGCTTGCACCTCGATTACTAAAGTACACACAGACTGGGAAGACTATAACCACAGAGCCGTCTCAACTGAGATGCTCGACTTCAAGAACATTTCAACAAGTTAAAATACTGGTAATGTTATGACCTTGGTCGACTTTGGCTGTAGAAGGGGTGGAATGTGGGACAGAAGTTGCAATGGGACACACACTTGTTCATTCTTATGTGATACATTTACAAATATTAATCTACTTATATGCTGATCAAACGAAAAGAATGCAGAATGCATAATCAAAGATTGTATTAGAATGACTTGAACATTTGAGGACTTTTATTAGAAAGTTACTATTTGGTTGGTGAAGCAGGTTTGAAGACTAGCTTGATTAGGACTTTAGACGTGACTGCTTAAGTACAGGTCCAGTGACGTAAGGATTTGCTTGTTAACCAAGATGAATTTCCAAGTTACATTGCAGTGACATGATTCATCTTGGGATTTGTTGTAATTGGTAATAGGTTTGTTATTGTTTGGTGCAGGTAGTCTCGGGGGCATGTCAGTGGATAAGCTTGTTTCTG
This sequence comes from Rhinichthys klamathensis goyatoka, assembly GCF_029890125.1. NCBI lineage: Eukaryota > Metazoa > Chordata > Actinopteri > Cypriniformes > Leuciscidae > Rhinichthys > Rhinichthys klamathensis. The sequence goes on from NW_026606800.1 coordinate 5,801,334, forward strand.
GTCTTCTTAATCACTACCCTGCAAGTATTGATCACCAGTAACTACTCTGAAAAATAGGGATTGGATGAGCATGGGTTTAGAAAAGGAATTTAAATTCATTAAATTAATTACTTGTAATTGATTTATAAAAGCATAACCATCCATGTGAAGCGCTTTGAGTGCCTGGAAAAGCGCTATATAAATAATGAATTATTATTATTATTATAACAAAGCATAAGGTTTCAGAAGGATAACATATTTTACACTACCATCAGTGGCGTAACTTTGTTTTATAAAGTGGGTGGGACAGCTGTGTGTAGGGAGAGGGGTCGCTAATACAATGCTATATCAGAAATATGTACAATAACAATTGCAGAAAAAAAGAAAATAAATAAATTTCAATAGTACATTGGATTTAATTTATCAACATAGACCTCATGTTTAATGTTAATCCTTACATCTACTATAATAGAATATATTGTTAGTGCTGAGATTTTTCACGTAAATAAATACATAGATCGGCAAAATTTGTTTATGTACCTTAATGGTCTAGTAGTAGAAACGTTCTGGGTTCTAATCCGCCCTCGTATGTTTTTTTCTCTCATCAAAACCGAATATGTTCATCAGTGATTGTTTATCAAGACCAGGGACACGTTTGTGTGCATTTTGTTTTGTGATTTCACCAAAACGAATAGAGTATCCGCAACAGCGTTAAGTGATAGATTGAAGCGCTCGTCTGTGTAAAGACTCCATGAGACGCAAGAGAACTCTGTCTGTATCTGTATCCAGCGTATATAGTTTATTTATATAGTATCATATTATCCTATGTTACTTTTCTTATTAACTTAACCAATGTTAAGCCAACAACCAAATCATATTTGGTGTTGTTATTGGTAACTAAAATATTCAGTCATTGAAATAAAATAAAATAAAAAAATTGCCTTGGCAACTAACTGAATTAAATGAGTTTAAAAGGGACATGCTTACACTCCAGATAAGAAAAGTGGATTATTACTTTAATCCGCAGTTTCACTGACAGAGTTGTTTCGAACTCCCAAAACGAACATAGTTACGGCCTGATTTTGTTTGGAATGAAATCACATCAGTTCATTCTTCGATTTTGCTTGAAGTATATCGGCGCCTTAATCCCTGGATTCAAGGGCCATCTCCAACCCTTGGAGGACGACCCCTAAAACAACACCTCACATTCAGAGCCATGTTTCACATGCCCAATTAGTGTCTTATGAGGCACTCACTTCAAACCAATTAGACAATGTCATGGCCAATCTGTTGTCCCGGAAAGACCCTGACGGTTAAGAGAGGATGAGAAAAGCAATTTGCAGTATGACATTGCAAACTTTTCATATTGAGGTTGTAGACTTTTTTTTTTTTGGCACGTGATTCTATGCAATATTAATGATGACCAATATTTATGTATTGCCTTCCTTATTTGTCCCCATCTGGGCACCTGTTATGATAGCAGACAGACTTCAATTATCCAAAACAATATCAAATGATACTCTGTTGTCAATGTATACATGACTGGTTTGGGCTAGAAAAGCAACTTTTGTCTTCTCAAATTTGTAATAGGACAAATTGTGTCTTGCACTGCAAATCTTTCGATCTGCTCTATTTCTGACAATTGCAACACTAAAGGGCAGTCAGAAATGACCTCACTCCTTAGCCAAATGATTTAATTAGCAACACTACTGAATAGCAACACTAGCTTTGGACACAATCAGCATTAATTCTTATTAAAGGTGCATTCCAGTGACACAGTGAATGGTAGTGAGGGAATGTCATCTTGAGCTTCGTCTGCGGTCGTCCCGTTTTGGAAAGCCAAAACCGTGAATCTGCTTTCCACAAAGCATTAATTTATTTAGAAAAGCCACTGCAATGTGTGCTTTTTCCTCTGGCCATTTGAGCAGAAAATGAGATCAATCATGTTGGTGAAATGAGCTCCTATTCTTTCTGTCACGATTATTTGCCGGGTTCGATGAGATTGGATTTCAGTAAAGAGTTGTTGTCTTCACACAAAAAGCTTACCTTCCTGGGTAATGTTTAGAAGCGAAGGATCGACCACTGGCATGGCTCGTGGAACAGGCACTGGTTTGATGGGCTGTGCTGCTCCAAAAGAAAGGAAAAAGTCAATTTAATCATAAACATAAATGCACTTTTGCATTTGCAATCATGGCTGATAGAATGTTGAAACACTGTAATGGACGAATTAACTAGTCTACCACTGTAATTGATTCAGAGTTAGATAGGCTTAGCTAGTAGCTATGGCTGAGCATAATCTTTCCTTAGGGAAAAAAAGAACAAAAGCTACATTTTATATGAAACCATGTTTAATTTGGTTTCATCTAAAGAGTTCGAGAGCTGACATGGAGTCAAACACACGAGCAAGGAAATGAGTACATGCAACGTATGATCAAATTAAGTGGCTGCATGTGGGGTGCCATGTTGCAGATTAGTCATTTCCGTGTCTGGAAGCCGAGGTACTAATCACATAGGACAGCAGTTACCAAGGGGAAACATGCCCTTCATGGGGACCCTCAGCTTACCTTTTTGCTCTTCAAAAGGAAAACAGGAAACCAGAATGGGAAATATAAATACAAATACACTACAGCTGTGTCCCAGCACTCTGAGAAATACTAATTAACCTGTATGTTTGAGTCAAGGGATTAGAGTTATTGAATGACAGTCGGTGTTAGAGTGATTCATTCTGACGACATTTGCTGCTTTGCTCACACAAATAGAGCAAATACTTTAAAATATTTTAAAGTTAGTTATCAAATGCATGGCTATCCATAAACAAGTAACAGCCCTTGAAATAGTTTAAAAGTCTGGGGTTGATAAGATTTTTTTTTTTTTTTTAGAATTCTCTTGCACTTACCAAGGCTGCATTTATTTAATCAAAAATACAGTAAAAACAGTCATATTGTGAAATATAATTACAATTTAGAAACGATGTTCTATTTTTATATATTTTTTAAAATAATTTATTCCTGTGATAATATTAAGCATCATTACTCGTCTTAAGTGTCACATGATCCTTCAGAAATAATTCTGATATGTTAACTTGGTGCTCAAGAAACAAACCGTTTTTGTGGCAAGAAAAAATTCCCAGAAATTTTGGATGAATAGAAAGTTTAATTCATTTGGAAGAAAAATGTTTTTACTGTCACTTTTGATCAATTGAATGCATCCATTCTGAATAAAAGTAGTTTTTTTTTTTTTTTTTTTAAATGGCTACCCCAAACTTTTGAACAGTATGTATATTGGAAATTGGCAGATGGTTGTAAAGTAATAATTCCACTAAAGCTCAGCTAGCTTACCTTCTGGATGGGGGATATCTGCAGGTGTATTGGCTGGGGCGTGAGACCCAGGAGGTATCTGAATATTACTGAAATTGGATGCTGGGGGTTGGTTTGACGGATGGCCGTGGAAAGAAGGCTGGGATTGGGGTGGATCGTAAGGGGCTTGTGAAGGACCACCACCCTCGGCACCAAACTCATCATCTAAAGTAAGGAGAATAAACAAGCAGATATGTTCATGCATTGCACTGTCAAAATTAAGCTTGTTGTGAAAGTGCCCAGAAAGTTTGACTTAAAAAAAAAAAAGCCATTGTTCTGGGAGTACTGATAAAACTAATGCCTTCCTAGAGTCATTTTTCCACAACTAATGGAGCTCTGAACAGTCTGCTGCCAGTACTAATCAGGATTTTCTGTTGTCTCACATTATCCCATTCAGTGCTGAAAAGATGCCTGTGTTCAAAGCATTTTCTTGCATAATTTTATCATGAATACAAATCATGGAACAAATGACTCTCATTGCCAGTCAAGCCTTTGATGAAGTGGCTTCAATCTGAAAGTACCAACACAATTTCCTGTAAGTAAGGAGATGCTTGGCAGAACAGTGAAACAAACACTACATAAAAATGTGAAATTTGGACCTGTGGAATTTTATCAGCTTAATCTATTACACAAGTGACCTTTTAATGTGATCTGATTTGAGTTACACGCTTTTTCCCATCAAAACCCTGGAATAAGTTGATGAGAGCAGTCATGACACGGAACCAATTTCAATCAACTGCGAGCTGAACCCTAAGACACCCCAAAATGAGTGATGAATATAAATAAATAGAACAAGAAAAGAAGCAAGATATTTCAATTAACTGTGGCAGCGTTCTTCCATTTGAAATGTAACATCAATCCCAGAATCATAATGTTTCTAAAAGCCCCTGGGCAGATTCAATTTTGCAAAAATATTATATTACAGTAAAACACAGTTTAGAGGTTAGCGCCATATATATTTGCCTGCATCAGCAACATTTAATAACAAGGTAAAACTTCAATTTAACATTTCATCACTAGGAACAAGTAAATAAAGCATATGAAAAACACATGTCCAAATTTGGTTGATTTAAACATGCTGTTTTGACGACTTTCCTTTCCCCAGACATGTGTCAGGGGGTTTATTTTCATAATCGGCAGAGAAATAATAAGGGTGGGGCAAGTCAAATAAACATTATGCTCTTATGAAAATATGGCCTTCATATGGTTTCTGTGCAGTGGCGCTTCATTAGCCACAGATTAGGGGGATTCCTGGTCAATCTTGGAGAAAAGTTGTGTTCTCTGAGCGATGCTGCAGGCGGATGAAGAATTGTGAATAAGGCCATAAGCTGGCAGACTATGACCATGAAAGTCTATACTCAAGATAGCTTTGTACTGCTATAGTGAAAAGAGAGGTTGTGATTACAGAATGATAGCAGCACAAAAAGCCATCCCTTCTGTTCTTAAGAGCAATAATCCACACAAAAGGGGTGGATGAAGAGCCGAGCTATGCATAAACAAGCTGTGGCTCTGGAGAGTATTCTGAACACCTGAATATATATCATGCTTTTCCAAAGAGCAATGGGGGGAATAAATGCCATGTAGAACTAAACTGCACAGAACATAGAAATTAATGTTCATTTGGTCTATGTGAGTAATCCACATATAATTCAACTAAGCACCTGCACTTCTCTAAACAGATCGTTGAGCCCTATGGGCCTGGACTAAAGGTCAATTGCAGTCTAACAAATCAGCACGGAAAGAAAAGGCTGTTTAAAAAGAAAAAGAAAGACCATAACCAATGACAAAAATGATACAGTAAATAAGCAGATGTATTTTGTGAGTAGTTGTTGCTGGATCGATGTGCTATAGAACCTACCTTTCACTACCCAGTGCATTAAAAAGATCGATCTGTTAAACTTAATTTCAAAACTCTATTAAAGGTCTCACTAATGAAAAGACTGCAAACTCTGAAAGGCCTTTGTTTTTAAGCAGGAGGGTGATGGAGGGGGAACTAACATTGGCTCTAGCACACTACGGATTCGTAAAAGTCAACATGAGGCTTAAGAGAAGCTCTCTCTGCCAATATGCCTCTTTATTTATTATTGATCTGCGCTGATAGCCGAATTATGAAATATTTCAAAGGGTGTGCTCAACTGAACTCTACTGCAGCTGGCCAAAAATTGTGACCTACATTACACTTAAAAGAAAAATGTATTCTGTGCTAATTAGTGACAAGGAGGGAATGGATAAATTGTGAACAGATGGAATTGTTTTAACATGAGAGAAAAGTCATTTGTAGAATTGTAACATGCATGCAACATTGCAATGGGAGGAGATGCTGTCATAATAAAAACTAGCAGCAATCAGAACTGTTATGGGTGATTTCGTTCAAAAAGGGGTTCATTATAAGGAATAATTAAATTTGCGGCATGTCCAAATCACGTTTTGCAATCAGTCATGCTACATAAAGTTAAAATGTTATACATAATCATACAGTACAAGTATACATATGGTCATGCCTGTTGCATTTGTCTCAATTTAGTCCAACATAATCTATGTAATGCAAAACAATTTAAATAGAGCAATCCACAGATAACTACCTGAAAACTACAAAAGAGACATTTAGACAATGATTTCAGCATGTCTACAGGATGTTGTTCACTGACTTTTTAAACGTCTAATTTTTTCCAAGCTGTACTTGTCCTGACATTGGAGCCCATTTCTGTTTGACCTTAATTTCTCAACTGGGCTGCAGTAAAGAGACCTTTACTTTCCATGGAGTCATGGCACGGGTGCAAAGCCTACTCCAGGAAACGAACAGCTACTGGTGTAAACACTGTAGATGAGTCTTAGGAATAGTATACTAATTGAGTAAGTTGTTACAGATCAGTTTTCTTTCCTTCAAATAAGCCCTTTTCCCATGCCCCGGGGCGTGCTTGCCGTGCATATATTCCCGTAAGTTGGAAAGCCAAACTCGGCCAGAAGACAATACCACTAGTATGGCTCTTAAAGGAATATTCCACATTCAAACACAAGTTAAGTTCAAGCAGCTGTAGTGGCATAATTTTGATAACCACAAAAATTAATTTTTACTCGGCCCTCCTCCTTTTTTTTTTTTTTTTTTTACAATTTAGCTTTTATGCATAATGCATTATAAAAGTATTTGTAATTGTAGAGTCTCATGAATAATTGCAACCATTATAATACTTATCTATTCATAGTTACACCTTTAAAAAGTATAATGCATTAAAAAAATGACAAACCACCAATTTCAAATGCAACAAGGATTCTGCAAAATACTATAATGCATTTTAACTTTAGTTAAAATTATTTATGATAAGATATAATGCATTATAACACACATTATGAATACCTTTATAATGCATTATACATAAAGGCTTTAAGTGTTACCAAATCTGGTTTTGAACTCACATTCTCCCTTTAACAGTAAAACTGAACAAATTAAATGTTAACATAAAATATTAAAACACTTACCGCATGTAATCGGATTTTTTTTTTAGCAATTTTCTTTGCAAGTGGAAATAAATAAAAAATTCCTCTATAATAGCAAATTTCTGGCTGCTTTCATGATATGTTGAAATGCACCATATTTTTTATGTTAGAGCGACTGCAGCCTAACTGTAACTTGAATGCGCAAGGCTTCCGGTGTCATCCGCTTCCTGATATTTTAGCTATAGAAAAACAGTCTGTTATACTGCTTGATATTGCAAACTGTTATTTGTTATATTATTTTAATTTATTATCATAATCATAAACACACTGGTTTGTAGCACAAATAGTTTTACCGCTTCCTGCACTAATTCTTCTAGTTATTTACCTATCGAAGCAATATGAATTGGAATTCTTGCACATTCACAGAAAACAGTTCACTTCTGCTATGGAAAATAAGGTGGATAAGATGCCCTGAATGTGTTAGTTGTCATTCTGGGATCCCACATGCACATGAAGAACATGATTAACTGGTGAGAACAACAGAAAACGAACAGTTTATCAGCTGACCCAATGCAGGTCTGACCTCAAACAAGTTCTGGTGTTCGTTACACAGCACATAAACATCTCGGCATATTTTTATAATAGGTTTTATAGAGGACCTCCTTGGAAAAGGCAATTTGACGGACACATGGAACGAGACAAATACTGTGATAAGGTGCTTAAACTCCGCAAGGCAAAAAGCATGCTATCATGTAACATTTTTGTCTTGGCAATGCTGCACATCAGTGGGAATAACCAAACATGAGGTCACTACTTAACAAGAGGGGCCCAGCTGCTAGGTGTAAAGCTAAAGAAATAAAATTTAAATATCATTATTTATAACATGAAGAAAACATGTGTTACATGAGGTTTAACAACAGTTAAAAACAAGCAGAATAAAAAACTGTTCCGATACAGACATTATAAGAGTATGTCACATACTACAGAAACATACGGTGCATGCGTACGTCCCAACGGCTCAGTCTACAGATGACTTCATCTCTGACATGAGCAGGTCAGGTCAAAAGCAGCACGCCCAGCAGATGTGGAGAGAAAAGTGATCTAACTAAACCCCACCGCCAAGCACTACTTTGACCTGCACATGAAGGAGAAAAATTATTTTCAACAACCTTCTTAAATACATTATCATGCAGTCAAACGTTCACATCATCACAAGATACGCTTTTACCATGATCCCGCAACAATATAGTTGGTGATAATATTAAACTAAGAGGTTCAACATTTAGGCTAACTGCAAAAGGTGTTCACAAATGTCTGGACTCATAATACTTAAATTTGCATATTCTACTTCATAAATATGCTATATTCCTGGCCTATTGAACTTGAATTCGACCTGCTTAAAAAGTTCAGTGTCTCTTTTGAGATTGCTAGTTTTTTGTTTCACTCTATTTCTCCGAAACTTCTTTCCTTGATGGGAAAATGTGTCACTGCATGCGCTGTGGAGAGCGTGTGTCATCTGTCAATAATTCAGTTTTAAAACCAGTGAAGTCTTACAGTCATCGAATCATCCAAACTGAAAAATGAAAAATTACTTGCTCACATTAATTCATTCTCAACCTGTGTGTTTATTATGCAATGAAACCATAGCAAAACAGAAAAAGCACAATGTGAAAAAGCACTAGAATCGACGCACAGCACTAGTATCAATAGTCTGATTTATTATCTTTATGAAAAAATGATGTAAACAAGTTTACTGCTTTTTTTCTGAATTTCCTCCTAGGTAGAAATCTTTCTCATGAATAATACAAAATGTTTTTGTTTTTTTTTACCAATTTTTTTTTTTACTAAAAATCATCTTTTATTTTTTAAATAAACAAATATATAATAACATAACTGTGCTCTGCTGATTTCATTCACAAAATATTCTAGCTCGGGCCTGCCCCGATGTCGATGAATGTTTCATTTGGCCCACTTCTTGATGAAGTTGAATAACCCTGCTATATGCTATTGGCACGGCCATGGTTTTCTACGTCTGGTGATCATTTATTTAAATAAAGTTTCAAGAGGAAATGGGTTTGGTATTGCTATTGTGTTTAAACACTTTCTTTAGGAGGATTAAATGACCTTTTCCTTTCCAAATGTCCAAATCCAAACCTTTTGCTTGTGTAACTCAATACAAAATTAATGAATTAACCATTCCAATTTTTTATAGTGGAACATAAGCAGCAACTTATTAAACATTAAGCAATCTATTTGTGTTCTGTGAATCGATTACATTACTCTAACATCCTTTTTTTTGTTGAATGTAATGTCAAACACTGGCTACAGGCAATCCAAAACTACATACACTGCACGAGAAGCACAATTATGCTGAACGGTAATACATTCATTCTATTCTGTCAGAAAAAGAGAAATACAAAGTTTGAGACATTAATTGCAGCCACCACAGTGCAACTTCCTATTACTGTTAGTCATTCTTTTTCCAGTCCTCCTACAAACCCATTTAGGTACTTCTGACATCAAACTACTTCAGTTAAGAAGGTGATTAAACTTCAGACAACACCAGAGACTGCACCTATTTACTAACCATAACAAAATTGAAAGTACTTTCTCTCTCTGGCAAGCTGTAATCTGTTTGGCTGGCTTAACTAATCCCTTATTTTAAATCTTAAATCAATTTGTCTGTAAAACAACGTTTTGTTTACAAGTACTGTATTACATTTTTAAAGACAAATTTAAACTCTGACTCGGTCTGAATTCACTCTGTGTAACTCTACTTGATGTGATGCTTCAGCCCTTTCCTTCCTAATGACTATCCTTGACTGTAAAATAGTTAGGCTACTCAACAGTGAATAATTTTCACACTATTAAAAGGGGTGGCAACCCTGATCTCCTGATTGTTAAAATAATCACTACATAAATAGCAGCCTGTGCTGACTCGCAGGAGGAGGGTCACTGGGCGAGCCAGTCATCTCCTGTGTTCTTCACAACTTTGATAAGGCACACAATGTGCTAACATTTACTGACTCAGAAACAACAGACTCGCATGGAGAAAGCCCCTCAGTAATCCTGAAGGAAAGCCCCCCGGCTGGTGTGTATTTTGTTAATGGGAGTCACAGGATCATTCTGGGGGAGCAGATATAATATCAGCACCTACCATATGCTTCCCCCTCCATTCCAATAGGACCAGGTTGCGGAGTCTCGCCATTCTTTAGGCAGTTGTGGATGTAGGCTGCCTTCCACTTTGCATACTTCCTGTGTTGGACGTTCTGGAAAGTAGTGGAAAAGGGGAGAGTCAATCAGTGAATCATTAAGATAAGAAATGCTCAATTAATGAACTTTCTCTGCAAAACAATAGGCAAAAAGGGAGCAGATCTGATTTGTTAGGATTTTGGCTGGATATGACATGGATATCACTTGACTGATGAATGATTCACTCATGACCATGATTACGGTAAATTCACTCATGAATGTGAGTTTAATTACTGGCATGTTCTGCATTGTTGTCAAATAAAGCAATAAGACATGAGAAGCTGTGCATTAAAAGGGATCTGATGTCAGTTAAGGGCTGCAAAGGTAAAATTCCTTGAATGGCTTACGCAATATGTTAAAAGACACCAATATTTATTACAATCAGCGGTTTTCAAACTTTTTGATGTCAAGTACCCCAAATATAATGACACTCTTGTAAAGTCAAGTCACTTTTATTTATATAGTTCTTTATACAATACAGATTGTTTCAAAGCAACTTTACTGTGATAAGAAAAACAACAGAATCAGTAATGCAAATAGAATTCAATTCTGCTGTAAAGCAGCTCTAAAAAAGACATTAGTGTCATTATTCAGCTGAAGTCAGTTCAGTGTTGATTCAGTTCATTTTACAAAAAAAATAAAATTAAACAAAGTAAAATCAGCAATAAAGCAGTTTTGTTCTCATCCAATAGTGTCAGTGCAGTCAATAATATTACTGAATTATAAGTAAAGGGGCCCCTTTTCTTAGAACAAAGTAAATGTATATCACGTAAAGTACCTGTCAAAAGTTCGGAAACATGTTTTTTGAAAGAAGTCTCCTATGCTCTTTATTTGCTCAAAAATACAGTAGTAAAACCCGTAATACTGCGAAATATTACAATTTAAAATAACTGTTTTCTATTTTAAAGGAACACTCCGACTTTTTGGGACTTTAGCCTATTCACCTTATCCCCCAGAGTTAGATAAGTCCATACATACCTTTTTCATCTCCGTGCGTGCTATAAGTCTGTTTGACGCACCCACCGCTAGCCTAGCTTAGCACAAAGACTGGATGTAAATGGTTGCAGCTAGCATACTAATCCAAATAAGTGACAAAATAACGGAAACATTTTCCTATTTACATGTTGTGATTTGTATAGTCACAGAGTGTACAAAAAACAAAGTCACATGAGACACAGACATATTTTAACCGTATAAATACTGGGAACTATATTCTCTGAAGGCGAAGCACTGCTACTTGGGCGGAGTGATAACCGCAGCACCTGAGACGAGCCGTGGTGAGGAGCAGAGAGCGCGTCTCAGGTGCTGCGGTTATCACTCCGCCCAAGTAGCAGTGCTTCGCCTTCAGAGAATATAGTTCCCAGTATTTATACGGTTAAAATATGTCTGTGTCTCATGTGACTTTGTTTTTTGTACACTCTGTGACTATACAAATCACAACATGTAAATAGGAAAATGTTTGCGTTATTTTGTCACTTATTTGGATTAGTATGCTAGCTGCAACCATTTACATCCAGTCTTTGTGCTAAGCTAGGCTAGCGGTGGGTGCGTCAAACAGACTTATAGCACGCACGGAGATGAAAAAGGTATGTATGGACTTATCTAACTCTGGGGGATAAGGTGAATAGGCTAAAGTCCCAAAAAGTCGGAGTGTTCCTTTAACAAATTTAAAAATGTAATTCATTCCTCTGATGACAAATCAGCATAATTACTCCAGTCTTCACTTCAGTGTCACATGATCTTTCAGAAATCATTCTAATATGCTGATTTGGCGCTCAAAAAACATTTTGGCTTATAATTATCAATAGTAATGTATCTGTCGCATCACATTAAAGAGCGACCAAATGGTATGTATTGTTTGAATTTCATAATAAAATGGACAGAATTTGAAATCTGAGACTTTGTTTCATATCAAAAAAGTAACAAAGCCTATTGTGATTTATTTGATGGGTTGTGCTCTACAACGTTCTGTTCATTCATCAACTGATAACAGCAAGGTTTTGGGATTCTTGGGATTTTGATTAGTCGCTTAAAATCGATAGAAATCTATAATTTTTACCTAGCCTTAATAACAGCTATTTTATTAACTTTACACGAGGGACATTTTTTTGTAATGAGAAAAACTAATGCAATGCATTTAGCATATTATTTATGTAAGAGCTGTAATTATTACATTTGTACAGTAATTATATATATATATATATATATTCATCGCTCTGAAGTGTGCTGAAACCTGTAATTACACCACCAACTCACATCCATTAAAAGGGTTTTGCAGACTCTTGAAGCCCTTTCACATCTCAACTTCTACTTTTACATACATTAGTACTGAGTCCTGTTAAGTCTAGCACTAAAAAGTTCTCTTTCCTCATGTAATTTAATATGGCACAACTCCTTGTGGCATTGTCAGAGAGAAACAGCACAGTAATGGAGGGCGATTCTGAGAGCTCATTGTTGAAACAGTCAGTCCAATGAGCTCTCTACAGTAGGAAAATGTCTGGCCCTTAGGGAGCGAAGAACATTCAATGAAACATTGTCCATCTTCGGACACAGGTCACTTCCCCTCTGTATAAGAGAGACATCTGCGGCCATGGCGACCAGTAGGGATGGTCTAATAGGCACACTGGAAATACACAGATTCAACTGGTGGATTAGCAACACTTTCCGGGCACAAATTTGCCAAGAACTGGCCTCTCAAAACCTCTGTGTACATTGAGACTGGTGAGGCGTTGTCAGTCCTTGGGCTCACTTTTACAGTTTCCCATTAATTTCCACGTTTTCATAGCAGTTTTCAGATTTGAACACGAGAACATGGCTCTAATGACGTATTTGATTCCATTAGACGTTTTCAGGTTCCACTAAATTAGGCGAGCTTGTGTCTGTGCCATCAGAAACAGGGGGACTGTGTCAAGAAACACATCTCAGGCCCATATTTATGTCCCTTCAACACAAAACGTTGTCTTATTAGCCTTGCCGTCAAAATATAGACCTACTCGGTTGACAATGTAGGGGACGAAAAGACTCAGTGACTCACCTCTTCTGATAATTCGCCAAAGACACTCAACACATCAAACAGAAGACTTGAGGTGTAGAAGGACTTGATCATATTCCTGTGACCAAAACAAAAATTAAACTGTTAAACTACACAGCAACGCAGTCATTTAGTTAGTACTTCTTTACACTAAAATTAAGCCTGTCTCATAAAACAGACGTGTGAAACAAAGAACATCTGCTTATAACACAACTATCGTTCAAAAGTTTGTCGTCGGTAAGGTTCTGTAAATTGATCAATTTTTACATTTTAAAATAACGATTTTCTATTTTAATATGTTTTAAAATGCAATTAATTTCTGTGATGGAAAAGCTGAATTTACAGCAAACAATACTCTAGAATTATCAATTGGCCAACAAATAATTTGTTTAAAATTGACTTCTGAGATAAATGTTTAAAAGTTACCAGCTACACAGCAATAATGCATTTAGGTCAATAACAATCTCTATTAATTTGATTAAGATATATTCAGACTTAAGGGATGCATTTAAGCAAAGGGATGCATTTAAAAAACACATTAGTCATATCAAAATATCAATCCAGAACAGTTATTTTTTTGAGAAATCCAGAACCTTTGAACAAAAAAACCCCCCCCTAAAAACTAAAGAGACAGTTAACTACTTGTAATCCTGACACATTCGTTTTTTCTTTCCAAATGTGGATTTATTTGTTCACACATGGTACCAACCATGCATTGACGTCATCAGCATTGCTTTTTGCCACAGACCCCAAAGTAGCTTTCTTGCTCAAATGATAATTATCAAAGACAGGTTTAGTTAGGTGTTTGAACGTGTTTTTCTATTCCAATGCGCTACTTTTCCATTGTTTTTCTATGTAAATGAGCTTGACGGACGTGTATAACCATTGTGCTCGCATCTTGCATCTTTTGCAGCGCCTCGCGCATGACACGTTGTTCTCTCTGAGAAAAACCTCATTCCCTCTTTAGAATAAAACCTTTAGGGTTAGGATTGTACATTCATGTTCAAGAAAACTTAAAGGAACTTGCTGAAAATACCAGCATTGTTTTTCCAGAATGAGGATAAATGTCGTGCACTGCAGTACCTTTTATTAGTAATACCTTAAAGTACACAATGATTCACCTTTTGCACTGTTTGAACAAACCCTGAGTATGTGAATACATCCTGAAGAGTGGCCTCTGGACAGGGAGTGCATGCAGGTCTGACAGCTTCCTATGGTAAGACTGATCTCCACTCTAAACCTCATCAGCAGGAAGAGGGAAAAGAACGTGAGGGCAAATGTGGCACGAAATGCCAAAGTTGATCCATTTCAGAATGTATTTTGAGACCTTAGAGGGAATGTTGCATCAACATAAGACTTTGTTAGCAATCCACATAGAGGTTCTTACGTCCACAACAACATCCTTCCTGAAGTCTACTTCTCTGAGATTTTATTACTTCTAGGAAGTGGTGGACAAAGTACACATCATGTACTTTGAGTAAAAGTACAGATACTCTATTAAAATATTACTCCAGTAAAAGTATTAAGTACTCCTTTTTCAACTTTACTTAAGTAAAAGGACTTGATTTTTAATGTACTTGAGTATTTAAAGTAAAACTTTTTTTTTTGTAATTTTATATACTTTTATATTAATTTTATATTGCATGTTTTATATAATCCTACTGCTATAATCCTACTGCAAGACAGTTTGGAATATTAGTGGATGCAGATACAGATGATCTGCAAGTAAGATAATTAATGTTTTATTTTAAGACCAAAACTTGTCATACACTAACACTATCAAAACATAAATATATTATAATATCAATTTAGGTTACTAATAGGCTACTTCATGTGTGCAAACAAATGGGGGAAAAAACTAAATATATTTAAAAATTATGAAAAACAAAATTCGTTTTAACAGAATTTTTTTTTTAAACAGACGTCACATTGGGATAAATGCATAACATTTTAAGAAGAACGCAATGCAAACATACCGGTACTAGTTTTATATAAGTTTAACTGGTACAGCAGCAGGGAAGACGCATGGACATTAATTTGCATTATGATTCTCATTTACAATAATCAATCCTACAATTCGGCATGAATGAAATGATCTCCCATTCTTGGCTCATTTTGAGTCGGGACTAGTGAATTCAGTGAATTGTTAACTGGAGACTCGCTCAGACCAGATCATTTGAATCAGTGAGTTGTTGACTCAAGAACAGCTCCAATCGGATCATTCCAATTCCCGAATGAATCGTTTGGTGGTGGAAAAGAATCAGCTCGTTCACAAATCAGACACCGCCGTCGCTTCTATACTTTGAAAATAAACTATAAAAATACTTTGTTACTGTCCAGAAGTGAACTCAGGTTTATCTAGCCACAACAAAACTAACAATCACTTAAAATACCTTGGGCAGTGCCAGTCCATATGACCTGAGGCCTGAGTCACTGCCAGGTATTCAGCTCTTGGACCCTTTACCAGCACCGCACTGCCTATGACGTCACTGTCCACAACAGCTTCATTATACTGCTGTGACCTGTAACGCAACACCTGGCTAATCCATGCCGTCTCACTCCCAGGCAACCACCCTGTACAGAGCCAGCTTTGTTGCTAATTTTAGCCTGCTACTCACTCCCTGTATGTGCAATAGTGACAGTGGGATTATTTTGTGTCACGGTTCGGTGAAAGGAAACTGTAATTAAGGTATGTGCATTTAAACAGGGAAAAAATTCTGTCTAAATATTCTGGGGATGTAAAATGCCAACTAATCCAACCTGGACCTTGACTTACTTGTGGAAATGTCCTGATCGATCTTCACTGTCTGCATAGAGGAACATTTTTATAGCGTAATTCTCAACATGGGCATTGCCAACTATTTCCTGCGAGATGGATTCGTTGTCGCTGAGCTCCTTCTTCATCTGAAACAAAAAGAGCCACTCAGAAGTTAGTTTTCCATGTGCAGCACTGATACAACCTAAAGTGCCATGCAAATGTGGTCATATTAGCATGTTTTAGCATGGGCAGTACTGTAAAGAGTGTTTACTGCACCATTTATGGCAGATTCTAGATGATTACTCTCTAAAGCCCTGGTTTCCATAGCATGACTCAATCATTCCTGAGAAGCATCAGCCACTTTGATTCCACTCCAGAAGCCTAGTGTAATTAATATTTTGTTGCAAAAGAGGGTCCCTCTGGAGAGTTGCCCACGCGCAATTAGTGGACTCATTCACCCAGCTATTATTATGATGATCAGCGACAGCAGGCGAATGAGTTTGTAGCCTCATGATTCACAAAAACTGTTAAAATGCAACAGACAATGATGACATTGCATGGACTAATGTAGCCTCATGATTATCCTCACTTCTAATAATACTGCGACAGCACAAAATCCAAAAATATCCATTTGTTTTCCTGGCCTGAGTTTTCAACAAGACTTCATGGGCATCATCCTTCTCTATGTTGGTTCATTGACAATAAATGTGCTGTAGCTTCATTTCAAATAAATTGTACACTATGATTACATAAATAGAATAAATGTTTGAGGTGGTCCTGCATTAAAAATTAAACTTCATTGCAAAATCAAATGGAATTGCTGGTTTCAGCACATTTTCTGCCTTAATCCTGATCTCAGCAAACCATGCAACACAGACGCCTGCGACCCGGTCTTTTACTTAGAGGTTTGGAATGGCCAGCACCCAAACGCCAAAGTTTCAGCCAGTCAGGCTCTGCCTTCCTCTCTGTGATGTTACAGTCTGCTAGAGAGCGTCAGGTTTCCTTGTAAAATCAGTAAAGCAAATACGACTGGTTACATTTCAACAGGTGGAACCTGGGCGCCTGAATGGACTCACTGTTCACATTTTAATGAAATTTTTACCTATTCCGTGAAAAAGCACAGTGAAGGCACAGTACATCACTTGTACTGTATCGTAGAAGAATATAAAAACATAAGTCGGAAGGAAGCGTGCAAAAACAGTACAGAGAGATTGGATGCTTTTCTGCACACTAAATCAAAGCCTTGAAACTAGATCTTGTCTATGCACACCGATTCCATGGGGTTCACTCAAAATCCCCTTGGAAAAAAAGGAACACTGGAGTCATTTTAACAGTTACTAAAAGGAAGCTTGTTCTGTTAAGAAAAACGGAGAAGGTTCTGTGTTTTTTGGCCAAGAGACTTGCTGATATTTAGAACGAGAGCAAAATATAGGTGAAGGGAACCTTATCACACGCATTCTGCTTCTCTGTACAAGTCGCGAAAAGCTATAAATCTATAAAACAAACACATTGGTCAGCACAAATCATGTTTACCTCCGTTACAAATTTACCCATATTTATTGTAGTCTGGGTCATGTTTTCTTTTACCTTTGTTCCCCGCTTTTCAAGGGTGAGGGCATATTACAACCTGTTCATGTTGTCATCTAATTTGTCTAGCAGTAGCTTCTACTAGTTGACAGATGAATTTGACTGGATGTTGCATAAACAAAGATTTCACTTACTTTTTTACCTCTAAGCCTACTCATCTTGCTATCCAACTATGCACAATAATATATTTAGTTAGATTTTATTATATGCATTTAGATTTTTTACCCAGAACAGACCTGTGAACCATTTACTGGGTTGAGAAACCACTGGTAAAAGTTAGGGTCGTAAACCAGTGTAATTTTATAAAAGCACTGCAAAATTATATCTCTACAGACAAAAAGAATGAGGTTGCTTCAGCTCACAACTTATGCATAATCTATAAATAGATAAGAAAAAAGTTCGAAGTTTAATAGATACATACACTAATACTCTTTGTGAAGTACATTTCATACACATAATCCCCTAAATGACAGATAGGTGTTTCCGACCATAATTAAAGAGCAGAGCATCATCTTTTCATTGTATGGTGTAAAAGATGAAGTACACTTCATGCTTCAGACCTTTTGACCGGATGTGCCCACCAGGATCTGGGTCTCCACAGGTTGTTGTTTCCTGTTTCTGTGACATTTAATGAACTGAGGCGATAGTAAAAGCGAGCACTGGAGACTGCAGGGTCTCCGCGCTTGTCTAATTGGTTCCTGAAATGTCTATAACAGTGCCTAGGCATAAAAGAAAATGTTTTTTTTCAACAGCTTCCTGCTCCCCTTTTGAGGAGACCTATAAATTCAGCCTTTTGAACTGATGAGAATATAGTGGCCTTAGTACAAAAGGTCACTAAAAATGTTTTGCTAATGCCACACAAACAAAAGAACTCAAAACCAGTCAAAGTATAAAAATCTTTAGGACTTAACTTACCGTTTCCAACTGATCCATTAGTTTCACAAGAAACTTCCGGCACTCTGGAGTTTTGCTATCTAGTTTCATTCCTGTCTGCATGGCGTAAAGTCGACCTGGAACACATTAAAAACGAGAAGAGCATTTTATTTATTTATTGAATGTTTAACCGCTGAACTGATGTCATGTTAGCATGACATTTAGTATGGAGTACTGGGGTTGTCACAGTACCCAAATTTCAGCAGTTGAATGCATAATATACTCGATACTACCTGTTCTGCAGAAATGCTGGTACCATAAAAAAAAATGTTTTACCGACTGGTATGTCTAGACACACCTTACTGAATATGTGTTTCTCATGACCTTAAAGCTTATGCTATAAATGACTAGAATTTTAGAATTAAATAAAATATTTTTTCGTTGGACCATGACTAAAGTAAAAAATAAAAAACTAAGGCAGCAACATGTGTTCAGTATATCAGAATTCCTTCACCATGGTCCAAGACTGGAAGAGCATTCCAGACTAGCTCATGAAGTTGGTTGAGAGAATGCCAAGAGTGTGCAAAACTGTTATCAATGCAAAGAGGTGCTCTACTAAAAAAAGCTAGACAGTTGTTTACATTAACTTTTTTATTTTCACTCTGATGTAAAATGTGGGGGGAAAAAATGAGTAGAAGTTTTCAAATGTTTGTCTATACTGTAAGGGAAAAAATATATTACTGATGTGTTTTTTCGAAGATGTAAAATAAGTAAAAACAGACACTATAACTAAATAAAAACAAATACATTTTAATGTAAAAGGATGTTGTAACATTT
Organism: Rhinichthys klamathensis goyatoka; assembly: GCF_029890125.1. Lineage (NCBI taxonomy): Eukaryota > Metazoa > Chordata > Actinopteri > Cypriniformes > Leuciscidae > Rhinichthys > Rhinichthys klamathensis. The sequence goes on from NW_026606800.1 coordinate 5,820,442, forward strand.
CTGAATTTTTAAACATTTTATGCTATCAAATTCCCCTTTCTTGCCAGCAAACTGCATCCTTTGCTGTTATGTGTCTTTGGACCACTGGAGTCCAGTTGTCAGTAGTTGTGGTTACAAAACATGGTCAAGCCCACACATCTGGCAAAAGTTTTCAATGTACTGTATTTTACAGGCCATATGTAATGAGTACAATGGAATTTTTACTGGCTCTTGCTCTTTTAGTATAATATACAATAGTGGCACATGGTCCTACTGAGTTAGAAAGGGTGAAAAAGTCCCATGAACCTTTGATGCACACTGTATGTGTCCTTTAGAGGACATATCTTGTAAAAATACTCAGAAATACAACTTTGAGTTTATTTTTCTCATTCAAATGGCTGTGAATCAGTAGCAGACGCTAAAATGCCGGCTAAAATAGACTGGAGTTGTGACGTAGTAACTCCACTGGGCGTCTCCACACGCGACGTCTTGGAGTGAAATAATGATCGGTGATCGGTGATAACTTTGATTAACTTCGGATAATACTAATTAACGTGTATATAATACTGTTGCCCCACCGGTATTGGGGGTGTAAGCTAGCGGGAGAGACAGAGCTCTCAGCAACGGGCAGGGGCAGGGTCGTCTCCGTGCCAACGGCTCCGCCCACAACGCAGAGGCGAATTGCTAATGAGCTACTGCCGCTCTGCTGAAGCGAAGTCCCAGAAAACGGCACAGGTTTTGTGATTTTGGCTAAAAATGGCATAATCATAATTTAAAGACCATTGGGAATGTTTAAAAATAGCTCAAAATATGATCGAAGTGGGACTTTAAATAGAAGAGCTACAACTCCAAAGATGCAGATGTTGCAGCTGTGAGAGCATAAAAGCTACACTTAAATGCAAAGTTAAGTGAATTACCTTCATGTCACACATGAATAAGGAGCATTATCCTGAGGGTCTATTTTAATTAATGAAATTGCAGTTCTTGATCAAGTGTGATCTACAATCTATTCAACAGAGGGGAAGCATGAAACAGAAAGAGCACAGAGTTTGTTCATTAGAATTCATGAAGGATCGCAGGTCTTCAATTATGGAGTGCCTGGAAGAAGACAACAATCAATTGCTATTGCACAAGTTCAAAGTCATTAAGTTAAGAGGGATTGTTAAGAGGGACACTTGGAAAAAAGGCAGTAAGCTCCGAGCGTTAGGGATATGCTCCCCTAATGAAGATAATATCTGGCCCCACCCATACTTTTACCAATTTAAAATCTCACCTAGGTGAACCTATGCTGTCCCAAAGGAAATTAAAAAGATGAGGGCTTACAAAGTATTCCACACCTTGCTATCGCATTTATGTGATGAAGAGGGATGAAACGATCCCCTCGCGGCCAAACATGAGCCAAAATATTCTTGCACTAAATATTAAGATACATCTGTGTGGACCTCTTAATGTAACAAAATTAAATGTCACTAGTCACTACTCATTGAACTGTTTCCACTTTGTTCTGAAAATGGTGTGTGTGTATATATATATATATATATATGGCCAGCAGCCATATCACCCTGTAGCCCAAGACTGGTTGCCCACTGAAGCTAAGCAGGGCTGAGCCTGGTTAGTACCTGGATGGGAGACCTCCTGAGAAAACCAGGTTGCTGCTGGAAGAGGTGTTAGTGAGGGCAGCAGGGGGTGCTCACCCTGTGGTCTGTGTGGGTCCTAACGCCCCAGTGTAGTGACACTGACAGGGACACTATACTGTCAAAAGAGCACCGTCCTTCGGATGAGACGTTAAACCGAGGTCTTGACTGGTCATTAAAAATCCCAGGATGTCCTTCGAAAAAGAGTAGGGGTGTAACCCCGGCATCCTGGCCAAATTTGCCCCTTGGCCTCTGTCCATTATAGCCTCCTAATCATCCCCATATACTGATTGGCTTCATCACTCTGTCTCCTCTCCACCAATAAGCTGGTGTGTGGTGGGCGTTCTGGCGCAATATGGCTGCCGTCGCATCATCCAGGTGGATGCTGCACATTGGTGGTGGTTGAGGAGATATCTTACATTTATATAGCGCCCAGAAAAAGCGCTATATAAATGTAAGAAATTATTATTATTTTTTTATTGAAATAAAGATAAAAGATCAATATAATAATGAGGGGAAAACACGTATACATAAATGTTGTACAAATATAATAATATTTAATTACAGTTTTTCTGAATTGCTAAAACACTAAACCCCATTCACTGAAACAAATTCTCAATAGCCTGAAACAACTTGTCGAATACATCACTCTTTCTATAAAACATTAAACAAGTTCAGGTAGATAAAACGCTGTTTCCAAATCTCATGCACTCTTTTTGCAAAACTCTAAACACATTCTCACTCACTAAAACACATTTCACACTGTGATGCACTTGTGTTTCACAACACTAAACACAGGCAGGCAAAAGTTAAACACAACTGCAACACTCGTCATCGTTTACACACAACGACTCAAAATTGTTCACACTTATTTCTAATGATGTGATCAAACCAACTGTACATAATACAAGTCAGTTCAGAGTCTTGTATCATGTATGAAGAGTGTGTGTAAGAGGAGGTGAACAAGGAGAAAGAGGATGAGGAAGAGCAGGTGTGTATAGTGTTGTCAAGGCTGGATCTGCTTTAGGGTTTTCCCTTCGCCTGCAGAGACGACATTGTCTGAGATGTGGACAAAGTCCTCAAACATGAAGACGTGAAGCTGAAGCAGAACACGTCCAATCTCTCTCACTGACCGTGATTCTGCAGTGCACAACTCTTCTGAGTGACTGTAACATGCTTTTCATTTAGAGTTTTTTACTGTAACATTTTTGGCTTTAGCAGTTGGGTCACTGTATTTTCACAGTATGCAAGAGCTGAATATACAGACATTCAATACAACACAATATTCTTTCAGTACAATACTACACTTGCAGTGCATACAGTATTTATTCACCTTACTACTGTAAGTTGTCATTACTATACTTTTTACGTAATTTCTAAATTTGTTTATTTTGTTACAATATACTTTTTTCCTGTAACTGCATGCTTTGGATTCTGTGTTCTCCATTTTTCTCTGTAGTGTAATGAATGATCTGTAGTGTTTATTGAGTGATGCGTGTATGATCTGAGAGCAGTGTTTGATTTTGAGCAGATAAAATGGTTTTGAGGCAATTGTTTGATTTTATCAGAAGAGTCAGAGGTTCTCTGAATGTGGTTTTGAGAAAGTGAGTGATAATGAGTGATAAAATGTGTTTTAGCAATTCAGAAAAACAGTAAAAAAAAAAAAAACATGTAAAAACCTGGATAATTACATGGAAAGATACACTGTAAAAAATAAATACTGTAAAAACGCTACAGTAAAAACATGTTAATTGCTTAACAGTTACATTACGGTCCTTACCATATATACGGTGAAAAACTGTAAATGATTTAACATCACATTATATGTGATTTTACTATAAAAGACATGGTTTTTGAGAATATAATTAACTGTTTTTTTTATCGTAAATTATATGGTAATTCATAGTTTAAGGACTTCACCAAAAGTCCCTCCGTTACACAGCACATATGCTTAAATTTTTTTAATATAAATAACTTTGATTTAATATGCACATTAATGTGTTTTGTGTTGCATTTTATGTTATTTAGTTAATGTTTATTGCATTATTTTAGTGTCATGTGTGTTACCATGATGGTAATTTGTCTTTGAGTGTATGACCCTGTGCATCGTCTATACAGTATTGACCATGTTTTACAAACAGGCTGCTTACGATTAACTAATTTATCATGTGGCTTTCTAATGTGCCAACTTCTGGTGGTTATCGATACATTTTAAGGTAAACGGGCAGATTTTGGTAGTTAAAATAGGTATATTATTAGACATTATAACTTAAGTAAAATATACATCCTGTAACTGGAAACATTGACAATGTTTTTTACTGTAAATTTCTGGCAACCACAGCTGCCAGTTTTTCCTCCCCTAAATTTTACAGTGTAAAAAGGAATTTTTTAACAGTGTAAGGAAACTATAAAGTGAATCAAATTCAGTGAAATACTTATTTAGACTTCTCGTCTAATGTAAACACTGTGGAAAAGGTTGGAAACATTTTCTCTATATTACTGTGTTTTTAGCAATACAAAAATATCTAAACAAAATAACCAATTCTACATGCTTTGTTTAAGTGACATTTGTCAAGCCGAGACGGGACTTTGAATGACACTTTGTGTGCTAGGCTATCTCATTTTAAACACATTAGCCAGTAAAACACAGTGAACTAACAATTACAACTTCCTGAAGGAAACAAGGAAAAGCAAATATACCTTAAGCTTAGTGCTCAGGCCAGGGCAATGTCAGATAAAGGTGCCTGCATGCTGCTGTTTTTCTTGAGAAACAAAAATACTATACAGAATGCATTGCATTGCATACCCTACCTGAAAAAGAAATAATTTTAAATGGTTTAAAAATGCCAAAAATTTGTTTCAATTCAGCTTCAAACAAGAGGCCTATTAGCATCTAATAAGTTGTGTAGGGTACCTTAAATAAAATAAGCATAGTTAAGTTAGCAAGCATAGTAGGTTTAAATAAGTTTGGTTCAATAAACAGAGAGAAAGATGAAGAGAGAAAGCAACATTTAAGACAAATACAAGAAAAACCAATAGACTTGTGCTGAGCATGGAAAGACCACGGGAGACGCATGAAATACCAGCACAAATCTCTCAATTTATCAGCCATATCACCAAGTACATCCAAATAACCAAGTAAAGTAAAACTATAAAACATTTAGGGTAAGGTCATTGATTTATAAGCTAAGCATCTTGAGATACATAATATTTCACCCTTGTTAGTATCATTAACTAAAAATACCTTAGAGAGCATACATTGTTAGTTTATTTTTGTTACTTTCTCATTATCTCAACTAAATTTCTCATAAGAAACTAACAGCATGTCTCATCAGTGCCATTTCAGCTTGAGTGAGTCTCTGATTTAAGTAAAAGTAAATTTGCTCATTCGTTAATTATGCAGCAGTAAATACCCTTGTGTTTAGGAATGGATTTTGTGGAAAAAACCAACCAAGAGAAAACTATTTTTAAGTTGACAACTTAACTTTTAAGTTACGACCTCTAGAAAGAAAGACAGAAAATACAATGTCTGGTTTCTGTAACCATGACATTTAGAATCAAACTAATTATGCAAGGCTTCTTCATTCCACTTTGTCCTCAAAAATGCCATTTGGGATTGGCATATTTTTGAAGGGGATTTGGGAGAAGACGGGATATTATGAAATTACAATTCAAATGTTATCAGTTAGATAACCCTGAATAAGCAAACTAAACGGGTTTTTAGAAGATCGATGACTGCTTGAAGGAAAGGCTCATACAGTATTTGATTTATTTTTGTCAAGTACTTCCTGTCTTTGTTTCTTTAAGAACAGTAGCCAACATTTCCTCTTCCATGAGGCCCAATTTGCAGAGATCTGATGTCTATCAGAATAGATCATAGCATACAGTCACAAAGTCCTCCTTTGTAACTGTATTACGCCCATACTGCTCAACATCCAATTTTCCTCATCTGAAACAATGCAACACTGAGGCCATTCACATTTGTAAGTCAAGAAAATATATATATATATATATAAACTATCTACTATTTGCATTATTTGTTTCATCTGTTTTAATGAAAGCAAGTGAAATAAAGAGTGTGAATAAATGTAAGAATAGTGTTTTTATTGAAAGTGGTTGCAAAGCATCAAATAACTATGTAAGTCGTTTAGACTTAAAGGGAAAGTTCACCCAAAAATACAAATTATTTTCATTCTCGGAACACAAATGAAGATATTTTATTTAATGAAATCTGAGAGCTTTCTGTCCCGCCATTGACAGTCTATACAACTACCACTTTGACTATTCAAAACGATCAAAGAGATCGTAAAACGAAACCATATGCATCGGCAGTTTAGTCCAAATTTTCTGAAGAGACACGATCGCTTTATATGATAACCAGATTGAATTTAGGCTTTTATTTAAATATAAACATTGATCAGCTAACAGAAGCTCAACCGAACCTGCTTGACACGTGAGAACAAACCTCTTGGGGAAGTTCAAATGTGCTGCATAATAGAGATGTTCCGATACCCTTTTCCCTTCCCGATACCTGGACTCAGGGTATCGGTCGATACAGAGTACTGATCCGATATCTAGGTGTGTATCTATACAGCTGCAATTCATACTAGCCCTGTATGAATTGATAGAATTATTTTATGGTGTGCTTTAGACTTATCCCTTAATAAAACATGAAAAATACATACAGTGAACTAGAGTATTTTTATTATCTGACATACATGTCACACTCACAGCAATATATTATTTATTTTTCTTAAGTGAAAAAGAACTTAAAATGCAGCCACACATCTAACACTTTAAACTGAAAAAGGTATTTTAGATTTACAATATAACTGTACAAAAAAGTGCAACAAATAAATCTAGGAATCTAATAATTTATATATGAATAATATAAGAAAATAACCTCTTTATAGCTTAAAGTCAAGAAACAATTTTGTTAAATACACGGCATTTCAGTTTTGACAGCGGCTGGTCATCCAGCAAAATAAACTCGATAATTTTGTGGGTTATATTTATCGCTCGTTGGCTGTCTTTTGAAAACTTTTCTCTTCATTTGAATGAAGCTTCCAGAGATTGTTGATTCTGGCGCGGCTCATCCTTCTCTGCCCTTGCCATCGTGTGACGCGTCTTCAAATGCTTTATTAAGTGTTGAAGCTGCTAATCTTGTGCCACCCCTCGAAATTGCAGTATGGCATATGAGACATGTCGCCGTTTTACTGGCTGGTTGGTCCAGTCTTAAATACTGCCAAACAGCGGAGATACTGCTAGCGCGCGCTTTCTTCTTCGCTGCTCTAAACAGTGGTTGCTTGTGGCAACAGCACGACTTCCTGTGTTGCCACAACCAACCACTGTTTAGAGCAGCGAAGAATTGATCTCCGATTTGCAGCATTAAAGGGTTGCTTCCTTGTGGGCCTGAGGCGAGAGTTCAAGAGATTTCCAGGATGCATGCGCGAGAACTGACGTTCTTCTTCTACTACTATCTACAGTGCGCGTCTTCCTCTGCTTGTAAGATGCGCGCTGTGTAGTAGAAGAAGATCGTCAGTTCTCGCGCATGCATCCTGGAAATCTCTTGAACTCTCGTCTCAGGCCCACAAGGAAGCAATGGGAATAGTCGAATAAAGTCGTTATTTTTTCGCACAAAAAGTATTCTCGTCGCTTGATAAACTTATAGTGGAGCCACTGTAGGCACATGAAATATTTAAACATGTTCTTTAATGACTTTCTGGGCCGTCAAGTGTCATTCCCTTAGGCAGCCTATGTAGCAGTGATCCACCTCTCAGTTTTATTAAAAAATATCTTCATTTGTGTTCCGAAGATGAACGAAGGTCTTACGGGGTTGGTACAGCATGGGGGTGAGTAATTAATGACTTAATTTTCATTTTTGGCTGAACTAACCCTTTAAGCAAAGCTAGCGTGCATAACTAGTTATTGTTTAAGAAAAGGGTATCGGATCAGTACATGGGTAGAAGTACTCGCCGATACCAGAATTTGTATTGGTATCGGCGGCATTTCCGATACTAGTATCGGAACAATTCTACTGCATAACACGAGAATGAACCTCATTGGATCTCGCATGTCAAGCGAACATGCTTCAGCTTCTGTTTATCACAACTGATGTGTAAGTTGATGAATGTTTATACGCAAATAAAATCCTAAATTCAATCTGTTCATCATATAAAGTGATTGTGTAAAATGTGTAAAAACCGCTCAATTAATATGGATAAGTTCTAACTTTCTGAAGTGTCAGTGTTGAATTTGAAACGACATGAGGGTGAGGGTAATTTATGACAGAATTAAAATTTTTGGGTGAACCATCCCTTTAATTCAGAAGACATTAAGTGGCCTCAATGTAAATTCATATAGAAAGACTCCGTTTTTCTTCTCATATGATTTTTAGAGTACTTGTGCCTGGGCTAAACACCAGATTGCACCCACTAAATGACCACTGCACAGCAAAGCATGAACAATATCTCAGATGCTCATTATGGCAGAGTAAGCATCAACGCAAGCTTGACGTTTGAGAGACGAAAGACAGCGTGACTCTTCAGTTGAGGACATGCCCGAGTATTTCACTGACATCTGCAGTAAGAACGGAATTGTATATTCAGGAATGTCAGCCCGCGCACTCTGCTTTCCCTACTACAAGGATGTTATTATGTAGCTACTGCTCAGTCTGAAGACTGGATAAGGTCCAGCAAGAAGGAAGGAAAACAATGTCAAAGAGGGCCTTTTCCATAGGTTTACAGCATGGTGCCAATCAGAGAACTGGAGCTCTGTCAAAGAGACCGAAGCCAGAGCAGAACCGCATCAGAAGAGCATTCTGCTTAAAAAAAAACACACACAACTGAAGACTGCCACACATTAATCTGGCACCACGTACATGTCTGTTGCACATTATGACGTCTTCATAGAAAACATCAATCCTTATAATCCAGAAAAACCGTAGAAGAAAAGAAATCACTAATTGTGATTCACAAAGCGAGCTTAACTTCCAAGCCAAGAATATTTAAACGTTTAGGATAATGAAGAAAAATAAGATAACCGAGACTGCTAGATCATCATCATATAGATATTAAAGAGACCATGGATCATCTGCAATTTTAAAACTCTGAGTATAAGCAAACAACAGATAAAGTCTCAAGTAAAAGGATACAGTAAGCCAACAACAGAAACAATTCAAGTCCTGATTCGCTCACTTAAATGTCAATGCTGACCTCCAGTGGCACAATGAATTCACCCTCTCTTAAATAAATTCTTATTTAGATTTAATAGGAAAATCTCTATGTATAAGTACAATACAATCAGATTTTTAAACAACTTTCAGAAACCTCACTGAATGTTCCAAAACAATGTGTTAGCCAATCACAAACGGAAACAGCGTATAATATATTTTAAAAATACACTGACAGTGACAGTGTTTTAAAAAACGTACTTAATAGTCAACAGTGTTTTACACTATGAACTGGTAAAAACAACACAATTACACACAAAGTAACTGATCTGTTCAGAATAAATACACAGCCTAAAAAATATGAATTGAAAATATATTCATTGAAATGATGAAAAGGCTCAATCTTCCAAAAGGTGTGTGATTTAAAAAAGAAAATGTGTTGTGAGTGGGTGTTGACATTGCTAAACTGTGCATATAGTCATGTGATGTTTGGCGGGTACTTCATACCCAGAGCAACATGCTACACTAGTTGCTCAAAGTCAAAGCCATAACTTTACATAACATAACAAGTGAGCCTAGTTCACAGATCTGATCGTCCCCATGGATTGTACCTATGAGATTTTTTAAAAGATAGGCTAGATCTGGCACACTTTCCTATAATTTCTCATACACTACCATTCAAAAGTTTAAGTTAAGTTTGTTTTTGAAAAGTCTCTTAAGCCTGGAACACACCAAGCCGACGCCGACGAACTAGCGCCGATGAAAGCCGACTGTGTTGTCGCCTCTCGTCGGGGTAAAAAGCTGCACTTGAACACACCGAGAGAACTACTGCCGACTGTCAGCTAGAATGCGCGTTCTGCGCCTGCGTGTAATGAGACAACTGTCTATTTCTGCAGATATATTCTCTATATTCGTCATTCAAAAAGGGGAAACCGACGCTGCAGATACACATACCGTAAACAAAGCAGTGCGTGCTTACCGTTTTAAATATCAATCCTGCTAAACACTTTCTTTATTCCACTCCGCTCGTGTTAATATTGAAATATTCGCCAAGGAACACCCAGGTAAGATGACGTAACATAAGAACAGCCTTCTATCTGTAGAGTTTTGACTTCTTTGCTTGCTGTGTTTTGCTATTATTCTCGTGCATGACTCTTTCACTAAGCTGAACAGCCAATCAGAGTTCCCTCTTTCACCGACGGCCCGACGCCGATTCAACATGTCGAATCGGCCGAAACAAAGGCGACGAGGACCAATTTCAGCCGACGGCACGGAACCGTGCGTAACACACCGAGGAAACTCAGTCGGCCGACGCACAAAAACTGCCCGACGGTCGACCGTCGGCTTGGTGTGTTCCAGGCTTTATGCTCTGAAGCCTCATCATTTGATCAAAAACACAGTAATATTAATAATATTACAGAAATATTTACAATTTAAAAATAGCTGTATACTAATTCATATTTTAAAATGTAATTTATTCTTGTGATGGTGAAGTTGAATTTTCACCATCATTACTCCAGTCTTCAGTGTCACATGATCCATCAGAAATCAGTCTAATATGCTGATTTGCTGCTCAAGAAAAATTCCTTATTATTATCAATGTTAAAAACAGCTGTTGCTTAATATGTTAATGTAAAATGTGATACATTTCATCAGGATTGTTTGACTAATAGAAAGTTTAAAAGAACAGCATTTATTTGAAATAGAAATCTTCAGCAACATTATTCATGTCTTACTTATGGTAAGACTATAGTTTAGGGTTCAATTCTCCCTATTATTGCTTATTAGCATGCATAGGCCTATTACTAGGATATTGGCTATTTATTAGTACTTATAAAGCACATATTCATTTCTTATTCTGCATGACCACATTCTACATCCCTAACCATACCTAATACTTAGTACAGCCTGTTCTCACGTAAATGCGTCTTTTATAGCACGCATTGTGTATTATCGTGCAATTTATACGTGCATATGATACGCAGTTTTCGCGTGCATTTGATACGCAGTTCATTTGCGTGTAATACACACGCACCCCACACCACTAATTCTACCCAAACGTATAATACACACGCACCCCACACCACTACTAAACCTATCCTAACCAACCCATGCGTATCCTATGCACGTAAAAACTCATTTTCGCGTATAAATTACACGATAAACACACTGCGTGCTATAGAGACGCATTTAGTGTGATCGGGTTGAATAGTAACAACTACCTATTAATAAGCAGTAATTAGAGGAGTTAATCGAGGCAAAATTCATAGTTAATAGTTAATAGTGAGAACTGGACCCTAATCTAAAGTGTGACCAAACTGTTGAACCGTAGTGAACATTCAGAAAAGAATCAGATTCATTTGTCAACAATCACTATTTTCAGTGACATAGAAACTAAAGTCCAAAAATTGTGACAAACCATCTCTACAGCATTCTCTTCAGCTTTTGTGAGAGTTTTGGACTGCCTTTCTCCTTCAGAGTTCAGAAACAGCCCTACAAAAAAAGAGGGATTTACGTCTAACAGTTTCTTTAAGTTGCCCCTTTACCCTCATGGATTGCTCAGGTCATGAAACAAATAACAAGCTTGACATTTAGACTCAGCAAAGAAAGGACATAATATCTCACTACTCAGAAATGGAAAATTGCAGAAGCAGTGGGAGGTCTTCCATTGATGAGGTTAGACTCTAAAAGCGCAGTCTACCTGAAATGGTTGCCATGATGACAATAAAAAAGCAAGACAAAAAAAATCATGATTGTGTTCAATGGGCAAACTGGGATAATGTCAGTAGCCATTTTAAGGTATTTGATAGAAAATGACTGTTCTCATGTGAAAAAAGATGCATTACTATCTGAGTCATTCAAACATTTGGTACCCTTCAGGAGCATCCAGCCAACCTATTAAATGTGCATGAATACTTAACTCTCAGGCTAATTGCCACACAAATAACAATCCTTTCGAGATACTCCTGTGAAAATCAAATAACCCTACTATTCATGAGCAAAGACTTTCCCCGAGTAGGATGCCAATAAAAATAAATGAGGAAGGTTGTTTGTGCCCCAGACATAAAATACTGAAGATGTACAATCTGTCTAACATTAACAAACATTATACAACAAAGTTTAACAGATCATTAGTTAAAATTCAAAAAATGGTTGTCATTAATATTTGATTGATATCATTTAAAGGGGTCATCATGAACTAAGAAATCAAATTTTCCATGTCATCATACTATAAGAATATCCTGTAAGTTTCAGAACTGAAAACTTCCTTGTTGGTCCAAAAACAGCTTTTATTGTGTTACCAAGCCCAGCGAACGACTCGTCCTGCAGGGTATATGCAGGAATCTTGAAGTTAATTTTAATACCTTTTCAAGACTTTTTCAAGACCTTCTCAATATTTTTTAATACCTCACCGCCACTTCAAGCTGTAACCATTTACATCAGTGATACTTTTAACTTAACAGTTTTAGTTCGTGATAAAGACTATAGACCACTCTGATAAAAAAAAAAAAATCAAATAGGCTGGGATAGTAAATCAAAGCAAAGTTTATTAAAAAACAAAACAAAACTTTGCTCCACCCTCAACAACAATCATGCTGACATGTGCCTCAGTTCTTTGTTTAAAAAAAAAAAAAAAAAGACTAAATTCACACACTTTTACGATGTTTTAGGGACTCAAACTGTTGGACAGCTAATTCAGAAAAAATTAGGGATGCACCGAAATGAAAATTCTTGGCCGAAACCGAAAACCGAAAAAGAGGAACCCAAGGCCGAAAAAACGAAAACCGAAACACCGAAAGAAATTATGCCAATTATAAGTACCGTTGCATTTATGGTTATGACTGTGTACAAACTTTACTAAAATTAAGGCATTGCAATTGCATAAATTAACATTTTCAAAGAATAAATCAATTACAAATTATGCAAATATTTATTTAGCACAATGCACTGTATAAAATAAAATTCAAACTAAAATGTTTAACTTGACCCCACTCATGTGTACATTAAATAATAATCTGCTGGCCTGCAGAAAGGTTTTAAAATGAAATGTTCTCTCATAAAAACAAAGCCGAGCACGAACTTCTCATCACACCAGCACCCAGTTTGCACGTCTAAATTAGTTAATTAAATTTAAAAAATGAGCATACACTAGCATAAAAAGCCATTTTAATGAACAAAGGTCCATGTTTAATACAAATGTACACGAAACTTAATGAAATATGTTTAGTGAAATTAGAAAATATTTAAGAGAGCGTTAATTTAGAACATATTCCTATACATATTTTTTTGTAATGTCACAAGTAATAATCTCAGGGTTTACTGGGTTTTACATGATTATTTTTGTATTGGTGGTGGTACTGAAAAATAAACATTGTCACGTGTTTATCTTTCTTCTTCTCACCGATTCCTGATGGTTAGAGGACAGTTACTTTAGTCGTCCCCTGTCGTTTCAAAGAATAGTACAACGGCGAGCGCGTCAGGTATAAACGCCTCGACCGTTTGGAGAGGTGCGCGCGCTGTCTGTGGAGACTCGCGCTGCGGAGCAGTGTTGCCAGATTGGGACGGTGATTTCCAGCCCAAAAGCTCACCAAAACCCGCCCACTACAAGAAAAAACCGCCCAAAATTTTACTGCCAAAATAATGTGATATAATTTCATTACCATGTCATTTAAGGTTGATAAGCACAATTTGTATCTCCTTAAAACAAAATAACGATGATAAAATTAAATAAAAAATAAATAAATTTTCCAGCAAAACAGATCAAAACAGGGCAATAATTAAGGAGAATTAGCCAATATGACTAAAATGTCCAGGTGGACACTGTCAAAACGGCAATCAAGAAATGAACCGATGACTTTAACCCTCGGAAGTACACATTGCAGAACATAACGCAGAATTTAGCAGTCAAAACGGATTCATCGTTGATTCAAACCTTTTTCAGCAGCTGTCAGGGACAAGTAGAGTGCAGTCTGGATGGTGTAAAGTTGCAGATGTTTGGTTAGGCTAGTGTGCACATATGACATGGACAGGAATCGTCCCATATTTGATTTCAATTCAAGTCATTCAACTGTGCTCTCCTCTCAAGAGTTATATTCACCATAGAGTGATCTCCTTCCACGTGTGCGTTTTTTAGAGTTGCTCACTACTGTACACTCTTTTGTATAGTAGGCTATGTCACTTTGCCTTAGCGATCACTTGAATATACAGCTACAACTTCTCGCGCTCAATCGCGTCTGCCTGCGGATCGCTGATTGGCTAAAAGTGCGTGCTCGTCGGTGATGTCAACACTAACGCCAGCTGACCCTGCATGAGCGTGTGTGTACAGTAATGTCATGATGACTGATTTTATGGACTTCATGCACTTTAGTTTCGTTTTTTTAACCAATTAGACTTTAAAATGTAGATGTTTGAAAACCGCCGAAATGATCCCAAACCAGCCCAAATTTTGACCACCCGCCCAAACCCTTTTTTACCCGCGCAATCAAATTCAAAACCGCCCAATTTGGCGGGAACCCGCCCAATCTGGCAACACTGCTGCGGAGGCAGGCGAAAGTATAAACAAGGCTTCCGTCTCCTCGCGGGTTCAGATATACTGAAATACGTCCACACCGCAGACATGTTGCTTCAGACAAGCACGTGCAGGTCGCGCTTTCTGTTTGCGTCATCACAACATTTCGGCGATAAAAGTCTTTTTTGGTGATAAAAGTCTGGTGATATTGTTTCGGTGATAAAAGTCATCCCTAGAAAAAATACTTTCAAAATTTAAGACTTTATAAAGCCGTGATAAGACTTTTTAATACTTTTTAAGGGTCTTAATTTTCCCAAAATTGATTTATCACCTTTTAATACTTTTCAAGACCCCGCGGATACCCTGTCCTGGCATGTGCCTATTTATGACGTAATAGATAGTAGGCTTGCTACGGTAGTCGGTGTTACCGGTGTTACAAGGTGTTCAGTCGCAACACCGGTTTCATCACTTGCCTACCGCGGCACCGCAAGAAAAAAAAAAATGTATTTAACGCAATTATGCAGTATCCGTTTTTTTCTGTTACCCGTTGACTACCGTTGTATGATCACGCTCTTTTTAATGTGAATGCTTTTAAGACTAAAGAGACCACGCTGTAAGTCCTGCCTATTACTAGTCTCGCGTAGCCAGACCTTCAGACTGACGGCTGAAGGTCTGGAATTCATAGCAGCTTTCTTTGGCCAAGGCCCGCCCATAAGGCCGTTTGACCGACATGTCAAACAACCAATTACAGTTCGTTTCGTTCAGCATCACGTTTCGGGGCGTGGAAATCTCCCCACAACAACAGCGTGCAACAAGTCAGTCAGCATAGAAAATCAAAGAAGGAGAAGAAAACTCCAAGAGTCTATGCCGTGAACCTCGCATACTTTTGAGAATCCTACGTTTAACTGATCTTGATAAATGCTCATTGTCACTAATGTAAACACAACAGTTTTTCTTCCGCAATCACACGTCTGCGCTTTGTTTCCCGGCGGACCGAAAATAAACGCGACACTCGCGCCCCCCGGAAATCCGATAAAATTCAACCAATCAGATGACGACTTCGACATTCCTGAAGTGTTTCCAGTTAAGTGTACCATATGCATCAGACGTTTAGCCAACGTTCCGTGGGCGTGACGTCTGAGGCTGAGACTAGCCTATTACACACACACACACAAATAGAAAAGACGCGTCAGTAGTATCGAGTTCTCTTTTGGGCTTGAACAAACCGTAACACACAAATTATGCCAAAATGTCGGATTTGTCGAGTGTCCTCATAAGATCAATCTTAAATGATTTAAATAAAGTCTTAAATGAACGTAGAGATTTGTGAGAAAATGGGACGAGTGTCAGATTGCGTCTCTGTCAGCAGCGGCTGGTCTTGAAGTGTCATTATGTTAATCAAAGAACGATAAGAGAGTAAATGACTCACTCAGACCCGGTGTGGTGCCGAATTCTGACCCCCGCCAAATTAATACCCCCCTAGTATGGTAGGTTTAGGATTAGTTGTGGGCGAGGGGTTAGGATTAGGGGTGGGGTTAGGATTAGGCAATCAGGTACTGATTTCAACGAGGGGGGTAATAATTTGGCAGGGAGCCGAAATTCGGCACAACACCGGCGCCAGGAGGATTATTAAACCGATTATCAATGTATTTTTGTTATTTTCATTTTATCTTTCCTGATAAAGCATTGTTTATGAGCGCTGCGCTGCTTTGTGTACAGCCGTTACTGGGGAAACCACTGTTTCTGACGCGCCTCCATCGCCTCCTGATGGCACCTCTTTGCTCATCATTTTGTGCAAACCTGTGTTAAAGGTGCAGTGTGTGATTTTTAGCGGCATCTAGCGGTTCGGTTGCGAGTTTGCACTAAGGGCTCAGCCCACTGCTCACCCCTCCCTTTCGAAGAAACTACGGTGGCTAAAACGGGACAAACATATCGTCATCTGAGACAGCAGAGAATAGCCAGAGTAAGCCAAGAGTGTGTAACATTGTCACTGTTTCTGTACCACAGTCCATTATAAACCACATCATGGATAAAGTATACAAAGCCATAGTCAGGTGAGGATCAAGGCTCTTAATATATAATATAATAGTAATCAGCTGATTGTCTCACAAACGTAACCAGCACATTTCTCCCCACATAGCAAACCCATAATACAGCGAGGGGGAAGAACCACATGAAACTATGCAAATATATATTTTTTCTAACAGGGTAGTAAAAGTTTGAGCCCAAAGGTGAGCGCGGCAAAAATGACATGATTGTAACAGCGCACGCGCCTCCGCATCCCCATGACACCATTTACTACACACAATAGGCTTTTTTTCTCTGATTTTGAAAACTCTTCGCGATCGACTTAAAATGCTTCCAAGATCGACTTGTCGACCGCGATCGACGGGTTGGTGATTCCTGTAACATTACTGTTTTACGGTCAATGACAAGAGCACTAATCAGCTGTCTCACAATCGTAACCAGCACATTTATCCCCCACATAGCAAAGCCATAACACAGCGAGGGAGAAGAACTAAGTTACATGAAACAATCCAACTACATATTTTACACCACTGACAAGGGAAAACTCACTACTCACGGTGTCTATGGCTTCTAGCTTTCTGCTGCTTCTCTGATGAAACGCGCTCTGTAGCGCTGTTTGTTCGCTGTCGGCTACGGTAGAAACATGACGTCACAATATGCCGACCTTCATAGAAGGCGGTGCCCGTGGCTGTGTAGATATAAATGTCTCACTCGAAGGTAATAAAAACATTACGGTTTATTAAGTAAGTTCTTTATACACCACTGAAAACATAGTTATGGATGTCATATTGCATTTCTGTTAATAGATAATCAAAATTATTACACATTGCACCTTTAATACTAGTGTGGATTTTTTTACAATATTCACTCATGACACTAAAATAGGGCATTCTAAGTCAATCTACTGCAGTATTTCCTCTCTCAATCAGTAGAAAATGTGGTTAACACTCATTCATGAATGAAAAAAATAAAATACCGTAATATACTGTGAAACGGTATAATTTTGAAAAATACCGTGATATGGATTTTTGGTCATACCGCCCAGCACTAGTATGCGGTACATTTCACTGTGGATTCTTTGGTAAATCAGTCGCAATTTTGGCGCAGGCTTTGCAAACAGAAGTTGAAATTAATGTAATGCTAAATCTACCTCACACCACACTCCACAAACCATCAGGCTTCTAAGACATCTGGGTAGGGTTGCACCAGCCGTTCGTAAGTTATTTCTTAAATTGTAACGTAAAGTCCACAGTAGAGGCTTATAACTACTAGCTAGTTTGTAACTAACTCTGTACTTTATTCCGTTGCACCATTTGTTCGTAAGGTAGAACGTAGCTAGTAGGTCGTAAACTCTCCGTAAAGTAATGCGTAGTCGCATAATATGACGTTTAGCCTCGATGAACCAATAGCAGCCTTCAAATACGTGAGCAGAAGTTTGAAATGCCGTGAATTTCAGTTTATCCTTCATTCTAACTTCTTTTGCCTCACGTTACTAACGGTAAAAATAAGTTTCCATTTAATACGATACTTGATCATGAATAATATAAGTGTTTTTATATATAAATAACATTCAGAAACTGTATTTGAAATGAAATTAATAAAGATCAATAAATAAATATTTTTTACGATTCCATTTATTGATTATGACTGATATTTGACATGCACAACATGGACCGATGCACACAGCGGCATTGTTTAGGACGGGTTCGTGTTAAAGAGCCGCTAACAAAGTAATTTTTTCACATAATGTTCTCTCTCTTAAAATGTAAGCATTATCATATATGTCTAAAAAATGTAAGTCTGTCAGGTAAAAGAAGAGCTTATTGATGCAGTTCATCTATCTGATATTTTATTCCAACCGTTACTCCTAAACGGAGGCTGCCATAAATATTTAGTTGGAACGTAGAGTTACGTTTAAACTAAGTTTAATGGTGCAACGTAAAAATATTTAGTAGTGCATAAGTTGTAACTTAGTGCCTATTTACGTCAAAACTTGGCTAAGTTGTAACTTACGCACAGCTGGTGCAACCGGCCCCTGATTCTGTGAGCATGCAGACTAAACGGCTTGAATGATGTTAAGCAGCCATAACAAGCAGGTATTATCAAACCTTCAAAAATGTTACAATGTCCCTTGAGCACTAATTATTTTTAGTTTATTCATTTTTTAGGAAGCATACAAAACATGCACACTAACTAATAGCTGTTCAATTATAAAAGTATTATTGAAGTTCTTCAGTATTCCCCAGAACTTCACATTCTGTTGAAATACAATCTGGTTCCTTTCAACTGCAACGGCAATGTCTTTCAATAATATCAGCTACCATCATATCACAATGATTTGCTAAACATCCAACAGAACTACTTCAGTTCATCTTTCCAATGCACTTTGATTAGTTAATTTCATTGCACAAGCCAAATGAAGAGCTGTCATCAGATGATTGATAATCTCATTTGTGACTTGAATGTATTTTTGTTATTTATTTTTCTGCATTACTTAAAACTTGAGTGTATTTTTGGTGTGGATGATACAGGATTTTCAATTTTCAAAGAGTGTTATATTTCGATTTCAATTTAAAAATGTAACTGGTAGTGTAAAATAGGCACATAATATCTTGACATCGAAGGCACCTAAATCAAATCATAATTGTATCGCGGCATGTTGGGATATCGGCAAATATCGTATCGCTGGCTAAGAGAATTGATGTCAGATTGTATCATGAAGAAACATCCGATTTACACCCCTAGTACACAATAGTTTATTGAACTCATTCTTGGCATTTAAAGATTTTACATTCCATTGCCTTTTTGTTGTACACTTTGTGAAACCACATGAATGATTTTAATTAGTGTTTTGAATAAATATATTCAGGGGTGTTTCCTCAGGGGAGGCAAGGGATGCACTAGCCCCTTTTACACATACAGTCTTTACAGGTAAAAAACAAACAAAAATAATGACTTTATTCAACAATTTGTTCTCTTCTGTGTCAGATATCCTATGCTATTCGCTTAGTAAACAGTACAGCGCTTCCAGGTTCTACCCCAGAATGCTGGCTAATTATTGGCCGACGCGGTTCACGTGAGCACCACGACACATGCGTGCGATACTGATGCAGGAGCTGGCCAATGGTGAGCCGGCATTCTGACGTAGATCCCAGAAGCACTGTACTGCGTTTACTGCGCGAATAGCGTTGTAGGAGATCTGACACAGAAGAGAAGAAATTGTTGAATAAAGTATTTTTTTTTACACTTATTTTGTGTGTATTTGACAGTTTGTGTTTAAGAGCAATAAGCAGCAGCAAACAAATAAATACTAAATTTAGTGCTGAGAGGCGACTTTATGTGCGCGCAGTTTGGGTGTGAGCACAAAATCTGCGCAAATGTTTAAAATTATGCCCAATACATGCAATCCGACGCCGAAATTCTAACTCATATATATATATATATATATATATATATACATATTCATTCATTGACCAAGAAGCGTAATACAGACGGGAAAAGGTGTTTCTAAAAGATTTGAGGGATTTAATAGATAATAATAATAATTTGATATAAAAAAAATATTCAGAAAAAAAAAACAAAAAAAAAAACACTGCAGAGTTTTATGACATCACTAGAAGCATATGGCTACAAAATATGCATGTGTCCTGACTCATGAATCACATGACGTGAGCCCAGACTTACGGGATAATGGGAAAATGGGGACCATCTAGAGCAGGGGTGTCAAACTCAGTTCCTGGAGGGCCACAGCGCTGCAGAGTTTAGCTTCAACTCTAATTAAACACACCTGATCCAGCTAATCAAGCCCTTCAGGCTTATTTAAAAACTACAGGTATGTGTGTTGGAGCTGGTTGGACTAAACTCTGCAGGGCTGTGGCCCTCCAGGAACTGAGTTTGACACCCCTGATCTAGAGGCTCAAGGCCTGCAGATGGTCCCTGGTGGACCCTGATCATCCGGGCTGGTCACCTTCCTGTGACGTAAAAGAGTCATAATTCATCTCAGTCTGTCACACTAAAGTCTGTACAAAACAATTACAGTATTGCTAAAAATAGATGTGCATGCAAAGTCTGACACACCTACACCTAGATGATGATTCATCTCTGCTGTGCCAAAGTCCTTCAAAAGCCCTGGGGAAAATAAGTCTTTATAACACTGATACCCTCCCAACGCAGACTGAAAAGACTGTGTCAAGATAATGACAACATTTATAACTTCTGAGCAAAATACATTCAGAAATATACTGTATACGGGGTTGTGGACATTTTTTCCTAGCCAGATCACATTTCATCCCAACACACCTCAATATGGACGCACAAGGAACTTGTTTTTCCAGCATTGCGTGGCGAGAATGGCAGCAACTGTCAGTATCCCTTACATGATTCAGCACATATCTGACCACTTACTTTGACTTGCCATAAAGAAACAAACTGCTTAATGAATGATTACCTCTCAACTAACGTTACACATCTCAGAACAGCTTTAAATTAAATCTAGAACATGAAAGTCTCTGTGATGTAACTTACTAGCAGCTAGTGATGCAGTGAAGTTTCAGCCAAACCTTTCAAACCTTTCAAAACAAACCAGTTAGCCGATCCTGGCTGCTACCTTTGTAGCTAAACTTGCTGCGTTTGTGGATAACTACAACTATCCAGCTGGGAAACGATCTTTGCATAAACGCAAGACATTTCAAACTTATAAATATTCTACACTAACATATTGGGCAATTTAAAATAAACATCAGCAGATGTTAACTTAGCAAAGAAACTGAAGCTAACTTCCACAACAGACATATTTAAATACATGTCGAACTACTGCATGTAAATATATATATATATATATATATATATATATATATATTTATATTGAGTATATATATACTCAATATATACGAATTTCCTAGGATAATCTGAAAAATGACAAGTTTAATAAACCAATGAGACGGGAGGGAGGGCTAACAAAACAAAGCGATATTTTTACAGGCTTAACGTTACACTTACAGTAGTAAGCGACCACCGGTTCTCTTTTCTCGTGTTCCTGTGCTGTTCTTAAATGGTGCTGGATCGCTTTCAGCTGCGTTGGGAGAGCCATCCTGAAGAGAAGTCGTTGTTACAAACTTCTACAAGAGCCGAAAAATGGCTAAAAACAAAGATGACAAGCGCTCGCGAAGGAGCTGCTTCCGCGTCTTCACGTGAACGCGCAACCACGCCTTTACTGACCTCCATAGGCGAGGAGGAGCAATTGACCGACACGAATCTGCGATTATTTTCATTCGGCATAAAAAAAAAAGAGTAAATACATATTGACTTCTATACAGAGAAATCTGTAAAAGTTTTATTTAGTAATCATATACTATATTTGAAGGTGTCATTTGTAATTTATTTGTCACATTGTATTATTTGTTTTAATTAATTAGGCTATTGCACAAAAGAAAAGTCCAAAATGGTTTGCTTTACTGTTTTTGTTCTTTGTTTTATATTTGGGCTATATATTTACATTAATAACGAGTTATAATAATCAACAGTGTTATTTTGTTCAAATGTTGTATGGTGAACCTATAGGCTAGGTTTACTGCAGAGTTTAATGCTACTGTAAAATAAAATACTTTAAGAGCCCCTCGTAAAGTTTTGGTTCCTGTTATTCAATAGATTCAGCTTTTATTGTATTCCCCTTCTAGTATGTGTAAATATCACCGATATGGTATGGTGTACACAAAAAGAGTGACACAACTATTTTAAACATTTTTACTTGATTGAATATTCACAAACATTACGAAAGCATTGTATCAGAAAGAGTACCTTGGATTCACAAGCAGTTCTGTTTAATCTGACTACGAGTTACTTAACAGTAAATATTTCCCTAGACTGATAATACATTATGGCAGTCATAATATATGCACCAATTATGTTACCTACTGTATATGAAGATTTTCATGCATAATCATATCATAAATCCCATAGACACTGGTAATCAAAAAAAAAAACTGTATGATCAATTCTCTAAACATAATACAAAAGCTATTACTCCAACAACTATGAAGTTGAAACAGTGGGAAGGCAACTGCGAGAATATGTGAAGGCCAAACCTGCGGTAAGATGTTTCTGTAATGAATAAATCATATTCTTATAATAAACTATTACCTGCTGACACAAAATAAGAGTTCACAGTATGCCATGTTGTACCTGAGATGAAACACTTAGCTGAGAATAATAACAAAAAGTTGGATGGATGCCTGATGAAAATGTAGATACCAACACTACAAACACACAAGATAATTCTGAAATGGACTATATGGAAATCAACACCATGATAGGATATATAGGCTATATCAATGATCCTATCACCATATAGATAGGATCATTGATATACTATCCATGTGCATAATCGTGACTAAGTACGCAGTACCACTGACCAATCAATAATGTTTTTCAATATGTATGCTATGTTGCATGTACTTATTCTTCCTTATTCCCTTTTAAGAAGAATGAATCATTGTTGAAATTTAAATCAAAGAATATTTGTCAAAATAGTACTCGCAATAGTAATTCAATATAATGTAGAAATCTAAATAATATTGCAGAGAATTACTAAATACTTGTCTTTAAATACTCGAAATACTTTGGGTTTAGATTAGCTTATATAAGTCAATAATTGAAAAAATATATATATTTAAGTTTCTCCTGCAAGAGAGGTGACTTATTTAGGCTTAAATAAGTTGGCTTTATAACTAAAAATATCAATGAGTCCCTTGTCATTAATTATTAATAAATTGTCTAGTTAAAAAAAACACACATGTCTTTCTGTGTCTACCACCAGAAAGTCTAGAGGTATGTGAGTTTATGTCTTGTTTGTCATTCAGAGACCCATAGAAGACATAAAACTAACACTGTTGAAGCAAACTTTCTAAATTCTCAAGACACTGGCTGGTTTAAAAAGCCAATTCTTCGGAACCGAATCTCAAAAATCTCAGCAATACAGAGGAGTATGGTGATGATTGTAAAGGTGTACATTGCACTGAGGAAGATAGTCTTCTCAAAGTGTTCAGGGACCATACACTTTGAGATGTTAAAGATCTTCGCAAGAGCACTAGCATCACACATATAGATAGGAGCAACCAGGAACCCAAAGAGGTGGCTCTGAAGCCAAAATGCTAACACTTCCAGAATTATTCTCAGCAGGACAGAGATGATGTAGAAGACTGTGGACATCGGTCGCTGAAGGATCTCCTCCTGATCTATATTTTTACAGGCAGCATAAAGATGGAACACAGCTCCAGGTACCAAGACAGAGACTAGCTGCAACGCCCAGAATACCTACAAGATGAAAGAAAAAAACATTTTATGTTACTTTGCTGTCTTTTAGTACAAGTCTTTTCTATTGTGACGTATATCTGAGTGAAGCTGCTTCTCGGACAAGAAAAATGTAGGGGGGGGGGGGGGGGGGGGGGTTCGGGTGAGGGGAAGGGGTCTGGAATTTTTTCCATCAAGAATTGATTGGATTGTTGGATCGTTATGGTTTGCTATTGCTGTGATGTGATGTGAGTGACAGGTTGTCCCGCCCTAACGCCAGTAAACACATCATCAGAGAAGAGAGAAGATGTCGCTGCAAGAGGAGGGGAAGATATTTTGATCAAAGATTACGAGGGCACGTGAATAAAAAAAAAAAAACATTATGTGCACAGAAAAAATCATTTATAATAAATAATGTAATATATTCCATTAACAAATATATTTCATTATGACTTTAAGCTTGTTTTTGTTTTTCAACTTGTCAATTTGCCCTCAAATATGTTTTTTATTCAAGTTTCCACCAAAAAATTCAACGTGATTATAGGCCATAATAATACATCTTCACAATCAGCTTCTCATATTATTCACTGAAATACAGTTTTACATCCAGGTTTTGATTATCTGCTTTTTAAAATCATTTTTAAGATATAGTAGAATAGAGTAGTAAACTTAATTTATTCCATGCAGTGAAAATGTCAGATTAAGGGCCAGTTCACACCAAAAACGATAACTATAAAGATAACTATATTAGCGTCCACACCAGCAGGTGATAACGTTCTGTTTTTTTCAAAGCGCATGCTTGTCTGTCACTTTAAAGGCTCGTTCTTAAAGTGATTCCAACGATATAGTGAAATTTATAGTTATTATAGTTATCGTCCTCGGTGTGAACCGTCCCGGATCCAAATCTTACAGGTACATGGCTTGATTAGCAAAAGTTGTTAGAATTTCTCTTTCTTATTACTTCCATACATCCATGTTCACTTTTGGCTGTCATTTCATGTATTTTAATTAAATTACAATCCCAGATTATTAAATTCATATACTTTCATGCACTTTTACCTGTGGTGTTATAGGCCTGAACTGGTTGTAACAGTAAAGGTTTAATTCCCTTTTGTCTGGATCACAGCTGAAGTGGAGGGCCTCATTGCCATAGACTGCGAATCCAAGGACTCCAAGGAAGAACGTACGCACTGAGCCGAAAAACAGCGTGTGGAACTGGCCTATCACCGTCGGAGGCCTGAGCTGAAACATGCAATGCAGAGATCTTAACATGCATTCACTAAAACCATTTTCAAACACAAAATATCTCTAATTTTGCATACAAGGTCAAACTTTAGACTGCATACTTACACATCCTTCATAAAAGTTTTTGATGTAGATTAATGACATAATTTGGCTTCACAGCTCTGCATCATTCTATGGTTGCTTGTCACCATCATTGCCAGTCTTCTGGCCTCGGGCAGAGGCAGATAGCAATTCTGAACCTCAAAATGACCTTTCGCTTTAGAAACCTCTTTGTCAATGCAGACTCTTTTATCTGCAATGCCTTCATCAATTTACTCACTCAGTGCAAAAAAAAAAAAAACCCAAAGAAACAAAACAAGGAAAATAACAAAGGCCACAGGACATGTGGTCAGCTCATAGGCTAATCCCTATTCAACCATGTCAGCGGAAAAACAAAAACTCTTGCATCTCACAATAGAGCATAGCAAACATGACAATTGCAACAAAATGCAATTGTATCACTGGGCAAATCACATAATGGAAAACAATGGGAAACAACAATTAACAGGTTAACAAATATGTTCATAATTCCAGAGAAGTATTTAAACAGGCAATTGAATTCAAGCCAACAATGACTGCCATAGAGCCTTTTGTAAAACAATTTGAAAACTGATTATGTAGTGATATCCTGGGATTTTGATATCCTTATAAGGGTTTCCAGACAACTCTAACTTATATTTATGTAAATAGCTGTTTAAATTAGACCTGTTTTCCTTTATAACGTACATCTATACTACATTATCTATCTCTGATAACAGTTAACAGGCCTACTGAAAGTTTCTCTAGAATTTCCAGTAGTGTTTCTTCAATAAAATAGCACGATAAACGTTCACACGGTAAGAAACGTGTTAAATCGTCTATTAAAAGTCCACACACCAACCGTAATCCAGGCGGAGTGTTGTTCATCCCCCTTCTTAATCAGAACCGAGGTCCTGCTCTCATGTCACTGCGTCCCGAGGGAAAAAAGGACCTGCTGGCAAAGCAGCATGTTGGGGGCGCCTTTCTGACGGCAAGCTTTTTCGAGTCATAAACCAAAGAGCAAACAGACAGGCAAGCCAGCAAAGAATAGATCAATAAGGCCACAGAGATGCTAATTACCGAAATAAGAGTGGGGTCTGGTGGTCATACGGTCATTGCGCACGTGGTGCACACGCAAGCAAAGCTGTCAATCAAAGTGATGCTTCATATATGACCGTTTGATTGTTTGTTTGCTCATTTAGCTCAATGGCATGATGGAGGAGGACTCCATTAAATAAGTTTATATTATTGGTATGTTGCTATTTACATCGTTTTATGCATTATATCTGAGAATAAAAAGTCTTTTTTTTTTTTTTTTTTTTTTTTTTTACATATATTATTATTTTCTCTCCACATCAAACCCATTCAATAAATAAATAAATAAAATTTCATTTAAGAAAAACCTTGAATACATATCTAATCTAAAAAGTTTGCAATTTCTGAATTAAGTCATTTTCCATCTCTGAAAAAAAGTCTCATTAAAAGGAATCTTTAATCCTTGAAAAAGTTAGCATAAAGATGTTTTTCATTAAAAATGACAGATATGTTTCAGTGCTGATTTTAGATAATGGTGAAGGAAAGCCGTATAAGGCCACCTGTTAATTTACTGCAGAAAATAGCTCAATACATTCTTCTGTAATTAATTTAGTCTCTATATTACCATTGTTGCATCAAGAGCGTCATTAAAGCCAGCAGATGTCACTAACTCAACATGACATCACCACATGCAACCCAAGTGAGTGGCGAATTATATTAATTTACCCTATTACCAGAGGCCACATTTACATCAGGAAACATCTGTGTTGTGGCAAACACACACACACACACACACACACACACACACACACACACACACACACACACACACACACACACACACACACACACACACACACACACACACACACACACACACACACACACACACACACACACACACACACACACACACACACAAACACACACACAGGTTTTATGGGCACTTTCCATAGACATAATGATTTTTATACTGTTCAAACAGTGTATTCTATCCCCTTACACTAACCGTTCCCCTAAACTACAGAAAACCTTCTGCATTTGTACATTTTCAAAATACATCACTTGATTTATATATGATTTATAAGCTGTTTTCCTCATGGGGACCAAAAATGTCCCGATATTGCCATCTTTGTGGGGACATTTTGTCCCCATGATGTGTGGATTATCAAGCCACACACACACACACACACACACACACACACACACACACATATTTAAAATAACCAACTCATGAGATCAGGCTGAAACAACACACATTTTAGATGTAAGAAATTTTGTTCTCAGGGTGTGAGTCAAGGTGAGAACCAAGTCAAGAAGATGAACTTGAGACAGTGGGGCAGTGACTTGTAATGCTTTTTCATTCATAGTCTGAAACTTATTCAGTTATCCCTTGGCTGATCTTTAAGCAGAGCAGAACCAGTAAGAGTTGTCAAAACACTCCTGTAAAAGCCTTTTACAGTTTTTCTCAGTCGCTGGTACATTTCTCAGATCAAAATTGAAATTTTCAAAACTACCTGTTCAATCTTCACATCATTGTGTCACTTGTGCACATCAAAAAAGCAGTTTCTCATTTCTTTGAACAAGTTGCAAATGCTTTGGTACATCCATGCAAATGATTATGTACAATTCTCTGCTGTTTCACATGATCAATTGCTTATGTCATGTTGATCAAAATGTATTATAATGGGTCTCTGTTGAACAGTCTCACCCCCCACAACTTTTAGGCATTAGTTCAGCATAAGTCTTTGCATGCAAAATGGTTGAACAAGTTGTCATAATCTAGCATATTTCTATACATTTCCATTAGACGTTTTTTCTAAATCTGTCCTGTTCACATTTCTACTTTTGTTTTTTGTCTTTCGTTGTGCTATGCAGTGCTGTCTTTTCCTTTCTGTATCGCAATGACATGGTCTGTCAACAAATAACAGTACAAACAGTAAAAGCATAAATGTGAATCTTGTCCAGTCTTTTGCAATCAAACTCCCACATACACTAAGGTGTAACCTACAATTTACAATAATTGTCATCAAAACTTTAGCCATAGTTTACATCAGAACATCCCTCCGAGGACACTGTTATATTGACAACATGACTAAGCAATTTGACTGTGTTATCCGTACACAATGACACAATGACTTGTCATTCTGATGGCACTGACATGTTCATTTACACAGATATTTACGTTTGAGAGATGAACTAAATATTTTGAGCAAGAGACTGGCTTTTGCAGGAAATCCATGGTGTTTTGCTATAATGCACTTTTAGAAATGTCGAGGATGATTCGAGAAATGTAAGCTGAGACTGAGAAAAACTGTAAAATGAGGCTTCCTCTCTATCCAGCATTACGGCAAAAGAACAGGTTTGCGCAGACCACAACACTCTTAAAAATAAAAAGGTTTTTATTGGCATCAATAGTTCCATGAAGAACCTTTAACATCTATGGAACCTTACATTCTACAAAAGGTTCTTTATATCGGAAAAAGGGTCTTTAGATTATTGAAATGTTCTTCTCGCTAAGAAAAAAATGGTTCTTTTAAGAACTGTTCACTGGAAGGTTCTTTGGGGTTCTTCCATGACTCTAGTGAATACAAGACCATGATAGATTGGTTCTGAGGCCAAGGCCAAATGAAAATCTAATTTCAAGATCTGTCTGGAGTCTGGACAAAGAACCTTTGTCATCAGAACTTAATGCATAAATGTTTGCTGTGCCTGTTTATTTTATCCCTATAAGGATGAGAAAGCAAACCTAACATGAAGGTTAGAA
This sequence comes from Rhinichthys klamathensis goyatoka, assembly GCF_029890125.1. Taxonomy (NCBI): domain Eukaryota; kingdom Metazoa; phylum Chordata; class Actinopteri; order Cypriniformes; family Leuciscidae; genus Rhinichthys; species Rhinichthys klamathensis. The sequence continues at coordinate 5,849,154 of NW_026606800.1, forward strand.
TTAAAAAAAATCTCTTTTAGGCTATGTAATTCTTGGTTTCAATCTCCAGTGACAGGGGACACAAGCAAATAAAGTCTTAGATTTTTGTAAAGGAGTGGAGAACTTTTCCATCTCTGTCTCTCTTTCTCTCTCTCTCTCTCTCTCTCTTTCAAATACCTGTTTTTCTACTCTAGTTGTCCAGACCCAGTTGGTTTTCTTATTACGTATTTATTGCCATTCTTCCCTCGGTAAATCCCCCCTGCGAGTCATAGAAAGAGCATGAAAGAGCTCCAGTCTAACTCCGATAAGGGGGCGCGCGGACAAAAGCTACACCTGACGAGTCCAGAAAGCACAATTCCAGTTTGCGCTACTGACGAGCGACTGTCCAACACCGTTCTTTCATATATGGGGATTCGGGGGTTTTAGTTTATTTATTTGGTTTATTTTAGTGTGGAAGATGGGGAATTAACACATTTAGATGGCAGACAGACAGACAGACAGACAGACAGACAGATAGACAGATAGACAGATAGACAGATAGATAGATAGATAGATAGATAGATAGATAGATAGATAGATAGATAGATAGATAGATAGATAGATAGATAGATAGATAGACAGATAGACAGATAGACAAATAGACAGATAGACAGATAGACAGATAGACAGACAGACAGACAGATAGATAGATAGATAGATAGATAGATAGATAGATAGATAGATAGATAGATAGATAGATAGATAGATAGATAGATAGATAGATAGATAGCACAAAACTGTTTGGTGCTGCTCTCTGCAATGCTGTTCTTATGGCAAGCCGATTTAACATGTTTTCCATTAATAGGCTATATTTTCGTTCCAGTAGTTTTCTAATGAATCCAATAATTAATAGTAAAACCGGAATAGTTACCAGAATCAACTCGAATATACACAGGAACTGTATAGTGATGATTAGTGGCAAATAATGAATTAGCTTATAGATTAAGTAGCCTAAATGAGAAATTGAGAACAATACCAGTCACTATTGGATTTATTAGTAGTCTAAAATAGGTATTAATAGCCTCAATACATAATAGTTAGTTTAAAGGATTAAATGTTAAGATGGTTTGCCATAGGCTCCCCCTTTACTTGTCCCTGCCTTTCAAAGAAGCCAGTCAACTTTTAGGGACGTGGCTGAAGACATCGCTCATTTCAGCACTAAGTTTTGCGGACAGCACCTCTCTCTCTCTCTCTCTCTCTCTCTTTTCCAAAACAGGGCAACTTTTTACATCCATTTATTATTTTTAACTCGTTTGCTTTCTAACCACTAAACCGAAATATGGATCACACTTTCTCTGAGGATACCTCAGCCTATGAGAACTTCACAGATGACTGGACATCCGATGGAGGGGAAACGGTGCATTTCATCATTCGCTGCGTTATCCCATCGGTCTATATACTTATCATAACAGTTGGTTTACTGGGCAACATCACTCTTGTGAAAATATTCATCACTACCAGCGCGATGCGAAGTGTACCAAACATTTTCATCTCCAGCTTGGCTGTGGGAGATCTTTTGCTTTTGGTCACTTGTGTACCAGTGGACGCGTTTAGGTATTTCTATGAAGAGTGGATTTTTGGAATTGTGGCTTGTAAGATGATCCCGGTGATCCAGCTCACCTCGGTCGGAGTCTCCGTGTTCACTCTCACGGCACTGAGCGCAGACAGGTAAGGGGGGAAAAAATCATGAATAAACAGCAATCACTGCCACTGTGAAAATGAGGACAATGTCTGAAACAACCACTAAAACAAACAAGAGAAATTAGCAATAAACAACGTGTGTGTGTGTGTTTCGTTGTTTATAGCTCATTCCTCGTGTTTGTAAACAAATGTATATATTGACATGCATTATATAGGCTACTGTGTATATATATATATATATATATACTCTTAGCTTATTAAGTTGTATAGAATTCCTCATTAAGCACCTGTAGCTGAGAGCAAAATGAATACAAATATACATTGATTTACAGAGGAGTTAATCTTGATGCTGTAGATATCATGTCCCATTTGGCAAACTGCCTGAAGGGGTTCTGTATTAAATTTGATTCATGACTCAACAGAGATATATTTCTCAACAACAAAGATGCAGTTCATTTCTCTGACACGTGATGGGGTTAGGTGTGCTCGGAGCACAGATTTGGACAGATAATGAAAGATTGATTAGGCAGTTTGTTTTCATACTTTCTGTACACATAAATATTGTTTTGAAGGCTGGAAGTCATCTGTACAGCCTATAACCCATGACATTATTATTCTGATTTACTCACACCGCAGTGAAGAGACATCATTATAGCCAAAAGAGCAGATTTGGGATAAAGCTTAGAAAAAATGATTGTCCATTCAAGAAAACCTGCATACATTGTGACCAGAATTAACAAATATTCCTTTATAAACTTCAACTGAAAAGAGTATCTTCAGAATTCGATGTTCTCATTAGTAGATTACAAATCCTAAATGATGATTGTCAACATAATATTACTGTTTTATTAATTGACAAGCTCTGGCTGCATTAGAGCATTAGTCTGTGAAAGAGCATTACAAATGTGGACGAGTATCTGTGGTGAAGATGACAAATGTCCGCTCTGTTTCACTCTGCCCATATCCTTCACTTCTGTCTCAGTGCTTGGGGGCCTCAGCTAAAGGTGATGACCTTTCCTAGCCTGATTTGTTGCTCAGTCTGTTTGTTGTTAAGAGCACCTGAAAGTTCATTTGTGCCACAGTGATTATGCCACAACCCTGGGGTCCAAGCAGTGCTCATTTATTGCTATTGATTTGAAGGCTGCATTAAAAGTTCCGTTCCCCAAAATGACAATCGTGATGCAAAATGTAGTCAGTGTACAGTTACTTGGGATAATCAATCTCCAGGCCAAAGGAATCATGTCTAAAATTATATATATGACAAGCTTCTGCCTGAAGCAGAAAAGCAACAGAAAAGAGACTATTTGCATCGTCATACAAAATGATTGTTTTGAAGACTCAATCTGATTAGCACTTAGTCAAGATTCACAGTCATGCGTGAAATGAAATCATTTGTTCAAATAAGTTAATTTGCATGTTATTCGGTTCATATATGCTCAACTCAGACTTGTTTACTCAGGGAGAAACCAAGCTGTGATCGTGGCGCTCCCCAGCTAACCCATGCCTCAGGCAGGGCAGTCTGTGTTCATTGAGAGAGGAAAAAGCATGCCCGTGGCAATAGAACCTGGTGGAGGAGAGAAGTTAGGGGGAGGATGCTGTCATATGAGATTTCCATTTACCTTAGAGATGATGGCAGCAGAATGTCTAAAGGACACTGTCGAATATCAAACCCGACTGGTTTGTCAATAGGAGAAAATTGACAATTTCCTTGGAACAAAAGCAACCAATTTTCCTCCATGAATTTTCTCTATTGTTTTTTGTTTACTTTATTCAGTTCTGTAGGCTTTGCAGCCGGTGCAGAATATCGGAAAGAAGTGCACAGGAAATATCGTATTTCGTATAGGACAGCTTTTCTTTTGGGAGAAAAACCTTAGATGAATCATTTATAAGTTTGATCATGTAGTTTTAGACTTAGTATTGCCAAATGCCAGTGTAAAGGTTTTTTAGGTTCAAGTAGGGAATAAAATATCTGATATATATACTGTATATATCAGATATTTTCTTCTTATATAACTATCTTTTTATGGCTTGAAAATGATCATTTGTCGCAACCTTTGAAAGTACTGCCATGTTTTAATATTTTGTTATATACATATTATATACAGTATATGTGTGTGTGTGTGTGTGTGTGTGTGTGTGTGTGTGTGTGTGTGTGTGTGTGTGTGTGTGTGTGTGTGTGTGTGTAAATTCAGTGTGTGTAAAGTGTTGATGTCATGAATCAAACTGTCATATAATAAGCTTATCCAATAAGATAAATGTATCTCTGTACTGTACATCAATAATTTCAATAACATGGAACAGTCATGGAATGAAACTGAATAGAAAATTGAGATGTATCAGTTAAATGCCTATTCTCAAAACGTGTTTCAATAATAACAGCAGATCTAGTATAAACAGGCACACATCCTGCAGAGGAATAACCATAAACCTTAGCACAGAATCAAATCTGACTACAGATAAGAACACAGTGTTTTCCCTCAAGCTATGTTAAATTGATGATAAACAAGGCAATTTCTCAATTCAATCAATTCTCAACCTGGATGAAAGTCACAGCAATCTGTGTGCTGACAATTCTTCACATATGTTTCTTTTAGACACAAAGCTATTGTGAATCCCATGGATATCCAGACCTCCAGCGCAGTGTTCTGGACCTGCTTGAAGGCCATCACTATATGGGTTGTCTCAGTGCTGCTGGCTATCCCCGAGGCAGTCTTTTCACAGGTGGTTCACATGCCTGACAAGAACATGACGTTCACCGCTTGTGTGCCGTATCCACTCTCCAACGAGATGCATCCCAAGATTCATTCGATTATGATATTCCTCGTCTACTTCCTCATCCCTCTGAGCATTATCTCTGTTTACTACTACCACATCGCGAAGACACTTGTCAAGAGTGCTCACGATATGCCAGGTGAGATTAGTGAGCACTCCAAAAGACAGGTAAGAGGTTCCAGGGGAAGAGCGTAAAGCTCACATGCATGGTTGAATGCCAGTCTTCTGTGTTTGTCAAAATAAGTTCTTCTTCAGGCATTGCGGATTGTTGCTTCAATCCATCAATCATGTTTTAGATATCACAGTTGAGATAAGAGCACAGATATTTCGGATTTGTCATTGGAAGCACACTGGAAAAAGGTTAACCTAAAATGTGCTTTATGTGCTAATTGGTTGGGCTGTGCAAATGTCAAAATTCAAGAATGAGTGCGAATTTCAAATCAATTCGCCACGCCACAGGAAGTAGTATTCGAATTTTTACTGAACTACAGAAGAAATGTTGCGCACAATGCACAGGTAACAGTCAAGTCAAGTCAAGTCAATTTATTTATAGAGCACAACATAAACACAACATTTGTTGAACCAAAGTGCTTTACAGATGGTCAGATAAGTTATTAGAGACGTATTTTGTGGATAAAGTATTTTGTATGGAGATGGATAATGTATTTTGGATACATAATCCAAAATGATCTATTCTATACCCTTCTGGTTTGCCAAAAGTTAATTTATTAAATATTAAGAAAAATAAATTCAAAATGCCATTCTCTATCCATCCATCCATCCATCCATCCATCCATCCATCCATCCATCCATCCATCCATCTATAAATAATTCCAAAGAAATGACAAGTAACACATTGAATGACAGGTAAAATTTGAAGTAAAATGAAAGTATTCTCTTGTTTTATGTACAACTTAAAAAAAAAATGTTTTTACAGTATACTGTAGTTAAAAATCACAGTTATATGACTTTCAATAGATTTGAACCCTGCATGCTGCCTTAATACAAATTCAATTCAAATTCAGGAATTGAATCGGAATGAATACAACCCTTACTCATTATTTGCAATTAAATGTCGATTTGCAGTAACAAAATGGAATTGGCCGTTTTATGATGATCTAAGAGAATATTTCTTCCCCAAGAGCCAAACCATAAACATTTTAAGAGAACGTATATAAAATGAGCCTCTGCTGAACTGAGGGACACCCTTCACAGAATGCTCCCTTGACAGTTTCTTGAGACAGGGCACTTTATCTTTCGCTGCATGGGCTATGAATCATCAGTTGAGCATTGTTCCAAGGGTCCTTAAGGATGACAGATATTCTCGTTAATATTCTCTTTTAGCAGCTGTTTCAAGGCAGCTAACATTCTTTGCTCCCTCTTGCCCTTGATAGTACAGTGTATCATCCTATGAAGTTTACCGTTGGTTTTATCTCTTTTGGTTATGAGTAATCATGCATTTCATGAGACAAAACACCAGTCTTGTTCATCCATTTATCATTCATTTCTCTGAACGGCATGAATAGCTTATTGGGATATAATCTCTTGTATTGCACTGTATGTACTTCATTGAACCGTGTAAATTATGCATTATCAGTACTGCAGAATCTCAGGAGCCAACCGATAAAAAAAAAAAAAAACATACTTAAAGGGATAGTTCTGACATTATTTACTCACACTCACATTGTTACAAACCTGTATTTACTTTCCGTATTCTGTGGAAAACAAAAGAAGATATATTCTTTTAAATGAATAAGATGAATTTAAAGCAAAAACCAACATACACTACCAGTCAAACCTTTGGAATAATTACGATATATATATATATATATTTTTTTTTTATCGAGAGAGAAGTCTCTATATTTGATTAAAAAAAATACAGTATAACATTAATATTGTAAAAATATTATTACAGTTTAAAATAACTGTTTTCTATTTTAATATATTTAAAAATGTCATTTATTCCTGTGATGGCAAAGCTGAATTTTCAGCATCATTACTTCAGTGTCACATAATCCTTCAGAAATCAGTCTAATATGCTGATTTGCTGCTCAAGAAACATTTGTTATTATTATCAATGTTGAAAACAGTTTTGCTGCTAAAAGGTAGAGTGGGCAATTTTGGAGAGGCAATAGCAAGCTAGCTTTGAAAGCATGAGATCACATCCTCCCTTCAGCGTCTCCAAAGCCACGCCTCCTCCAAAACACATGAACGCACACAGCCAGAGCAGAGTCTTCGTTAAATTACATCATGTCTCAAAGCACATAACATTACAATAATAATGAATGTAAACAAACATACAGTACATGTCTTATTTGTACCACCTGATTGCTGCAGATTCATTTAGCCATTGATAGTGTTGACATAGAACAGCAGTTCAAGGACGTAAACAGCTCCAAGTAGAACATCACGGGTAGTCAACTCTTAATTGCGGAAATTACAACGTGCCGTGAATTCGGATCGAATGCAATGATTTTTTTGTCGTTGTCACGTTTGGCAAACGTTTTTTTTGTTCTGAGATTTTCAAAGAAGGTACCTGTTTTTATATCTAGACCACTTTTATTATTGATTGCAATCAAGATGTGAAGAGAGTATAACAAAAAGTGTTTCTGAAAAACATTGCCAAGATTTTTGCGGAAACACTTACATTCAAAAGTGTGGGAAATAATATTTGTTTTAAGAAAAGAAAACTAATTAATACTTTAACGTAGCAAAAGACACATTAAATTGATCAAAAGTGACAGTAAAAACATTTATAATATTACAAAAGATTTATATTTAAAATAAAATCTTTTGAACTTTCCATTCATCAAAGATATGCATCACAGTTTCCACAGACATATTGCGCAGGACAACTTTTCTCAATATTGGTAATAATAAATGTTTCTTGAGCAGCAAATCAGCTTATTTTAGAATGATTTCTGAAGGATCATGTGACACTGAAGACTGGAGTAATGATGCTGAAAATTCAGCTTTTTAAATTGTAATAATATTTACAATATCACTGTTTTTACTGTTATCAAATAAATGCAGAGCACAAGAGACATCTTTCAAAACCAATAAAAAAATCGTAATTATTCCAACCTTTTGACCGATAGTGTAACTGAAACATAAACACCCGTCTGCAAGAACTAAAACGACAATTACCGGGTTCAGAATCAGGCTAGAGGAAGCAGTACTGAACTTGCATGCATTTTTATTGACCTTATCCTCATCTAAAATGCACCTCATACTTTATTTGAGTGGTCTTATCTGTCAACTTTTCTCCTTCCCTCTTTTGAGACGGAAACAAGGAAGCGTCTAGCCAAGATCGTTCTGGTGTTTGTGGGCCTCTTCGCACTGTGCTGGTTCCCCAACCACGTTCTCTACATGTACCGCTCCTTCAACTATCGGCAGATCGACTCCTCGCTGTCACACCTCATCATCACGCTTGTGGCGCGAGTGTTGAGCTTCTCCAGCTCCTGCATGAACCCATTTGCCCTGTACCTGCTGAGCGAGAGCTTCAGAAGGCATTTCAACAACCAGCTGCTGTGCAGACAGCGCAAATACCAAGAGCGCAACACCAGCTACCTTCAGAGCACTTCTGCTATCCGCATGACCTCCATCAGGAAGAACGCAAGTGCCGTGGCCAACGGGCATGGCCAAAAACCAGGAGTCTGCATTTAGCAGCTGTTCTCTTAAGGCTTGGGGACTCACATATAGGTTCAACTGAAGAGTTTGGTGACCCAGCTGGGTAAATGGGCGTTTGTTGAAGCAGGAAATACAGAAGGATTACTGTTGTAAATATTGCATGTATGTTTTTCCCAAAGGTTGCAACGTCGCTTGAGGCCCAGAATGAAATTTGCTTTATTTTTTGAAACATTATTCTTATTGCAAACAGAAAGGAATGGATATCCCGCTGATAACTGAAGGCTAATTCTATTTCTCCTCAAGCTAAACACAATTTCTGCCTGTATAAAATATCAGCTCTGTACAAAAGATTGGACTAGAATTTCCATTATTGTATAATGCTTTTCAGCTCAATCATTTTTCCTTTTTCATCCAGTCAAATGATGAAAATTCAACTTTCATCGATGGAAAGTGCACTTAATACAGTAAATGAATGTTTGGAAAAGCAGTTTTGATTTCACCAGGCGGAAAAGCGTATTACAGAGATATCACTTAAATCATTTACATTGCCTACGGTCGCATTCTATTTCTCAGTAATTCACAATAACAATAATAATCAACAATATCCACAATATATTCAATTTAGGAGCAATGACATGGCTCTTTCCAGTGAATGTTAATGTCTATGATAGATCAGACAGGTCACACGCTCAAGGGTAAACTGTGGTGATTAGATTAATATATGCATAAACAGATTAGGATTCAACATGAATATAAATTTCTGAGACACGTTCCCTATAGCTTCCGATATATGAGTCAAAGGAAAGGAACGCCAAGATCATCATGGCAGACTAATATGAATAACGCATGCAGTGTATCATTCTTATATTCATCAGCAAATGTTATCCTCTAAATCACTGCATTGCAATATATTATCTTTAAATCATTTTTTTTCTGTTTGGAGTGCTTTGTTTCCACATCTAATGGTGTGGAATAATCATAAAGTTGTGAGGTGGAAATATTACCTATAAACTTTAGCGACTGTCATCGGAAAACTGAACTGAAACAGGCAGTCATGTTTCGAGCCTTTCATGAGGTCCCAAACCTGCAAAAATGAAGCATCAATGTCGTGACATGATTTTGTGCCCTAAACAAAGTTCAATGTGCTTTTTGTGATCTTGTGGTCCTTGAGGCATTATTTTGGAAAATGTGTACTTTACTAAAGTCCTGTTAAAACTGAATACTTGCATTTTTACTCAAAACATAGACACTTACACACACACATTTTACTGCTCACAATTTCATTTAGACCTTTAAATCTATCATAGGTCATCATAATATAAATATATAATAAATAATTGTAATTAATTTTTGTTCAAAACAATGAAATCCATTTTAATGGAAAATGAAATTAGTGACTAATTACAATAATTTGTCCTTGTGAAGAGACCCCTCAACACAGAATCTTTGACCAAAAGCAATGCGTTTTAATATTGCTGAAAATTATCGTGACATTTGAATTTAACATTCAACAATTTCAAGTAATATATCCGGTGTCCTATATCCCTTCAAAGTAAATACATAAAAGAAAGATGAAAAAGTTTGATTTGCTCAGACTGGGCATCAAAGTTACTTTAATGAGAAAATGTTCACTGGCTCCACAGGTCTGTTTCAAAAGTTATTTTTTTCTCTTTTTTTTTTACTTTTACATTTAGGGCCCTATCATAAGGGGCTTTCACACCGGAGGAACCTTTTCATAGTTCCAAAACTATTGGCGGAAGTACCCGGATCTCCGGTTCGCACCGCTGGAACTAGGAACGATTTTAGTTCTATAGGAACTCCATTTGGAGGAACTAATTTAGCTCCTACTTCAGAGTAGGCCTAGGGTTTAAACCAGCACAATACGAACAACCAGTGACATTAATATACACTGATTGGGCGAACGCATGTGAAACACCGGCACCCGCCATTTTTAAAAAAGCTCTGTAAACACCAAGGGGGTAATCCATCAGCCGGCAACCGAAGCTTCCTTGGGGGCCGCCATTGATTAGCAAGCCATCACCTGCTGTTAGCATTCCATTGACTCCCATTCATTTTAGCGTCACTTTGAAAGCGACTAACTTTACATCTGAGGCGTTTAAAGACTCCATTTGTCCATTGTTTATTTATAAAGAAACACGACAATGTATAAAAGGCTCCATTACCTTTGTATCTTACGCTATGGCCCCGTAGAAGCAGTTTTTGTAAAAAATAGGCTAACGATTGCGTCATAACCGCGCCACTCTCTGTCGCACAGTAAAGAAATTACCATATAGACAGGAGGAGAAGCTCGCGGGCAATCGGGGGGACGTGGAGGCATAAAGTCAAGGGAGAAGCCCATAGAGAGTCATAAAGTTGCTCCTGCTGCTAGCTCATGGACAGCTCCTACTCACGCTCTCCATCTCTGCAAGATTCGGAAGGGAATGATTCAGATTCCTCTTGGCACAGCTACTAGAAGACTTACAACTGTCAGACAGGTTGCTCACATCACATCTACGTCGTCAAGCTCAGTTTGAGGCTGCGCAGTACTCTCAGCCATCAGGAAGTGAGTGCTTCTAATTGACTTCACTTTTCTCCGTTGAAGTCTATGGGGTCGCTGTGTCTATGGTAAACAAACAGATTACAGCCAGAGATGGGCACAAATACATCAAAAATTATCAAAAAAATACTTACTCATCAAATGTATTTAAATACAATACAAAATACTGCTGTGAAAAAAGTCTTTAATAAAAAGTAATTACAAGTAATTTGTAATTTGAAAATACAAACAAAATTTACAATAATTTAAAGTGCGAGAGTAACTGTGGAGTTTAATACAAGTAAAGAATGGAACACACCAAGCCGACGCCGATGAACTACCGCTGATGAAAGCCGACTGTGTTGTCGCCTCTCGTCGGGGTAAAAAGCTGCACTTGAACACACCGAGAGAACTACTGCCGACTGTCAGCTAGCATGCGCGTTCTGCGCCTGTGTGTAATGAGACAACTGTCTATTTCTGCAGATATATTCTCTATATTCGTCATTCAAAAAGGGGAAACCGACGCTGCAGATACACATACCGTAAACAAAGCAGTGTGTGCATATCAATCCTGCTAAACACTTTCTTTATTCCACTCCGCTCGACTAAATATTGAAATATTCGCCAAGGAACACTAAGGTAAGATGACGTAACATAAGAACAGCCTTCTATCTGTAGAGTTTTGACTTCCTTGCTCGCTGTTTTGCTATTATTCTCGTTCATTGACTCTTTCACTAAGCTGAACAGCCAATCAGAGTTCCCTCTTTCACCGACGGCCCAACGCCGATTCAACATGTCGAATCGGCCGAAACAAAGCCGACGAGGACCAATTTCAGCCGACGGCACGTAACCGTGCGGAACTTAGTTGGAAACTAAAAAACACAGGAGACTTAGTTGGCCGACGCACAAAAACTGCCCGACGGCCAACCGTCGGCTTGGAGTGTTCCAGGCTTAAGAGTATAGAATATCAGAATATCGTTGTTTAGTGTAGAAGATGCGATTTTAACGTAGGCTATGTTGCCGCATACTGCCATAATAAAAGATAATTTCGCCAGCCACTAGGTTGCGAATTCCGAGAGTCCGAATATCGTACACAGTGGAACGTTTACATTGATTTAAGAAACAACCGACTGTGTTTACTTAAATATTCTCCAAGGTGGGCATTTTGACAATTTTGTTTGTAGGCTATCTGGCAGTTCATCAACCACTCAGATTTCAGCAACACACTCACATTCATATGTAGGCCTACAAGTTGTTTTAATTTTACCATCATTAAAGATTTATATCATCTGCCTGCAACCCACCCGCAATTAATCAGAAAGTTTTTTTTTTTACTTGACCTGCCCCACCCGCCTACAAATTTAACTACGATCAACGCTTCACTAGACAGAGCATGTCACTCTTTAGCTAGCAAGTCAATTTACAAGTTCTAGCTATTTGCATCAATCTTCTTTCCTATAATGACATTCAGTGAACAATATCTGATGGTATATTGTACTAGATATTTTACCTAAAGCAGTTTGACTGAGCACAAAAGCAGCTTCTTTACTTAATTGCGTCTGACCTTGTTCACAATGAGCAAGCCTTTTTCACAGAATAATGACGCGTTTTAACGGTCATCTAATTGGTCGAAAATCAGCATCGTAAATCCTGCAAAGTTTTTTATATACATTTAAAAAAAAAAAAGTAGGCTATGTACATATAACACTATATTTTTATTACAGTATATTAGGCTACAAAAACAGTGAAGTTGACTTCTTTCTCTCTTCTGACTGCTGTTATTAATCTCTCTCTATTTTTTCACTCTTTTTGAAAGTTCTGAAAACACTGTTGTGGCCTTTTTCTTTTGCTATTTGAGCAAATGTAAACACACAAAATATATTTAATATAGTCTCTCATTCACTGCTATAGAAGTTTACCAAACTATTCCTTCCACTTCTGAGAAACCCGGAAATGTGAACAGGGTCAATAAGATGTGTCACTCATGTGATTTTCTTGCATAGCCAAAAACTGTGATAGGCAATTTGGTAGTCCTATTCGTATTTTATATGGATTGAGCCTGGTGATGAAAGTTAATATTATGCTAAATAAAATGATATATTTAAATAAGTAGCCTATAAGTAATTTAAATACAAATTATAGTCCCTCAATTAATTACAAATAATTTTTTATTTATTTTTGTTAAGGAAAATACAAATGACAAAATACTCAAAAGTAATTAAATACGTATTTCAAATACATGTAGTAAAAATACTGCCCATCTCTGATTGCAGCCTATATATTTACCTCACAAACTAACTCTACGAACATGGAAAACAGTGATAGATGGACCTCTTAACCTTTACGCTAAGGAGAAAACCCAACGCAACTTTGAGGGGACCAAGCGAAGCATGATTATGTATTTCTGCTCAGCTAGCAACACTGGACATCAACCACACGGCTGTCTACTTCAATGTATAACAGTTCTATCTAATAACATAAACTACGTAAACGTAAACTAATGAACACAGAGAATGCGAGCACTGTTTGTTTGCTCAGGCTCTGGCTGGCTTTCTCAGAATCGCCGCGCCGTCAAAATAAAAGTCACAACAACACGCGGCTTAAGTCACTTTAGATATCCTACAGTGCAAATGCAACCTAGCCTGGATCCCAGCCGAACTTAGCCCCGCCCACAACATTTGAGGATGGGAAGTTTGGTCTGGACTTGATCCGTTGTGAAGCAAGTAAGTCCAAACCAAAGCTGTTCGGACCAATCAAATTGTCAGGGTGGGCTTTATACGATGATGGACAGATGATCAACAGTAACATAATCATCCACGTCACGTTTACAACAAAGAATGGCTGCCGCTGGAGAATTTAGATGTGTAGATTCAGCCATCGCGTCTGTTATAGAAGATACAGCACATTCATTTTAAAAGAGGAACAGAGAACGGCGATCAAGGCATTTGTCATTTATGTTTTTGCCGTCCTTCCTACGGGATTCGGTCTATCCAATTGAGTGCAGAGGCATTTCTTTCCTGGTTCGGTTGAAACACGCCCCATAATCACAGCCCAATGGAGCAGTATAAGACTCACATTCTGACTAGAATCTGAGTATGACGACGTCAGGCTAAATGCAACCAGGAAAGCGTTCCTAAGGGGACCATTAGTTCTCGGGAAACCACCCTGGTGGCTAAAATTCCTAGAACTAAGTTCATAGAACTACCTGGTGCGAAAGCCCCTTATACACCCGGCGCAATGCAGCTCCAGGCATGACACAAGTGTTTTTTGCTAGTTTCAGCCCGATGCAGTTATCATTTTCACGTACTGCGCCACGTTGTTTAAATAGCAAATGCATTTGCGCCCATTTGTGCTCCCATGGGCGTGCTGGTCTGAAAACGAGGTGTGTTCAGGCTCATTATTGGCGCGTTGCTATTTTGAGGCAACTGAAACCTGGTTTAAAGTCAAAGGCGCAGTATTATTTTTTTTTTTTTAAAGAGCGCATTAGTAATATGAGCTTATAGGCGGGTCCACAACGCACGTACAGTCTGCTTATTACACACACAGGGACGTGCAGCAGCACACAAACATGCCAAATATTAAAATGAAAAGGATTACAATGTAAAAGATTATTATTGTCTACATAAAGATATGGTGGAATCCGGCTTGTCCCGGTAGATGGTCTGCTTGAGCGCTTTAACCTCGCGCACGAGCAGATCCGTTTCCTTTTTGGAAAAAGCGCTCAGTCTTTCCACTTGCAAATTCCGCCATGTAAATAGCGAATCTGCCATGGAGCGAGCGCAACTGGCTTTTAAAGGGAATAGGAGATGAGACTCTGATTGTTTTTTTGCACGTTACGCCCAACACACACCCATTACTCATTAAGAGAATAGGGACAACCCACCATGCGCTGGGCGCGCCGACCATTTTTCCCGTCGTTAAACTAGCAAAAGTGGATTCGGAGAAAACCCAACACAACTTTTAGGGGACCAATCGAAGCATGATTATGTATTTCTGCTCAGTTAGCAACACTGGACATCAACCACACAGCATGCGCTAATAACTTTTCACTCTAAGTGCACTTGTGCCGTGCACTTTAGACCATGCGCTAAGATAGTTAAAATAGGGCCCATAGAGTACAATTAAATGTGGAAAATTTTCACTCAGGCTAGAAACTTTGACTTTTAAGCATCACTGTAAAAATTATTGTTGGTTTAACTTAAAAAAGTAAGTTACCTATTCATTAAAATTAAAAATTTGTTTACAGAAACTCTAAATATTCAACCTGATCTCACGGCAATTCGTACGAATTTTACGAGGTGGCTAATTCGTACGAATTCATATGACCTCACTCGTACAAATTCATAAGATTTTTGCTAATTTGTACATATTTCATGAGTTACCAAATTCGTATGAATTCGTATGAATGACCTACCCCTGACCCCGCCCCTAAACCTACCCATCACAAGACAAATCGTACGAATTCGTACGAGTGAGGTCGTACTAATTCGTAGGAATTAGCCAACTTTTAATCACTCGTACGAATTCGTACGAATTGGTCGTGAGATAGCATTGAAATATTATGCTATCTGAACCACATTAATTATCTAAGTTGATTTGACAAAAGAAAAAAGTTGTGATAGCAAATCATACAAATATTTTTTTTACAGTGTATAAATTAGTGCTGGGCAACGATTAAAAAATTTAATCGCGATTAATCGCATGATTTTCTTGCGATTAATCGCGATTAATCGCATTGTTACGCGTAAAATTGAATAATGAATTCTAAGTTATTGCGCACTTTTGATTTAAATGTACTGCTACAAAAGTGCAATAACATGTGGTTTGCAAAAACTTTAAACAAATAAGGTGCTTTATACCAGCAGTATTCCCTTTACACTGTAGCAATAAAATATTTCTTGTAAATCTCAACTTAAACATTAACGTAATCAAATCAAATATTTAAACAAAGCTATTTGCCACTGCCAGGGCATTACCTTTTATCTAGCTAGTTAAAACGAGTCCAGTTTTCTTTTTTCTTTTTTTTTCTGAACAGGTATCTTGTATCAGGGAGCAGCAGAAACAGTCTATGTAGTCAAAGGGTCATGATCACTACAGATATAAGTCGACCAACGTTACTTCTCTGATAGCAGCTTAGGTTTGGTCATGGCATGCCATGGTTTCCCACGTAAGATTACATTAAACAGAGGTAAAGCCCAATTTATACTTCTGCGTCGAACTCACGCCGTAGCTGTGTAGCGCGCGTACCCTGACGTGCATCTCTCCAAAAATGTAACGTCAATTCTACGCGTACCGCAAGCGCAGTGATTACTAGAACCGCTCCCCGGGTTTCACACTCTCCCTCTGCATGTGTAATTGCGCGTCAACGCGGACAACGACGCAGATATATAAATGAAAACCAACGCGTAGTCTATAGCGTAGAGAGGCTCCGGTGTAGGTCCGACGCAGAAGTATAAATCAGCCTAGAGTGAGGTGAAGTGGTCGAGCACAGGTGCAGCGACAAGCGGTTGCGTTCCTGTGAAACTATTGCGGTCATGCTCGCCTCACGCACGCGCCCGCGCGTTGCCGAAGTTGAATTGTCTAACTTTTTGTACACGACGCGCAGCACAAATCATTGGAAGAGAGACTGATCCTCGGCTCGCTGTTTGTGAGTTTCCAGAATCTAAATAGTTATCAGGACATCAACAGGAGGGAATTCAGAGCATCCCCGCTAAACTAAACGCAGGCCTATCAGGTAAAGTTATGTATAATTTTAATTTAAGTTAAAAAGGCTACAGCTGCGCACAGAAGCCGTTGCCATGGTTACTATCCATAGAGCGCCTGTCATTCACTCGCGGAGCGCTGTCTCCCTTTCTGTTCACCTGAGAGAACCTGCCAAAGCCTCTCCACTGCTTGTTTGGGTGGGTTATTTGCTGGCTGACCAACATCCCACCCCTCCTGTGATCATGGTTTGACTGTAGGCCTATTTGTATTCAGAGCCAGTGAGCAACGGACTTTCAAAATAATAATTAAAAAAAAACTGCGTTAACGCGCGATAAAAAAATTGTCGGCATTAATTAATAAATGCGTTAACGCGATAATAACGCGTTAACTTGCCCAGCACTAGTATAAATATAATAAAACAGCAGCACAAAAAAAACAGTAAATAGCATATTTACAGCATCATGAAGTGGAGTGAAAAGACACGTCAAACTTACCTCCTCAGGAATCGATTGCGACTGTTCCACAGAAGCAGGATCTAAATGTAATACAGAAAGATTGATTAAACAGGCACACTACCCTTTCCCATCTACTTTATTGGGATTTCACTCTGAGAGTAAATTAAACACATAGATTAAATTAAACAGTGCTCTTACATTGGATCAAGAAAAGTTTGACCAAATTGGTTAATTATATCTTTAAGGACACATGTAGAAAACAGTAAAGAATGAGAATAATCCACAAAATCAGTAATTCTATAACACTACTGCGCTACAGTAGTCTGCTACTTACTGTACATTCATTACTTTGCCGTTTTCTGCTTACAGAGATTACCGTAATGTGATTCTTATTAATTTGGAATTCAACATTAAAAAAAGCAATTAGTACGAAACTTATTGACTGTAAACTTATAAACAGTACTATTTGCAGTAATTTATATATGTATCACAGTCATCAACTCAAAACAGGAAACTATTGTAACACTGTCTGTATGAATGACTCAACATGTAGCCACAGGGCCTCCTCTGCTTTTGAATTGAAAAGAGTTTCATGTTATTATATATAGATTAATGCACAGATATGTCTTCTACCAGCCTAGCTGATCTATATAATGCTATTATGACAATTCAGACATACATGTTGACCACAACAAGGTTATGGATTCTTAATCAAGAACTTTTAATTAAAAACATCAATAGCTAAAACTCAACTCAATCAAGCTGGGATTGATCACACCCTTATTGAATTAGCAAGAATGTATATTTACTTCAGTATACTTTAAATTGTTAATTTGATTAAGCAGTTCATTTTTGAATCAAGAGTTTATATTTTAATCAGGGATGTTCATCTCCCGCATATGACAAAATCTCAGTTGTGCTTACAATGTGCATGTTCCATTTCCACATTACAAAATATTCCACAATATTTATTCCGCAATTTTCATCATGGGACCATACTTGAATATGAATGAATTCACGGTTCTATGTGTTGAAATATTACTAGTCAGTTTTAAGTAACTTGAATGCGTTCATTGCAAATATGTATTTTAGTGTTTTCTTGAGATTATTTCAATGTATTTGTGAGATTTTCTTACTGTATTATTTGTGAGAAATAATTGTTCAATAATGTCAGTCATTATGTGTTAAAAATACTGCTAAGTTATTAAAGAATTAAAATTAAACAGATTTTTGGAATTAAGTCTACAAATGTTTTATGAACTCAGAACTGGAAGATGCAAAACAAGTAGGCTAGTATTTATTTATAGGCTCTATTAATTTCCCTAAGTAACTGCAGTGCAAATTCGGTCTATTTTTAAAGACCATAATCTGTTTATTCAGATAAAGTTTACCTTATTATCATCATAACATTGCTGGATGAGTCACAGTGTAAAACATTTGAAAGTCAGATGTCGCCAAAGAATTTTTTTTGACATTTTATCTCTGTCTCCCAGAATGCTAATGCATTTTTATTTATTTGTCACAATACAATGGAAAGAAAATAACTGTCAATAATTATATATTAAATATAAATCAGTAAAAAAAAAAAAAAAAAAAAAAAAAAACATAAAAGGGGATTGGACTGGTGTTGAAAAACCCTCATAATGTCAGGGTTCTGTCACTTCGGTCTAGTCTATTTCTTGGTTTTGTGACAGAGCCCTGACACACCTGTCTTATCTTGTCTGTGCCTTGTTTCATGTGCTTTCGTGTCTTGTGCTGTGTAGCACACAGCTTGTGTTTTACACTAGCTGTGTGCTTTCATGTTGTCATGTTTTGTGTGAACACGTGGCTTATGAGTGTTTTCATTAGCTGCGTGTTCATGTCTCGTTTTGTGTGAGCACATGGCTGGTGATTGGTTTTACTGGCCATGTGCTTGTGTTCAAGTCACGTTTGGTGTGAGCACATGGCTTGTCATGTATGTTTCCTTGTGCCATGTGCTCTCCTGTTGATTGTCTAGCCCCTCCCATCTTGTTACCTGATTATCGATTTGTTTGCCCCACCTGTCCTCCCTCATTACCTGATTGATTCATTTGCCCCACCTGTCCTCCCTCGTTACCTCCTTTGTTTGGTCTCCCTATTTATTCTCCCTGTGTTTGCAGTCCTGTGCTGTTTCGTTGTTGCATGTACCTGGTGTGTTACCCCTTGTTTCAAGTCAGTCAAGTCAAGTCAGTCAAGTCATTTGTTTTCCCCAAGGGGTAGTTTTGTTTGTATTTTTGTTTTGTTATTATCATTAAAGAACCCATTATCTCTGCACCTGAGTCCTCGCTCCTTTCACCTCCACCACACCTGACAGAACGAAACAGCCATCAGAGGACTCAGCAGAGAATGGGCATCTTCTTGTTTCCATCTCCCAGCCCTTGCCCCTCCACTCGTCAGACGATGGAACGCTATGGCAAGCTCTTTTCTCTTCGCCAAGGGGGCTCCACAGTAAAAGAGTTTGCCCACCAGTTCATCATCACTGCGGAGGGGCTCGACCTTAACAACACTGCGCTTAAAGACATTTTTAACAGCAGCCTGAAGGAGCCTGTCAGCGCCTGGGAGATGGAAATGTTGGGGATACTGTCTTTCTGGCAGTTTGTGGGGTTTGTATACAACCGTGGGGAAGATGGTGGTCTTCCGCCTCTTGGCCCACCTCCCATTTACCTCACAAACTGCCAGGTCCCCAGTCCTCCGATGACCCCTTCGGAGAGAGGGAGGAGGAGGAACGGGTCCACCTCTTCTGCCACCTATCCTGAGGCGCCCGTGAATGCTGCATTTCCCCCAGAGGTGGCCGTGAATGCTGCATTTCCCCCAGAGGTGGCCGTGAATGCTGCATTTCCCCCAGAGGTGGCCGTGAATGCTGCATTTCCCCCAGAGGTGGCCGTGAATGCTGCATTTCCCCCAGAGGTGGCCGTGGATGCTGCATTTCCCCCAGAGGTGGCCGTGGATGCTGCATTTCCCCCAGAGGTGGCCGTGAATGCTGCATTTCCCCCAGAGGTGGCCGTGAATGCTGCATTTCCCCCAGAGGTGGCCGTGAATGCTGCATTTCCCCCAGAGGTGGCCGTGAATGCTGCATTTCCCCCAGAGGTGGCCGTGAATGCTGCATTTCCCCCAGAGGTGGCCGTGAATGCTGCATTTCCCCCAGAGGTGGCCGTGAATGCTGCATTTCCCCCAGAGGTGGCCGTGAATGCTGCATTTCCCCCAGAGGTGGCCGTGAATGCTGCATTTCCCCCAGAGATGGCCGTGAATGCTGCATTTCCCCCAGAGGCAGCAATCTCCACACCATTGCCTTGCAGACGTAAGCGGAGGAAGAGAAGGAAGGCTTCCTCTGTCTTAACAAGTCTGGTGCTCCCAGAGCCGTCCACTTTCACTGTCGAGCCCCCAGTGTTGGCCGAAGAGGCTGCAGCGCCCCCAGTGTTGGCCGAAGAGGCTGCATCGCCGCCTCGCTCAAGGAAACAGAGAAGGAAGAAGGCTTCCTGTTTACCACAGGGCCCGGAGGTCGTTCCAAAGCCTGCTGTCAGCCCAGAGGTCGTCCCCATGCGCCTTGCCCTTCCGGCGCCGCCCATGCGCCTTGCCCTTCCGGCGCCGCCCCAGCGCCTTGCCCTTCCGGCGCCGCCCCAGCGCCTTGCCCTTCCGGCGCCGCCCCAGCGCCTTGCCCTTCCGGCGCCGCCCATGCGCCTTGCCCTTCCGGCGCCGCCCCAGCGCCTTGCCCTTCCGGCGCCGCCCCAGCGCCTTGCCCTTCCGGCGCCGCCCCAGCGCCTTGCCCTTCCGGCGCCGCCCATGCGCCTTGCCCTTCCGGCGCCGCGCCTTGCCTTGCCGGCTCCGTCCATGCTGCCAGTCAGGCTGGTTCCGCCCAAGCTCCAGGAGGCTGTCCCAGAGCCCGTTTCTAGCCCGGAGGCCGTCCCAGAGTCACCCAAATGTCTTGTCCTGCCAACCCAGTCTTTGCTGCCTGACCCACCCTGGCCTTCTGCCAAGTATTCAGGTCCACCTTGGCCCTCATTCTGGAGTCCTGAACCGCCGGAGCCTGCCTGGTCCGCCCCCCTGGCACCGCCCTGGCCCTCTGCCAGGACTCCAGACCCGCCGGAGTCCCCCTGGAGCGCCCCTCCGGCAACGCCTTGGCTCTCTGCTGGGACTCCTGATCCGCTGGAGCCTGCCTGGTCTGTCCCGCCATGGCCCTCTGATGGGACTCCTGATCCGCTGGAGCCTGCCTGGTCTGTCCCGCCATGGCCCTCTGCTGGGATTCCTGATCCGCTGGAGCCTGCCTGGTCTGTCCCGCCATGGCCCTCTGCTGGGACTCCTGATCCGCTGGAGCCTGCCTGGTCTGTCCCGCCATGGCCCTCTGCTGGGACTTCAGACCCGCCTGAGCCTCCCTGGCTCAACCCTCCCGTCCCTCCCTGGTCACTTATAGAGACTTCCTGGACTGTCATGCTGGCTCTGTCTTGGCTCCCCTCCCTTCCTCCCCACTTTGTCTCTGTGTTTTGATTTACCCGTCTTGTTGTCTGTTGGTGAGTTGTCATGTTCCTGTCTTTTTTTTTTTTTGGTGTTCCTCCTTAGGGACGCCAGGTGGCGTCCTTTAGAGGAGGGGTAGTGTCAGGGTTCTGTCACTTCGGTCTAGTCTATTTCTTGGTTTTGTGACAGAGCCCTGACACACCTGTCTTATCTTGTCTGTGCCTTGTTTCATGTGCTTTCGTGTCTTGTGCTGTGTAGCACACAGCTTGTGTTTTACACTAGCTGTGTGCTTTCATGTTGTCATGTTTTGTGTGAACACATGGCTGGTGATTGGTTTTACTGGCCATGTGCTTGTGTTCAAGTCACGTTTGGTGTGAGCACATGGCTTGTCATGTATGTTTCCTTGTGCCATGTGCTCTCCTGTTGATTGTCTAGCCCCTCCCATCTTGTTACCTGATTATCGATTTGTTTGCCCCACCTGTCCTCCCTCTTTACCTCCTTTGTTTGGTCTCCCTATTTATTCTCCCTGTGTTTGCAGTCCTGTGCTGTTTCGTTGTTGCATGTACCTGGTGTGTTACCCCTTGTTTCAAGTCAGTCAAGTCATTTGTTTTCCCCTACGGGGTAGTTTTGTTTGTATTTTTGTTTTGTTATTATCATTAAAGAACCCATTATCTCTGCACCTGAGTCCTCGCTCCTTTCACCTCCACCACACCTGACACATAAGGCTGAAAGAAGTGGAGGTTTTCCATAGAATTGTGAATTCGTACAAATTTTACGAGGTGGCTAATTCGTACTAATTCATACGATCTCACTCGTACAAATTCGTACGATTTTTGCTAATTCGTACATATTTTACGAGTTACCAAATTCGTACGAATTACCTACCCCTGACCCCGCCCCTAAACCTACCCATCACGTGGGTTTAGACAAATCGTACTAATTCGTACGAGTGAGGTCGTATGAATTAGTACGAATTAGCCACCTTTTAATAACTCGGTCTTGGTCGTGAGATAGCGTTGGAGAAACTGAGAAAACAAGGTGCTACATTTTAACAGAAATGATCATTAATAACACAAATAAATGATCAGATTAACAGAGTATTGACAAGGATTTTCTGCCACATATTTGTGAGCATACTCCTCATAAAGTACTGTCTGACTGGACTAATATTTTAGGTCTTGCTCATACATAATAGAAAATGTCCTTTATGAAAAAGTAATGAAAGTGTATGAACAGCCTCATTCTATATGTATACAGTTTAAAAACAAGGTTCATCCATGGAAATAAGATCACCTGTTGTGTGTTTTTCACTTCCCAAGATGCTTTTCCTCTTCTTTTTTTGTGAAGGGAGCTTTTTCACAGAGTGTCAGATCAGTCGCTGAGGAGCAGTGAGAAAGGCTTTGTGAGTCTTGGCATTGTGCTAGCAAAAAGCCATGTATTTAAAATGTATGTATTTAGCAAAAAGCACTAATGCACAACAACCCTCAGTGAAAGGCTGAACACCATAGACGGTTAATTACACTTTTCTTTTGAATGTTGCAGAGCCAAATTCCAATTGTCATGCTGGCTTGGTCCTGATTGGAAACAGCATGTAAACTGTTTGCTATTATTCCCTCTATGAACTGAGATTCTAGGAAAAGTCTTCTAGTGAGCCTAAATAAATCCATTTATCGGTGAGTTTAAAAAATGGCTTTAAAGTCGACATGAAATGGAAGTTGTGAGGGTCTTTTCTTCCCTATTGTGGAACATATACGAGTAAAACAGTTTTTTCGAACAAGAAAAAGTGTAGGACGGGACTTTATTTTGTCGGGAATTGATTGGATGGTTGTGGTTTGCCGTTGTAATATTATGTGAGTGACAGGGGAAGTTATTTTGATTAAAGATTATGAGGGCACGTGAGTTTTAAAAATGAATGATGTGCACAGATAAATCATTTATAATATATACTGCAATATTACATAAAAAAATAAGAATTTTGATTTCATAGAGACTTTAGAAAAATAAAAAAGGGACACCCCAAATTCACGTTTTCATCAGTATTGTGATAACTGAAATGGGCGCACATTTAATTATCTAGCAATCATCTGCCATTGTTGATGAATTGTGACCCAAGAGTAACTTTTTCTCTTCTATACCTTTGCATTATCATATACCATTAAATGTCAAAGCCTCAAATGTCACTTTACATCTAGCAATGCGCCTGAATTTCGTCTTTAAAAGTGATTTGAAATATTATCAACTTTTTGCAAAAACGTGTGCAAATTAGCATGTTAAAATATCATTTGGGTATACACCCTCAAGAAAACAACCCTTGTTCAATGTATTTTTGTAACTCCCCCATGTTCTGCTGAACTTTGTCTGTTAATGAATATGGAGGCCGTTCTTCTGCCGTCGTTCTGATAAGGCCAATGCTCAATCAAGGAAAATAATTGGCAGTCAATCCATCATTGTGTGTGATAATTCCATTTGACACTGCCATGTCTTTTGTTTGCACCCATGCTGTTACTTTTCACACATTTATTAGCTCACATCTGAAAAGTGGCCGAATGCTGATGACGCTGATCAGTTTTAGACAGGGCACAAGCCCTGATTAATAGAATGATTTTATTAACCAAGAGCTGGCCTAGAAGATACAGTGGCATCAATTAATCTCATCTTAAAGGAACAGTGCACCCCAAAATGAAAGTTCTCTCTATATTGTGCTTCTTTTGGGGGCATTTAATGGGAATATCATGCATTATTGGATGAGCAATTCCTTTAAAATCTGCAATGCATTCATACATTTTGCCAAAAAAATTATATATTTATCACAAATACATACATATTTGTAAATGACAATAACAACAATACTGAAATAGTCTCCAAAAGAACACACAAACCTTTAAACATAAACTGATTAAACTCTCTTTTATCATAACCTTTCTGTTTAGATCAGGGTTCTTTAACAGGGGGTTCGTGATGGTACTGTTGGGGTCCACCAATTATTTTTTGGAACTCAAAATTATTTTTCTGAAAAGAAAAAAAAGTGTGAAATTAAAAGTGTGATTATTTAAAAAGTTAAATAAATAAAAAAAACGCATTTAGAAATAAAACAAAACCTTAAAGTTAGCTGAAACTTCTGCTAAATGTTTGAAGAGAGAGAAAAAAATATATATATTACTAAAAATTAAACAACACTGTGTACAACTATTATTTTAATGATCAGCATCATAACACACTACATTGAAATATATATCAAGCACATTAATATGGTACTAAACACATAGGCCAGGCTTACTTAAATGGCAAAGCCTTGCCATATGTCACTGAATAATGTACTATCAACCAGGGACGGACTGGGACTAAAAAACGGCCCTGGACTTTGACTACGCCCGGCCCAAAGAAATCGGCGCGCGGAAACTCGACAACAATAACGCCTGCCGCCTGGCATGAGTGTCACATGACTTCAATTGTGGCTCATGATACTACCATCCAAATTATAGCTAACAGCATATTATACAATCTATTCCATGCTGTCTTAAAATGAATTTACTTAATAATCTTAATTAATTTATGCAGTAATTAATCTTAGCTACTGCACAAATAATAATACCACATCTAAATGAAAATAGGCTAGGCCCTACACCATTACAAATGTAACTTCTGTATTAAAAATATTCAAAGTTTGTAAGCATTAACTGTAACGTTACCAACATTTTTAAAAGTAAAAGCACAACATATTTCTTAATATTAGCTACTGCATGTTGCATTTTACAGCTAAAATGTTGAAGTTTAGCTGTTTTAACTACTGTAATCATTAAAAATGTAGCAAGCTGAATATCACTTCCTAACATCATCCCTAGCAAGTAACTTGCAAATTAATTTCTGATTAATTCGGTTCGGGAGTAGTAAAGATAAAAGCCAGCCCGCACTGGTTGGGTCCTTGTATGTGCTTCGTGAGGCACACACACACACTAGCACACACACGCAAGGTCTCTAGCTCGCTCCCTCTCTCTGCCGTGCGCGCGCTATGCATGCGCGCTCTTGCTCGCTCTAGATTCCGGGAGATTTTAACTAATTTGCGGGCATCAGGGAGCCGCTATTAATATGCGGTAGACTCCCGGAACTTCCGGGAGACTTGGTATGTCTGTGACTGCGTGTGTGGCGGGTGGTGGGCCGGCCCGCCGGCCGTCCTGGAGTACCGGCCGTTCTGTGATTCTCCAGATCACACAGATGGCCAGTCCGCCCCTGCTATCAACCAAGAGGTTGAAGCCCCCTGGTTAAGATCTATCTGTCTGTCCCTTTGTATTAGCACTTACGGGACAAATGTTGCCCTTCAGATTATTTATGGGTAACTAAATTCACCTCCCCTGCAGCACGACTTCATGCTCGCGAAACACATACAGACACATGTGTGCTAACATGCACACAGATAGACAAGCTTTCAGATTCCACATATATATCAATTTTCTCACCTCTGACAGCTCATGAGTGGCCTCGCTCTTTTATTTCAACATGACAGGTTGGTCTTGGTAGGGGATTCGCCAGAAGTCTTCTGTTACTAACAATGCAGTAAAGTGATGACAGTTCAGCAGGACCGTTTTATATATTGCGAGAGGTGCTAACGAAGTAGAGCTGACAAGTTATGATTATCTTCTTCTCAGCTCTGGTAATAACTTTATCTGAATGGTTATGTGACAATCAGATTAATATAAGCTAATTGAAACATTAACTCAGATGGTGTGTGGATTTTAAACCAGTCTTTCTTAATTCATCAGGACTCATTCAGGCATATTAGAAAATTAGTTCTCAGAATATATTTCTATTCCCTACCAGCAGTGTAAAAATCAAACTCTCATCTCATAGTAAAGATATAATGTTATTAATGACCAGATGCATTACAATAGTGCTTTACTAAAATTAACTAATTAAGGTAGTTTATTTTTGTGTTTACTTTTGCGTTACTTTTTCTCACCTGGGCTTGCTTGCTTTTTTGTTTTTTAATAACAAAAAAAAAGTTATATTTTTGGCCAATGTAAAGGCCCTTTCACACCAAAAGTGAAATGAATAAGCAAAGGAATGAAGGAAATGCAGCACAAGAAGCTATTGGACATACTATCACGTCATAAAATAGCTTTTTTAACGTTTGTTCTCTGTCACTTAGTTACACGCATCCTGTCACGTAAACTGACCTGTCAATCATCTTGTCAAAGATAAAATCCTTAATTTAATTTCCAATTGTATCGGAGAGAAATGCAGTAGCATGTTGATCTGCCAGTCACGGGTCTTTCATGCGGAGACTCTCCTCATATTAATGAATAATGATGCATTTAAAAGATAATGGCCAAACGGATCTTTATAAAAGTTCACGTTGTTGTTGCAGATGAAATATAATATGGATAACATTACATAAATATTTTTTTTATCAGCTTAAATGTTGATTATTAGTCACTCAAACCCCTTTATCTTAACCGTCGGTCGCGGACATCTGCCATGTTTTGTAGTTTTCTTAACACTTTTTACCCGTGTTTGAAATTCGGGAACTGGATCCTCCTCAAAAGCGCAATGGGTTGTGGGCAATATTAGCTGTTATAGTGAGCACAGATCCACACTTTGAAAATCCACCAGAAATAGTAGGTCATCCGGGGACTTCTGGCATACTCTTTTCACTATGCTTCGGGACACACTCATTTCAATCTTGCATATTTAGGATGGATACTATGGACATTGAGACGCAGGGTATCACTCTGGCTGCATCCGAAATCACATACTTCCCTAAATAGGTGAAAAACAGTATGTGACAAATAAAGTATGTCCAAATTCAAAGTACTCATAAAAGTGTATATGCAAACAGTACCCAGATAACCTACTACTTCCGGCGGGATTCTGAA
This sequence comes from Rhinichthys klamathensis goyatoka, assembly GCF_029890125.1. Lineage (NCBI taxonomy): Eukaryota > Metazoa > Chordata > Actinopteri > Cypriniformes > Leuciscidae > Rhinichthys > Rhinichthys klamathensis. Next base: position 5,876,246 of record NW_026606800.1, read on the forward strand.
GTGTGCATACGATGGACACTTTACTATTATAAGGCCTGCCCAATCGGTCCAACGACAGTATCCGATAAGCAGGTGAAGGTTACTGCGTGTTACTGTCTTTTCAGCGTGGCAAAGTAATTTAATTTCAATTAAACTTTTATCTGACTCCATTTTATCACGACCTCAAATTTAGGTTAGATTGCCAATTGGTTATTGGTCATTTATATAATATTTTAGTAATACATTTGATTATTCTATTTAACACTTTACTTTATATTTTACCCGTTCAGATTAGGAAACTATGTCGCTTTTATGGAATTATTTTTGTGCCGATAAAAATGAACGTAACTTTTCAAGAAATTAATGAAAATGTAAATTGAAACTGAATAAAATATCTTTGAAACTGAAAAAGAATGAATCGCAGGCAATTTTTTTACTTTGTTTTTAATACACTGCATGTTTTGCTAACTATTCCTCATATTTCTTTTACTGATCTTAACTTACAAATGCACTTCAAGAGTTTTCATTTACACTTCTGAAGTTTTCCTTTGCTTCTGAAGTTTTCATTTACGCTTCTGAAGTTTTCGTTGACGCTCCCTGAGTTTTCGTTCGCTGTTCTGACACAATTCTCTCGTGGGGGCGGGGCTAGTAGCAGTGTGTTCTCATTGGCTACTGAGTTTTTGATTGACAGCTTCTTGACCTGGAAGTGAAGACGTCAGTGTTGCGTTTACTTGTGTGGATGTGAGCGTCTGTAAGCGCAGCTTTCTATTTCATTTAGGTGATATTAAGTTTATATCTGTATTTATTTACTGCTACACTATATTGTTGAGGTGATTTCTTATAGAAGGAATAGTACAGACGAATGATATAATTTGTCATCGTCGATATCAGAATACTGGATAGCCTAACAGTTACTCGTGGTAAGTCCGATTTTTTTTTATTTTTTTTTATGAATTAATACTAAACTAATACTATTTATAATACAGTACTTGCTTTTGGAGAGGCATATTAGAGCTCAGTGAGAGCCCATAACATTATACAGCAGTGTCGTCTTGATTTAATTGGTAAGTTAGCCCAATCATTAAATTACTTGTTTATCTAACGTTACGGTTTCATTACAGTCTTCGATTAGATCATATTTCCCCCCTGCCACCCCAAACAACATTGGGCTAGAGTACTGTACAGTATCTGTACAAGAGCGCTGTCAATCACTGCCCGATTCAACTTTGGCAATGTAAAGCCAATTGCTGATTAATTTGCGATGCAGAGTTTTTAAAAGAGGAGAGACAGGACTTGACCACATTTCACGTCTCTATTCATAATATGTAAACACTCAATTATTTTGAAGTATCACCCTGCGCAATATTTATTCTGCAAAATGCAACAAAATGCTTTTTCTGTGTCCATATTTGAGCAATAATAATGCAACAACAACAAAAAAAAATTCGGAGAAAAATGTTGAATTTTTAATAGTCTTTAATAATTAATATGTGTCCAAATGCAAAACCTAATACATGCAAGTAATAATGACTGAAAACATCCAGCAACTAGGGAATACACAGCCATGGATAAATGTTTATAGGGCTATACAGCCATCTACTGGTTACACGACAGTATTACAGATGATAAATGGTGCATGACTCGGAGGTAAATATTTAGTACTGTAAAATCCCTTAGAACATTTATATAATTTGTTTGAAATAATTATTTTAAGTCTGCAACTTGTTACTGCATGTGGGAGTTCAAAGCAGTTTGTATTGTTAGATCATAATACATTTCCTTTCTCATTTTCCAGGGAGTTGAGCAACTTTTCCATAAACAAAATTCTGATGCTGACATAGAGGATGGAGTGATAATACCAGAGATCAACTGTCTCCATCAGACAATAATGTTACTTTGTTCAGACATATCACCTTTGAATGACTGGGATCCTGATCTTCAGACACCTGATGTATTTTATTTTAATATTATAAAATAGCAAATATTTTAATTTCTTTGGAGCTCTAGATTAAAACAAACACAGTTTACAAGTACACAAGAGGTTGCAGTTTATTCTTATTAGTCTATGCTGATCATGGATTAGCATACCAACAGCATATGAATGGGATAGTTCACCCAAAAATAAAATTCTCACTTATTTTACTCACCCTCATGCTGTCCCAGATGCATTTTACTTTCTTTCTACAGATTAAGATTTTAAGGAAAGTAATCCATCTCTGCGAGTCCTAAAGATGCTTTAAAAACCACACACAGTGACCGTGATGTCCATGCGACCTCAGTGGATGAATCAATGCCTTCTGAAGTGAAACAATAGGATAAGAAAAATACTAATAATGTAAACTGTTTTAACTATTAAAAATCACTTCCGACCAACTGTCATACATGGGTTTCAATCCACTTGTCTTATATGGACTCACAGAGATGGATTATTTCCTTAAAAATCTTTGTAATTATGCATTTTGTATGTATATTATGAGAATACTGTGCATTACATGTATAGTATGCAGTTAATGTTTTGTGGCTTCTGGTCTTTCCTGTCACAACATAATCGCATCCAAGACTTTCACTTTGATACTTGTGTATGCTGTAGTGACAATAAAGAATGTACATTTATTTGATTTTTTATTTAAATTCATTTAACTGATTTTGTAAGTCATAATTGAACCTGTTGATGATTGTTCAAATATATTCACAATTTTAAATGTTAGAAGATAATATTAACTAAATGAAATAAATAAAATTATCAGCATGATTAAAAAAATGGCAACAAAAATATTCTTTGTGTGAAATATGTAATGAAATGCCCTTTGAGGTCTGTATCATCTGACAGCAAGCCACGATTGTAATTTTCATAGTTTAAATTCCTCTTATTTAAGTGATCATACATTTTGATAGTGTAAATGGATATGGTAACAATGAGAAATTTGATGGCCATGGTTGCCAACCTTGATTACCTGGTTGAAGTGAAACTTTCTTGATGGCTGAATATATCACACGTATACTAGTAGGCTATTCTCTATAAATTGTAATAGCACAACCTAATCAGAGCCTAACATGCAAGAGAATCATCAGGAATAAACAAATATTCTCCTAAAACATTGGACACAATATTTTAAGTAGGCATATACAGTAGGCCTACTTTGATGTACAATTACACCTGAATAGACTGAAGAGATCTCTTGCGCTCCTAAAAGTTTCTGTTGACAAAGTAGTAGCAGCAGCAGGTAAATACAGATAAAATTCAAAAACAAACATAACTTAATATCACCTAAATGAAATAGAAAGCTGCGCTTACAGACGCTCACATCCACACAAGTAAACGCAACACTGACGTCTTCACTTCCAGGTCAAGAAGCTGTCAATCAAAAACTCAGTAGCCAATGAGAACACACTGCAAATAGCCCCGCCCCCACGAGAGAATTGTGTCAGAACAGCGAACGAAAACTCAGGGAGGGTAAACGAAAACTTCAGAAGCGTAAATGAAAACTTCAGAAGTGTAAATGAAAACTCTTGAAGCGCATTTGTAAGTTTAGATCAGTAAAAGAAATATGAGGAATAGTTAGCAAAACATGCAGTGTATTAAAAACAAAGTCAAAAAATTGCCTGCGATTCATTCTTTTTCAGTTTCAAACATATTTTATTCAGTTTCAATTTATATTTTCATTGATTTCTTGAAAAGTTACGTTCATTTTTATCGGCACAAAAATAATTCCATACGCTTTGAGGTCCTCACGCCGGCTGTTTATAACGCGGGTCTCACGATCACAAACTCGACAATTTCGAGTCACTAAACAGAGGTAATTGGCTAATACCTTAGGTCGCATTCACGCTTACACAATCAAATATATTTTTGTATGCCCCCTGGGTTCGTATACACTTGAATTAAAGTAATGTTTTCTTCAGACAGAGGTCATGACCACTGCTACCGACCAATACTTATCTGACTGTAGCTTTGGTTTGGTCATGTCATGGTGTCTTACTGGTGTCACACTCGGCATCACATAATTTGAGCTACAAATCGCTCTGAGCCTCTCGTTGCATTTCTTTAAGTACTCAGACCGAGACAGAAACTTCTTTCACATGGGAACATTTGCTATCAATGGGAATTTGCATTCAGAGTTTACACCTTTTGAGAGCAGGATGCCATTAGCCTGGAAGACACACCCTCCTCTGTAAGCAAGTTATCTTTAAACTCTTAAAAACCTTATTACCTTTTGATTTACTTCTGTGGGGATGAGACCTTTGTACCAGTCGCACTGAGACATTTCAAATGATACCAAACATAAGGGGCCCTATCTTGCACTCGGCGCAAATGACTTTGTACACTGACGCATGTATCATTCCTATTTTGCACCCGCGCAAAGCGGACTTTTCCCTCCACAGACGCACGTCGGTTAACTAAGAAATACACTTGCGCTCCCCGGTGCGGTTCAGCGCAAAGAGGAGGCGTGTTCCGGCGCAAACTTTCCCTCATGCTATTTTGCTGTTCTATAAAACAATTGCGCCACTGACCAGAAAAAAACTAGTCTAAAGTCAGTGGCGCGTTGCGCGTTGTTCATTATGCTATTTTAAGGGCGCATGCTTGGCCATAATCAATGTAGCGTGTGCACAACGCGCATACACGTTGATTCTCTCATCTAAGCAGCAGTTTTCATTTTTGCAAATCATACATTATTACGATAGATAGATAGATAGATAGATAGATAGATAGATAGATAGATAGATAGATAGATAGATAGATAGATAGATAGATAGATAGATAGATAGATAGATAGATAGATAGATAGATAGACAATTTATTATAAAAGCATGTAGCTTACATTTACCCAAATTATCATACGCCTGTTTAACAGAAGTTAATTTGGGTGGGTTTCTCCATCCCCAACGTCACTTCTCTGTGTTTTACGGCCCTGACGAAAACGTTGCTCTCCTCGGCTGTGAACCGCTCCTGGCGCGCGCCTGGCAAATCCGCCGTTATAATAGGAATCCGCTTTAGAACAAGCGCGCCTGCTCTTAAAGGGAATGTGAGATGACGCTCTGATTGGTTTATTTCACGTTACGCCCAAACCACACCTATGAATAATGAAGCTACTTCAGACCAACCCCTTTTAGATTTGCGCCAGGCGCAAGAGGCATTTATACCGCCGGGAAAATAGCAACAGCGCCGGGATCCGCCCACAAAGTTACTTGTGCTTTACGCTTTGACACTTGCGTTTCAGATCGTTAAAATAGGGCCCATAGTGTTGTATCATAATTGTTCACTTTAAACCATATAGATTAGTGGGTGAATTTTGGTGACCTCAGCATAAGGGAGAGAAGGAACGGGAGTATGGGCGGTCAAGGGAAAGAGATGTAGATTAGGATGATACTGAGGTGAGACTTGCGTCTCAAATGGTGATGCTAATTTCACAAGAGAGAGTTCAAATGTTAATTTCCTTTGTTTTCTCAGAGAGTTGTCCTCTCTTCCAGTTTTTCCAGTCTTACACTATCCCATGAGGCCACGGAAGAGGATTTGTGAGTGGCAGTGACGCGACGTAACTGACGCTGTAGGTCACATGATAATGACAACATGGCGAATGAAGTACGTCCTGATTACATTCATTCTATACACACTCATACTATATAGAACATACTTTATTATCCTGAAATTACTTATTCAAAATTAGTACCTACTTAAGAGAGTATACGATTTTGGACGCAGCCTGTTACTTTAGCAATAAAAACAAATAAATTAAACAGAAATGTGATGTTAATCTAAAGTTTTGCTTATTATTATGGTTGAATTGGACCATTGAAAGTAAGCAGTAAAGACACTGGTTAAAGCTGCAGTCCGCAGTTTTTCCTCTTTGTCGCCATCTCTGTTTGAAATATGCAATTGCAGTTATTCGCGGAATTATCAACTTTACACGAGTTGTAGTTCGACTCGGCACCGCGCGGATGAACACAATGTTTGAGGAGAGTGTGCAGCTGTCTGTCACCGCGCCGGTGTGGATACTGGCATTCAGAATCACAGATTATTCTTTTTGGAAGTATGACCAACATAAGAATTTTCACCGGAAAATGTCATCTGAACAAGTAAGTAACATCCACTTTTGTTCTGGTTCTGACATTGCAGTAAATTGTGCTGATTAAAGGAGCTGTATGTAAGAAATTTATTTCAATTAATCATAAAATGACCCTGAAATGTCACTAGACATTAAGAAATCATGTACATTTCAAATACTTATATCACTGACAGCAGTAGTCTGGCCAGGATATTGTCATTTAAAAAGTGCAGTTGCAGCCCTCAACTGATGTTGATGTTGCCATGTTGTGTTTTGGTCTGATGCTCCACCCTCCACCTATCTACCAATCACGAAGTCAGTAGTGTTGCGGCATCCAGGTTGCCAGCTCTGCTCTAGTTACCACAGCTGCAGCTCGTCGCGTTCCTGCTGGATCCTATAGCCTATCTGGTAACCTCGAGTCAGGGAGGAGGGGGAGGGGATACACCACTCTACAGTAATTTGACAGTGATTGCAGTACTAGTTTTGGCCACAATCTTACATACAGCTCCTTTAAATCTAAAAATCGCTTATCATAATCACGCGAAACCGTGCAAATTATACTTTGTTCTCAAATTGTTAATGTTAACAACGTCAGCATTGCGTGACTAGATGTAATGCCCTTCCGATATTATCCTTGTTTTCGCATGGGTCCGGTTGCAGTCTCTTTTTTTCTGTGGCGACTCCGAAGTCCGAACGAAGTCTTTTGTATTTTACAACGGGTGAATCTGTTGTCACTGGTGATTGTCGTTTGAACCTTTCTGGATCCGCCATCAAATTGATCAGTTTAATTATATCAAGCGCTGTGAGAAAAGGCTATAAATCTCCACCTCCAACATCCTCACACACAATATAGCCTACTAGCCGAGACTCCTTCTTTCTGTGTACAGATGTGACGTAATGACTCAATATAGCCTACTAGCCGAGACTTCTTCTTTATGTGTAAAGATGTGACGTAATGACGCAAAGACATGCTCGAATTTCCCGCTGAAATCCACCAGTACCACTGGAATTAAAAACATAATTACAAGCTTACCGCTTTGAATCGAGCTAAGGCAAGCAGATAGTTTTGAACACTGGCTGGTTATGTATTTTCTCAAATATGTATTTTGGATCATTTTTAACCCCAAAAAAGCTACGGACTGCAGCTTTAATAAAGAGACATTAAATATATAACGTATATTTGTATTATTTAACATTTAATGATTGCAGGTTTGCGTAATATTTTGAGTTTGCAGTTCACTGTTTTTAATCATGTTGAGGAATAGTGAATCTGTTTTTGGTGCAGTTGAGATGAGTAAATGCATGTGCACTTAGTCTAGAAGTACAATAACCAGTATTGCGCACATAACAGCTCTGCACTTGGGGACAGACAGGAGAGCTGTCAGTCAATAAATGGGAAAACAAATTAAGTTGAGTTACTTGTTTGGAAAGTTAACGCAGATATTTTGTTGTAAATTTAAAAAGTAATGCATTACTTTACTAGTTACTTGAAAAAAGTAATCTGATTACTTATCTCACGTTACTTGTAATGCGTTACCCTCAACACTGTTAATGACAATATTTACTTGGACCAGTTAGTCCACCATAAATATGTCAAAAAGGTGTGGCAAAGATTTTATATGCTTCACCTTTCTCATTAATCTTCTGTATCTTTATAAATAAGTCAAAGCAGGTTCCAAAAGGAATTTAGTGAGGCATTTGTGTGATAGCATTGGTCTGTGATGATTTAGTCACCAAATGTCACATAAAGCAAATCCCCTCTGTGTGTTTGCTTTTTCTTCCTTCTCCACACACTCACATTCTCATCTTCCTCCCTGCTTTGTTTCATCAAAACTGACACAAATATAGGCTGGTAAATAACATAGCGGAGCAGCTGGATGGAAGTTTCATCAGATCCTCCAAATGTTTGGGTAACGATCTCTCAGAAATGATCACTGTTAGAAAATATCAAAACAAAAATAATGGGAGAGAAAGGGGACACAAGGAAGAGCAATTGGAGAAAAAAATAACTGTTTTGACTTGAAAAATGAAATGCTTTGTGGTTTTGAAATCTTTTAAAAATCTTATCTATAATACATACAATGAAAAAAGCAATAGCTTGTCCATGTTTAGTCAAGTCTATGTGAGAATGAATAGATGATTTTTATCATCAAAGGATGTTATTTTACCTTTAATTCAAATCACCTCAACAGTGAATAGAGATTCCCGGGGACAGAAATAATACATTTAAACGGCCTTGTCTGATGCTACACAAAAAACCATTGGGATAAAGTCAATTTACGGTAATTGAATACATAATTATGATCACAAGCAGGCAGGAAATAATTTGTGATTAAGCAGCTTACCAGAACAGAATGAAACGAATCAACTGCTGTTTACTTTTGCCAGACCCTTGAAATTATTCTAGCAAAAATGAATTTACCGAAATTGTCTGTATTCTGTACAGGAAATACTGTCATATATACATATTATAATCTCATTATTTTTGCAATTCTGATTTTGTGACACAGAAATTAAACATTTAAACATAAAATTGCCACTTTTAAATGTTTTATTTTAATCTAGGATACAATCAGGTCTTCCTGACACAACACTGAATAAATACTGTATATTGATTCCTGCTCACACAATCATTTAGACATCAAGACGTCAATTGTTCTTTATTATGTTATGTGTTGCTGTTTCTCCACCTCTAAAATACTACACGATTCCCACAGACATTGATGTATGGAAGCCATTGTGAGTAAAGCAACTCCTGACCTCATATGTCTCAACAAGTTGTGTGCTTTTGCTATCTGGTTCACCCAGAGACCTTTATGATTGGTCAAACTGGACACTACTGTTTATCATGGTTATTGATTTGAGAAAGATAAGGTCAGAGTATTGTTTAATTGAATGGGATGGTGCTTTTTTGAGGCAAGATAGAGGAGTGACCGATAACTTGAATCGTAATCAAAGTGTTCTCATTATATTGTGGTCCTGACCTAAAGCAACCACTCACGACTCAATGTTGGCAATTTAGAGCTGTGCTGTTCTGAACAGGTAATCAAACAAAAGATCATTGCGATTGCTAGTGCAAACAAAGCTGGCAAAACAAAATGAAAGGAGGGTTCTATAATAAAGATTATAAAACGGTTAGTTCCAATCCTTGATTCTGATTGGTCAATAGCTGTGCTTTATTCACGATAAAACACGGCTATGACCGCTTCACCCAACGGTTCTATGTATCACTACACAACACCCCTAGCAACCACTCTTAGCAACTTAAACAGATGTTTCATCTCATTGATATTGTTCATTTAAAGCTAGAGCAGAGCATTGTGAGAGATCGAGTAAGCGAGTGTACCTGCATTTACAGTAGACGTAGCATTTTCCTTCAGGTCAGTCCTATATTCATAATAAAAAAATGCGTTTGAATGTCCGCTGCATATTTTGTCCTTTTAACAGTCATGGGGTTTTCCGTGCATAACGTTAGTCATCTGTCAGTTGCGTCTGTCTTCTCCGTGATCACATCGAGTCCTTTCAAAAGCCTTCTCTACAGACTCACTCACTCACTCACTCATAAAGACAGTCTTTGCCGCCATCTATTGGCGAAATAATATATGTAACTTCTGTTGCTGTTCACGTTCCGGGACTATTTTTTCCAGCGGAAGGCAGGCTTTTAGTGATTTTACTTCATGAAAGTTGCATAGATACATATTTTTCGGCTTTAATATTTTTATTGTGTGGCAACCGTTTTATAAAAGCAATAAGGTACTCGAGGCAAGTGCTGTATCGTGAATAAGTAACGGCTGAAGGGGTTGCAGGCACTCCGCTTCGCGTCGTGCCTAACAACGCCCTCCTGCCGTTACTTATTCACGATACAGCACAGCCTCTCGTACCTTATTGCTTACATATACCAGTCATGTAGAAGAAGAAAACACAATATGGTACTGAATGGGTGTATATAGAACATTTTTGCCAATTAGTACTGTACATACTGTATTGTCTTGATGTCTTTTGTTACACCAGCCTATAGGACAAACAACGGAAGTGACATAAAACTGGAACATCAATGATCTTTTTCACTTTTTTAAATTGTAGCACAAGTGCCCAAAAGACAAAAAAAAAAAATTAGGAAGGATTTAATAAAAAAGAAAATGACATCAACCCATGTTTTTATTGTTAACAAAAACAAAGTATTTTCAAAAAGTTTTTTTGTTAATTGAAATAAAGCTGAAATAAAACATAAATATTATATGAAAAACTTAAATTAAAAAATAGAAAGAACTAGAAAAAAATAGAAAAGAAAAAAATAAGTATTAAAATTACTAAAACAAACTGAAATGGAAAAAAAGAAAGCTAAATAGAAATATGTATTTTTTAATAAATGCACATACATGTTACGTGTAGATGAACGAATACTGTCTGATTAGCTACTACATCTGAATTTAAACTTACTTTGCGACCGTTGAAATTCGGACATAGCCTCCCAGATAGCAACAAAGTATCGGCCCAGATCAGACCGGATATGGGCCGACACCATGTTGTTGTCTGGGCTACTATATCCGCCATGTTGTTACTGTTACGTGACCTACCAGCGTCAGTTGTGTCGCTTTACTGCCCTTAAATCCTCTCCAGTGGTAATAATAATATGATAATATTAAATACGATAATCTTAAACCTCTTTGAGGCACAGTTGTCTATTAAGAGAGACCAAGACAAAAAAGAAAAACAACAGGGCAATCTGTCATGAAGCAGGGTTGATTGATCTCTCTCTCTCTCTCTCTCTCTCTCTCTCTCTCTCTCTCTCTCTCTCTCTCTCTCTCTCTCTCTCTCTCTCTCTCTCTCTCTCTCTCTCTCTCTCTCTCTCTCTCTCTCTCTCTCTCTCTCTCTCTCAGCTGATCCTCATCGCAATCAGCGCGAGCCACACCTGTTTTCTCTTCATCCTGATTTTGTCTGCTACTTCTTGTTAACATTCTCTCTGTTTCATTGCCAGATTATTGTTGCTTTGCTTTGTGTTTTTCCTGTATTTTCTGCAGTCTCAAGCTGTGTCCCAATGTGAAGGCTGCATCCTTCGAAGGCCACAGCCTTCGTAGGATTTCCTAATTGTGCAACCAGGTGCTCCCGATTACCGCTCGTGGCGCCAAGCAACGGTGCGAGAGTAGGCTACAGCTGCCATCCTGATAATTCATATGTTATAATTGAGTAGCCTAAACAGCTATGGAGCCAGAATTGGCTATTGCCATTTTTTTGTTTTATATTTTACTGGAGAGGACATGGTGAGGATGTTTTACCCCGAGCGCCGCTGGGTTATGTACTTTCGTCTTAGCCAAGAAGACCATGGCCAGAGCTGGTTTGCTGCGTCCTAAATTGCCAGATTACACTTTAAACTGTTCAAGTACTGGGTGTTAACTTACGTAAATAATGTAATGAAATGTGAAAAGAAAAGAAAACATATAGGCATATTATAAAGACAATATATAGGCCTATAAGGTTAAATGTGCACTTATATCTTCCCAGACAGCAACATAGTGTCGGCCCAGATCCGGGCCACATCTGATACATGTGGATTCAACGCGTAGCCTACCAGATGTGGGCTGGATTTGGGCCGACACTATGTGCTGTCTGGGTTACCTTGATGCGATTTTGTAGGCTAGTGTATTTTTTTTATTATGTACAGAAATGGACCATGGTGAATATATTTACACAGGTTATCAACCCTGTTTGAATATAAAACCCAGTTGAATATAAAAAAGTTCAGTGCAAATGTTACTCCCGCTCGTCATCGGCAGCTGTCAGTCACAGTTGCTAGGCGACCAGAACAATCCTCCATATTGCTAGACCAGTCCGAGCGCTTCAGATGCGCACTTTGATATGGGACGCAGCTGTAGTTAGCAACAATTTGTTAATATTGTGACAATAGACCTACATTTTGTGGTAACGCTTCCTTTTACAGTCCTGTTACCCATGTACTTATTATAGTAATTATAATTACTGGGTAATAACTGTACTAACCCTGAACCTACCCCTAACCCATGTACTTACCTTATATTAGCCAGTACTTTCTAGGTAAGTACACTGTAAGTACTGTACTGTAAAAGGAAGCGTTACCCATTTGGTTACTTTAATTTTCAAAATAACCAGTGGTGGAATGTAGAACTACATACTTCGTTAAGTATTCACGTACAAATGTGAAGTAGCCTACTTTTCCCCTCACAGGACAACAACACTACAAAATTATGTTATTTTACAATATGATGCATTGTTTTACATTAAACTACACAAAAGTATATAGTTAAATGTATCAACCTTAAAAATATTCAGAAGTAAAATGCAACATACGCAGTAGTAATATAAATGTAAAACCATCATAAAAACCCTGACAAGGTTTTTTTCCTGCAGAATACATACCTTTACTTTTACTCTTGATACCTTAAGTACATTGAGTATGCAAGGTAATTTTGCTTAACTAAGGTTTGAAATATATGACTAGTAGTTTTCCCCATATGCAGTATTTAGTGGTTATTAAAAGTACTTTAATAGTATCTCAGTATTTATTCCATGAGTCAGCCCTGCAAACCTGTTGGTAGACAACTTAGTGGATAGTGGAAAAATGCACTCAAACACTCTGAGACCATTACAAAAATAAACAATGTCCAGACCCATGAATTCTCTTTCATTTACACATTTAAAGTTGCATAAAAAGAAATAATGTACAGAAATATATTTTTTTTCCTTTTAAAAAAATATGTGAAAAAATTTTCAAAAACAAAAATATGTGAAAAAACATCCTTCCTTCGGAGGATGCAGCCCTCACATTGGGACACAGCTTCAGTCTACTCTGCCTTCCTCAACTGGACATCTGGCCTCGTCTTATCCTGTCGTCTACTTGTCTGCTTATACTGTGCTCTGCCCAGCCATCCTGCTGCTCGTGGCCTTCAACTGCTACTCAACCTGCTGCTCTGCAACTACTGGTCTGGGTCTGAGTTATCTCCGCTGACCGCTGCCCAGCTCGGGCATCCCTGCTATCTCTGTTTCATTAAGCCAAGTCAATTGTGTAACCAGTTCAGTGCCCGCCTGGCGGCGAACTGTCTTTGTTCTCTTTATTATTAAAACTTTGTTTGTAACTACATTCGCTCTTGGGTCCTCTGTTTATCCTGACAGCAATCAATACAACAAATGTAAAAAATGTCACATTATATCTCACGTAGCTTTACTTCTTATTTTAAACTCACAATTCCGTTTATTAGTTTTTACTCTGAGGCAAAAATCATCTTCTATGTTTTAGTTATAAGATATTAAAATTAAATTAAATTTAATAAAGAGAAAAAGAAAACCAGCTGAAAAATAACTGCTAACTAGAGTTCAAGTTATTTTACCTGCCTGCCAGAGAAAATGAAATTATGGTTGTCTCCACAAATATCAAAAGCTAGTGGTGGAAAAGTGCTGAAAGCTTAATAAAGGATATATTGGTTAGGTGTGTTTGCTAAGGTCGGATTGGACAGGAGCTGCTTCCTAAGGGTCAATTAAAGTTGTTGTGAAGGGCTGCAGATAAGCGAATGGTTGCCGTTATTCTATTAGCTGTTGTTGTAGAATGAAAAGGATAGCTGTTGTTGGTGTACCCATAAGATGCCCATTACTCTTCTCCAGTCCCTCTCTATGTTTGGAATTCATTTTCTATAGGGTATCCTCCGGGTCATTTTGGCTGTTCCCATGGTGACAGGAAGCTTCAAAGCTGCAGGCAAAACCAAAGGAAATTCAACAAGTCTCCACATACGCATTCAGGTTATTTTACACAGTCAACCTAAATATTTAATTAGGCCTATTTATAATTTTTTAATTTGTTGAGTGATATGTTTAGGGAAAGGTTTAATTGATTTAAAAAGAGCTTTGTCACCCCGAAACTACTGTTGAGAATTAATGTGTGTACATGAACAGACTACAGAAAACATTCATTTGTGATGCATAATACAAATGGTTTTCTAACGAAGAAAGCCGCATCAAAGCACATTCTGATAATCTCACCATTCGACTGGAAAATGAAACAACATTGACTGTACATGGAGAGTGATGACAGTGCTTGAATTTGTAAACTATTGTGCATGTAATTTAAAGTCAAATATCAATCATAAGGCCAGGGTTAGGGAAACAACGCAGGCTACAGTTCAAAGAGGGGAATGTGAATGGGGGACGGTAATGAAGGATAATAGGTACAACCACAATGCAGAGAGTAACAGCTATCACTGATATTACTAGTAATAACAAATTACTGTCCTTAGCGATGCTCTGTCTTTACTTTCCCGAGCTTTTTGTCCTTAATAGATCAATATGAATCCAATGCACTGCTAACATACTACATACTGCATCTTCAACTCACTGACAGACTGCTTTATGTACGTCCATCAAATCCTCCCTGTCTGCTAGTTCACTGATAAATATGCATCTCGTCCCCTAAGCCTTGTGAATAGCATGTGGTGTGGTATCTGGGCAAACATGACATTAAGGCATGTTTTGAAAGATGAAGATTAGCCTCCTGGATGTCTCTACAGCATCTATACCTCTGTGTAGCGTTGAAGCAGCTTTAGAAGTCTACTCGGTGGGGAGGAGGTTTGAACAGAATTCAATTCTTACTCGGATCAATGGTAAGGTTGAGGTTTCTAACAGGATTTACCGAAGGCTTTCTTCACAAAATCGATCTATCCAACTTTAAAACATCCTCAGAGACTACTGGGAATTAGCAGGCACAGTAAGATGTCATCACTGCTGTCAAGCTTTTTAAGTTACTGTATGGCAAAAGTCGACCTTTTCAAGAATTGTAATTGTCTCATCTAGTTGTTGAAAATGGTCCGTTAAAGCATTTAGAGTAGTAACTGTGGCAGAAGAGCAATGTTTTTTCCTTCACTCAAGGGCCTAAAATACACCAAAAGACTATCTGTGTTAATAATTATAGGCTGTGTTATTAACTTCTCTACTTCAAAGTAGTTAAATTGATTATAAAAACTCAGATTTGAGTAAATGACATGTTTTAAATGCTCAGTTCAGCCAATCAAAGTGTCTCGTGCGCCAGAGCGATTTAGTGCACGCACTGAGACGAGAGAGGTATGTATCAACTCGTCTTAGTTAAGGGAATAACATAGTTTAATATGAAAAAACGGTGGAGTATCCCTTTAAACTTAAAACTTATGCAGTAGCCTATTCTTCTAAGTGATCGTTTGAAAGCTGTGTGTGAAAAATACCAGGTCAAAATGCACATGTATTGAGCATTGTTTTTTTTATGTGAACAAGTTATTTTGAACAAAGAATAAAAAATAAAAAAAAGTGTTTCCACAAAAACACTTTTTTTACCACTTTTTTTTACCACAGCTGTCCTCACTCAGACGATTGATAGCATTTTTTCTATGTAGTGTGCGCGCTGTCGCGGAAGCGTCAGCGGAAGCATTCAGCTCTCGTGTTCAGCCTCCTCGTGTTAAGACCGACTCGGGTAAAGACCTGCGACTCTACCTGCGCGACTCCAACGAGCAAGGACACCTGCAAGGCACTTAAAGTATCTTCTACACCCTTCCCTTTCCTACCTTTATCTTATTTCCCATTATCATTATGTGCTTTCAACACATTCCTGTTGTCTCTCGACAACGCTCTCTCACCACGCACAGAAGGCAGCGCAATACTGCTTATCTGCGCCCTTTTCTCTCATCCTCACACTCACCTCTCACTCTTTCTATGGGTCTATGGAATTGTCAATCAGCAGTCAATAAAGCTGACTTAATTCCAGCCTTTGCATCTCATTCTACTCTTAATATCTTGGGCTTGACTGAGACCTGGATCCGTCCAGAAGACTCAGCAACCCCTGCTGCTCTCTCTAACAACTTCTCTTTCTCTCACACACCTCGCCAGTCGGGCAGGGGTGGGGGCACTGGTCTTCTCATTTCTAACAATTGGAAATATTCACCTCTCTCTTCTCTATGCAATAACAACTCATTTGAATATCATGCTATTACACTTACAACTCCCATGAAGATCCATATTGTAGTTATTTATCGCCCCCCAGGTCAACTGGGAAGCTTTGTAGAAGAGCTGGATGTGTTGCTGTCCTCTTTCCCTCAGGATGGCATCCCACTTGTAGTCTTTGGCGATTTCAACATTCACCTAGCGAAGCCGTATGCAACAGACTTCATCTCTCTCCTAGCCTCTTTCGATCTCAAACGGCTCATCACCACCGGTACTCACAAGTCAGGCAACCAACTGGACCTGGTTTACACACGCAACTGTATCACAGACAACATTTTGGTGAAACCTCTCCAAGTTTCAGATCATTTCCTCATTACTTTCAATCTACAACTCACTACCCATGCTCCACCAACCTCCCCACCATTTACTTTCAGACGAAACCTGCGCTCACTTTCTCCATCCCATCTTTCCTCTGCTGTGTCATCTTCTCTTCCCTCACCCTCACATTTCTCATCTCTGGATGTGAATACTGCAACGGATACTTTATGCTCCATCCTAACCTCTTCTTTAGACAATATCTGCCCTCTCTCCTCTAGGCCAGCACGCACCACTCCCTCTAACCCCTGGTTATCTGAGGTTCTTCGTGAACACCGGACCAAGCTCAGGGCAGCGGAGAGGAAATGGCGCAAATCAAAAGACACATCTGACCTCAGTAGGTATCAATCTCTGCTCTCTGCCTTCTCTGTTGATGTTCTTGCCGCATAATCTTCATATTTCCACAACAAGATCAACAGCGCCTCTAACACACGTTCACTGTTCAAGACATTCAATTCTCTCCTCTGTCCACCTCCACCACCACCCACCTCCTCTTTAACTGCTGATGATTTTGCTAACTTCTTCACTAACAAAACTACCACTATCAGCAGTCAGTTCTCAGCACAGGAACCCAGACTAACCTCTCCCACAGCCAATAACCTTCTCTCCTCCTTCACTCCACTAACCGAGGAAGAAGTATCTAAACTTCTCCTCTCCAGTCATCCTACCACCTGCCCTCTAGACCCCATCCCCTCACACCTTCTACAAGCCATCTCTCCCACACTTCTACCAGCTCTCACACACATTATCAACTCATCCCTCCACACTGGCATTTTCCCTACAGCATTTAAGCAGGCTCGGGTAACCCCTCTGCTTAAAAAATCAACATTAAACACATCACTTCTAGAGAACTACAGACCTGTCTCTCTCCTACCATTCATTGCGAAAACACTTGAACGAGTTACTTTTAACCAAGTATCATCCTTCCTGTCTCTGAACAACCAGCTGGATGTCAACCAATCTGGCTTCAAGAAAGGACATTCAACTGAGACTGCATTGCTGTCAGTCACGGAAGCCCTGCGGGTCGCAAAAGCTGCTTCCAAATCATCAGTTCTCATTCTACTGGACCTGTCTGCTGCCTTCGACACTGTGAATCATCAGATCCTCTTGTTCGCCCTCTCATCACTGGGCATCACTGGAACCTCCCTCAACTGGTTTAAGTCCTACCTCACAGGTAGGTCCTTCAAGGTCACATGGAGAGGTGAGGTATCCAAAGCATATCAACTGACCACAGGCGTTCCTCAGGGTTCAGTTCTCGGACCGCTCCTCTTCTCCATTTACACCACATCACTGGGACCTATCATACAGGCACATGGTTTCTCTTACCATTGCTATGCTGATGACACCCAGCTCTACCTCTCATTTCAACCAGATGACCCCACAGTAGCTGTACGGATCTCAAGCTGTCTGGCGGACATCTCGGCATGGATGAAGGAACATCACCTGCAGCTCAACCTGGCAAAGACTGAGCTTCTCGTCCTCCCTGCCAATCCGTCTCTACAGCACGACCTCACTACTCAGCTAGATTCATCCTCAATCACCCCATCAAGGTCGGTCAGAAATCTTGGAGTAATCTTTGATGATCAGCTGACCTTCACAGACCACATTACAAAGACAGCTCGATCATGCAGGTTTGCTATGCACAACATCAGGAAGATCAGGCCTTTTCTAACTGAGCATGCAACACAACTTCTCGTCCAGGCCCTGGTCATTTCTAGGCTTGATTACTGCAATGCTCTTCTGGCTGGACTTCCATCATGTGCAACTAAACCTCTACAAATGATCCAGAATGCTGCAGCTCGTCTGGTCTTCAACGAGCCCAAAAGGGCCCACGTCACTCCTCTGTTCATCTCTCTGCACTGGCTACCACTCGCTGCTCGCATCAAGTTCAAGGCTTTGACGCTTGCTTACAGATTGACCACAGGTTCAGCTCCCTCCTACTTCCACTCACTACTACAAGTCTACATCCCTACCAGAAGCCTACGATCGGTCTATGAGCGACGGCTCGTGGTACCATCACAGCGGGGCACAAAATCACTCTCCAGAACATTCTCATTCACGGTTCCATGCTGGTGGAATGATCTCCCCACCCTCATCCGGAATGCAGAATCCCTGACAACATTCAAAAGACAACTGAAAACTCATCTCTTCCGGGAGCACTTAACATAAAAAAAAATAATAATAATAAAAAAAAATCCTTTCCTCTAAATCCTCGCTTGCCTGGCTTATGCTACTCCGAGCTATGTCTGAACTTTGTATTTTGAGCACTTCTTGCGTTGCTTTTGCCTCTTCACGATGACTCGCTTGGTTTAGTCCTCAGTTGTAAGTCGCTTTGGATAAAAGCGTCTGCTAAATGACTAAAAAAAAAAATAATAATAATTAAAAAAAAATATTAAGCATCCCAACTGTTACTGGAGTAATGATGCTGAAAATTCAGCTTTACCATCACAGGAATACATTACATTTCAACATACAATAAAATAGAAAACAGCTATTTTCAATTGTAGTATTATTTCACAACATTACTGTTTTTATTGTGTTTTTGCTAAAGTACTGACCCCTTTGAATACCCCTTTGAATGGTAGTGTACATTATACCGCTTTAATGTAGGCTACATTACCAATTTAATGTCAAATAATAATTCTAATCTGTGCCTACTTTGAAATCTAGCTTAGTATATTAATATTTTGTAAATAATTGAGGAATACCACAATTTTGATATGATTCATCAACATTTATATGCACAGACATTGTTTTTGAGAGCTATCTTAAACAATGCTTTACATCTTCTGTTCGAACTAATAACTATTTTCATTTCAGAATTTCTGGAAGTAAAGAGATCAGAAAAAGAATATATGTTGCCCGGTCTTATCTCAGTTAACAGACACACACACAGTTTTACAATCACTCTTTCGTGACCCAAATGGTAATGGGGCAAAAAAGATGCAATGTTCAAACACAAATCGGGATGCATATTTCAATTAATGAAAGTAATGTTAATTAAGCTTTGATTGCAGCTTCTGTTGCATATTAAAATGCAAATCTTATCCTGTTAAGTATGCAAAAATGTAAATATGAATATCCCAAGATTAAACATTTAGTTATATTTTCATATTCTGCTAAAATAACCAAAGAACCAAACAACATTTCTTCTATTTATTTGCTAAATTAATTTGGAGAATTATGCTGATGTCATGGCAAATTTATAACGTTTTGCATGAGATATGAAGACATAACAGTGTGGTGAATCTACTTTACAGAGAACTAGAAAGCAACAAAAGATTCTCAGTTGTTAAAGTTCCTGTTAGTGCAGGTTACAAATAAACAAAATCCTTTAGTGGTCTTCATATTTATTTCCAAATGTGATTAAGTTGTAAGGTGTGAATGTACAGCTTTAAATGACTTCTTCCAATGGAAGTTGATGTTTACTGTAACCACAACTTCTTGGTCTTTTATAATTGCAATTGACAACATCATGAAAGATTGGCACATTTAACAACAACCAATTGACCAACAGACTGAAATGTAACAGCTAATGCCTTAATCTTGCATCATCATGGTCCAAATATTTTTTTTGTGTGAAGAAAACAGCATAAATATGATGTTTAAAGGATTGTTTGTGGCTGTCTAAACTCTTTTGCCTAAACTCTAGATTTATGGGTCAGACCATATGAGTCTCCACTACATATTGAAACCTGGGATATCACAAAGGCACTTTTGAGAACCGTTCACACAGGTAGGGATTAGTGGATTCACTCGTGCGAATTAAAATGGAACACAGCTGACATCTTGTAAGGTCATTTCTAGTTTGCTGTGAAAAAGAACAACCTGTATACATTAAGCATGAGCCCTGAGGCGATCCCATCTGCACAGCAAAATCTACAACAGGAAACGACTCATGTTGACACTGGTGCTAGAACTAATCTTTCTAGTTCTGATGTACTGATCATATCCTGGTTTTCCAAAAACACATTCACCAGAAGAAAAGGTAACGCACAAAACTCTTGCATTAAACTTTTAGGAAGTACCTCAACGAATTGCTCAACGAGATGCAGTGGACATGTGCTAGTCTGTGACTAGCATTTTTATGGGCACCATTCATATTTACCTATGGAATACTTTCTGAAATAAGTAGTGTCAACATTGGGACAGTAAAGTGACATCTAAACACTTCAGCAAAAATGAAAGGATGAAAATAATGTATTTTGTATAAACATGCTTAAAATACACAAAGACTTTTCAGCAGGTGATGCTCTCAGTCTCTCTAAGCAGGGAGGGAACCTTTGCTGGTGTCATTTTAACAAAATAATGTGAAGCAGTGAGGTTAGTTTGAAGAGACAGAATGGAATTATTCAGCATAAACTTATCCAAAAAGGAACGAAGAATATGTTATGCAAAGCTCACTGAGGCATTCAGAGCTACTCTAATGAATGTATCTCAGATAAGCGATTCATTGGGTTGAAATTATTTCCATCTTCAATCTTATTAATGGGATTCCATTAGGGCAAGATCCACTTTCCTGTAGAGTTTAGCTCCAAACCTGATAAAAACTCAACTGCCTGTATATTTCTAGGGTTGCGTCAGAAAAATCATGTAGCTGACTTGTTGCCTCGCTTCCTTATCAGGCAGTAACTTTGCAGTCCGCATTTGCGCACAAATGTTAATTACTATGGTAGTCATTTCCTGCTAGAAATAACACAGAAAACGTTGGTCAAAAACGTACATTTACACAGAAACTTACCATCAAATGCAACTTCTAGATGCCATCTATATTTTTAGCTTAACTTTCACAGAATGGAACGCACAGGATTGTGGGATATCAAAGGCAGTGAATACAGTACATCTATGCTGCCTTCAAAAATCAATCAGGTATCTCAGGAGACAGGAAGTAAAACTAACCTTGGACTCGGATGTGCCTTGATGCCTTCATATGTTGGAATGCATTCTCCAAAGTAAGCATTTTTCAGCTTTCGGATGCAGCCTATTAATTCTAAAGCCCTTGGTCAGCTTGTCCAGGTGTGCTTGATTAGGGTTGGAGCAAAACTTTACAGGAAAGTGGATCTCAAAGGCCAGAAATGATAGAAATCCTGACGAATCCAGTCCTTTCTACTTTTGTTGATATTCACAAACACTGAAATACAGGTAAATCAGTCAGCGTTTTGTAAAGATCTGATTTAAAATATCATTAATGCAAAAAGTAACGCAGGCCAAAAATGTTACATTTGATCAAACCATTTAGAATTGGATGGAGTGACATGCATCTAACATCTTTATTGGCTGTCGTAAATATGGAAAGCTTTGACAGTCAATTGGAAGGAAATTCAGAGACAAATTTAGAAGGAAATTAACTTCACAGTGGATCCTGACATAAAGTGATTACACTTCAGAGGGTGTTTGGAGCGATGGAGTGCTTAATACATTTTCCGTTTACAAACACACACACACACAGACTCCAGGAAGACTTCCTGGGGTGCTTTCCACAGCCTCACTGACACATTATACTGTATGTGGGACACATGTTATACAGTGGCCAAATGGCACATCCAAATTCAGCTCAGTTCCGACAAAACGCTAATGAATGTGTTTATAATAATTAAACAAACAACCTCAGGGCTCCGAAGTGCAATGATGATGTGTAGACTACGGAAATCCAACTCTGTTATTAAATGATTTCATCCTACAATCCAATACTTCTACATTTGTCTCTATATTTGAGGCAGCTATTATGGCTGAAGGCACAAGCTAATATCTACACCGTCTTCCTCAAAATGCCATTAGATATTCTGGTGTAGTCTACGACTTGAATACTTGAACAGTGATTATTCCAGCCGCTCTGCCTGTTAGTCTGATGAGGCTTCTACGGTTATTCTGAAGAAATCAGACAGGGGTGAATTGACATGCCGATACTGCAACAGGAGCCTCAATGTCATTAGCTATATACTTAGAAAAGGTCACAGCTTTTATTAAAAAAGGACACAAACCTTCATCTGAAGTGAAGATTAAATCTCATTCACTTCGGTTCGCTTCCATTCTTTATATAGAGATCTTCATGCTGACTTAAGAGTATCCCAATACTGCCTATAGGGAATGACTCTGAGTTGATTACTCTATTGATTTGCTAATATTCACAGATTCGCCCAGTAGACCAGAGGTTCTTAAAGTGCCCCTATTAAGCCATTTTAAACGTTCCTAATTTTGTTTTGGAGGTCTTATACAATAGGTTTACATGCATCAAGGTCAAAAACACTTTACTTTTCTCATAATACACTGCACATACCTGATTGGTCCGACGGCCCAGTCTGTTGTGATTGGTCTACCGCAAATGAAAACAAAATGTCCATTAGTATATCCAAATTTCAGCTCTGGAGGCTTCCTCAGCACGTTCATACACATGTGATACAAACAATGGTGTTGGTTTTATCGTTTAATTTCATGCAAGTGCATGCAAAGTGGATTCACAGCGCAGAACAGCATCTTATTGACTTGTCAGCAACATAACATGTTGGTACAATGTTGCTTCTCAGCTACTACAGTGTTTGAGGGCAGGTCAAAGTACTAAGTAGACATTGTTCAATGAAGACCATAGGCTGCCATTATGCAAATTTGTTACAAACCTACATAGATATGTTACGGAAGGGAGAATGAAATTGCTGACGACTCGTTTCGACAATTCAGAATCGATTCTTTCTTTTAGGAGACAATAACTTTATCTGTCATACACTTTGATCTTTAAAACTTTGCAGACCTTTTACATTCACAAACAGCTGTATTACACACTGCATAAAAGGTAATATTCGAAAAAGCATAATAGACGCACTTTAAACTTCTCGAGACCCATTAAAAACATTTTGTGAAACATGAAATACATTTTTTTTTTTAAATATTCCTTGTCATATTATTACATTGTGCATGCCTACTCATCAATCCTATTACTTTTTTTTTGCTTTCATAAGAACAACCAAATCCTTTATTGGAGCAATGATGCATTGAGATTGAACTTGCATTCATATGTAGGTTCAATAACCAGATTCAACTAATTCAATTAAAAAATTTATTATGTATTAAATGTAAATTAAAGTTTGTGAGTCTTTTGAACAATTGATTTAATGTACCGACTCCTTTGAGCGATTCATTAACTCATTCTGTTTGCGAATTAGACTAAACATTTGTTTCTGCGTGGTGCAGGAAGCACTGCAGTGATCTGCAATACATTTGTGGTGCCTCATTTCATAAATATATAAAAACAAGTTATGCCCATACAAGTTAACTGAACGTCAAAACTTATATTTTTATATTTCTGGCATGGTACAGTGTGAACACTCCACCATTCTCAAACTTTGTGTGACTGTGACCCACTTATTTCCACTCTGTAACCCAAAGTCTAAAAAAGTGCTGCAAAATACAGACTGGCAAAACCAAATGTATGCATTGACTACTCTGGATCTACTTCACTTGTTCTCAAGATATCAAGCAGAATTTCAAGTCTAAAGATTTTAAATGACCTTAGAACTTTGTCTATTTCTGAATGACTACAAAGCACAGTAAACTTTCAAAAGAACCATTTCTGTAAAATAAGAGAGACTAATTATGACAATAATCTCTAAAGTTTTTGGGAACTGTGAATGTACAGGACATCTAAGTTTAAGACCAAGCTAAAAATTGTGTTTAATGTTGCTGTGCAGTATAAAGTAATCCACAGTGCTAATGAAAAAGTCACATTGCTATTTAGGTAGAATGGACAGTGATAACTTTCAAGAAAGGTGTCCCAGACAAAATGTCACTAGTACTGTAAGTCCCTTCTAACATCAGTTGGAAGCATGTTCCACAACTGAAGTGAGATGATGGACAAAATTTATTATCTAGATATGCAGGCCTGTCTCATGTGGCGACACAAATGAATTAGACAGCTGGCGATGGCAGCTGGGCTGGGGTGTGTGGTTTGATAATGCAGCGCAGGTGATGGGGGGTCAGAAATGGCATGGTAGGTGGAGGACTCTCTGTCGGCTAAATATAGGCCAAGCAGTGGCATTTCGGGGGGGGGGGGGGGGGGGGGGGGCGAAAATGGTAGAAATGGAAAAATTATATGCATGTAACTATATGCACAGATTACATAAGGAGAAGAAACATCTGGAGTCATCCAGCGGAGGGCAGTTCAAAAATAAGCTAAACGTATTTGAAAACTGGTTTGCTAGTTTGATAGATATTTTATGACAAGTAGAACCCAAAAATGAAGGTGAAACTATTCCTTTAATAATAAGTGATCGAATAGACCCTTTACATCACATCTAAGGACACATCAGTTTAGTTTTCATTATACACTTTTGTGTGAGATGAAATACAAGGTGGTATAATTCTAAAAGATATTGATCGGTTGTAGTTGAGCTAATGATCTGATAGAAAAGTGTACATTTTCAAAAATACACACTTCCAAGGTAGTCTTTCTGCTCTCTCTGGTCGCATTAAAACCAGGTAATGCTTGATTTCTGAGCTCAAGCAGTGTAAAGGACATAAGGAAAAAATCAATTTTCTCTGCTTCAGCTTTTCCCCCTACAGTGATATTTGTAAAAGCGGTTCTGTTAATCACAGCTGGTGAGCATGAATATTGGGATTGTTTCAAGCCTTCAAAGAAGATAATATATGCCAAATATCCTATGATGCTTTATCAGACCTCATTAACCATCATGACAGATGGCATCAGGCCAAATTTTCTCATTCTGACAAGGTAATCACACAAACTGTCAAAGTGCTCAGAGAAATAAATGCAGTATAAAGATTTCTGATTGGTTTTGTGGTCTGGCCCTTCACAAAGCACTGAACACATCTGAAATTGATTGTGATACTTAAGGTTGGTTGCAAGTGTCCGTGTGATTCTCTCAGACCGTTGCCATACACAGAGAAACAAAACTTTGCCACAAACTTGAAAAGTTTGTAACTTTGCCACAATTCTTTCCCCCTCGCCTGGAATATCCACACATTGACATCTAATTCAATTTGCTGCAAAAAACCCCCCACAATATTTGAGTTTCCTTTTCCATATCCAATTTCAAGTGTCATAATTTAGCCTACCCAAGAGAGCAAATCGCTTGAGAAGAACATGAAGAATCTCATTTACTGTGCATGGTCTCAAATTTGAAAAGGTTATTTTAATATTTGCTAAATGAGACATTACAATATAATCCTTATTAAATCCTGCTCGCTTGTTTGGTGAAGTTGGGGGATTTTCAACATCCATCTTACACAGTTAGTGTCAAAACACATGACCAATCTTGTTACTCTGAAGGTTTGCCGATGGGCCCTGCATTTTCATGAGATGTTTTGTTAAGACCATTGGATGACAATATAAAAAAAGAAAACGCGTTCTTGTTTTAAATGAGAGAATGGAGCCCTTTGTCATTCAGACAGATAAGTGAGTGTGTGAATACATTTGCAGTTACTTATCTCCTTTAGCTAGTGCTGCTTTAGTTTGCTTTACTATCCTGAATAGCACAGACAACATTTCCTTAAAGTCTATCTATATATAGCTTAGTTCCTTTATTGTCCACAAGTGGAAATTTATATATATACTGTATATAATAAGATTATAATTTGCTTGCACTATTATAAAAATAAGCCTTTTTTAGGTTAAGGATGCTTATTTTTTTCTGGAAAGCAAGACAAAAAATCAGATTAAAAAAAA
The DNA here is from genome assembly GCF_029890125.1 of Rhinichthys klamathensis goyatoka. Lineage (NCBI taxonomy): Eukaryota > Metazoa > Chordata > Actinopteri > Cypriniformes > Leuciscidae > Rhinichthys > Rhinichthys klamathensis. The sequence goes on from NW_026606800.1 coordinate 5,902,250, forward strand.
TGTTTTTAGTGCAAGGTTTCAAAAGGTTACAGGGTTATAGTTCACCCCAAAATAAAATTTCTGTCATTAATTACTCACCATCATGTCGTTCTAAACCGGTAAGACATTCGTTCATCTTCACAACACAAATTAAGATCTTTTTAACGAAATCTGAGAGCTTTCTGGGAGCTTTTTTTTCTTCTTGATTGCAGTTGTTTACCCCAGTGAAAAGGCATGTCAGTCTCTATTTACACTAGGAGTTCTCTAGAAAGGCTTTCCATGTACTCTAGCAAAATTGTGTATTAAATTTAGTCATCTAAATATTTTAGATAGTGACATTTGCAATGTGGACAACTCAAGTTGTGACAACTCAAAAATATAGAGCTTATTTGACACTTCTTTTCCTTTAGTATTTCCACAGCACTTCTGATAATTGTAATCAGACTGAAACCTATAATATCATATCTATACCGAAAGAGCAAACTCAAGTAAATGGCAAAAACCAAGATGAGAGTTGACTGTTTGGATAATTGGTTGTGAGATATTTGACATTTGCCATGCCAGCAGCACTGTCAAGTCTAAAGTCTCAAAGCTTCTTAAAGAAAAATAAAACAAACATAAGAAGAATTCACTTTATGAAGCATCTATGCAGTCTTTGCTTTGTTTGCTATTGCTCGATGTGTCATTCATTCAGCACTGACAATGTACATGTAACTGTGTAACTGCTGTTATTTTCATTTGATGGATTTACTTGCTTGGTAAAAAAATTAATTGAGTAAGTAATGATGTCCAAAGATTTCATCATGTACACCTAGACAAATGCATAGAACAGTTTATTAACACTAGCACACAAGCAAGAGAGAGCTGTGTTGATATTCAAACCAACAGTATTGCGAATTTATGATATTGATACAACATTTTAGACACAATTTGCAAGTTTCTCCAACTTTTGCTCTGCCAACAAAAAAGAGTCCAACTACGCCACGCCTCTGTAAGCAACACACATCTGTGGGTTCCTGAATGAATCAGTGTTTTTGAAAGACCCACTTTAACAAACTATTCAGTGAAGTCAGTTGTTTTGTTGCTGAATGAATCAGTGCTTTTGAATGAATCACTTGAGTGAACAATTTAATTACACAAGGTGTGTTCGACTTGAAGTGGCGCTGCACAGACCGATCAGTGTATGACATCAAAGTACCGCAAGAGCGATTGGAGATTCTAATCGCTCTTGAGGTACTTTGGTGTCATACATCGATCTGTTTGCGCAGTGCTGCTTCAAGTCGAAAACACTTTCTGTCACAGCTGAGTGAATGATTCAAATCATTGTTCTTGACTGAATCTGCGTTTTTAAATTAATCAAGCTAACGATGCCCCCAAAAAGATGGTGCCGTGCGTCTCCTACTGCCAGAACTATGTAACCTCCAGAAAAAGTCACTAAAAATCGTCTCAGGTTACGTATGTAACCATGGTTCCCTGAGAGGGAACGAGACGCTGCGTCAAGCGCTGCGGGAACGCCCCTGCGTGAACGCGTCATGAAGTACTCGTGAAATCAGTCCAATGGCGTGACGAGACGTCATAGGCGGGTGACGTCATTGACCAGGAAGTATAAAGCACCCCTGAACCAAACAATGTCAGCTTCTGATAGGTCTAACAAGTTGGTCACAGGCATGCCGGGAGTATGGCAAAGCGACGCAGCGTCTCGTTCCCTCTCAGGGAACCATGGTTACATACGTAACCTGAGACGTTCCCTTTCAAGGGAACTCACGCTGCGTCAAGGGCTGCGGGAACGGAATACCCACGTCGCCATAATCCTCAAGTGCCTGTATATGTGAAATCGTAACGCACATTATACTAAAAACACCCGAGAACCCGGAGTAGAAGCCACGTCCAGGTTATAAAATCTTAAAAAGGTGTGCGGAGAGGACCACCCTGCCGCATCACATACCTCTTGAAGTGAAACCCCTGACAACAGGGCCATAGAAGCAGCCATACTCCTAGTCGAGTGGGCTCGGACCTTTAGTGGTGAAGGATGACCGGCCGCCTCGTATGCAAGAGAAATAGCCTCAACTATCCACTTACTTAAAGTCTGCTTAGATGCGGGCTTCCCCTTACTCGGGGACCCAAAACATACAAACAGTTGATCAGACTTGCGCCACAGGGCAGCTCTGTGGACATAAGCATCCAAAGCCCTAACTGGGCAGAGTAAATTTAATTTCTCCTGGTCCGGATTCTGGAATGGAGGCGGAGAAAAGGCCTGCAGCATTATAGGACCCGCCACATTAGTGGGGACCTTAGGCACGTATCCTTCCTTTGGAAACAGGAACGCTTTCACCATACCAGGCGCAAACTCAAGACAAGAGGGAGCAACTGACAAAGCTTGTAAATCCCCGATTCTCTTAAGAGAAGAGATCGAGAGAAGGAACAGAGTTTTTAATGTGAGAAACTTCTCTGACACCTCTTCAATGGGCTCAAAGGGGGCCAGGGCTAGGCCTTCTAATACAATGGCTAAATCCCAAGTTGGCACTCTCGAGCGAGCCGCAGGCCTTAGCCTCAAAGTACCATGGAGGAAGCGAGTTACCCATGGGTGTCTCCCCACTGACGCCCCATCTACAGAAATGTGATATGCAGATATAGCTGACATGTACACTTTTAAGGTGGAGGGGGACAACCCGAAGAAAACTTTTCTTGAAGAAAATCTAGTACTGAACCAACTGGGCAGTCAACTGGATTCACAGACTGGCTTGTACACCAAGCAACAAAAATTCTCCATTTTAGGGCATAAAGCCTCCTCGTAGAAGGAGCTCTGGAGTGCAACATGGTCTCCACTACCTCAGTAGAGAGACCTGAATCTATGAGCTGAACCCCCTCAGAGGCCAGGCCCAGTTTCCATAGCTCCGGACGTGGGTGAAACACTGACCCCGCCGCCTGGGAGAGAAGGTCCCTCCTGACCGGAAGTTCCCACGGAGGACCCTCGAGGAGAGACACAATGTCTGACAGCCATACTCGACCCGGCCAGAACGGGGCTATCAACAAGAGCCGAACCCCGTCCCGGTGTACTCTCTCCAGAACTCCTGGTAATAACGCCAGAGGGGGAAAGGCATACAGACATAGCCTCGGCCATGTCTGTACCATGGCATCCAACCCCAAAGGGGCTGGGTGCGTTAGGGAATAATACAGGGGACAGTGCGTAGTCTCTCGAGACGCAAATAGATCCACCTGAGCTTGCCCGAATCGGCTCCAAAGGAGCTCCACCACCTCGGGGTGGAGTCTCCATTCCCCTGGCACTACTCCCTGTCTCGACAGAGAGTCTGCCGTCTTGTTCATATACCCCGGAATATAAAGTGCTCGAACTGATAGCAACTTTCCCTGGGCCCACACCAGAACTCGATGTGCCAACCTCCAAAGTCGGCGAGATCGTAAACCCCCCTGGCGATTTATGTAGGAGACCACCGCTGTGTTGTCCGTACGAACCAACACATGGTGGCCCCTGAGGTCTGGGAGAAAATGTCTGAGTGCCAGAAACACGGCCATCATCTCCAGCTGGTTTATATGCCAGGAAAGCTGATGGTCGCTCCACAGACCCCGAGCCGAGCGACCACTCATGGTCGCCCCCCAATCGGTGAGGGAAGCATCTGTCGTTAGCGTTAAGCGACGACAAGGAGCTCCCAGCACCGGACCCTGGGATAAGAACCAAGGATCTTTCCACACTACCAAAGCACGTAGGCACCGCCGCGTGACTTTGATCATGCGAAACGGATTTCCTCTCGGGGAAAAACGCTTGGTTTTGAGCCACCACTGCAAGGGTCTCATGTACAGCAGGCTAAAAGGAATCACGTTGGACGCAGCTGCCATCAAACCCAGAAGTCTCTGAAACTGTATTACAGTGAGTGACTGGCCTAGTCTTACCTTGCGCACGGCTTCCAGGATCAATCTTATCCTGGCAGGCGCCAAACGGGCTCTCATGGTATTTGTGTCCCAAACCATGCCCAGAAAAGTGGTATTCTGTTGTGGAATTAGCACGCTTTTCTTTATGTTTAGCCTCAGCCCCAGCGTCTTCATATGAGCTAGCACAGCATTTCGACACTGAGCCACCTGATGTTCCGACTTTGCCAGAATGAGCCAGTCGTCTATATAATGTAGCACGCGGATGCCCTGCAGTCTCAAGGGAGCCAGAGCTGCATCCATGCACTTTGTGAACGTGCGGGGTGACAGAACTAGGCAGAACGGAAGAACCCGGTACTGATATGCTTCGCCCCCGAAAGCAAACCTGAGGAACTTCCTGTGTTGTGGAAGGATGGAGACGTGAAAGTATGCGTCTTTTAGGTCTATTGTGACACACCAGTCCTCGGACCTGATTTGACACACAATCTGTTTCAACGTGAGCATTTTGAATCTTAACTTTTTTACTGCTCGGTTTAGTTGGCGCAGATCTAAAATGGGCCGCAGCCCCCCATCCTTTTTCGGAACTATGAAGTATGGGCTGTAAAACCCCGACTGTCTGCTGAGGAGAGGAACCCTTTCTATAGCCTCTTTTTGCAGAAGTGTCTGTACTTCCCCTTCCATCACCAGAGCCTGCTCGGAGTTTACTACCGTATGTTTTACCCCGTTGAACCTAGGCGGACATGACCCGAACTGAATTCTGTATCCTTTTTCCACTGTACGCAGGACCCAATCTGAGACATTTGGCAGAAGTTTCCACGCTGCCAGAAAATCTACTAAGGGAACCAGCCTCTCGAGGCTGGTCTCTGGTGTTATTTGAGCGGCCAGCTCGGTGACCTGAAACGGCGCACCTGCAGGAAGCAACCGAACTGACCCACTTCGAACCCTCCTCGGAGGGTGGGAGCGTCCCCATGCCGCTACGTTTCCGGGCGGACATGAAGACATGTGCTCGTTGAGGACCGTTGCGCCCTAAAACACCGGAGGTGGCAGGGTTGGCAACATGGCCCCCTGATGGCACCGAGAGGAAACGGGTGTCTCGACACACCGAATCCCCTCGGAGGGGACTGCCACCAAAATCCTGACGCCCTTCGCGTCAGGACCTCTTCGCTGAGGACTTCCTGGAAACAATCACAGTCCTCAGATCTGATCTGCCTCGGGAAGACCCCGGCTGAGCGCGCTGTCCCGGTCCCCAGTTTCTCTGTGGGGGAGCACGGGCAGCCACGCTCACTTTTTGCTGGGCTCTATAAGAGGATGGTGTACTCGCTTGGGGCTGCTCCCGCCTAGCAGCCCCAGAGACATAGCTTTTTCGGGGGAGAAACTTTTGAAACGCAGCCGCCTGCTTTTTTGCTTCTTGGAACCTCTCAACGACCGAGTTTACTGAGCCGCCAAAAACACCAGTAGGGGAGACAGGAGCATCTAACAAAAACTTTTTGTCCCGCTCTTTGATATCAGACAAATTCAACCAAAGATGTCTCTCCGTAGCCACCAGTGCTGCCATAGAGCGGCCGATAGATTTTGCCGCTTCCCTGGTGGCTCGAAGAGACAAATCAGCCGCTATAGTTTCTCTTCCCACTTCTTCACATTCATCATCTATGTCCCCTAGCAAGTCAGCTTGATATGCCTGAAGGACCGCCATATGCCAGACGATTTCACATGGAGCACTTGTGAAGACACAGAAGCTGACATTGTTTGGTTCAGGGGGGCTTTATACTTCCTGGTCAATGACGTCACCCGCCTATGACGTCTTGTCACGCCATTGGACTGATTTCACGAGTACTTCATGACGCGTTCACGCAGGGGCGTTCCCGCAGCGCTTGACGCAGCGTGAGTTCCCTTGAAAGGGAACCCTATTTCTTTGTATTTCTTCAACAGAACACCATATATAGTGATACATGTACAATAATTCTTGTTTTTGTTACTACATCATTTTGGATCATTCTTGGAATATGTCAGTCTTTCTTGGAATGCTAACACAAACTTCTTGAACTGTGTGTAGTGGGATTTTACCACACTTCAAAAAATAAAGATTTAAGCTCTTTGAGGGATAAAAAGCTGTGGAAAAAACACTGTGGTATCAAAACGTTTGAAAACGCTCCTAAAAATCAATGGGCTTTAGATTGGTGAGAGGGAATAGTCTGTCTCATCACACCACATAACCTTTTATTACATAGAAGTCCATATGCTCTTTGCTCGGTTGTGCATTATTGTGGTTTGGCCTTGGATACAAGAGCTGATAAAATGGCAGCCCAAAAATAAAGTTCAGTTTTATGAACAGCTTTTATTCAGTAGTTACTGTCTTTTAAGACACAGTCACTGAGGTTCTGATTCAGTTTAATTTTAAAGCATTTTTTTCCCGCTCTATGTCAAGTTTGCAGATATTTCACAAGACTGTTCACAAGAATGCGATCTGGTAAAACCCGTCAGATGTCGCGCTGGTAAGTTTTCAGTAAGGTCTAAAAATAGGTCGAATGTCAGGTTTTTTTTTTGGTCAAAATTGGGTTTTCATTAAATTATTATTCTATAACATCTTGTCTATCATCTCTGAATATATCTTGGCAAAATTTCACTAGTTTAGTGCAGAAAAATGTCGATTTATAGTGGCAAGTGAAAAAAAAGATTCACCCATACTGTAGTAGCTCTCCTTCTATTAACACTACAAAGACAGTTCACCTATCAAAATAAACAACATAACAATAGGTAAACCAATAGGTAAACTTTCACCATGTGATGGGTTTTCCCAGATCGCATCACATATGTGTATATATTTATATATATGCTTTTGAAAGCAATATATTCTGTTTGGCTGAGGGATAAACCTTTTCATGCAAGGTCTCTCTAGAGACTACATAAATAGAAAGAGAAATAGCGTACAGCCAAATTCACACACTTACTACCTTGCAAAACTTCCATTTGTGTCCAGAAACATGATGGCCTCGGCCTCGGCAATCCCACAAAGCTACAACAGAGAGGCACAGAGATGAGGTCAGGAGGGTTCACTTCACTCCTAATGTCATGATAATGCATGTTTGCTCTGATTGACAAGCCAAAGACCGTTTTCACTCGTAACCTTATCTTCTCCTGATGCCCGTCATGCAGTTCACTCTCACGTCACCTTACAGCAATGAATAAAATAAAATAATACACAACAAAACACTGCTAGAGTGCAAAGACTGTCAATCTCAAAACTGACATCCACGAGAAAAGAACTCATTCTGTGCAAAGCAATCTTTAAATCAATGCAACAATTTATGTATGAATGATTCAATGGCTGTTTACCACTGCTGTTTTCACAGGCATTCCTTCTCTTCCTTAAATGATAGGGTGGCTTAGATATTACTAGTTATTAGTGTTTTTTTATTATTATTATTATTTTATAAGCATGCGCTACTCAGTTTAAGGAACTTTTACTATTCAATTAGCAGCACTCAGAAGGGCAGAGAGCCGGAGGGCAGTATTACCGTCAATACGCTCATTACATTTGTTTTCAGTTCACACTTCTCTTAAAACATGTCCATTTGGAGCACAGAAAACTTGCAGGTCAGAAAACCTACAAATGGACATGATAATTATAGCTCTGTTGTTCTGATAATTGGGTGCTTTATTTATTAAATTTTTTAGCAAAACCTTCATGAATGACACTTCACTAGCGACATGGATTTAATGTATCTGGGATAATGCATTAGACATTAATATGAGCGGCAGATTTTAAACACCTAATACTTTTATTATGGTGTAAATCCCTTACCTAGTTGACTGTCATAATATGAAATTGCACAAACATTACAAAACAAATGCACAGAGGGTTTTGTTGAGGGATTTGTTGATGCATTTTATGCCCAATGACCCAAAACCATATGAGCACTTCAGCAGGGAAACAAGGAAAGCAAATGTTTTTGCCTAATAAATTGTACATGGGGTAAAATGGATGATGTTTAACAGCAGGAACATGCTTCAGAATTGTTTTCCATGATATTAATAATTCATCACAGCATCGTTTTATTTTTAAGCTACTGAATACAACAGTATTTTCAACAGTATTTTTTTTATCCCTATGGATTCCTTATTGAAATTGAATATTGAAATTGATGTAAAATTGGCCAAAAATATTCTCAAATGATGAAAGATTAAAGATGATTCGTCACAATGGCAATTATTGTGCAACAACTGACTCTGTAATGAGAAATGTGGATGGTCTGAAGGTTGTGAGGGCAAACCCTTTACGCACCTGTCGACATCGCCGCGGGCAATGATGCCCACAGAATGCAGTGCACATGCAGGCTGGAATAATCGCCAACAACACCTGCCACTATTGAGTAATTCATAGGCATTCCAGAAAGGTGAGCACTGTCTCCAGCAGCAGACTCCTTGTCCTGTGTGAAAGAAAGTGACTATACTGGCTGAGCTGCCAAAAGCCCTGACACTGACTGCCCCATCTTCATGCCAAAATTTGAACTGATGAGGTAATACACAAGGACAGAGATTCCTAAAAGCAAGGTAATTGCATTTATTTGGAGTTGAGCAAAATGAGTGACAGAATCCATCATTCATATAGGAATTTATTAGATTGCAAACCCACATAACAAGTCATCACAGACTTTCTAATTCAATTTAAACATCTCAATTACTGTACAGATAGTGTCTCTAAATGTCACTGTGGCAGAATGCCACATACTGTATGTTTTAAGTAAGGTGAAGCATAAGATCTGCACTAAAAATAAACCCCAAACCCACTGGAAATCAAATGAGTGTACAAGTGAGTGCACTAAATGGAAGTCTCTTTGCCGGATATACAGTATGTGTGTGTGAGAGAGAGGTTGTGTGTGGTCCATTTTTGGTCCCCATAAGAAAAACAGCTTATAAATCATACTAAGTGATGTTTTTTTGAAAATGTAAAAATCCAGAAAGTTTTCTGTGATGAGTAGGGTTAGTGTGAGGGCGAGGGGATATAATATGTTTGTACAGTATAAAAATCATTATGTCTATGGAAAGTCCCCATAAAACATGGATACCAGGTGTGTGTGTGTGTGTTTAGGGTGCTATAGTGTTCACTTCTAGGTGTATTTTATAGAAACAATCGCTTCTAAAAATATATATATATAGAGTATATATGTCTATATCAGCAAGTAAATGTAAGTGCTTAAACCAAGCCATTATTTCACAAATGCTAAGATGTGCTCGTATTCGGTTAACCAAGTCTATTCACAGTTCCCTACACATCAATTCTGTTATCAAAGTCTTACTGCAAGGCAGAGGGTAAAAAACATCCATGCCAGACACGGTGCAATTCTTGAAATGAATTGTTTGCCAATATACTTATTTCAAGCATGACAACAACTGTCTTTAAACCTCTCATAATGTATTGGAGTGATTGTAAGTGGCTCTACAACAGCTGGTCCATCTAAGTTAATCCCTCTGAATAAATGAATTTATAGAAGATGCTATAATGTTAGTTGTAGAGGATGCAAATATACACATATTAAACGCACATATATATAGTGTATTTTTTATCTGTGTGTGTGTATATACACACTCTCTATACAGATATAGACCTGTATACTTTTGCCAATTATTATTTGTAATGTTCATGATTATTATTATTTAGATATTTTTTTTTTCATATTTTCCAATTCACATGGAAAAATTTATTTATTTTAATATATATTAATTTCCCCTGGCACTTACATTTTGTTCGTCATTTTATGTTGACACTGTTCACATAAATCAGGTATTCAAGGAGAAGAAGCCAATGTTTCTTAAAAAAAAAGAGAAAAAGAAAAGAAAATCTCAAATAAAGATGAAGCTGAAAGTGTAACAGCTTGAGCTAAATCAGTGAGTAATGATTCAAATATAATAAATACCAGGCCATAATTATAAAGTGATACATAGGGTGAGTTTCCAAAGTAAGCCATACTTAGCATTTTGTATTAATTCATTTCTACTTTTTTCCTTACTAAAATCAAGACACTATATTAAATGTCAAAATTTCAGTTTGCATTAGACAGTATTCATTAAAACATAAAAAGATCCATACAGTAATTCACCAACAGAGGTCTCTGTCTCTGCACTACTAATGATGTGTTAGGCTTCATCTCATAATGCCTGATCCTTATTTACTTCATTAGTTCATTTGTTTCCATGCTTTTCTGCACTATTTCCTTAGCTCTGTTAATATCTCTTTAATGAATTCCTGTTCTGTTGAATTTTTTTTTTTTTTTTTTTTGTGGGCATACAGTAATTATTAATTATTTTATAGTCTTTGAATACTTGGAATATATACTGCAACAGTTATATGGATTGCATTTAAAGGAACAATGTGTACTTTTTTATGTATTTTATTATTTAAAATCAATATTTTTATTCATAAATATGTCCTCAATGGTGTCTGCCAATTATCTGACTTATCCTCGTAAACAAAGAATTTATTATCTTTATATACATGGGACGGGTAGGTCCACGGAGGCTTCCATGTAGTTCCGGCATCTTGAAAAACTATAATAGCAGAGAGGGATAAAAAGTAGGCCAATGCGTTTCCACAATGCGTTTTCGTTCAGAGCCAGCGTGACGTAACTGAAAGCAGCAGAACCGGAGGAGCAGAGCAGTGAGAGGCGCTTGTCACTGCCCCGACAAGTTTAAAAGGCTGCATTGCAAATCCTCGTCGCCAGAAAAGTCCAAAATAGATCGTGAAAGGAAACGTGACCGGAGATTACAAAAAACACGAGTTAATGTCGGGATAGCTTTTTCCAGGTGAATAGAGCTAATGCAGGAGTACGATTTCCAAAGAGATGGTGAAGTTGCCTGTTTTCTTCTCGACAGGTAAGTCAATGTTACAGTCTTAACAAGCTTTTTTTCATTGTTTGGTTGTGTACTTTATTTTATAGACAGATGAACATTTATAGTTAAAAGTTGATGATGATATCTAACAATGGACGTAACGTTACTTCAGAAAATATAACGAATAAAGAAGACATAACTACTTATTACAATAGTTCATGTTTTTCACAGTCAGTAATTTATACTGGGGATTATTATTTTCCCCATCAGTGCAGTGTTGGCCATCAGAGCCTTCAGAAGTGTGCGGAAGATGAAGCGGATGCCGACTGAAGACAACAACCTCTGAGTGTTACGCCATTTCACAAATGTGGGAATCACAGATCTCGCACCCATGTAAATGCTTTGGTTAGTATTTTTACAACGTCTGAAGGATATATATATATTTTTCCTTTTTCCTTTTCCCCATACATTCGTTTGTTCGGTGTGTCAAGTTGCTGTTTGTTTGAAATAACAAACCTGTTCACCCGAAGGAACACACTCGACGAAGTGCTATTAGAAGACATCCTGTCATAGCTTTTTGGTACATAATGGCTCCCGTAGATGCAACGCGCATTTGAAAATGCAAGGCGCTGGAGAGCACAATTCGTTTGAATGCAAAATACATTTTCACCGCTAGATGGGAGAAATTCCTACACATTGTCCCTTTAAGGATCTTTGTTTTTCTGGAGCTTGAACTCCCAGTTCTTATTAACTGGAATTGAGGGTTGTTGTTTAAATTGTGTTTATTGCACCAAACAATTGTGTCACCCATTCATTCAGTTATTTAACCGCCGACTATATATACACTGAAAAAAGAAATTGGTGTATAAACAATTTTCACTCAGAAATTGCTAGCAAATTTCACATATATTTACAAAGAAATGACAAGTAATGAGGAATTTTGAAATAGGAAAACTGAACTCCAGTAATCTTTTTTCTTATTTACAACTTTGAAAAATCTTCTCTTTTTTTTAGTCTACTGTAAGAGACATCTGCTGTATACCTTCCAACGACACTATTCTGCCATCTTCATGCTTTATTGCACCAGTTCTACTCTACTGTAAATATTTTAGCATTCCAGTTCGTAGACATCCTTAATTAATACTCCAGGGCACAATATTGCTTGCAACATTTAAAATCGACCAAGTTTGTCCTTGACAGATGCCAAGACCTCATTCTTAAGCTCCCATTAAATCAGCTACTTCTACATCTTCATTGGTCTTGCACACAATCCTAGTCTGTGGTGATTGCACATCCTGTATTGTAGACTAATGTTCCCGAGGAATAATCATGGGTCACAGCTGATGATATCTTGGACCCATCACTGATCATCAATTTTCATCCATATATTTGGTGTAAATGGCTTTAGCTTCCTTACATTAATCAACACCGTGTATCTGCCCCACCAGGTACTATGAAACGTGCAACAGCAAAGTAGATGCATGGTTGGAATTATTACTTCATACGTCATTCAGTGACTCACAGCCATTTAGATTCATTGCATTCCAAGTGAATGTAACTTGCAGTGGCCAAGTATGGTAACCCATACTCGGAATTTGTCCTTGGCCTTTAATCCATCCAAGTTATAGCACACATAGGAGCAGAGAGTAGTGAACACACACACCCACCCAGAGCAGGGCAGCCATTTTTGCTGTGGTGCCCAGGCAACAATTGGGGGTTGGAGAATCAAATGGAGAATCGCACCCGCAACCTTCAGGTTACCAGTCTGACTCTCTAATCATTAGGCCTCGACTACCCCCCATGGAGACTTCCCATAGACATAATGATTTATTTTATAAAGAATCGGCAAGATATTATTGCTTTCACAGCCTTATGTAGTGGAGAGCTATAGTCCTCTATCAAGAGTCAGGCAGTCTGACATTTCAGGATCTCTATACATCTGGAATATTCTGCTCTATTGTGTTTGCATTTTGCAAACATTTTCTCTTACTGAGATCAAATGATCGAGAGTCTCGTTGACAGCATGTAATGTAGCCCTAATGGTTTTAAATATATGGGTGTTTTCATAAAACATTATTCTGCTCTATTATAGAGGACTAAAAGCAGTTTCAATAAATGGAATAATCTACAGGCCTCATATAATGGTTGGATTACCCTCATTGAAATAAGTCCATTGCCTAAATAGGTGTTCTTGTTTGCTGTTTTTCTCTCAAGATCTGGCAACACGAACGTACGCCAAGGCTCGACTGTAATTTTGCAATAAACCCTTTTTTAACTTTTTTTTTTTGTAAAGAACATTCACATTCATGAAACTAAATATGAAACAATTTTGGATCCCATATCCTGTCACTTTTGAGTGACAAGTTCTTTGAACATTGAGACCTTCAGAATAATAGCGACATGGTGAATTGGTGATAAATGCTGCCTTATGCAGTTCCATGCACATGTGAGCTTCATCTACTACTAAATATTCAATAACTTTTTTCAATTTTCTTCTCGGTCTCGATACATCTGTTCATCAGCAAATACCGTGTTTGCCATACGCACTCAGGAAATGACATGAATCCAACTTCATCCCTCAAGACCATTAAGGTGTCGTTCCCAGGCCAGGAAGCAATCCGAATCTCCAACGAAAGCTGATCATTTCATTCACGAAGTCCTTCAAGATCATTCTCATCACAGGATGTACACAGGGCAGGCTCCCAACAGCTCGCAATATGCCTCCCTGTAATGAAACATAATGCTGAGTTGAAAACATATCATCCTGTGGCACGATTTGAGTTTCAGAAGTCAGCTCTTGACTTCAAGTGTGTATGTTTCCAGACGTTACCAAGCTGTTTAGACACGGGGATGTTGCACAAATCATTGCCATATACAAAGTATATACACAAATATACAGACATTAGGAACAAAAACGTTAAGAAAAATTGTCTCCGATTATTATCCAAAGCAGTTAAACTGAAGAAAAGTGACCTTGTAATCCTAAAAACCATCTCAAATTCAGATGAGACTGGATGCTGAATAATTTGGGATCAATTTTTAATTTCACACGAATGTAAAGTTTGGCACCACCCAGGGCTCAGCAGTCCTTGGCTGTCTTGATTCTCTCACCTAGAGATTACGCTGCACAAACTAAAAATGAAAAATTAATTTACATAATTGCCATAAGACAAATATTAAGTGATGCCGTCTCCTAAGGATACGCTGGAACTCTTGCATCTTCACTTGCCTTTTTTTTTTATCTCTGAACTGCAGACACAAATTAAAAACCGACAGCGATGCAACACTGCATTGAAATAAAATGGGGTTCTCCCAGGATTCACACTTTAAATGAGACACTTAATGATGAACAGAGACACTCTCTTAGACCTGTGACACGGATGATTTATTCCTCAAATTCAGATGAATCGATTGGAATTCTGTATTATTAGGAGCATGGCTGAGACTAAATTCTACCTCTCCTTATCAAGAAAAGCACTGTAAAAATTGGACACGTCTCTGATTATTTTACATTTATCATCATCATCATCATCTCATGAGCTGAATGTCATTATTCATTCATTCGGTTTTCAATTTCCATTAATGCTGTGTTTTAGAGATGGAATTGCAAAGGTGTTTGCAGAAGATTTAGATGCATTGCATTTTAACACTGGAAAGATTTGCATGCAAGATAATTATAGGGTTGAACATCCAACATCTGAAAGAACATCAATTTGCACACAAGAGCTTTTGAATATAAATGAAAGCTGAATGTACACTGTAAATATAAATATGACTGCATCAACTGCATTGGGTTACAGCAGCACCACAGTTGTAAAGTCATTTGTAAGGGTCAGATCCGGTAAATCTGCTGTTGTTGCTTTTTTTACAGCATTGGACAATGAAGTATACCAAAACAATAGTCTTAAAATAGATGCATTGTTAGACACCCCATAAGCATTTTTTAGGTAAGATGATTTCACTTTGTAAACTTTATTAATTCCTTCAGGTTCAGTATGAATCATGGTAAAAACATTCCAGCTGGCATTCTCAGTGTAGTTTTTATTTCACAACAACATTTTGACAAGCACCCTGATTTGCAAGTACTTTATTACTGTATATATTATAAAGTGTAACCGGTTCGGGGTTCGGTATTCCCGCCTATTTGTTTTTTTAATCTGTAACTGTCACAAAAAAATTAATAAAAAAAAAGTTCAAAGCCTCATCACTGATTTTTTGCTCAACTACCCAACTAACACACTCTGAACACGGAACTCATATCTTTCTTAAAATGTCTATAAATGTTTACTTTCAAAATTGTATTTTTTATCTGTTTTAACAGAATATGTAGGTAAGTGTCACCAGCTCTGTTCAGTTGAAGATACTTCTCTCCTCCTCTCCTCGAAGCAACTTTTGATTACTTGAGTTTATGCATAAACATACCCAGCCACAAAAACATTAAAGCTAACCCATGACTTTTCTTTTAACATTGTGAAGGGCTCAAATACTGTCCTTTCACATTACATTTGGCCTTCATAAACTTAATTGCTGTACTTTGACAAATGGAAGAGACGACTGCAACTCGAAACTCATTTACTGTAGGCTATGTAACCCAACAGATAATGAAACACCACACACTTTATGTTTTTATTCTGTTAAATGTTAATTGCCAATTAATAATGTATTTAGCTAATAGTATTTAGCAAAGTCCTTCTTGCTACAATTTCCCATGTCAATAAAAATAAATGTACTTAAAGGGATACTTCAGGATTTAGCATTAAGCTTTGTATTAGTACAAAACCTGTAGTATTTTCGAATTACCATGCTTTCCACCCTCATATCCCCCTGAGACGAGAGATTTATGTATTTTTTGTCTGGAAAAAATCCTCAGATGACGCAAAAATCGTCATTTTGCATCATCTGAGGATTTTTTGGCCAGAGGCTAAAGACTACAGTCAGTAGTAGGGGCTGTTCCGCATGTTTTCAACCCGCCCATAGAGGGTGGGATCTCACAGAATGTACACATAAGCCCCTTTCACACAGCGCGTTGATCCCGGGAAATTGCTGGGAAATAGCCAGAACGCCTTCTGTGTGAACGCAAACACGACACGGGATTGATGCCGGGATCAACACATTCTCATCCCAAGGCGTCATCTAACTGACACTTTTGCCCATGCGTCAATATGCCGACGCACATGGTACCCCTTAAGCGTCAATATGAGACGCTCATCCTCGGGCGTCATCTAACTGACGCTTTTGACCATGCGTCTAAATCCGACGCACATGGCACCCTTTAGCGTCAGTTAGATGACGCTTCCGTTATGGGTAGGTTTAGGTCTGGGGTAGGGTTAGTGTTAGACCACTAGGAGGCGCGTCTCATATTGACGCTTAAGGGGTACCATGTGCGTCGGCATGTTGACGCATGGTCAAAAGCGTCAGTTAGATGACGCCTTGGGATGAGAATGGGCTGCCGGGATCGATGCCGGGTTGGGGACCTAGTAACATTTCCGGGATCAGTCCCGGAACGCGCGCTGTGTGAACAAAAGCCGTAACCAATGCCGTGTCGTAATGATGACGCTGAAGTGAAGTGAAAGCAGGCTAGTGAAACGGTACGTAATGCGCTAGATTATGATCGAATCAGAGAAAAAAATGCACAAGCGTGGTTTCTCTAGAGAGAAATTGCAGCTCATAAGCAAACTATACACGCTGCTGAGACATTACACGTCACATCGATGTCACGTGTCTTTACGGGATTTTTACGGGTTGTGTGTGAACGCACTCTCTGATTCCGGAAAATCACTGGCAGTGTGAATGAACCAAAATCAAACAAACCCGGGTCAAATCCCGGGTTGCTTTATCCGTGTATTTTCCGGAATCTGTGTGTAAAAGGGGCTATAGTGTTAGCCATCTTTTTTTGGAAGCTAAGCTAGCAGGCTCTTGTTCTGTGGAGAAAGCTGAGTAGGAGGGGTTACCATCCTCTTTTTCCCGGACATGTCCGGCCGTCGATGTCCGGGATTTAGCTTTTGCTTTCTGCAGTCGCCATTCATTGTTTACATGCACACCTTTTGTTTCAATCTAACTGAATTCATTCCGATTGGTGAATCTGGTTTTAACATTGCTAAGAAAATTCCCGCCCCTCCATGAGAGATATGAGACCGGTGCGTCTCACAGGTACCGCTCATCAGTAATCACGCCACCGGCCTCGCGCCGTTCTCCCGCGGCCCTAGCCTCGTCCTGCTCGCCACAGTAAACATAATGAATGGCGACTGTAGAACGTAAAAGCCGAATCCCGGACATTTTAGGCGATCTCGAAACACATTTTCGGGCAGACTCATCACGGAGACTCACTAGTAGCCTAGACTTGTATGGCGTTATTTCCCTGTCAAATGTCGAGAGCGAATTATTGTAGCGTGAATGTACATTAATATAATGCGCGAGCGTGAATCTCAATGCTCGCTCGCTCGCGGAATATAATGTTCCAACCGCGAATCTCTCTGCTCGCGCGCGCTCTCAGATACACGCTGCTCTTGTAAGAATTTTCTCTGGGCTCGCTCAGAGAATATGCTTGCACTTAAAACGTGTTCAGTGCAATCACGAATCTCTCCTCTTCGCTTAAAGTAAGCGTGTATGTGCTTAGACTGTGTCCCGTCCGTTCGCGCATGCCTAATTACCAACGCTATCTCACGACCAATTCGTCCGAATTTGACGAGTGATTAAAAGATGGCTAATTCGTACGAATTCGTATGACCTCATTCGTACGAATTTGTACGATTTGTCTAAACCCACGTGATGGGTAGGTTTAGGGGCGGGGTCAGGGGTAGGTCATTCGTACGAATTCATACAAATTGGACAACTCGTCAAATATGTACGTTTTAGCAAAAATCGTACTAATTCGTACGAGTGAGGTCGTACGAATTGTTACGAATTAGCCATCTTTTAATCACTCGTCAAATTCGGACGAATTGGTCGTGAGATCGGGTTGTAATTACTCTTCTCTTCGATTTCTTTCATTTTGCTCTTGGCATAAACGCTGTCAAACGGCAACAACCAATCAGAAATTGCTATTCCATATGTTATGTAGGTTTTTTCCCCCTTTTTTTCTGCTGTTCTGTGAAGCACTTTGGCCAGCCAGTGGCTGTTGTAAAAATGAGCTATATAAATTAAATGAACTTTAACTTGTGAATGTCATTGGTTGTTTTGGTCATAATCCTTGTCCTTGTGTTCCCATTGTCTCTTAAAGCTAGACGCTTTGTTCCCTGTACCATTGTTAGTGATTCTATGTTTAGTCCAAGTTTATGTTCATGTTAATTTCATATTGTCACTTCAACCCAAATCGGTTTATTGGAATAAACTATACTTGGGTTCAATTCAACTCGACTTCAGTGGACTACATTACACATATTATAGACATGATTCATGGGTCTTTTTTTAAATTATCTTTCTAGATCTTTTTGTCTTAATTTTAAAATCTGAAAGTTCTTGTTTTAGGTTCTTCATATAGGCCTATTATATAGGCTACCTTGTTATATAAAAAATATTAAGAAAGGTTTTAATAATTATTAAAACCTTTCTTAATGTTTTTTATTGAATTAAACATTTTTCATTATCTTAGAAAAACATTAAGAGAACGTTTATATAATGGGAGAATTGAACGTTTGAATAACGTTCTTATAACCAAGCAAGAACGTTAATACCATGTTTACATAAAGGGAGAATTTAACTTTCTAACGTTATTATAACCAGGAAATAACGTTAATACAACGTTTATAGAACGGGAGAATTGAACATTCTTATAACCAAGAAATAACGTTAATACAACGTCTACAAAACTGGAGATTCGCGCTCGGCACATCATATTCACGCTCGCGCATTATATTAATGTACTTTCGCGCTACAATAATGCGCTCTCGAAATTTGACAGGGAAATAACGCCATAGAATTGTTGTTTAACTACTGCGCTCTGTTACCGGTAGGCGTGGCCTCCTAGGGCAGCAAAGCAAGTGCATTCTGGGAGTTGTTGTCTTTCATCCACATAAGCCAAAAATACATTTTCTGGCTTTTCTCAGTCTAGAAAGCTCCAAATTCAAAAATAATTTCACATTTCTTCCACATAAATGACCCATTTTAAATACACATTAATCTTTCCAGAGGTGAAGTATCCCTTTAATTGACACAACTTGCTGTAACATAAAACCCTACAAGATATAAGACCAGGTAGACGAGCATAATGAGGCATTGGTGTAGAGTGTGACGATCTGCGGCTGGAGTGCCTGCTTGAGCCACTGGGGGGCACTCCTTCCTAGTTTATTGTTTCCTTTAGGTTTTACCCTGGACTGATTATGGTTGATTTCATGCACCTGTGTTTGATTATCTTGTTTAGCGCACCTGTCTTAAGCCTGAGTTTTCCCTTGGTTCATTGCTCAGTATTGTAAGTGTTTGTATGTGTCTCACTGCATCCTAAGCGTTTTCCTAGTTCCTTAGTGTTTCCTAGTTCCTTAGTGTTTCCTAGTTTCACGGTTCCTGGACTCCTTGCCTGTTTCTGGTCTTCCCGTTTGCCTCATCCTTGCATTATATGTTTGCTGATCTGGACTGCTTACCTGGTTTTGACCTCTGCCTGTTCTCTCGTACCTGTTTCTGGATTGTCCTCTCAATAAAGCCTGCATTTGGATCACCACTGTCTGTTTCCACCGAGCAGTTCATGACAGAATACTGAGCCACTACTGATCCAGCGGCTGAGAGGAACACGGACCTCGTTCTGAATCCCACAGCGCAGATCGTAAGCCTCCGTCAAGAAGAACGTCCTCTCAAGGTTTTTGTGACAGATTTTTTGAAGCTCGCTCATCAGTCCTACTTGAATGATTTCTGTTTGATGATGTTCTTTCGGGGAGGACTGTCTGAACCGCTCGGCTCTGCTATACCGTTTCCGTGTTCAAGCTGGACTCTAACCCAATATATTGACCTGGCCCTTTCCATGAGCGGTTCGGCTTTTACTGTGGATTTTTTGAAACTTTTGCTTCACAAAGGACCCGACGATTCGCCACTTTACAAGGTACCCACTGAATCCACGCATCAATTGTCTCCCGACGAACCCGCGCTTCACTTCAGCCCTGCCGAGACCACGCTCCACAAGCCTGCAATTCACGTCTGTCCAGCCGAACCCGCGCTTCACGTGAGCCAAGTCGAGCCTGCTTTTCACGACATGCCTGAGCTTCTTCCCGCCGAGACCGACATGCCTGAGTTTCTGTCTTCCGAGCCCGCGGTTCACGAGTCAAGTGAGTCAAGTCCCGAGTCAAGTGAGTCAAGTCCCGAGTCAAGTGAGTCAAGTCCCGAGTCAAGTGAGTCAAGTCCCGAGTCAAGTGAGCCGAGTGGCGAGTCAAGTGAGCCGAGTGGCGAGTCAAGTGAGCCGAGTGGCGAGTCAAGTGAGCCGAGTGCCGAGTCAAGTGAGCCGAGTGCCGAGTCAAGTGAGCCGAGTGCCGAGTCAAGTGAGCCGAGTGCCGAGTCAAGTGAGCCGAGTGCCGAGTCAAGTGAGCCGAGTGCCGAGTCAAGTGAGTCAAGTGCCAAGTCAAGTGAATCAAGTGCCGTGTCAAGTGAATCGAGTGAGTCAAGTGCCAAGTCAAGTGAGTCAAGTGCCAAGTCAAGTGAATCAAGTGCCGTGTCAAGTGAATCGAGTGAGTCAAGTGCCAAGTCAAGTGAGTCAAGTGCCAAGTCAAGTGAATCAAGTGCCGTGTCAAGTGAATCGAGTGAGTCAAGTGCCAAGTCAAGTGAGTCAAGAGCCGAGTCAAGTGAGTCTAGTGCCGAGTCAAGTGCCGAATCTAACCAAGTGAGTGAATCTAGCCAAGTGAGAGATTCAAGCCCAGTTAAGCGCCGTCGCAGAAGGAAGAGGTGGACTCGTTTGGCTCACCAGGCTCCGGAGGGCGTTCCCAGATGCCTCGCCCTGCCGGCCCCGCCTCTGCGCCTCGCCCTGCCTGCGCCCTTCAAGCTCCGGGAGGCCTTTCCTGAACCCGTTTACCACCTGGAGGTTTCTCCCGTGGATTTCCCCAAGTATTTTTTTTGGGGGGGCAGGAGGTACCCTGTGAGGGTCATGGCGACGAAGTCGACATGGACCTCACCCTCGTCCGAGTGTGCTCCGCCCTGGCTCCCTTCCGAGTGTGCTCCGCCCTGGCTCCCTTCCGAGTGTGCTCCGCCCTGGCTCCCTTCCGAGTGTGCTCCGCCCTGGCTCCCTTCCGAGTGTGCTCCGCCCTGGCTCCCTTCCGAGTGTGCTCCACCCTGGTCGTCGGCATGCCCTGCTCCGCCCTGGTCGCCCACGCTCCACGGCCCAGGCCCGCCTTGCCTGTGTCCTGGTCCCGTTCCCCTGCACGGGCCTGGCCCTCCATCCCATCCCCCGTCGACCTCCCTCCGGAGCTCTTAGGAGCGTCTGGAAGCCGCTCCTTAGAGGGGGGGTTATGTGACGATCTGCGGCTGGAGTGCCTGCTTGAGCCACTGGGGGGCACTCCTTCCTAGTTTATTGTTTCCTTTAGGTTTTACCCTGGACTGATAATGGTTGATTTCATGCACCTGTGTTTGATTATCTTGTTTAGCGCACCTGTCTTAAGCCTGAGTTTTCCCTTGGTTCATTGCTCAGTATTGTAAGTGTTTGTATGTGTCTCACTGCATCCTAAGCGTTTTCCTAGTTCCTTAGTGTTTCCTAGTTTCACGGTTCCTGGACTCCTTGCCTGTTTCTGGTCTTCCCGTTTGCCTCATCCTTGCATTATATGTTTGCTGATCTGGACTGCTTACCTGGTTTTGACCTCTGCCTGTTCTCTCGTACCTGTTTCTGGATTGTCCTCTCAATAAAGCCTGCATTTGGATCACCACTGTCTGTTTCCACCGAGCAGTTCATGACAAATTATTTTTTAAATAAATGTTTAATTTTAAAATGTTTAAATATGTAATTTGGGAGATCAAAGGTGAATTTTAAGGGATATAATTATTGACTAAGGTTCTATTTACTTTCAAAGCATGGTTCTTAATGAAACCGTTCTATTTAGCACTAAAAAGGATTCTGCTATTGTTACAAGCCAAAGAATCCTAATCTGGTACTGTTTAGAACCATTTTTTCTTAAGATTGTACAGTTAGACGGTAATAGTCGCAAATTAAACCCAGCCAATGAACAGAAACCCTATTTCCACAGTACAGTGGTTTAAATTGTATTTCTCTTCTTAAGGAATACAAGTGCACACTCTGGGGAAACTTTTTATCACCCATTTGTATGGATGTCAGGCTTTCATTTCATTCTCACTCAAGGGGTTTATGGACATAAAAAAAACAGCAAAAAAATAAATATGGGTTTTCCCCATAGGCTTTAAGGGTGTAAAGAATTCCCCTCAGCTACTGGCAAATATGATAAAATAATGAAAAAACACTATCACAGCATACCACATGATGTGTGCACACTGTCAAATCTGTTTATCATCTCTTTGCAGCTGAGATGATGACCTCAATACATGGTAAAGCACTGGGGAAAAAACACAAAGGCTTCAGTTTCTGGAGATGTCAATCTACCTGACACCAAAATTATTCCTCTGCCCACTCTGGACATGAGTTTATGAATTCTGTCTGGGCCCCACAAAAGAACAAGTGATTTTAGTTGTTGTAGAAATGAAGACTCCAGAATGATATCCTCAAAAATGTGTTTGCCTCTGGAACTCGCCATGTTTGTGGAACTGCCATTTTTGATAGCAGCTCTCACTGGTGCAAAGACTCAGCTATGACAGCTATGTACCATAACAAACCTTGCAACCATGGGGGTTAAAGGTCATATGAGTAGAGGAAACCAAGTAGGTCTGGAGAAAACGAGCATTCTCATTCATCTGAAATGCAGTTGCATGGCTTCTGGAGGACCTGACCTCAATTTTAAATCTTAAAAAAAAAGAAGATTCAAGTTAAATTTAAAGTCCCCCTGTCCTGTAGTCAATAATTGTATTGATCAACAAAATGACATATTTAAAGGTTTTTTTCCTTAAAAAAAATTCTTCATGCTTTAAAATAGCTTGAATGTAACTTTACACCATTGCCTCATTTAGTATACATATTCCTATAAATATGCAAATTAGCCCCGCCTCCAGAAACACCAGCGATGTTTTTAAGACTGTCTTTGGTTCACTGAAGTTTTAAAGAGAAAATAATCAACAATGGTGTTGACTTATGAATTTGCACATGGTTTGTCTTAAAGCATATTAAAAACATCCCATAGACATATAAACAACATTAAAAGTTTGATTTTCACCACATGGGGACTTTAAATAATTTGCTCATGGGTGCACGGTTCTGCTGCCTAGCCGTTTTGAACAAAAATGCCATGTAACTAATCATTTTGGAAAAGGATATGACAATGCTAATGGGCTGAAGCAATGTTTTACTAGCAATTGTCTTGAGCTTTGATGTCAAAGACAGGAAACAAAAATAAAGGTCCATTTCACACTTCTAAGATCCCTTCAAAAACAATTCAGGCACTAGTAAAATATGCATTACAATGAAATATTGGCGTTTTAAATGTTGCAAATAAATATATTTCACAATCAGCATGGAAGCTAATTTCCGTCACGGGATAAAAATATAAAAAAGGCAATAGCGACTTTTTCTCTCACAATTTTTCAGAATTGCGAATTTATATCTCGAAAATTTCCTTGGAATTCTAAGCTGTTATTTCCCCCCTCCCTTCCAATTGTTTAGGAACCTGATCTGAGCGCATACACATGCGGAATACTGAGAGGGAAAAATCTGAATTGCGAGATGTAAACTCACAATTGCGAGACAATTGTTTTATATATTAATTCCGTGGCGGAAATAAGCTTCCATAGTAAGTAGTTTTTAACATTTTATTTTACAATAATATTTTAGATTTAGAAAAAAACATTGTAAATGGCTGAATGGCTTCCTAATATAGTCGATTCTAATCGCTTAACTTTGCATCATTTCACTTAAAATACACAGGTAAAGCATATAAATCTCTATTGACTTCAAAAAGTATTGTTTTACAGTCTACATTGTGGACTCAATGAAGACATGAAACACCTATTATGCACAGTTGAAGTTGAAGGACTCCCATTACAGCTCAAGTGTCCATCAAGAACATGTTTCCATGTTTCCACGTTTCCTCCTGTTCTAGCCGAAGTGGCAGCATCAATAATGGGGTTTGTGAAGGTCATTATATCTTGGTACGGCAATAACCCCAATTGCAGCGTCTTTCTGTGCGGTTGGTACGCGAGATGGTGGAACACATCAGTCAGTCCTTGAGTAGAATGCTAGCGCACTCACCGCATCCCATTGGAGTGCCCTTCAGGGCTTTGTAATTGCTTTTTTTCTTCTCACAGAGCACTCATTTGTCCTTCATGGAGCTATGTTAAGCCACCCGAGTGATCATGCATCCTCATGTAAACACCTGCTTCTTTGCTCGGAGGAATTCACTTTCTTTCAGTGCAAAACATTCCAGATTCATTCATTCATTCATTTGGATAATCTCTTAAAGCACCCACCACATTGCATGTATTTTATGTTACGTTCTTACATCCAGTGCGTTTTAAAGATGCCCTAATTAATTCTTAATACACAGAGAAATAGAAAAAAAAGATTTAGAGAAAGTTTTATTCTACAGTTATATCCACATATTTAATAACTAAATAATGAAGCCAAACTTTACTCTAGAGCCTTTTGATCTCTTTTTAGACTGTTTCACAATGTCAGGCTGTAAAAGTAAATTAGCTATTAAGCATCTTTTTTTCTGGCTGATTTAACATCCCAGAATCACTGAATCCAGCAACTGCATTTATCTATAAAAATAAAGCAGCGAAGATGCCAGATTCATTAAGGTTTGATGTAGCAAAACTGTGAGACTAAAGTTGTATTAATGCGGCTTACTGTAAAACTGTCAGGACTGTTCCCACTTTTTAAAAAAGTCCCAAACGTTTAGGTCTGGAGGACAGACCTTCCTATACTGTATGAAGATATGGATGGTTATTGAGATAGTTTAACTTCAAGATCCATTATATATAAAAGAAGAAAAGCTGTCAAAAGTATGAGAGGGTTACTTGAAAGTCAGCTTTGAGGATCAATGAGCCATGAAAACGAGATTGGTTCAAATTGGAAAGGAGAAAGTGAAGACATATAGAGAATTCGAAATGGGTTACACTTTATTTTGATGGTCCACTTGAGACATTCTACTAACTGTCTATAAGTAACTTTGCAACTACATGTCAACTAACTCTCATTAGAGTAGACTGTTTGGTTAGGGTTATTTGTGTTAGGGTTTGGGTTATAGAATAAGTTGACATGTAGTTGCAAAGTATAACTTATAGTCAGCAGAATGTCTGTTGGGGGAGCATCACAATAAAGTGATAGCAGATATTAAGTGGATTACCATTACTCTAAATAACATTTAGTTGACCTGTTGTTGCAGTTAGTTATCAGAATGTCTCAAGTGAACCATCAAAATAAAGTGTTAGGCTACCAAAAAAATTATGACCAGATTATGTGGAAGAATATTTTTGATATGTACTGTAATAACATTTCTGGTGGAAGGTAGAAAATGCTAACTTCCATTTATTTTAATTTTGGGGTAAACAATTCCCTTTGTGATATATATATATATATCACAATAATATATTGACAATTTCTCATTTAGGGAAAATTTTGACAATGGTGTTGTGGAATGCGGGTACCAAATTTCTTATGATTTTGATGTTCGTGTGTCATTTTGACTCGCAATATCATGGTTAACCGCAGTTGTAACAACCCAAAAGAAAAAAAAATTGATGTATTTTTTAAGTCAGTTTCTCAACTACTCTGAGTCTGAGCGTATTTAAATTTAAATTTATGTATTTGACAGACTCTTTTATCCCAAAAAATGTACACTGCTTTGAAGGTGTACGTTTTTATCAGTTCGAGAATGTTAATTTTGCCGTTGCTAGCGCCTTGCTCTACTGTTTTTAGCTTCAGGAAAGCAAACAATAAAAAAACAAAAACTTTATATATATATGCCTATATAAATTGCAATACTGTTTATAATATTCATATTTTTTTAAACAAATGGTTAAAAAATAGTTGTTAAAAACATTTTTAAAAATAATTAGTTCTCATGATTATTTTGCTGTAAAGTACGAGAAGTATTAATATATTTTATTAATATTAATACTTCTCATACTTTACAGCAAAAATAATCATGAGAACAATCTTTTTGTTCGAATGTTTACTGGTTTTTTTTTTTTTTTACCTGATTTTATTTTTCATAGTGTGATTTCTCTAGAGTTGCATTGAATCCAATTAGGGTCAATTTGACCCGCAACACAAAAGTCATTCCCAGAATTCGAATATAGGCTAATAAAAGGGTAAAGTCAGGAATTGGTGTCACTATACATTAAAAGCGAGTTTCTGTGAGGCACAACCTTTTTGCATCATGGCCTTTTTGCATCTGATGGTCTTTCCTTGTTCAGGGTCATGATATTTGGGCATGTCAAAACTGTTATAACTATAAAATCAACAATCATCATATTGGACTGAGATACTGTCATAGTTGCTGTATTCAGCCATTTACTCACCATATTTTATTTCTTGTCAGGATAGAGTTGTGAAGTGCACCAGTTAACAGACAGTATTTTGCTCACCTCTGCCGGGGACGCTGCGGCTCGACAGGCAAAAGAAACAGTCCTTAAAGGTCTCTGCTGACATCAAATGGCAAATCTGAAGAATGCAACAATAGTTTTTGACATCTCAAGATCTTTATGTGCTTTGCTGAGGTTAGTATTCAAGAAAATTAGGGATTAGGACAAATGTGTTGGTTCATAGTTAAAATGACACCCATTGATGTTTACAAAACAGCTTAACATAGCGTATGAATGATTGCCAATATATCAAGATCATTAGAAGAACTAAATGCTAATATATATAAATATATATATATATATATATATATATATATATATATGAGTACTTACATGCAAATTCTACACAATGCATAGCAACTGTTAATGAATAATGCAAATGGAGTATTAATTGTGCAGAAATAAAACATCTTGTCTTCAATATATATATATCACACCGCTAGGGGGCACTGTTGAAACATCCATTATTTAAGCACTCCATAAGTCTCATTAAACTCCAAAATAGTTTTCTGTGATGAACTGCATAGATGGGGGATGGTGACTGCTAAATAAACTGGTGAATATGAGTGTGTTTTAGATTTCAGGGGGAGAAATACATCTAAACTTCACTGGTCCTTAACAAATCTACACCTAGTCTGGAAACAAACAACACTATAACAATTCTACAAGAAACTTGTTCTGACATACATATTTTGACACACTTATTTACATTTCTGTGACAACCCTATTTTAGAACAACCTCAAATTTGAACATTACGTTGATTACGATTGATTATCAAATACCCTAGCAGACAAAAAAATTAAATAAAAAATGAAGATCCGAGTCTTGTCAGTGGGGTATATCTGTATGTTCTCATCACTTTTGACTGACCCGAGTGTGTATGGAGACACTGAGCAGGGGACATCAACAAGCTTTATTCTTTTGTATCCTTGAACTCTGATTCCAAAGTTGCCTAGCAACAGTGACAGTAACAGCTGAGACAGCCTTGATCTTGTTGTTTAAACCATTACAACTAGGTGATGTGAGAAGTGGTACCATGGTAACAACAACAGTGCGTTTGAGGCAGGTGTTCACATTGGCACATGTCAGAAAAAGCCATGAAGACTCAGTCTAAACATTCAAGCTGAGTTAGTTAACGATACGCCTTTTCAAAATCAAAGGAAAATAACTTCATAAACCATTTTGCTTCATTAAACATAGTTAAACATTAAACATCAACTGTTTTGCACCAGAACATTAATTTGGACCATTGTTACACTATATTTCTACAGCAAATGCTTTGTAATATATATACGCATGCGGTCAAATCGATTAATCACATCTAAAAAAAAAGTTTGAGTATATATATATATACACAAAACTTTTGTTATATATGTGTGTGTGTGTGTGTGTGTGTGTGTGTGTATTAATACTCCAATTAATACTCCATCTGACAATGAGAAGTTGCATTATTCGTTTTACAGTTGCTATGAACGTTTCTTCTTGTTATTGCACTAAATTATTATTATGCTGGGCTATCACCATCAAGGACATAATAGAGACTGACAAACGGACCCAAGGGAAGATAAACTAGCATCAATATGGCCATTAAAATTGACAATAAACATGGATAAATGTTTATTACTTGTACAAAGCTCAGGTTTGATTTGGCAAATGTAGCTGTCACAGTTGCTGTGTCTACACTCAGCTCAAAGGGAAAGCCAAAGGCGTTTGCCCTTCAGACTTGTTTGTTTGAGATGAGATGTGCGCTGTGTGTTCTGAGAGAGAGAGCATCCATGCAGCTATGATCAGAACCCGCCGCTTTCTTCCACCCTGCCAGGTTGAAGCACACACTTCTGCTTGATAGTACACCTGGACACCTCGAGTCTGATTCGTTTAGCCTGCGCGTATCAGCCGTGAAGCATTGCTCTCCGATACGAGATCATCCTTTGTGGCACTTTCAATTCAATTTCATCACCAGCCCCTCGATCAGGCGCCATTAGGGAGTCATTTCTCATGGGATTAGGTGCTAATGATTGCGGAAAACCGATATATACTCTTCCATCAGTTCCTGTCATGTTTTCATGACATTTCATAATTGCTTTAGCAAGAGAAATCTAGTCCAAGTGCTGTATTGGCTTTTTTTAACACCATTAGCCAAAACACATTTTTTCAATTATTGTCTATCTGTCCATACATGTTTATTTTTGTTGTTATATGTGAAAATCAGGCCCAAACAGAATTTGTGGCTGCAGAATTCTGTAGAATCAGAATTAGAGTTCCACAAATCTCCATTCCCTTAAAGAGATAGTTTACCCTAAAATGAAAATTATGTCATTATACACACTCTAGTGCTGTTTCAAACCTGTATAACTTACTTTGTTCTGTGGAACACCAAAAAAATCATATATATAGTGGAGAGAACAAGTATTTGATACGCTGCCGATTTTGCAGGTTTTCTAACTTACAAAGCATGTAGAAGTCTGTAATTGTTATCATAGGTACTCTTCAACTGTGAGTGACGGAATCTAAAACAAAAATCCAGAAAATCACATTGTATGATTTTTAAATAATTCGTTAGCATTTTATTGCATGACATAAGTATCTGATACATCAGAAAAGCAGACCTTAATATTTGGTACAGAAACCTTTGTTTGCAACTACAGAGATCATACGTTTGCTGTAGTTCTTGACCAGGTTTGCACACACTGCAGCTGGGATTTTGGCCCACTCCTCCATACAGATCTTCTCCAGATCCTTCAGGTTTCGGGGGTGTCGCTGGGCAATACAGACTTTCAGCTCCTTCCAAAGATTTTCTATTGGGTTCAGGTCTGGAGACTGGCTAGGCCACTCCAGGACCTTGAGATGCTTCTTACGGAGCCACTCCTTAGTTGCCCTGGCTGTGTGTTTCGGGTCGTTGTCATGCTGGAAGACCCAACCACGACCCATCTTCAATGCTCTTCCTGAGGGAAGGAGGTTGTTGGCCAAGATCTCGCGATACATGGGCCCATCCATCCTCCCCTCAATATGGTGCAGTCGTCCTGTCCCCTTTGCAGAAAAGCATCCCCAAAGAATGATGTTTCCACCTCTATGCTTCACGGTTGGGATGGTGTTCTTGGGGTTGTACCCATCCTTCTTCTTCCTCCAAACACGGCGAGTGGAGTTTAGACCAAAAAGCTATATTTTTGTCTCATCAGACCACATGACCTTCTCCCATTCCTCCTCTGGATCATCCAGATGGTCATTGGCAAACTTCAGACGGGCCTGGACATGCGCTGGCTTGAGCAGGGGGAGCTTGCGTGCGCTGCAGGATTTTAATCCATGACAACGTAGTGTGTTACTAATGGTGGTCCCAGCTCTCTTCAGGTCATTGACCAGGTCCTGCGGTGTAGTTCTGGGCTGATCCCTCGCCTTCCTCGTGATCATTGATGCCCCACGAGGTGAGATCTTGCATGGAGCCCCAGACCAAGGGAGATTGACCGTCATCTTGAACTTCTTCCATTTACTAATGATTGCGCCAACTGTTGTTGCCTTCTCACCGAGCTGCTAGCCTATTGTCCAGTAGCCCATCCCAGCCTTGTGCAGGTCTACAATTTTATCTGATGTCCTTACACAGCTCTCTGGTCTTGGCCATTGTGGAGAGCTTGGAGTCTGTTTGATTGAGTGTGTGTGGACAGGTGTCTTTTATACAGGTAACGGGTTCAAACAGGTGCAGTTAATACAGGTAATGAGTGGAGAACAGGAGGGCTTCTTAAAGAGAAACTAACAGGTCTGTGATGCTACGTTCACACCGGACGCGAATAGCGCGTCAAATTCGCGTCTACCGCGTCTAGTTTGACGCTTGACCACTTTGTGTTAATTCGCGTGTCAATGGCGAAATTGACGCGCGTAAAACAAAAGTTTGAAGCGAAATTTACGCGCGTCAGAGGCGAAAGTTTCGAAACCCGTCGGCGGCCATCTTTTTAGATGTTTATCGAGCATTAGCATTAGCATTATTCGAGAGAGTCACCGCTCGTATATGCTCTGGAGAGCAGAAACAGCTGCGTAGGGGACATCGTCGCTGTACTCGGGTCCACCAGACCCTCCGGAGGGTTTCAGGAGTTTCATCATTTGTTCCAGGAGCTAGGTTTGGTGGACCTAACGGTGAGGACGCTGACGAGGACACCGTAGGCCGTGTAAAGCCTCGGCCTCGAGTGGTCGCTGCCTGACGAGCCCGCGCTCTACAGCCCGGTGCGAGGTTCACCCTCGCCCGCACATTTATTTGATAATAAATGGAGCCAGCCTCCAAAAGTGAAACCTGTCCTGTGATTTTTTTTATTTATTATACACTATGTGTTTGTTGTTTTTTTACATTAAAATAATAATGTTTCATATAATCTAAAATAGATATGGAATAAATAGCATTCAATACAAAATGAGTACTATCTCTCATATATTAAAATCGAGTTTTTATGTGAAAGATTTGCTTTGTTGTGCATTAGAACCACACCAGACATTTTAGTAATATTACAAAATAATTTATTAAAATAACAAACTTTCACTTCACCACGTGACAGCAGCAAGCAGGCTCCAGATTGGTTAACGCGGCGCGAATTGACGCAGAAGTTCAAATTTTTCAACTTGGGCGGCAGACGCGAATTCGCGTCAAACGCGTGAATGCACAAATAGCACTAACTAAATCATTCGCGCGTAACGCGTTTCCGCGCCAGACGCTTCAATTCGCGCCATTCGCGCGAACTTGACGCGCGAATGAGGCGTATTCGCGTCTACCGCGCCGCGCTCTACGCCTCATTCGCGCCGCAGGAATTTTTTACGCGCGTAACGCGTCTTTGCATTGACTTAACATTGAAATCACTCGCGCCTGACGCGCTATTCGCGTCCGGTGTGAACGTAGCATGAGAGTCGGAATTCTTACTGGTTGGTAGGTGATCAAATACTTATGTCATGCAATAAAATGCAAATTAATTGCTTAGAAATCATACAATGTGATTTTCTGGATTTTTGTTTTAGATTCCATCACTCACAGTTGAAGAGTACCTATAAAATGACAGACTTCTACATGCTTTGTAAGAGGGAAAACCTGCAAAATCGGCAGTGTATCAAATACTTGTTCTCCCCACTATAAGTTACATAGGCTTTTATGCTCATCAAGACTGTATTATTTATGATCAAAAATACAGATTTAAAAAAAATGTGACATATATTACAATTTAATATTACTGTTATCTAATTAAATACATTTTAAAATGTAATTTATGTGAGGGCAAAGCTGAATTTTCAGCATCATTACTCCAGTCTTCAGTCTCACATGATCCTCCAGAAATCATTCTAATATGCTGATTTTCAGTTGTACTGCTTCCTTTTTTAAGTAAACCATGACAGATTTTTTTTTTCAGATTTCTTTGATTAATATAAAGTTCAAAAGAACTTAATTTATTTCAAATAATAATATTAATAATAGTTATTATTTTATTTTATTAATCAATCATGTCCCGACCTTATCATGAAGATGATTAAATGATGACAAAATTGTTTATAAAATATTCTGGCTAATTTGATTATGATTTTCTGTTTAAAACCTTTTACCACGTGTAAATCCATTATGCATGTTTCCCCCCAAAATTAGCATAGAAAAAAAAAAAGCCCATTTCCATCTAGGCCTGGTACAGATAATATACAAAGCCAGCAGGCAACATGACGGTTTCCAGTGAATGTTCCCAATAATCATATTAAGACTGACATCAATAGCTGATTCTGTCCAAAATCAAGCAAGCAATTATGCAACGACCCCATCAAAATACAAAGACCTCCAAAAACAATATTCCATCTTGCTTACATTACAAAGTTCAAGTCTCATGGTGCGCTTTCATTTCTCCTGTAAATAGACGACACGATGATTCACATCAGCAATCTCATTTGTTGAACAATGTGAGATGGCTGACATATGTCTGCATATATTCTGGCTGCTGGTGCTAGTTAGTCACCAGGGTCCAGATGATCTCTCTGCTGGCTGCCCGCTCCTCTCTTCGGGATGTAACACTGTTAAAGCCAGAGCATGTCTGTTTCTAACACGTGCCTCTGGCCACAGGATCCAAACAGACCCCAGCTGTGTGAGGGATCGTCTCTGCAGTCCTGGACACAATACAGTAACAGCTCTCCCCGTGTGTCCATGCCTTGCTTGAAGCCAAGTCAGCATTTTAATGCAGATGGCGGACCACTGAGAGCGCAGTGAACCTTCCAGCAGGCTCGGTGCGGTGTGCTTGTAACAGTGAGGCCTCTTCATTAAGCTGTTGGAGGAAATTAAGGCCCAACTTTGATCATGTCCCAGCTCACCGGGACCCAACAAGCAAATCTCCAGACTATAAGCTCTCAAGGAGCTGGAATGCAGGCATGCCAAAGTGAGAGGAGAACAAAGGCACTTGGCCGTGCTGTGGACTTGGACATTCTGCTCACCACGAGGAGAGCGGTGAGGACTTGTGTCACAAATTGCCTCCATGAGGCATGCAATTCGTTTGCTGTAGGTCGTCTTACAAAACAAAGTAAAGTAAAGTAAAAAGAAATTAAATGAAACAATCAAATAAAATTAAAATAAATGAAATTAAATAAAACAATAAAATAAAAATGAAATGAAATAAAATAAAACAATAAAATAAAGTAAATAAAAAATAGGAAAATATTAAATAATAAAAAATTAAGAAATAGCAAAAATGCAAAGCAAAGAATATTTTTAATATACAAAACAAAATGCAAACAAAAAATAAAACAATGCAAAGCAAAATAAAACAAAACAACAGAAAGTAATTAATTCTAATTCTAAATAAGTCAACACAAAACAACACAAGACAATAAGTTTAAATTCGTTAACGTTAGGTATCATGAACTATCAAATTTTTAAAGCATTATTAATCTATGTAATGTTAATTAATTGCATTAATAAATGCACAACAAACTATATAAATATTTAAACATTCCTAAATCAAGAAACAAACAAAATAACATAAGTCTTGTTTTCTGAAACATTTATCAAAATTAAGCGAGTTTAAGCTTAAAACAAGAAAAAATACCTGTAAATGGAGTAAAAAACTTAATTTAAAGGAAAAACAAGTTTATTTTTCAAAACCCTGGGATAGACATTGTTTTTCTTGTTTTAAACTTAAATTCACACAATTGTGATAGATTTAGCAGATAACAAGTCTTAATATTGTCTACTTATATTAATATTGTCTACTTAATATTAATATGTGTCATTTTGCTTCTCAAGTTAATGTATCTTGATTTAAGGAAGTTTAGATATTACTGAAAAACAAGACAAGTACCAAGTAAGAAAACCACTTTTGCAGTGTTGATAATAAGATCAGCTCTTCTGTCACACATACAGTAGACTGACTTCATGCTCACACGCACCATGATGGAGTATTACTGTTTAGGGCCAAAGGAAAGCTGAGATCTGAGTCAAGTAGAGGAAGAAACACTGTGGGCTTTCTTCTGTCTTGAAGTGCTCTGCGTTCTTTACCTCTGACACTGGTACTTGAACCAATCAGATGTTTCTGTGCCGGTCCTTCTTCTCTTCTCTTTAGTGTGACCTGTGGAGTATTTGAAGCCAGATCCTTTGAAGACACCCTGAGCACACTGATCTCAAGGTTTTCTTCTCGACAAGCCATTCAGCACACTCATATTTACATTCTTTCTAAGCCCGTTCTATAGTTGGTGACACAATAGAAGTGTTGGTGAAAGCCTCGTAGAGTTTGTATTGTTCTGTGGTAACCAAACACCTCTTCTTTAAAGCTGCTCCCTTACAGCCTGTCATGTGGAAGGAATTTACACACCTGGCCTCAAAGAAAGTTATTTATATCACTGGTTTTAGATTTTCAAGTAAGGAGTGCTACACCGGTCGCAATCTCTAAATGTTGAGAGCGCAATCGACTCGATCGCAAAGGCTGTAAACATGGAAAAATGTAATTTTGGGCAGATTGAAAGCTCATTCGCTCAATTCACTTTCTTTTTCATCTGTACTCAAAGGCACATGATTGAACTTTCAGACATAAGAGTGATCTCATTGTTCAGTCTGCTGATCTGTGACACAAATGTAATGTCCCTATTCAGCAAATCACACAAGCGCTGTATTCACAAATGAACAAGTAACAAGGCCGTAAGCGCTGGTGTACAGTTGAACTGAAGAACAGAGGAGCTAAACTTGGATTCATGTGTGGCTTTCTTCAGTACATTAGAACAATTGGTCAATATCAGTCCAGACAAAAACTGCCTATTCTGTGTCTTTTTGGAGCTCAGACTCCAAAAGCAGCATCATGAATGTTGTCTTGAATTGTGTTTGAAGCTACTGTGTGACGTTTCTGTGCCTCTAGTGGTGGCGAGAGGAACTGCCAATAACAACTGTTTCCGAAAAGGTTTCCCAAAGACTTGCCCTGTCTTAAACAAACAGGTTGTCCTGCTCTTAAGATCACACCACTGGTTGGAATGCCAAGAAAATATCCCCCACACCATTACACCATCAGACTGAACCATTGATACAAGGCAGGATGGATCCATGCTTTAATGTTGTTTACTGCAAAGTCTAACCCTTCCATCTGAATGTCACAGCAGAAATTGAGACGACTCAAAGCAGGCAACGTATTTCCAGTCTTCTATTTTCCAATTTTGGTGAGCCTGTGGGAATTGTAGCCTGTTTTCAGTTTTTTTTTTAGCTTACAGGAGTGTCACCCGGTGTGTCTTCTGCTGCTGCAGCCCTTCTGCTTCAAGGTTTCGACATGTTGAGTGTTCACTGTTCAGAGATGCTCTTCTGCAGACCTTGGTTGTAACAAGTGTTTATTTGAGTTACTGTTGCCTTTCTATCAGCTCGAACCAGTCTGGCCATTCTCCACTGACTTCTGGCATCAACAAGGCATTTTTGCCCACAGAACTGCCTCTCACTGGATATTTTCTCTTTTTCTGAACATTCTCTGTAAACCCTGGAGATGGTTGTATGTGAAAATCCCAGCAGATCATCATTTTCTGAAATACTCAGACCAGCCCGTCTGGCACCAACAACCATGCTACATTCAAAGTCACTTAAATCACCTTTCTTCCCCATTCTGGTGCTCAGTTTGATCTTCAGCAGATCGTCTTGACTATATCTATGCCTAAATACATTGACTGCCCTGTGATTGAATGATTAGATATTTACATGGTGAGTATATTATCAAAGTTTTATTTAATCAGATTATTTTGAATGGCCTTCAATGGAGAATAAAGCTTGCAAGCTCTAAAAGGGTACAAAATAACTATTAAAGCATGAAAAAAGTTTATAAAAAGTATACTATTCCTTTAACATCCAAAAACCACACACAGAAGCGTTAAATAGAAAAAGATGAATTGAGAAAGAAAAATAGAAAGAGAGAGGCTAACAGAGATACTGGTAAAAAAAAAGAAAGAAAGAAAAAAAGGTCTACCAGCAGTTAATCCCATAATAGTCCATTAGGTCTTAAGAGACACAAATGCCCCATTATGGCCTGAGCTGGAGTAAAGAAGCCATCCATCAGATGGACAATAAGAGCAAACTGATCAGTGATCAGAGAGTGCTGCCTGCTGCCGTCTCTCTCCCAAAAGCTTTCGCTGTTTATGAAAGTCCAATTACGTCCTCTGACAAGTTGCTGTGACAGGACGCCTGCCACATTCAAGCATTAGCCCACATGTTATCAATGCATTAGTTATTCATTTGGGCAGAGAAAGACTTTATAATGAGCTCAGCAGAGATGGGCTCCAGAAGTCTCCAATGTTGCTTCAGATCGACAAGCCTTAAAGGGACAGTTCACACAAAAATAAAAAGTCTGTCATTAGAGGCAGAATTTATGTTGTTGTTTTTTTTAAAATAAATTAAGCCCAGCTTTCAACCATCACCTAACTTCTGACTGTCAGTGTTTCAGATGAATAATACATTAGCTCTCACAAACACATTGAGAGGCTGAATTCAGTTTGTTGTTTCCCTTCTCTGACAGTTCCATCACCCGTCACTCAGTTCACATGAAGACTGGCCCGTTTCAGAGAACTGATTGGCACCGTCTGACTGCCCCAAGCACCCTCTGTTACTGTCAGACATATTCAACAGAATAATGCCAGCTGTTCGCATTTTAATCCCACTGTGAGCATGAAATTAGTCAGGTCATAGTATGCACATTCAGAGATCACAGTCACGTCCATATTGCCCAATTGCACTTTGCACCAGCTTCAATGCAAATTTTTATCTTAACCTGCTATGGGAAACATTAAGGAATAGATACACTGCCAAAATCAGGATTTTGTATGGTATTTTATAGTAAAATATTCCTTAAAGTCAAATAAGTTTACTTGAGAAGCAATTGGATTATAAGACTTGTTTACTTTTCACAGAATATATCTTGAATTAAGTTAATTTAAGTTAAAGTTTATCTTCATGTCCCATTCAAGGTCCCAAGCCTCTTTTAAGTGCAAAAAACATTTGTGACATTTACTAATTTTATGATGATTAGATTACTTTTGTTTGGTGGTGTCAAATATGACACTGTAAAAAATTATTGTTGATTTAACTTAAAAAAGCAAGTAACACGGTTGCCTTGAAATTTTGAATTCATTGAAATTAAAAATTTGAGGTAGTACAATGGAGATTGGTTTAATCAACAGAAACTCAAAATATTATGTTATCTGAACCACATGATTTGATTATATATAATTATTTTTGTATTATGAAAATATTTTCTTATAGTGAATGAATAATATTTAATTTAATTTGACTTATTTAACCAGGAAGGTCCCATTGAGACAAAAATATTAATATGATTGAATGCAAAGATTTTTTTTCATATGAAAACCTTTGTTTTTTTTTAAGTTATTTCTGGGGGGGTCATACTGACCTAATTGCAAAACAAAGGGTAACATGTTCAATACTGATGCGATCCATTTGTCCTTGGAATTGGAAAAATTCCTAGTTCCAGGTAGGAACTTTTAATGGAACACAGCATCAAATCTAACCAGTTTAAAGTAAAATGTGTGCATAATCAGACATCCAAACACACTTATCATTAACTATACATTCAATTACGTATTAATGAGTATTATGAATGTAACATTGGCTTTTGTGTACTTCTAGCTTAATTGTATCCAACTTGATTAAGTTATTCATTTAATTGACGCTGGTAATTTAGGCCTAAAATTTTCCCTGAAAATCCTGTTCTCCTTAACGTATTTTCTGTTTCTGAATCAGCCAGAGATATTGTACCTGTACTGTATCCTAAATAAACTCTAATCTGCATTGACTCCTCACAATCCCTTTCTCTTAGAATCTGTCTTCAAGTATTGTCCACTCAGTTTACAGACTCTTATGTTAAAATGCTGTGTAAACAGAAAGTGTTGAAAAGCAAATAATTACTACTTCCCAAATCAATTACTTTGAGGACTCCAGTCTGGACCAATCCCAACATCCAACATTGCTTATTCAACACATAAAGACTTCACCCTTTTCTAGTTTATTCAGCATTTTTATGTGGCTGTACTGCCAAAAAAAAAAAAAAAAAGACCATTACCAAAATGCAAAGATGGAGAAACACGCAACAACTTCATCCAGCAAAATTTGATCACTTCATTTCAAAACGCCCGGATATCAGTTATTATTACATTAGCCGGGCCTGCCACAAATCCTGAAATTGAATCAAAGCCGACTGATCATGAGTAATTAATATATGATTAGACCGTTGCAGACGACAGCCGTTTCCCGGCAGCAGACGGGGGAAGCGGGAGAGCGGGTATTCGGACAGGGTGCCCGTGGACAGCTGTGAGGCAGAGATGACCCCTGTCTCACTGCTCCGCTGGCACGCCACACACGCCATGCATGGCTGCTCCCAGGAAGAGGGAAGTAGGGCCGCTTTTGATGGCCACAAACCTTTAATTAGCCATCAGGGCTGAATCTGGACCAGCCGCTGAGACCCACCCCCTGCCCGTCCGCCCGCGCTACTCAACAGCTGTTTCTCCATCGATGGGCTGCTAAAACAAGAGCTCATCACTGAGCCTTCCTGATGCCACTCTAACTGTTGTTCACGAAGGTGCTGGCACACAGTCAGCTTTGATGTCTGACTGCACTTTTGTTCTTTACATAATGCACAGTTATCTGTCTTTTGATTCATAATCTGCTTTTAGCGATCATCTGTATTGTGGTGAACACAACAATCGTTGATAAACTAGCAGGATTATGCTAAATAAATCCATTTGATGATGTAACTATGGTTTCCTTGCTGTCAAAATATCTCATTATAATAAAGAATAATAATTTTACTCATCAAAATAGACAATATTATGGCTTAGACCAGGGCTTTTCGATCTTTTAATTGACACAGACTCCCAAATATTATCATCCTTCCTCATGTGAGGGACCACCATCCTGAAATTTCCAAGGCAGCTATATATTTCATATAATACTGTGAACAAAATTGTAGTATTAAATTGTAAAATATTTAGTTTCTATTACATTATATCATTCCATATTTTCCTACTCACTGTAGTACTGTACAGTTTGATGCAAGTTTTATTCATATATTTATTTATATCAAAATATTTAAAATGTATTAATTCATAATATTTTGTATTAATTTATAATGTATTGCCTTTACACTTTTTTCACAGCTTCATTTTAATCTATTGAAATCAAGTTTAATTTATTTATTTAGTTTGATCACATTTATTTATTTTATTTAGTGAAGTTGAATTTCATTTTAATATTTGTATTTATTTATTTTAATCAAATGTTTTATGCAGTTATTTATTTTTATTTACATCAAATTTGATGTATTTATTATAATACATTTATTTTAATCTAATATATTCATTTATAATTTACTTAAATACAATTTTATTAATATTTTAATATTTTACGTCAATCAAATGTATTTATTTAGTTAGTTAGTTTAATCTTATTTTTATTCATTTCTTTTAACATTTTTAACACTGCTTTTCTCTAACCTTTACCACGGACCCCCTAGGACTCCCTTCCGGCACCATGGGGGTCCCCGGACCCCAGTTGAAAACTCCTGGCTTAGGCTTTGAAGCTTTTTTAAGTTTTTATTCGATATTAAAATGATGATAAAAAAGTTACTATTTACCTCATTTAATTCAAAACTGAAAGAAGATGTGAGATACAAAATGTGAATTTTTAAGAAATAGCAACACTAATAGCACACTTCATGCACGCGAGTGTTTAGGGTGCCATTTGGGACAGGGCCAAAGTCTTTTTGTGTGATACAATAGTTTTGTGTGAGTAACCAATGGAAATGAAAGTTATTGACTGAAAATCTTGACATCAGCCCTATAGCTCTCCTTGGCGTGAGAGAGTTTATGCGTCTGATATGTGAACAACTCATTGATTTGAGTTGGCTGTTTTCAGTTAATTCAGTTTTACAAACCAGTCTGAATGATTTGTTCTCAAACTTGAGAGTTCACCTCACTGACTCAGTTTATAGCCCACTGAAATAGAAACTTATCAAGGAATTATAACTTAAATCTGTTTGTGGTCCAAGAAGTCATTTCATCTTTTTTGAAACTCTCTTTTTTTGTGTGTTCCCATACAATAAAAGACACATGAATTTTTGAGTAAAGTACGTTAAGAAAATCTATATATTTTAAGAACCATAACAAGGCAAAACTGTTGCCTTGCCACTTTAAGTCAACCGTATGGGAACACAAAGCAATACAATGATTCGTACCTCTATACAGACTTGCTGTTCTTTGTGAACAATAACTTTGAGAGAAAATGACTTCATTCCATAATACAGTGTTCTGACAGAGCTGGGTTTTTTTACTGAACTGACCTACTTTGCTGTTTATTCCTGTCTTTTCATGCTTTTCTTTTCCCTGAGAGAACAGTATGGCAGAATCTCCTCCCTGACTTCTCTATCTCCAGGAGCACAGGTCCGTGAGCACTGCAGCCGCAACATGATAAATGACTATTGGAGTGTTTATTATTCTACTTTCCAGGAACATGGCATGTCGAAAAAATTGACTTAGAACCCCTGCCATCATCACACCCTGTCTGTTCCAACAGTCTATCCTGTTTTGCATATTGCATAACCATCAATTGGCATTATACAAGAGCTGTTAATACTGCAGAGGTATAGATTTCTATATCAACTTCTCCTTGCAGGTCATTTTAAAACTTTAGACTTTAACACAGATGTACTGCAAACTAATGTCAACTTTTCAAAGGATTCTCTCACGGTGGTAATACTTAGGTCTGTCCCAGGACGCTCTTCACTAGATTTCAGAATGAGCATGAAGTTTTTGCCTGACAGTGCTGGACTGGTGAATGTCAAGTACGGGTGGACTTTGAAACAGACAGAAATGCAGAAAATATTACCGAATCTTATAATCCTCATCTGATTAGGAAGAAGCTGCTGAGATATTCATGTAAAAAAAAAAACTACATTGCATCTTCCCCCAATGAGACCATATAATACGGTCTCAAAACATCATTAAATTGAGTCCAGCACCCAATGGATCTTTATGTGTATGGCTGCATCTGAAATCTCATACTTCTCCGAACAAAAAAAACAAGTTTATTCAAGTGTATTATTAGCATACTTCTTTCAGTCTACTTTGTATGTACTTCTCAGAAATATACTTAAAGTTACACTTAAGCATACTTGACATACTGCAGAAAAGTCTAAGTACATGGTCTATACTATTGTCGTACAGTTGTGGTCATGAATTTAAATTTGCATCCTTTTTACATGATGGAAAATAAGTCTCTGATGTCTCCAGAGTGTGTGTGTGAAGTTTTAGCTCAAAATACCTCACAGATAATATTTACAGCATGTTAAAATTGTCCCTTTTTGAGGGTCAGTAAAAACATATCGTTTCGTGTGTCACTTTAAATGCAAATGAGCTGCTGTTCCCGGCACAGAGGGCGGAGCTTCAAGAGCGCGCGCGTGTGCGTGTGTGTGTGTGTGTGTGTGTGTGTGTGTGTGTGTTAGCAGCTCCGATTACCTCATGTGGACAAGCACTAAAATGTCAGAAACTGTTCTGCCTTTTATGTTTAAACTGGAGTCGGACAATGATGGAGAGACCCAAGAAGAAGGGACAACATGTAGAATGCAACAGGACATTTCTGAATGGTTAGTTGATGAATTTATGTAGCTGATGGAGTTAACTATCTTCAAGTCTTTGAATAGCATATTCTGTCATGGTAATCTATAAAATCGCTCATGTGGGAACTGTTGTAAAATTCCTACAGAGTGACATGATATTGCATTTGTGTATTGCATGTGAAAAGACGGATGCAACAGCTTGAGCAGACTCACAAATGTGCTCTACTACAACGTGGACTGTGTGTTCCTGGGGGCGGGGTTTATGTAAATTTTAGGGTTAGTGATGTCACTAACCCGGGAGGAACGTCGTGTAGTCCCTAACAGACGTTAGTTGTAGTCCTTAAAAAAAACAATTTCTTTAAAAGCAAATATTTTCATATAGGCCACAAGACAGAATAATAACTGAATTTACACTAATCAAGCAGTTCAGTAGTTTATAAGCTTGGTTTTTAATACAGTGTGTTAGTATTCATGACTCCCTTGTTAATCCTGAGCAGTTCTGTCCACTGTTCTTCCCGAAAATCCTCCACATTCTTTGTTTTTCCAGCAACTTCCGCATATTTGACCCCTTTGACCTTCCAACAAGGGTTACATGATGTTAAGATATCCATCTTTTCACATTGAGGACAACTGAGGGACTAATACACAACTATATCAAAAGCTGCAAACATTTATTAATGCTCAAGAAAACAACACAATTCATTAAGTGTGTGTGTGTGTGTGTGGGTGTGTGTGTGTGTGTGTGTGTGTGTGTGTGTGTGTGGGCATTAAGTGTGTGTGTGTGTGTTAGTGGGGGGGGGGGGGGGGGGGGGGATAAACGTTTGAAAAGGATGATCAGTTTTATTTAAATGTGACTTTATAGGCCTTGCGGTAAATATAATTATAAAAATCTTACAGTTGAGAATTAGAAATATTAATTTTCGATGGGAGATCAATTGACCGTTCACAAAGACCCGCCCCCTCTAGTTACTGTTGCTATGTCCGACAAGCCACGCCGCTCTCACGCCACGCCATGTTCCAAGCCGTGAAAAATACATCGCGGAGCAGAGAGGACACTGACAACGCGCTGACAAACAAGATAGACCAGTTACTTTTGATATGAAACAAAGTCTCACCTTTCAAATTTGGTCATTTTTTAAAGAAATTTAGACAATAAATACCGTTTTGTGGCTCTTTAATGTGCGGTGACAGATCGCTGTAGAGCCTCAGTTAAAGCTGCCCGTGAACCGATCATCTCTTCCTTCTAGTTAATTTATAGCATCAAATAAGCATGAATGAACATAAGAAGGAATGTTGTTTTAACCGTGGAAAGAAGTCAGAACACACTGTTTTTCAAGTTCAAATACTCCAACGTTAATCTACTAACTCTCTTGACTGCTTTGTCGGACAAAAATGGCGGATTCGGTGGATGGCGGATTATGATTGGTCAGATTGCCTGTCAATCAAACTCCCTGCGAAGGGTCAATTGTCGGGGACAAGTCAAGTCAAG
The DNA here is from genome assembly GCF_029890125.1 of Rhinichthys klamathensis goyatoka. Classification (NCBI taxonomy): domain Eukaryota; kingdom Metazoa; phylum Chordata; class Actinopteri; order Cypriniformes; family Leuciscidae; genus Rhinichthys; species Rhinichthys klamathensis. The sequence continues at coordinate 5,945,124 of NW_026606800.1, forward strand.
TCATCTTCATTTATATAGCGCTTTTAACAATGTAGATTGTTTCAAAGCAGCTTTACAGAGATAAACATACAATTTACGGTAACAGAGATTGTTTTGGCTTTATAGCGATTTTTTAATAATGCTATTACCAGCTAAAGTTAGTTTTGATTGATTCTCTTCCAGCAAAATTATCATTTATCATCAAATTAGGGGCCACTAAGACGACGGCGTTCTCTCTAAACAGACTTTAAACGCGAACCTGTGACCGGATGGCGTTCACATGCGCATTAAGAATTGATTCTATAGTTATATTCGTTTGTATACAGGGTTTACACAAAATGTGTAAACCCTGAGCATGAAAGGGTCAATACGCCTAAACGAATGAGAGTTCCACCAATGAGCAAATGCTCCTGTTGACTCACATGGATGTTTTGTTTGTTTTCCTTCTTGTAAAATTCTAGGTAATTGTGAGTGGTTGCTCATTATCATTTCATATATTTTTCATTGTTTTGTAGATTACTAGTTTGAGTGGTAACATTTGAGTGTTTCAGAAACAGATGGTTTAAAGATGGGAATAACACTGCTTATACACAAAAGAAAAACATTTCTGGGAAATCCGGACCTTCTGGCTGGGTATATTACAGCAATACATGTGATGATGAGCAGTTCAGGAACACAGGAAAAGCTAAACAAATATATCAGTTTCCAATTTAAGCATGCACTCATGTGCACCGATTATCTCAAAAGATTCTTCTGTCATCTCTCACATCTGAACGGTGCATTAGACAATGTGAGAATCAGATGGAGTGTATGTAAATCTGCTATTGTAATTAGCTAACAAGATTCAGCACTGGAATAAAAGCCGAGAAAAGATCTCACAGTGCCATGCAAAAAAATGTTTTATTTAACTGTAAACTAAACCTGTATAGACTAGCGTATTATAAGACACATAACGTTTATGTTATTAATAAGCCCCGCCTTAAAAAGTTACTGACCATTCCTGCCTTAGCAACCGTTGTCAGGTTACATCAGTATAAGCAGGTGTGGGTATTCTAGCAAGCGTTTATGTGTTTAGACGTCTGTAGAACCTCTCCTCTCCCATGAAATCAAAAGTCCTTACTGTATTTTTCCGGTGAAAATCTGTTGTTTATGAGTTTCAAACAGGGATGCTCCACAATGCCAAAGTCAGTCTAAAAGCAAAGCTTCTTCCACGGGTGACCACCATATGTTAGGACAGCTGGTTAATCTGGGCACACTGGGTGTCATGGAAAGGCTTCTCAGCCAGCATGGTCCAGCTCAGGAAACCGCAAAGGGCAGCACCAAAAACACGTGTTTCTGACAAACTCTGTTAATGTCACTTCAGTTGACTTGTTTCTCAGAGAAAGTGTTCTTATTTTGGATGTATTTTCATCGGGTTTGTATGTGATAAGGAACTTAATACCTAACCTTTTTTTGCTATGACAAAATCTGTGGCATTGCTGAATTTTTTGCTGATTTTAGAGATGTAGAAGACACAAGACTTTAAACTGGAATGATGAAAGTTTATCCTAAATGCAGAAATGGGGGCCCAGGTACACATTTTGTACTTGTAACGCAATTCTTGCAACTGACAACTTTGTAGTGGATGATTTGATAAAAATAAAAATAAATCTTCAGGCAAAAAATAATAATGACTTCTTGCGACTGACAACTTTGTAGTGGTTGATTAAAAAAATATAAATAATACTAAAATAAAATAATATAATAAAATAAAATTTTACTGCAGAAAATAATAATACTTACATGCATTTTTTGCAACTGACAACTTTGCAGTGGTTGATTTGATTTAAAAAAAATCATTTAAATAATAAAAGATTTAAATAAATCTTTACTGCAGAAAATAATATTTATTGACTTGTACCTTGTTTTTTCTTGCAATTGAAAACTTTGTAGTGGTTGAACAAAATAAAAAATAAAAATAATAAAAAATAAAAATTGACTGTACCCATGATTTATGGTTTTAAGTCAAACTTATTTTCAACGGTAATCAACATTATGCCACCAATCCTGTTGAAAAGGTTTAACTTGAACTCTGGGACATGTTCTGTTACAAGATTCCCCCATTTTACTGCTATTTCCTTACAGAATGACTTGCTCTTTTGCTCTTTGTGTGGTGAACAGTGAAGTAATGCTGAGCTGACACATAAATACAGTTTGTAAATTGCCCCCTGGATCCAAGATGAAGATAAAAACCACATATCACTGCTGCAAAGAATTATTTGCAGCACATTTCTGTCTGAGTCAGACCCATTTGAACACAGACAACCCACTGATCACAGAGGATGAGAACTGGGGAAAAGGGAAAAAACTGGGCTGATCACAGGGGAGTCATTCCTAGAGCATTCAGCTACTGGTGGAGTAATTCAGACGTGTGTCAGCTTGGGGATAGATGCCTCTGAGCAACACAGATAGGGCTCCCCTGCAGTACGCCATCCTCCATCCAAGTCATTTATTTTACAGTGGTAGAGACAAACTGATATGTCCAAAAGCAATCTTTTAACAGATTCACAACAACCAACAGATCCTCGAACGATTCCTACACTCATTTATGAAAGCTGGCATGAAAATATCTTTCAAACAGAATACACTCTCAGCATGAGACAGCAAAGATGATTCAATTGATTAGTCCAGTAAGAAAATAATATATCTGTAAATGTATTGTTATTATTTATTATATATTCCACTTCCTATAAATGTTTGAAAAATGTGTTTCAGTATCTTAGGTCTTTGTTTCTCTTGCCCAAAACCTTAAAGCTTTTTAATGCAAATGGAACTGTGGAAAATGTCTCCTTGAGAAAGTCAATGAGCCCATTACAATCATTCACTCCATGCTGAAAGTGTATAATGTATGCCAAATTGCCATTGTCTACTTCCATGTGAGAAAGAGATGTGGTAGCACGGTTTGGCGTAAATTCCCTTGTGTTTGTATTGGCAATTTGCATGGATATAACTTGTAGCAGCACATATCTTTAAATATATGTTTCTATCCTCATTAACAACTGACAGTGTATTTCATTTAGTTGATATTTCATAATTATTAAGCTTTGATGACACATTGACTCCACAAAGCAAGACTGCAAAGTAATATTGAATGTCGCATCTGGTTTATACATAAATCTTTCTTGGAGAATGTTTCTTGACAAAAAAAAAAAACTTGACAAACTGTGTCTCATTAAAGGAAAGGAAGTCACTTGGTGAATCTGTTCATTATCACAAGTATAGAAATTGTGGTTTAAATGTGATTAATTTGTAAAAATGCTCACTTTAAACAATATGAATTTAAGACTATACAAGAGAGGTACTTAAGACACAAAAAAGGCTGAGAAACACTGCACTATGGTATTTCTTACAGTTCTGGTTTGAGGGAGAGGGGACAACCCATAAAACCCAGCACCTCCTTTGCATTGACAGCATTCCGCTTCTTTTCTTGCAATGGATTAATAACAACTGAATGCAAAAAATGCATGGATACTATGCATATGCATGTCAAAGATGTTAAGTATGGCCTAAAAATGTAATTCAATTAGATTTGTTACACTAACAACTTAAGACTTGGTTCTGTGTTCATTGTTGTTTAACTGGTATTGTAATCTCTGGCTCTTGACGTCTTATTAAATTGGCTATTTCAAACTAATTTGCTTACCTTTATCATTTTAATAAGCCATGATTTCATTCTAACTAAAAGATGACCTCTGTAATAGGGGGTAAGAGCACGACTATAATTTGTTTTTTTTACATAATTCGGCAAGCAGTAGGCTATGCCTTCTCTTTGACAGCACAGAGTGAGCCCAGAGACAACATTAGCTCAAAATCATACTCTCGCTGTAGACCTGATGCTGTCAAGCTCCAAAATGGTCAAAAAACATCATAACTCATGAACTATTTTGAAGACTTCTGTAAGAAAAAATGATGTGGACGTCGAAGTGAATCTGGGTCGAGGCAGACTACAATTTCTTACACTTCTAAAACAATACGATAGTGATCATGTGAGAAGCAGACCACAATTTAACTCCCCTCCAGCGTTTTTTAAAATTTTGCCAGCACCAGCATTTTTGATCATTTTCACAATTTCATGGCCCCCAGAATTTTTTGTATGAATATCTGAACAGGCAATATTTCAAAAGAAAGAACAGAGCCTCTGCTTTCAAAAAACAAAACAAAATAGCAAAAAAACATTTTATTCTAGCTTCATGCATTCTTTATCAACACTTGTATTGTCACCACATTTGTCAAAGACTTCATCCAGATTAGATTCAGAACGATGATCAAACATATATCGAGTTCAACACCACCCCAAAAGCTTGCACAGTCATTTATATCTTTGGGTGATCAACATTTAATTTGGTAACGTTTGGCAGTTTTTACTTATATGCTGTTTAATGTTTGATGATAATGTTAGCTTACATGTGTGTAAGCAATTTTCTATCGCTTGTTTATGGATCTGTAGTAGGTCATCCAGGTACTTCGTTTTTTGTTTCGTGAATATTATGAATTCAGACATACTACTTGATCACATACTGTTTTTCGGCTACTTTATAGTAGGAAGTAGGCATATTCGGACGGACACAGTGACGGATTGCCGGAAAAACTCGTCAACGATGGGGAAGAGTTGTGTCACAATTTTTGGAAAATCTCGTCAATGACGGGGAAAGAGTTAAGTCATTCAATAAAAATCTGAAGAAAATGGGCACATTTGTGAGAGAAGTACAGCTTTGAGTTGTATCTTTTCAATAAATCAAATTATATCACAATGGTTCATTCACAAATTTTACTGATCAGGTTCTCAAGATATAGTTTTAGTAGTTAACATCCCACTGGACATGAAGATTATCAGTAAATATATTGTTCCTCACATTATAATAGCCATGCATATGGCTTCAGGAGAACTAGAATATAGCACATGTCAGTAAATAAAGACAAAAGTTGAATTTTTAAATGACCCACTCCTATAACTATAAAACTCACAAACATTATTTGGGTATTCCAAATGCAAAAAAAAAAGTGAATCGTAAAGAAATCAAGTTGCCATTTAAAGCATGCATGCGCAGACCTGAAGCACTTGTTAAACACTTCACATTACATCATCCCATGAGTCTTCATTTTGTGGGATAAATTACGCTACAGAAATATGCAGCCGCAAATATGCAAATTTTGAGTGGCAATCAATGAATGTCTCCAGCAGAGCCCTCAAGAATGTTCTCCACTAGTCTCATTTCCCATTCAGCTGCGTATGTCTAGTGACCAAAGTCATTTATCAGTGCAAAGTACCGATGACTGAACAGATAATGTGTTGTCACATGAAATTACAGAGAGAAGTGAAAGGCTGCCTTTCACACATCTCAATGTGAATGAGCTCAAGCCTGAATGTAATTGATATACAATATGTAAGGGCTAAGTACAGTCAGCGAGTCATTATGTAAGGCATAATGTACAGCCAGTATGTCATTACAACAATATGTATATTATCGCAAGGCTACTCACCAATAAATAAATATGTACAGGTATATTATCTTTAAAGGGATACTCCACCCAAAAATGAAAATTCTGTCATCATTTACTCACCCTCAAGTTGTTGCAAACCTGTATGAGTTTCTTTCTTCTGCTGAACACAAAGGAAGATATTTTGAAGAACTATTGGAACCAAACAGTTGTTTGGCACCATTGACTTCCATAGTAGAAAAAAAAATAATACTATGGAAGTCAATGGTGCCAAAGTTCCAATCGTTCTTCAAAATATTTTCCTTTGTGTTCAGCAGAAGAAAGAAACTCATACAGGTTTGCAACAACTTGAGGGTGAGTAAATGATGACAGAATTTTCATTTTTGGGTGGAGTATCCCTTTAAGCTAAGAAACAGAATAAAATACAATCACCCTAGCAACAATATTACAGTAATATTCAGAGGTGGAAAGAGTAATAAAATATTCTACTCAAGTAAAAGTACTACTACTTCAATGAAATTTTACTTAAGTACAAGTAAAAGTACTGGTCTAAAAATCTACTCAAGTAAAAGTAAAAAGTAGCTCATTTAAAATTTACTCAGAGTAAAAGTTACTGAGTTACTTTTTTAACAGCGGGTGGGGGAATCCCCCGTGTAGGGTTGTATTAATGGTATGAGATTTTCACAGTATGATAACGTCTCAGAAAATATCACGGTTTACAGTATTAATCAATTATTAAAGGTGCTATATGTATTTTTTAGCGGCCTCTATAGGTGATGTTTCAGATTGCAACCAATTTTTACAAGAGCGTGCGTGCTCGAACACAAGAGCGATCACTCATGGTACCGGCCACACTGATACTTTCAACACACCAGAGAAAGCGTCACACAACATGCTGGAAACTCATGTAAACTCCCACTGCAACGTTACTATAATAGGCTACTTTTATCAGCTTGACGTTGAACTAATGCTCCATGCTCGTACCATGATAACGTTACATGTGGAGTTATCTAGCATAAGGCATTTCACTAACTATTCGTGTATCTTTTACAATCAGCAATGTCAACATAGATGAATGTATAATATGATAATGAAAATGGTTAGTGAACTAGACTGAACAATTTCAATGTAACAGTAAGATCTAGAGATGCACCGATTGATCGGCTGGTGACCGGAATCGGCCGATTTTCACGTGATCGGCCATGATCGGCGACCGGCCGGTCAGTCTGACATATGCCGATTTTATGCCGGTCAAATGCACTCGGGCGCCGCATGATTAACATCGCGCAACATCAGCATTACACGTGCACACGGAACACACATGTAGGAAACCTCGTGAATTACGACCGTTTCACACCGCAAGCGTGAGCAGCGGTTTTTTTTCTTCTCTTCGGCGTGCATGTTAATCAATGAGTGCATTCACACCGGGAGCAGGAGCAGTGCGTGAGCGTCGAGCAGGAGGGTGTCGCGTGAACAACAGTGAAGCGCGGGTTTCGGCGCCGAGTCTATTCTGCTCGCGCTCAATTAAAGTGAAAGCATACTTTTGATGGACAAAATAAATATGATTTCACCCCAAAAGTGCCCAAAATGCACAGAATTTGCACGTCTGGTGTGTTTTAACAAGAACTGAAGTAGCCAGGCAGAAAAGAAAATTAAGACTCAAAAATATTTATAGAAAATAACTTGTTTTTATTCCCAATCGTTTCCTTGCACATGCTCCACTCCACTTGTCCTGTTTAGCCTGGCTGGACATGTGTCAGAGAGAAAAACTGTTTGAGAAATATAACTTGCCATTGATGTACAAGTGATTGCAATAGGCCTGTGTGTGTGTGTGTGTGTTTGTTGAGAAATATATACTGCAAGGGTAGGCTATATTTATTTGATTTTTATTTGTTATTTATATATTATTTTATTGCCATTACCTGTTTTCATACAAAAGTTTAGTTTGCTAAATATATCAATTTTTTTTAGTTGGATATTGGATGTGAAAAGAAAGAAATGCTTCTTCCATAACACTGCACTTTAGATGTGTGTGGATTTCCCACACCAGGAGTAATTTATATAGTTCTATTTTATAGCGATTATCTGTTAAAAAAAATTTCTATGCAAAATGTTCTATTAAAGAGAAGTTAGAAAATAAATATTTGTGGGCTGTAAAGTGGTTTAAAAAAAGGAAATCGGAATCGGCTAAAATCGGTATCGGCAGGTCAAACTCAAGAAAAATCGGAAATCGGAATCGGCCTAGAAAATTGTAATCGGTGCATCTCTAGTAAGATCGTAGGAAGTAACATTACTGTACTGAACGTGTCTGGAAATGTGTATTATAAACAATATGATAGTAGTGGGATGAGTGACGTTAGACAGTAGATCTAGTACATAAAATAAAAGTTACATCCTAAAGCACCTACTTTTTGTTATCCTGGAACAGTCTTTTGTATTCATTTCATGTCTCATGTATGTTGTAGTTTACCTTGCTATTTCATTATAGTTTAACATTATTTCAGCATATCTGAAAACTTGTAATTTATCACAATAAAAATAGCGGAGGTCTCTCCATAATTCAAACGCTCTGCCGATGTTGATTCGTGTTTTCGTCCTAAGTCGATCCGATTCACGTTTGGCCTGACGAGCTTCAGCAGATACATTTTTGTTTTGTTTTGTTTTTTATATTTATGTGGAGTTTGTGTTGGAGTGTGTGTTGTGCTGGAGGCAGGTCGTTTGTTGGTGTTATCAGACTCCATGTCGTCAGCTGCAGTGCCGTCGGATAGACTGTATATAAAAGGAGATAGGCTCGGGAGCGCGCATGCACGTCACATCCGATGGATTTCGCCGTAAATCCGACCCAGAGACTTCACATAGAAATAGGAATACCGGCCTTCAGAGGTAATAGCTAAACCCGACAAGTTGATCATTGTAATGTGTGATTACATCGCCTTAACACACAGGCAATAAAAAAAGGATTCATTTTAGAAGAAAAGTAACATATAGCACCTTTAAATAAATAAACGGTTTTATTAAATTATGGTTATTATTATTATTATCATTAGTTAAAATGACAGTTAAATTAATGAAAACTGGGTTTTTTTTTGGTTGAACAAATGCTTTTACTATAACAAACTTGAAACCATTTGTTTGTTTTGTTTATTAAAATTTCAATAAAACATGTCTAATCAATTAAATTCAATAATTGATAATGAATTAGATTGACAACTTATTTTTAACATTAATAATTTATTAAAATGTTTAAGAATAATATAGTCCTATGAAATGTATTTTATTCAGAAAATTAATGTTTCTTTTTATGATTTAATCCAAATATATTATCAAAAACGGTGGTAATCAAATGTAAATTTATACTTTGTGTCCTTTTATTTTTTTGGGAAAGCGCTGCAAAAACAGATTTACTAAATTAAACCATGGACAAAAAATGTATATTCCTTTAAATAATGTTTAAATAAAATGTATTATTGTTGTTATTATTATTTTGAGAAGGTCGTTCTATTGTATGCCCAGAATTTCTCCTTAGTAAAACCGAACTTTTATTTTGACAGGTTGTATTGAAGACCCGTTTCAAAGTGTATTTGACAATGGTTTTTCTCAAATAAAATTATGAAAATGCTCATTAGGCGTTCTCTCGAGCAGCTCTGGAAATGTATTCATGTCCTCAAATTGTTTGTGAGACGCTGAAAACACCATGAACGTCACGCGTACTTGAGTTTGTAACGTTAGTAGACAAAGGGGCACAGCTCAGCAGAACAAATATGTTATATATTTACATAGCAGTATTTTTGTGCTTAAATATTCACAGACCATGTCGCGATTGGATTTATTGCACAGTTCTACTTTCCATGTATTCATCCATCCATTATTTTGCGTGTTTTACGTGACATCTGCGTTATGTAGCCTAAATTCCATTTTCATGACTGGATTCCGGGATTCCCTCTGCATCACGTAAGTCATTCGGCCTTAAGTTACAATCATCGGGACATACCTTTATCTGCAGGAGGGATGGTGTCCTATGTATCCTCCTTTTGCAGCCACTTTGCGTCCACATTTTTTGCAAATTGGATATCTATCCTCGAGGACAACCACTCGTTTTTTCTACAAAGTATTTCCATACTGGCCATAATTCGCTTCATAAGAATTCGAGGGCGCTTTCAGCTCAGCTGGGTCTGCGTCACCTTTCTTGCGCGTTTGTTCTCCCGCCCTTCAACCAATCAATGCAGTAGTTTCCGGAGTGATTTTTTTTTTCTCCCTTGTATTATTTTTTACTCAGTAACGGATATGATTTCAAATGTAGCGAAGTACAATACTTCAAACAAAACGTACTTAAGTAAAAGTAAAAGTACAGATTTTAAAAACTACTTAAAAAAGTAGAAGTACACAAAAAACTACTCAATTACGTAACGCGAGTAAATGTAATTCGTTACTTTCCACCTCTGGTAATATTAATGCTGAAGTCCTCTGAGATCATTTTCACTACAATTGATAACTGACACCCTGCTCAGAACGATCATGGCGTGAGAAAACATACACTCACCTAAAGGATTATTAGGAACACCTGTTCAATTTCTCATTAATGCAATTATCTAATCAACCAATCACATGGCAGTTGCTTCAATGCATTTAAGGGTGTGGTCCTGGTCAAGACAATCTCCTGAACTCCAAACTGAATGTCAGAATGGGAAAGAAAGGTGATTTAAGCAATTTTGAGCATGGCATGGTTGTTGGCATTTCCGGTATTTCACAATCTGCTCAGTTACTGGGATTTTCACGCACAACCATTTCTAGGGTTTACAAAGAATGGTGTGAAAAGGGAAAAACATCCAGTATGCGGCAGTCCTGTGGGCGAAAATGCCTTGTTGATGCTAGAGGTCAGAGGAGAATGGGCCGACTGATTCAAGCTGATAGAAGAGCAACTTTGACTGAAATAACCACTCGTTACAACCGAGGTATGCAGCAAAAGCATTTGTGAAGCCACAACATGCACAACCTTGAGGCGGATGGGCTACAACAGCAGAAGACCCCACCGGGTACCACTCATCTCCACTACAAATAGGAAAAAGAGGCTACAATTTGCAAGAGCTCACCAAAATTGGACAGTTGAAGACTGGAAAAATGTTGCCTGGTCTGATGATTCTCGATTTCTGTTGAGACATTCAGATGGTAGAGTCAGAATTTGGCGTAAACAGAATGAGAACATGGATCCATCATGCCTTGTTACCACTGTGCAGGCTGGTGGTGGTGGTGTAATGGTGTGCAGGATGTTTTCTTGGCACACTTTAGTCCCCTTAGTGCCAATTGGGCATCGCTTAAATGCCACGGCCTACCTGAGCATTGTTTCTGACCATGTCCATCGCTTTATGGCCACCATGAACTCATCCTCTAATGGCTACTTCCAGCAGGATAATGCACCATGTCACAAAGCTCGAATAATTTCAAATTGGTTTCTTGAACATGACAATGAGTTCACTGTACTAAAATGGCCCCCACAGTCACCAGATCTCAACCCAATAGAGCATCTTTGGGATGTGGTGGAACGGGAGCTTCGTGCCCTGGATGTGCATCCCACAAATCTCCATTAACTGCAAGATGCTATCCTATCAATATGGGCCAACATTTCTAAAGAATGCTTTCAGCACCTTGTTGAATCAATGCTACGTAGAATTAAGGCAGTTCTGAAGGCGAAAGGGGGTCAAACACAGTATTAGTATGGTGTCCGTGACTTTCATCAAACTAAGATAAGAATGCAATGCACAATAAATGATAAATGTTGTTTCAGCAAATGCAGTGTTCTGTATGCTTCCATACAGTATAATGCACATTACTGTAAAATGAAGTGGAATAACTTCCTGATTGTTGACGTACGACAAAATTGCATACATTTGAATTGACTTACAATGATTCAAATGTTGGTAACACTTTACAATAAGCTTCATCAGTATTAACTGACATGAACTAACAATGAGCAATACATTTGTTACTGTATTTGTTCATCTTTGTTAAATTTTTGTTAATAAAAATCCAGCTGTTCATTGTTTGTTCATGTTATTTAGTTCACAGTGCATTCATGTTAACAAATACAACCTTTGATTTTAATAATGTATTAGTAAATGTTGAAATTAATATGAACTAAGATTAACAAATGCTGTAGAAGTATTGTTCATTCTTAGTTCATGTTAACAAAGGTAATTAACTAATGTTAACTAATTAACCTTATTGTAAAGTGTTACCAAAATGTTCAAGATAGTCCCTTCCATAGTTCAAGATATCTTTAGTTTCCATCCTAAATAATCCTTATATATATGTAGTAGTAACGACAATGAATGGCCTTGTTATTTGTAGACGTGTTTTTTTAAGTGAAGTATTTGCGCACACGGTAATGATTAAACTAACAAATGGGTGCAAATCTCCACATCAGAGGAAAAACAGCAAGACTGCCGCTGTCTATCACTTCTGTTGCATGAAGACAGCAATTATCTCTCTCCAGTCTCACACACATGCATATTTAATGCTGAATATCTCACATATTGCAGTGTAACCATGTGTTTTTCCAACATTGTTCATGACAGATTTAATAAACAACATATGGCATACGTCCAAAACACACACCACAGAACATCAGTTCTTGATTCATGACATGAAATTGAATTGTTCCCAGCATTTCTGTAATGTTAATCTCTATACAAAGGATAATGGGTTTCATTCAGTGTATACACATGCTTTTAAAACCTTTGTGTGAATGTTAGTACTTAAAATTATTTTTTTTAAATTATGAAAAAAACGTGACCGAAACTAAATAAAGAAAAAAAAAATTAAAACGAGAATGAACCTCAATGGCTCTCGCACGTCAAGTGAACATGCTTGAGCTTCTGTTTACCACAACTGATGTGTGCGTTGATGAATGTTTATGAATAAAAGCCTAAATTCAATCTGTTCATCATATAAAGCGAACGAGTCTCTTCAGAAAATTTTGGACTAAACTGCTCAATTCATATGGATTAGTTTAAGTTCTCTTTATTTTTGAAGCATCAAAGTGTCAGTTGCGTAACTGCCAATGGAGGGACAGAAAGCTCTCAGATTTCATTATAAAGATCTTCATTAGTGTTCCGAAGATGAACGAAAGTCTTACGGGTTTGGAACATGAGGGTGAATAATTAATGACAGAATTTTCATTTTTGGTTGAACTATCCCTTTAACACAATATTGATTTTCTTTCCTCTTTTTGTGCTGTACCAAACTGTCTTACGCTCTGCTTCTTATTCAAAGCATGCAATTAAACATATATTCAATATACTGAACTGTCCTATTATTTGTTGTAATAGCAGCAGCAGAGTGTCATGAAGTGTGGATAGTTAAAATAATGCTCCAGTTAATTACTAAAATGATCACTCTATGATCTTCTTCTGCAAACAAAACTGCAATAAAATATGTTTAATAAGCATCTGAAAAGCAGTATGGTAAACAGCTAGCCAAGAGGATTACTGTGCCAACTGCACAAATCAGCCACACACACACACACGCGCACACACACACACTTTGCTGATACCATCTACTGTACTTGCCCATTGCACTGCAGAGTCCAGGCACAGAGCCACACAATGGCAACTGATCATCTGGGCTTTCCAAAAAGATAATCCAAGCATGGGCGTAGGTTTGGTCTCAGCTTTGGTGGGGACATCCCATCTGACCCCCCCCCCCCCCCATCTCATCTCATCTCATCTCATCTCATCTCATTATATTGTATCCTGACCCCCGATACACCATCCTGTATACTGTCAATAAAGAGCTAGTATAACTGTATAATCTCAAAAATGCACTCTCAAAAAATAAAAACCTGAGACTGTAATGCTGAACAACCAAACATTTTATTTAACATAAATTATTATGTATCTTCTATTCTATATCAAATTCTATTGATATATTCTATCCTTAAAAAAAAGCAAGTTTAACCCTCCTACCAGATATTGTTATTTGGATATTATCAAACAAATAATGATTCATTATATTTGAATAACCAACAGTGTTTACTTTTGCCTTTTTAACATTGCCAACATGTTTTTCCAGACATGTGTCTAGCACATACATGGGCAATATACGGCCCGGGGGCCGGATCCGGCCCGCATAGAGCTTCAATCCGGCCCCCGCAATGCACTCGCAATTTGGATGAAACACACGCCGCCTTTATCTGAACTGCGATCCTGAATGCGTTTCTATATTGGAAATCCAAACAGCATTTCACATTATAGGGAGAACGAAATATAACTGTGCAGTGTAACCTCCTTTCAGTGTCCATAGACTCCACCTCCAACCTAAAGAAGAAGCATCTAAAGTACTTTTTTTTATTAGCCAGGGGTAGTCGTCTCACTCGTCTACTGTAGTTTTACTGGTCACCTTGCTATTTTTTAGTTGTATCAGCTAGCTACCAGGGCTGTAACGATATGCGATATGCAATATGAAACCGAAATCGCGACACTCAGATCAACGAACCTGTGTCGCGGTGTGAGAAGGCAGAATCACAACACACCCCTTCCAACTCCATTATCCTTCCCATCCAGATCTTCAATCTTCAAAATACTATTAGTAGGCTATTATTTGACGTTAAAATACGTAGACCTACACTACACCACACAAAACTACCGGTAGTTGAACACAAAACAATCTTTAACTTTTAGGTGGCAAAATATGTTTTAGTGATTCTGTGAATTACACTGCGCAAACCAAAGTAATACTACCCACCGGATGAAGAAGGGTTGTCTCTCAGTCTCCCCAGAACATAAAATATTCATTTTATTTTATTTTTCGTGTTCGCATTTATGAGGAAAAACAATGTTACGGACGTGTTCTCCGTTACGGACGCGACCGCTCTGAAGCGGCACTAAAAGATGCTTTAAAACTTTCACAGAGACATCAAACAGAAAGCACAAAACCTTTCTTTAACGTGAATTTCGTTTTGTATTAATTGTATCTTAATTTTAATCAATGTTTCATCAACCAATTGCCTGGATTTAATAAATAAGTTGTAAATATAGCAGACGATAGATAATCAGAAACAGAGGCGCTGACGCGTGAACTGGAGCGTGTCTCATAAATGAACCGAAACTCAGCATATAAGGTAGCCTACTTGCTTCACATGTCTACTTTTAAACAGAACGATTCAAAACGAAAAAAAACAGACTACAGACTGCTCTCTGCTTATGTAATCTGTATGAAATGTGCATTTCTCTCTGGCGCGTTCACTACTGTGAAGATCGCAAGTCAGCATCGTCAACTTCATCTTAGCCGACAATGACAAAGAAAACACTTATTTATTAATAAACAATTAAAATATCTCCTTGCTATATTTTACATATTCCTAATCATTACTTTTGCCGGTTCTTTGTGACAGCTTTCAGGTGCTTTATTGGCAGCGCCACCCTTATGTTACATGAGCGGCCTGTTTAGTAAGCATTATTTGATGGCCGCATTCTTATACTTATGAAAGGCAATTCAATGTGGAAGTAAGTCAAGTATTCAGAATACGTTACTCAGATTGAGTAATATAATGGAATGCGTTACAAATTGCATTTTTGGGCATGTATTCTGTAACGAAATACGTTTTGAAAGTATCCTTCCCAACACTGGAAGTCTGTATGTTAATGTAACCTGCACACATACATTTGCAGTTTTGTTAATAGTTTTCTATCTTGAATAGCTACAGCTGGTGTGAATGACAGTTGAACAATGTGAAGGGTAGTGTAGGAAAGTAAATCAAGTTATTGTAACCTTAGAGTAGCAGGTCAGACAGGCCTATAGCAAAAATAAATATTTAATCATGTATATGTTTAATTGCAATTGTCCAAAGTGTGGCCCTCCGTTTACTTTGCCAAAGTAACTGTGGCCCTCAGACTAAAACTGTTGCCCACCCCTGGTCTAGCAAGTAGGCTACACTCACAAATACATTACATAAACAGAATGTAGAAACGAAAAATGTCTGAGATGATCCACTGTTTATGACTGCAAGATTCTAAGTTAAGGTAGGCTAATTAACATTCAGTGACTTGCTAACGTCTATCATGATAGCGCGACTTCTATGAGTCTATCCGTGCTGCACACCCCTAATTAATGCTCCTAACCTTGAAAGATTGCAGAAGCTAGGTTTAACTGTAACAATATCCTGGGTAACCAGGATCACCAGTTAAAACTATTTTCCACAGTAGAATCTGCATTTGAAAGCATGGTCAGTCACTACTACTGCTAGTTATTTGTGTGGCTAGTTATTTTTGCCTACTTACACTCTGCTTTATGAAAAAGCTTCGTATGTCCCCTTTCTTCTTCTTGGGTGACATAGCTGATCTACAAAGTACAAAAAGGGGCAAAAAACGGAATATTAAAATGTTTTACCCTGGCCTTTGTATATGGCATGCAGAGAGACAGACAGCCCTGGTAACTTACCGTCGGCGTCGTCACGCGCGCACACACACACAAACACACACACGCACACACCACCCGCTCGCTGCCAGTGAGTGCAAGCACAAAAAGTAGTCCCGGCCCGCGCGTGTAGCCTGCCTGTCAGATACCCCGCCGCCAATCAAATTACGGCGTATCTTGTACTGTCGTCGTCCTGGCCGTTGGAATCGATCCAAATAGCAGCGCAAATATCAAAATAGCAGTTCAAACGAGCTTGCTAAATATTGGTGGGGACAAATTTGTCATCTCAAAATATTGATTGGGACTAGTACCTAGCGTCCCCCCCTAAACCTACGCCCTTGAATCCAAGTAATCATCAACTAAAGGGAAAGCAATATTCTCACACTCACCAGCAAAGCACATTACCCTGTGTGTGCAACAATGGAAAATAAACCATGTGGCCAAGTAAACCGAGATGTCATCATCGTTTCATGCATGCATGCCGCAGTTTCCAAGCATCGCTAAGCACAGAACAAGTTACTCGTGAAATTTTGACAGGATGGTGTTCACATCTTCAAATAAAGTGCATAGCATTAATATCATTATAACCTGGTCATTAAATTAGCATAAAATAATGCATTGTGAAAAATGCCTAGCATTTTTAATTTGTATGCAGCGAGCTTGCTGGAAAATTACTTGAATAAATCTGGAGGTGATACCATTTTGAGAGCAAGTCTCAGGCATGAATAAAATCCTTAAGCATTTACCATAGCTAGAGTGTCTTCGCTCCCTGGGGCGGCGGTGCTTGTAAACACCTCACTAATCAGAACACTCAGTGCTCACAGGCTTATTGTCTCATGCTTCTTTGACCCGGAGCATTCCTTAACATGATTAAAACAACACTATTAGCATTATTTCCAGAGAAAAGATACAGCAGGGAAAACATGAAAACTCCTTAACCTGTGACGTTATCGCTCTGCTATTATGAGATCTGCAAATATGAAAAACTTCTCGTTCACACCAAGAACGATAACTGTAAAGATAACTATATTAGCATCCACACCAGAGGACGATAACGGCTGTGTCCGAAAACTTAAAGACCCCCTTTGGTGAAAATCAAGTTTTTAATGTTGTTTATATGTGGTGTTTTTAATATGCTCTAAGACAAACCATGTGCAAATTCATGAGTCAACACCATATTTTCTCCTTAAAACTACAGTGAAAAAAAGACAGTCTTAGTTTCAAAACGAGGTTTGAAATAGCTGGTGTTTCTTACGTCACAAACGACCTTGTAACCAATCACGTCAACGTGCCGGCGGGCTTTAGCATATCATTAACTGCTGTGAAGCAGGGGAGTCTCAAAAGATGCCAGGTTATCCCGGTATATTTTTCTGTTGATATGAAAAATCGGGTACATTTAGCAATATAACTGGCAATTTATGTATATTATGTATATTACAATGTTGCACTTAAATGCCTTTCTCTACTGACGGATGCCGATTTTTGACTATAAGATGGCGTACCGGAACATGGTTTGTGTAACATTAGCAACACATCATTAGCTGTTTGATAACGTAGTCAACAGAGTCAATATTAATTACCGTTATGTATTTACCGCATTACCATTCTGTTACATCGACCTGTAGACGACGCTGTATGAGCGAGTGGAGGCGGGGCTAATTTGCATATTCAAGCTATTTTAAA
This sequence comes from Rhinichthys klamathensis goyatoka, assembly GCF_029890125.1. Taxonomy (NCBI): domain Eukaryota; kingdom Metazoa; phylum Chordata; class Actinopteri; order Cypriniformes; family Leuciscidae; genus Rhinichthys; species Rhinichthys klamathensis. The sequence continues at coordinate 5,962,674 of NW_026606800.1, forward strand.
GGCACACTGTGGAACTTTTCAACCTTTATAATATATTACCAAAACCCATTGAGATGGTACATCGACTTACAATAGGTTGAATGACAGGTCTGCCGAAGCCTGAAGGTGTCTGTATCGCTTTTACTAGCACTATGTAACTTCGGGTTTCGGGTAGGAACCCGAGCACAAAAAGAACTACAAAATTCGACCGCTTTACGGCATACGTCACTTCCCCCACCACCCCAACTTCCTCTAACGTGAGAGCTCAACTCACGGATTGCCGGCGTCTGTATGTTGTCGTCATGGCTGAATCAACAGCTACTCGGAAGAAAGCGAAGAAAGCAAAGATTTTGTCAGAGGAGACCAAAAAAAGAAAAAGGGAGAGTTTAAAATAAACATCGGCATAAAAGTGTAGCCTATATATAATGTAATATTTACTGCGAATTCGTGTAACAAAACTGATATAAGTCACAACATACTGCCGTATACAAATGTAAATGTTTTTTTTTCCTTTCAGCTCATATATGTTTGTATTTGTGTAAAAGGAAAAACAAACTGAAGACTACAAATAACGGAAATATGTAGTGAGTTATATCAGTTTTGTTACACGATTTCCCGACTACTTGATTTCATCTCCAACCCATTGCAAAGAGATCCTGAAGACGTTAATTGTTTGCTTCAGGTGTGTTTGATTAGGGTTGGAGATGAACTGTGCAGGACAGACGATCGGCAGGAGCAGGATTGGGCAACCCTTGTCAATGCGACTTACCTGATCAGAGATTGTTTTCTGCGTATGCTACTTTTATTCAATTTGTTTTCTTTATAGGATTTATATTATTAATCTTATATTTATATTATTATTTTGGTCAGTAGTGAATCGATTAACTTTCTCCAACATACAAATCAAATGCCGTCTGCACACACATAAAGACACGGGAGGTTGACCGGTTGACTGTTTGTTGACTTTTGCGACAATGCTGCGGCGCTTGTGGCCTCTAGCGGCACTAGACGTGAAAATTACAGGTCGAGCGCACCCTAGTGGCCAAAAATTCCACAGTGTGCCTTTAAGGCATGAAGAATTTTTTTCACAGGAAAAAAAAAAGTTTAAATATGCCATTTTGGTGATCAAAGATTAGTTTTAAGGGATACAATTATTGACTACAGGGGGACTTTAAAAATGCCAGTTATGTCCAAGGATATCATTTAAATATATATATGTAAAAACAAATATATGTAAATAAATAAAATACTAAACAAATACATATAAATGAATTTTATAATTTAAAACATATAAATTATGTGGTTTTTAAATCTAATTTAATATAATTCTAAATATAATTTATTACATTAAATTATAATAATTAACTATTTAATTTATATGGGATATAGTAGTAGACTGTCTTTAACAAAATTAAGTTATCATAGCCGATTCTCTTTTTTGTTAGTCTCGCCATTATGCAATAGCGTGCAAATCACTGACCATGTCCAAAAATCATGTGCAGTGCTACAAGGAGTAACACTGCAGCTCTTTCATTTCTTGTCGGCAATGTGCCCTTTTTGATCTATAATGAACCATTCACAGTTTAAATCACAGACTTTATGAGCTATTGTGTTTGATCATACAGCTGAATGCATGCTATAACCCCACGCAATGTTCAACTACTTTAAAAATCACATCTTCTATCACAGTCTCAGAGAAAACAGGATGGCAAAGAAATGGCAAAACTTTTTACACTGCAACAATTACACTGACTAATCAAATACTTTATACTTGGGAATAATTAATTTGTTTATTCAAATAAGCTGCTTGTCTCTCAAGTGTAAAATAAGACAGGGAAAGTGTCAGGGCTCTAAATGTATTTAAATACTTATTTATAGAAGTGCCTAATAAATTCAGAATAATCTGTTTAATTAATTTGAGAGGAAAATGTTGTTCCCGTTGTTTGGTGGGTTGAGGTGAAATGAAACAAATCACCCCTCAGGATGCAAATTTATTTTCTTCTTTTTTTAAAAAGTAAACTAACAGAGTTGATAAGAAGCTATTGGTTACTCTAATTTGTCACCTTTAACTGCTTATATATTAAGAAGAAATATGCTGAACTGAATTGTTAATGTAAAAGCATGACCAGAATTCAGCATACATATTCTCATGAATCACAAGCTTCAGCATAAATTAGAGCAAATGACAGCATGGTGGTGAAGCTAAGAATTTTTTCAGGTGGCAAATATTCGAGTTTGACTTAGAGAATCAAGAGGACTTCCAAATTGTCTGAATCACTAACCAAGTTGAATTTCAGTTAACATAAAACATTAGCAGGATCAAATGAATGCATCAGGCGATACTACATCAACATCAGAGCATTCATGGTGTGAGGGCCACCCTTCAAATAGATGTCTGGTCCACACGGCAAAAGCAATATCAAGTCATGTGGTCTGATGGGATTAAGATCTTTCTTTAAATGCATAGATTTCTTGCTCGAGTTCTTCACAACCTGCTCCAAATATGCTGACTGCTCATGTTTTAGGAAACCCAAATGCTCTGGTGATGGAAATGGTGTTTAAAAAGTGCTTAAGGACGCAGAGAAGACACGTATGGGTTATTTCATAGCAGAGATATGGAGTAGCAAATCTACTATAAATGCAGTAGGTAACTTTTCTGATTTATTAAATTTGAGTATAACTACAACTACTGGCTTTATTAAGTTATGCATATGATTTAGATTCAAATCACTATGTGGTCTTAAAGGTAATATGTGCCTTTCACAGCTGAATATTTGAATATAGCTGAATGAGTGCAAACTAAAAAAACCTACCACTCAAAAGTAAGATTTTTGTTTAAAAGAAATTTGAAAAAGACCTTTACACTGTTACAACAATATTATATTCCCAATAAATGCTGTTCTTTTGAACCGTCTATTCATCAAAAATCCCTGAAAAAATGCATCACAAAAGCAGCACGACTGTTCTCAACATTGATATTAATAACTATGAAATGTTTCTTGAACACCAAATCAGCATATTAGAATATTTTCTGAAGGATCATGTGACACTGAAAATGCTGAAAGTTCAGATTTGCCATCACAGAAATAAACTACATTTAAAAATATATTCAAATAGAAAACAGTTATTTTAATTTATAGTTCACAATATTACTATTTTACTGTATTCTTAACTAAATAAATGCAGCCTTGGTGAGCATATGATGCTTAGTTAAAAAAAATTACCGACCTCAAACTTTTGAAGGGTACTGTATGTTGAATTAAGGAATTGCCAGCATTCAAGTTTGTAATGAAGAGGTGAGCAAATAATGACAGAATTATCATTTTTGGGTGAACTATCAGTTCTTGCATGGATTCTTGTCCATACCTATACTCCTTAAGCATTCACACCACTTTTGTCTTTTGAATGTGGGAAAAATGTATACAAATCCAAGCTACACCAGATCTAACACTGATATCATTTTATACGAAGTGTTAATACGATCAACAATTATCTGCAAGTATCAGCATGCGTTAAGTAGAGAAGAATGCGCAGACAGCAGCTCTCGCTGAGATTCCTGGCCTTGAGAACAGTCTTGCTAAATTCCAAACATATTAGCACAAGCTCTTCGTGCCTCATGCCACTTGGTGCGGCTGCACTTCTCTGGATCTCCAACTCTCCCAAGACCTTGTAAGGCAGTAGGCAAAACAGCCCTGTCCAGGCGTGCCTTTACTGGTTGGAATGGTGAGATATTTGTGATGCGCAGGCAAATAACAAAATGCTTTGGCAGACAGTCAGGTTTGCTCCGCCTTGCCAAGACGAATAAAAGAAAAAGCTCACATTCCTCTCAGATATACGGCTTTGTACAACCTAGTTTCCTCACTTAAAACAAATAGCTGAACACATGAAGATTTGTATGTCATACTATAAATAGAAATGCAAATGTTTATTCATCTAATGGTTCAGGCATTAAATCAAGCAGTTTTCCAATCTAATTCTCTTATTTATTGGTTGCACTCAATATAAAGCAGCAATATAAGAGTGTTCTATACGAGTGCATTTAACCTATTTATTTATTTTAATGTGTTTAACTTTTTTCTTTCTCATATCTTTGAGGCATAATATTTAGAAAACAATAGTATACAGATAGTATTTTATGACGGACAGTCACAAAAAATGTAGGCAACAATTCACATTGCCCTTTTACTGTAACATGCTGTAAAAAAAAACTTTTACAATGAATCCACAAACCTGAAATGAGCTGCAAGTTCCCATAAACAAACTTTTACAAATCTATATATCAATCATCGCAAAGAGCATATACAGTATTCTCATTGCTCAATGGTCTTTAGCTTTTAAAAGCATATTTATATAATATATTATAAAGACTTGCAGTTTGTTGCAAGACATTCTAAAGGACTTTATGAATCTTTCAGCAGAAGAATTCTCTGCAGTTTAGCTTAGAAACTTCCCAAGGCATTTCCTCTGGAACTGCTATCTTAATTAACTGTCTTGTAGAACAGTTGAGCAGTGAATATATTGGTTAACATACTGTATGCATGATGAAAAGACTCAAATTAACCCTCTTTTTCTGGTGAGATTAACTTTACCATTTTTGTTTGGGGTCCCATAGACCCCAATAATGTGCCTATTAAAAATAATAATAGTGATTTCAAAATTGACCTCTTATTATTCTCTTCAAATTTTTTAAAAATGTTCCTCTGAGCTAATCAAACCCCAGTAGATAACTTTTAAGTTTTAACCCGCTTTTCTATCTTGGTGTGATAACTCAGTAGGGACTTGTGATCACACCTGGGTTTTTTCTCACCAGTTGTTATAGACAGTGACCAAGAAAAAAAGCTACTAAGCCAGCATGAGTGATAAATACTAAAGCCCTTTGTTGAAAGGTTTAACTTGCAGACATATCAACCTGTGAACCGCCAAAGCCAATGTGTTGATGGTAGGCAGATAGGGCATGACCAGTGGTTAAATTGGGCCGGGGCTCTCCGGGGCTCAGCCCCGGCACATAAGCCTGCTCGTTTGCAGTCAGTTGCCTACTGGAAATTATGTCACATACAATTTGATGAAAGTGATGCTTTTGAAAACATATTTCTGACAATAAATGAAAGATTTTTGAAATGGCATGTCTATTTTGTCTCGGCGGAGCTGAGATGAGAACAATCGGAACACGGCCGTATTTTTGTTCATAAATGATAAATGTACGGATAAATGTACGCAGCAATAATGAATGTTCCTGGGAGACCGTGGTTGCGCGGGATGTGGATGTTCCAGAAATGTCAAAAAAAAAGTGCCCTGGCCTTGAATGACAAGGTAAGGAAAATAAGACTAAATCAAAATTAAATAACCAGGACTAGGTTGACCATGTGATTTTTCTCAGGAGATGTTTTGAGCATTTTACTTCAGATACCGGATTATCAGCAAACTGCCAAGAGAACTGGTAATTTAACGTTAGCTGGCTACTTAAAATAAACTAGCAATCTATTCAGTCAGCATATTTGTATTTGATCTGTGTGAATTACAGAAATATAAGACTTGCTAGACCTCGCCATCTCTGTTCGAAATCTGCAATTGCAGTTATTCGCGGAATTATCAACTTTACGTGGGTTGTGTAATGAGGCAACCACTGGAGCCAGAAATCAAAACTTTGCCTTTTTATGTGTGTGTGTGTGTGTGTGTGTGTGTGTGTGTGTGTGTTGTCGTAGTAAAGAGAGAGAATGGGAGAAGGAAGTTTGTATGAGGTGGACCTGGTCACCACAGACCCAAATCTTCTCAGCTGTTGCTACTGTCATATGCTGCACTGTCTCTCCATGTGGCACATTATGTTTGGCACATTGTATGGGTCACTCACTATATCATAATACAACGTGTAATCAAGTGATGACTGATTAACAGTAATGTAAATGCTAAATGTCCTAATACCTGTCGCAAAGTAAATGCTCTTAACCTTGCAGTTTTTCACATATCATGTAATACTCAATTTCTCCATTTCTTTGCACAAAACTCTCCAGAAAGTGCTATTTAATGGTTTTTTTTTTTTTTAAATCCCGGGGGGGCATGCCCCCGGACCCCCCTAGGGAGAGCACCCCCACATAATAAATCCCAATTTAACCCCTGGGCATGACCTATGTGTGGAAATGTTAACTGTTTCTGATCACTACCTGACCAAAGCAATCCTAAGAGTAAGTGTGTATGCTGTAATACTTGGAGAAAAAATCTATTTATTTCTTTTTTGATCATGACTTCTTGATAAACCTTCATGATGAAACTAGAAAAGTAAAATATGGTCCTGTTTACACCTGGTATTAAGATGAGTTTAATTTTTTTGATGTAGTTGCATTGTACTTACTCAGATAAGTACTGAGTAATATTAACTACATGTACTTTATATACTGTTATGGTTGTAATTGTGCATAGTTTACTGTTATTACTATAGTAACTACATGTAGTAATGAGCAACTACATCACCATAAATTAAAGTGTCACCTCTTTCAGATCTTTTGATCTAATGGACAAAATAAGCTTACGGAATTTGCATATTAATGTGCCCGGAGACGACGGTAAACATGCAGAGAGCATCAGCTTTCGTTTCTGCTCTGATAGCCGCAAGAACGCACCGACAGCGGTGAGTTCATGTTAGAAATCAGGAATAGTAGAAAACATTGGGCTTGGTACGTTTTTCATCTTCAAACTAAACTTGGGTCTCTAGCTGACAAAGTTTAAATCCCGTCTGGCTAGCGCACTTCCAATAATGTTAGAGTAGGCGGTCTTTTGTGGCCGTAAGAACACATTCGGCCACATGAGCGTTTACACTACGAAAGAAACCCAGTCAAATGCGTTTTCAACTACCTCTGGAAGTGGTCGAAAGTGGACAAGCTCAAAACGTTTTGGACCCCGTTTACACCTGCATTTAGTATTGTCCACTTGTGATCGGATCGACCAAAACGCATCTTAGTTTCAAGTGTAAACAGGGCCTAGGGAGGGAGGTGAGACAAACCAGAGTGCCAACGGAACAGGCCAAAAAGTCTTAGGAAAGTCCAGAAACCAGGGGGAGAAAGGAGGGTTGAGCCAAGGAGGATCACCTCCCAAACACCATGCTCCACACACCTCCCAAACACCATGTATGGATAGAGTGTACGGCCTGAACGAACTCGGAACCACACACTCACAACGACAAGACAGTAGGAGTGTCAGGTCTCTGTCACCAAACTAAGAATAAACTAGTTCTAAAATATTAACCACTCAATGGAAGTAAATGACGATTTACAAAAGCAACAACATGTCCAAAATATCTTTTCTAAGTGAGTGAGTGATGGATGGATGGATGGAGTGATGGGTGGATGGAGTGATGGATGGATGGATGGAGTGATGGGTGGATGGAGTGATGGATGGATGGAGTGATGGATGGATGGAGTGATGGGTGGATGGAGTGATGGGTGGATGGAGTGATGGGTGGATGGAGTGATGGATGGATGGATGGATGGAGTGATGGGTGGATGGAGTGATGGATGGATGGAGTTATGGGTGGATGGAGTGATGGATGGATGGATGGAGTGATGGAGAGATGGATGGATGGAGTGATGGATGGATGGAGTGATGGATGGGTGGAGTGATGGATGGGTGGAGTGATGGGTGGATGGATGGAGTGATGAAGTGATGATGGATGGAGTGATGGAGTGATGGATGGATGGATGGACGGACGGACGGACGGACGGACGGACGCTTCCCTACTGTATATAATCAACAGTAATAGATAATTGCAAAGCAAAGATCCTTATTCTTTTATTTTATTTTCCCTTCTCCATTGCATTTGCCGAAAAAATAGCTTATACTCTTGCCAAGTTGCTTTGTCTAAAAAAAACTAGCTCTCATCAGCAACTATGTGGGGGTAACTGCTATGTTGAGTCAAAATTGGACCTAAGCCCTGTAATTAAGGGTCAAGAGGTTATTTATATCATACAGCTGAGAATACAACATTTGGCTGTGTGTACACGTAACCATATCCCACAGAGGTTACATAACGTCCAAAGTCAGAACAAGTACCAGTTTATCAAAGTTGTCTGACAGGAGAAAAGAAAGACTCTATGACACCACACCATGCCGAATTCAAATATCTCTCTCTCTCTCTCTCTCTCTCTCTCTCTCTCTCTCTCTCTCTCTCTCTCTCGTGTTAGAAAATGATGGATTCATTTGATTTAATCTTGTGGGTGCGAATGACCAGGCTGCAGTTTAACATTTCTTGAGTATAAACAGAGTAAATAAATGAATGAATAAAGGTATTCCTTAATTAACAAAAATGTCTAATTTTATTTTACTCTGCAATGATGACTTCTCAACAGGCTAGAGGAACCTTCACTACAGTCATCACTACAAAGTGGAAATAATGAGCCATATTTTTCCATTGCGTAATTAATGCATGACTTTTTAAATAACTGAAGCGCAAAATGAATGTTATAATTGGTTTCAGTGCACCCTTGCCTGGGCCTCCTCTCTTCTTAGCGAGGACGGTTACAGTGTTATGGAAGGGTTTCAATGAAGCCGAGGTGCAATTAATCCTGCATGCTGCGTATATCATTATCACCGGGCTTGTGTACAATTTCTGTCTCTTCTCCTCTGAGGAGACATACTGTGAATACTCTCACAGCCCAGCTTATTATGAAGGTGGATGACATTTTGATAAGTACTGAGTTAAAAGAGATAGCTGTGTGTTTCAGGAAGTATATTGTAAGAGGTTTAAATATCAGGATGATGAGTGTATTCCTGCAGTGTGAATGATCTGATTATTATTACAATTATCTTGCAATTTGCTCAGTACACTTTAGACATCATAAGCAAAGGCATTATATTAAAGAAGCAATCTATATCAAGTCTCTTTAACATGCATAATTAAAAAGATGAACATTTAATCGTTTGTGTGATATAGATTATGCTAATCTGTTTTTCATTTTATACGGGCTAAATGAAGGCTAGCAATGCCAGGATATTCTTATATAAATATTATAGTAGAACAATAAACATTATTGCCTCGATTGTTCAAAACACACACACACGTTATAATATAATATAATATATAAATGTTGTGATGTTATTTCCATCAAGAAATGCATACATTTTTGTATTGACAATGCAAGAGTCCAGCACTCTGTAAAGTCTCCTCCAGCACATCCCAAAGACTTTCAATGAATTTAAGGTCTGGACCCAGTCAGAGGTGCCAATTCATGTGTGAAAATGATTCTTCATGCTCCCTCCCAACTAGTCTTCCACAATTTGAGCCTGATGAAACTTGATATTGTCATCCTAGAATATGGGCAAGATGTGTCTTACATAGTTGTTTAAGAAGTGAAAAGCTACACACTCCATCAATTAAGGTTAGAAGAACTTGTTGCCAAACATATAACATGCTAGAAACATAATCATCACTGTGATAATGATCCAATCATAGACTCTGAAGCAGTTGCCTATTTAAATCCAAACTGCGACTTTTATTTGGCCTGGCAGTATACGCACACACACACGATGTGTTTTCATGTTTTATGGGGACTTTTTCTGTACATACTGTGTATTCTATTCCTTTACTAACCCTACCCCTAAACTTACCCGTCACAGAAAACTTTTCTGCATTTTTACATTTTCAAAACACATCACTTGTATGTATGATTATTATGATTTAAAAGCTGTTTTCCTCATAGGGATTATGTCCCCACAATAATGTAGGGTTTACAGGGCCCAACACACACACACTTACAAACTTAGATGTGATTAATCGCAATTAATTGATTTCACAATAAATACTAGTAATTACTTTTCAAATGTTTCAGAATTAGGATTAGAAATGCATAAAAATAGACTTAATTTGGGTCAGAAAGCATTCATTCATTCATTTTACTTATAAAAAAACCTTTTAAACACAACTGTAGGTTGACCAAAGTGCTGTACATAAAGTTAAAACCATTAAGAAATGCCCTTGTAACATACAAAACACCCTACCAACCAACCATGTCAGCTTGGCAAATGCTTAGCAATGCCCTAACCAACCCAAAACCCTATCAGTTGCCTAGCAATGGCCTCATCCATTCACTATTTGTTCTATGTATGTGGATGATAGCTCAAATTGCAGAGCTTTTTGTGGAGAAGTATGCTATTATTGTTCTAAGCGATCAGACATTTTTCACCTGGCGGATGATAAAACAGACATAAAAATCCCATAGACAGTGTAACGACTCTGAACCCATGGGGGCCTAGCCATATCTTGGCACCAGCATATCATAGACATATGGAGATGGGTACTTTTGACTGGGGGCAGAAATTAGTAGTGTGGCGCACCACAAACAACACTCACATTTTCATCAGAAATTTAAATGTTTATCTGCTCTTTCTGCCTAAAGCTTTTGGTGTGTAACTCAACCCACACCTTTTGTGCTATGGATATGGATTATACCGAAAATTGTGTGGCTTATTGTTACTTTTTTAAGTGATCGGATGTAGAGTTTTCATCCAGAGGCTAATGAAACCTGTGGAAAAATCATAGACTTACATGAAACGGAGACTTTTGCCTCAGGTAGTAAGCGACATCATCTTAGCCACTGCATAGTAACACCCTAGCGATGCCACAGAAACCACTCTGAACACCTACTCTCACATTTCACTCTCACATCAACATACTCTCACAAAGACACTCACATTTTCATGAAAAATCTAGTTTGATTTGTAAAAGACTTTGAATAATGAACTTATTTCATTACATTCTTTTGTGCAACTAAGAACACTATGTAAATGAGAGTCCTTGGGATTTGCATGAACAAGAATACAAACTGGATCATGAAGGGCAGGCAAATGTTCTCCATGTGAGTGGCATGCGAGAGCAACGTTAGAGAAAGAGGCTTGTATAACAGCATGTGGTCTCTCTCTTTCTCTCCCATACACTTTCCCTCAGCATGTGGGGGATGGGCTGCCAGCTGTTTCCCCCAGTACTATCATGTTAAAAACTGTTTTTGCTGAGACTACCGAAAAGAGATCACACATTAATTTTCTGCTGAGCTCCAGAAACCATACACAGGGCATGTTCGCATGTGTTTATTTAATTATTTTAGGGTGGTCCATCGATCAAAAAATTTAATCATATTAATTACACGATATACCAATTCATTAATTAAATTGATAAATTAATACTGCGGCAGATGAAAGCACTGAATAGACATTAAAATGCGGCTTTAGACTATTATTGTTTTATGAAGTTATTATTGAAGTATTGAAGTGAACATAAGCCTATCACTATCCACCGTAATCCATGTGCAAGTCAAATTAGAGGCTGTTTACACAGGAAGTATTCTTTCTGTAATAATTATTTAATTATCTGCAATTATTTGTAATTGTTATGGTAAGTTGCAACATAGGCACATTGGAAAACATGTCTACCTACATTTTTGCAAAACTCCAGAAACCTATACATACAATCCAAAGCAATTCCCAGTAGATTGTTTTCACGTGGTTCTTTGCACATTACTATGTTAAAGACCTTAAAACACTTTTACCATAGTGAATGATATGGACACTATTCCATTTTTGGACACATTTCCAATCAGTTCCATATGTATAGCTTTTCTGCCATAACTTTTCATCCGCACTCACCGGACATTTAATTTCTGAACATTTAATTTCTGCGTACAATTTCCAACGCAATATACCGTTGCCACGTTTATCTGCAATGGAGGAAATTTAATGCACTTTTATTTATCATAATTCTCACAGTCATGGTTTCTGTTTTTCATCTGAATCCTTGCCCTCATGTGATCATTTCATGTGCTTCCCTAATGTGTCATGTTCTGATTGGTTCAACGCTATCTCACGACCAATTCGTCCGAATTTGACGAGTGATTAAAAGATGGCTAATTCGTACGAATTCGTACGACCTCACTCGTACGAATTTGTACGATTTGTCTAAACCCACGTGATGGGTAGGTTTAGGGGCGGGGTCAGGGGTAGGTCATTCGTACGAATTCATACGAATTGGGCAAATCGTCAAATATGTACGATTTAGCAAAAATCGTACTAATTCGTACGAGTGAGGTCGTACGAATTGTTACGAATTAGCCATCTTTTAATCACTCGTCAAATTCGGACGAATTGGTCGTGAGATCGGGTTGATTGGTTCCTTGTTTCATGTGTCATGTTTTCATTGGTTGATTTAGTAATGTGGCTCTCTGTTCTGTTTGGTCATGTTGGTTCATTGTGTTCATTGCTTTCAGGTGTGTCTAATGTCATTAATCCTCATATTGTCTCTTTTCTAGCTTTGTTTCGTGTATGTTATGTTCAGGTTCAAGTTTAGTTCATTGTTCTGTCAAGTCAAGTCTTTGTTTATTTTTGTATTTGTTCAAGTTTTGTTAATAAAATCTGCACATGGGTTCGGAATACTCGCCTACAATGGAGTTTATTACAGTTTGCTTCCTCAATTCAATTCAAATTCAGGAACTAAATAGAAATTTTTAAAACATCAATTTAATTCTGATCAGACACGCAACAATCGATGGTTACAGAACAGCAGTTTGAAAGCGTTTTTCTCAAATATTACAAATGTTCCCAATGTCCTCTTTTAAATCTGCATATAATGTCTCCAGTACAAAACAACACTTGAGAGAGTACCGGAGTGGAACTAATTAGTCCTTATGCAATTGAATTACCCTATATTCTCAGTTTGTACTCAGCACAGGCCCTTTAAAGGCTTTTACGTCGCCTCATTATACTTCACCAAATTACACCAATAAAGTTTCAAACCGAATCTCTTAGATCAACAAATCTGCTCAGATTTCGCCCTGGTGACATTTTCCCTGCAGAAGCCCCCGATTTCCTTTGCTGGCCAATTTGTTCAGACATCCTGTGAATTTTAATACTATAGAAAAAGGTGACGCAGGTCTCTAGACTCTGGAATGGTCTGTAAGATCCCATTAATCACTCACTCACACCTCCTCCAACTACACGCACACACAAACACAAGCACACACTCCAACCGATCGCTCAACCTCGTCGTTGCTCATCTCTTCCCCTATTTTTAAAAACAGAAAGAGGAATAGCAGTGTCACTGCTGCTTTAGCACGCATGCCCTTTCAGCAGACCCTCTGTAGACACATCCTCTAATGACCAACACAATGAGCCTGGAATGTGACCACTACCTATTAGCCCATTCTTAATGCTTTTAGAAAGAAATTGTCTTACAAAGGCAAGGGCAAATCCACAAATCCATGGCTGTTAAGCCATGTGGTAGTTAATTTAGGAGAGGAGGGATGGATGCAATAAATTGAGGACCATTTTAGGTAGTATACCGTTTTGCTGGATTGACTTGGAATACAAATGTTCTCACTAATGGCCTTTCATCAAAGCAAATGTCTAGTGTTTTGCATATATCGATATGGACATTAAGTTAAAAAAAAACATTGACCCGTTAAAGGCACTTTTTGCATCTATTCAATTATTTACCTGTCTAACACAATAATGTAACGTCTCAGCAAATACTGATATATGTGATTAATTGCAATGAAATTGATTAATTAACTAGTATTTCATGTAATTATGTTAATATATTACATTGTTAATCAATTGATTGCCCTAATTAATAATTAAACACTTACGGTTTGGTGTCTGTATTGACGATGTACCACAGTAATAAAGACATCTGAAAAGGAAGACAAAGGAAACTGGCATCTGTGTAAACAGACATGTCAAGTGGCTGTCAAAAATCAGACAGGGACATAAATGCTTCATCTTTTAACTTGCTGTAAAGCAACCCCACTCTCAGGTTTTTAAATGAATCACAGGAGTGCACTCTTGAAGATTTCCCATGAACACTTTGATTGCAGCCATGGTTTATTCTAATGATTCAGACAATCTGGCAATCATGTATTGCCCAGAGCACATGGAAGCGTAACAGAATAACATCTCAACGGATGAAATATGTCACTATAAGGTTTAGAGTTAAAAGTCCAGTGTGTACGCATTTTGTTGCAGTGGATTTGTATGCAGGTTTCAAAGTCCTACAGTACTTCAAAATATTTGAAATAATGTTAAATAAAGTACTTTCCTTTAAATACCGAAATGTACTTTAAAGAAAAACCCTCAGAAATATTCAATGGAGTAAAAATTGTGGCAATTAGTCCTGCTCTCCCCTATCAAAACATCTATCCTCATTCCTCACCGTGCTGGGAACACTGCTTCATAACTACAGGGTAGATCAGCACTTAATTTGGATTCATGGATCATCATTATTCAACAGCCTGACTCATGCCGCCTATACTAGTTGACAAACTGGAGGTGTCAAATTTCTAGACAAATGTCATTAGCTCGACCCATTCACTGTTGTAAAAACATCCTGTGTGTGTTTGATTAAAAATGCACTGTTGCTCTGGCAGGTTCCGCCAACTTAGAAATAGGCTGTCGAATAACCACTGAAGCATTGCCTCTACCTCTTTATCTGGTGTGCGACCTACTTAATGATGAATCTATAATAACTCAGTGGAGGAAAACATGTATTGGCTCGTGCATGAAAATGTGTTAATAAATTAGAAAAAAAAATAAAGGAAGCGATACTAGAGCGGTTTTACTCAACGGGAGATTGGGCCGTTATTAATTAGCAAACGATGTCGGCAAAAAAACATTATAAATCATCTTGGCCTTTCTGTATTAATATCAGGCATAATAGATGGCTTTAGTTTGTTGTGACCAGTGGATTGAGACTGTGCAACACAAAAGCAACTGGAGGTGATTAATGGACATCGCTGGATATAGACGCCAGGTCTTCTGTTCTTTTTCGGTCAAGGGAAAATCCAGAAGCCCTCACATGCTGATATCTTCCCTATTAAAGCTCTCTTCCTTGATTCCAGCCTTGTAATAGTATTATACGGCTGACATTGTGGTCATTGATTTGTGGCCTTGAGCAGTGGAGATTACCATCTTCTGTCAGTTATTGTCCGTCTGAGATTATGAATGACTCATATTTGATTTTGACACAAGGATGGCAACTGAATGTCAGGACTATTGAGAGATAACTGAATTATGCACTAGAAGCGTCCGATGGATAGTTTCAGTATCAATCTGTGTCCTTTTGTTACAGGGATCAATTTGAGCTCAAGTTCTGTTTGAGGAGACGTTTAATAAAATATGTTTATATTGAACATGAGGATTAACCTCATGTTTAACACTGTAAAAACAGGGCATTTATATAACTTTAAAAAAAAAACAAGGCAAAAGTTTGCATGCCTTTTTAGTTTTTGTACTTAATTATTAGAAGTTATCATGACTTAAAATCTGACAATTATCTTATTCAGACTTAAATGAACAGGTCACCTGAAAAAGGAAAACTCGTTTAACCTCATGTCCTTGAGGTACCCATATGAATTTCTTTCCACAGTGGAACACAAAATAATTAATTCATTAAATAACTTTTCAGCTTTAATTTCATATATAGGCCTATGTGTAATGGAGGCCAGCTAGTAAAGGGCTGTGCAAGAAAAACTTCACTCCACTGACGAGGCTGCGGTCCTTGTTAGCGCCCACCTCTCATGCCGGTTCGGATCCTGCTCGGAGCGGTGCAAGTCGAACTAGAGGGGTTACATTGGTGCCATGATCTGGATGGGAGTGAGGTTTAGGGGGTTGAGTGCAAAGGCCGGGACACACCAAGCTGACGGTCGGCCATCGAGGAATGTCGGGCTGTTTTTGAGCATCGATCAACATCGTTTTTCCCCCCGGTGTGTTCCGCATCGTTGGCTCTAGTCGGACGGCGTCGGGTTTTTCGTGCTGATTCAGCATGTTGAGTCGGCGTCGGGCCGTTGGTGAGAGAGAGAACTCCGATTGGCTGTTCAGCTTAGTCGAGTCGGTGCACAAGAATAAAAGCGAAAGTGATAAAAACGAAAGTGATGAAAGCAAGCAAAGAAGTCAAGACGGTACAGACAAAAGGCTGTTATAATTTTACATCATCTTACCGGAGCATTCGAATGCACAAGTATTTTCATAACAACATGAGCCGAATTGAGTAAATAAAGTGATCAGCGTGACTGATATTCAAAATGGTAAGCAAGCGCTGCTAGGGTTGGGAATCGTAAGAAATTTTTCGGTTCCGGTTCCGATTCCGGTTCCGCCAAACGATCCCGGTTCCGGTTCTGGTTCCCATTCAATAAAAATTATTAAAACAACTAATACACATAGTAGTATGGGGAAAATACACAATCCTTTTTGTGTTTTATTTCTGATACTTGTCAAATGAGTTTAACAGACTGGCAATGTCAACAAATGCAACATATTATTTAGCAATAATTTTTTCTGAAGGAAAATAAAAAAAATTGCATTCTCAAGGATAATTTGGGACCTCTCCTATATCTTATTGTATCTCCAGCAGTGGAATACCCTCTCAGAAGGGGTAGAATATGCTTGAACACACATGTAAGATCCAGACAGGTGAAATATAATATTTTTAAAATCGGTTTGAATGGTTGATTCATAAAAACTTCACTTGTTTCCTTACTGGATTAAAGTGCTCTAGCAGTTAATAAACAGAAATGCATGCATCTTGCGGAAGAACATTGTAGCCGGAGCTACTTCACTATGTTTATGTCTATGACGCGGGTGAGTCACGCAGGCACTGGGCTACTCCGCAGCAGTGCCGAACCGACCAGTGTAAAGTAGTCCGAGTCTAAACGCTTATTACAGCCTTACCGTAGTGATTCAGGATAAGACAAAAACACGTTTTGAAAAAAGGCATTCATGATGTAATCGCTCATTATATACATTTAGTAAATTCTGAAGCGAATTTTCGTTATTTGAAGTGACTTTCAAAAGGTTATTAACTGTTTTGGTTGCTACAGTAGACATCAGTGTTTATTCTCGAACTATAAACTTTTATCTCAGTACTTCTGTGATCATTTGAATATTTTTAACACAGAAATATCGATACTGTGTTGTTGAAAAGACTGAAAGTAAAGCTAGCTGTTTCATGTAGAACTGCTCTCTCTGGGTCAGCGACAGCGCAAACAGATTTGAATGTCCCGGTATGAAGTTTTTGTCATTTAGGAATAAGATCGCGTGGGTGTTTGAATCGAGATCGTTTAAAGATTAATGGTGCAGCTCTACTGTCTTTATTCTCTCTCTCTGCGTTGATATCTGACGCAAAAAAAAAAAAATGTACTTGTTATACGAATAGCGCGAGGGACAGTGCATTCATTACAATTTTAATATTCATGTGGTGAGACGTCGCTATTAAAGGATAAGCTCCCAGCACTTCGTCCACGCATCGCATCAGAACCGTTTTCGGAACCGAAACTCAGGAATTTCAGGAACCGCCGCCGTCTTCTGCATAAGAACCGGTTCTCGTTTCCCAACCCTAAGCACTGCTATGTTTACGGTTTGTTTATCTGCTATATCACAACATCCTCCCCCTTCCCACCATTATAAAAATATATATATTATAGCTACTATTATATTCATTCGCATGAGCCACCTAACACGGGTTCTCTTACGAGAGGTTCTCTCGTATTGCGTAAGTTTGTAGGGGCTGTAGGCTGACTTCCCTGATTTTTCGTCTCTTCAGCGAGCTCTTCGCATCGCTGGATCTGAGAGAAGCCACCGCCGCCGTCGAACAGCCAGCTTAGGACAGCACTGAGGAAGCCGCCCGTCTTCGCCACCTTCAGCCATCCGTGCGAGCTACGCTATCCGGCGACATATCCTTTTACCTTGCAAAACCTATTCCTAAAAGAGCGCGAGTGTCTTTTTAAAGATGCCTCGCACTTCCTGCGGCTCGTGTAGGGCCCCGCTCAGCGTCGGAGACCGCCATGTGATCTGCACTCTCTGCCTGGGCCTGGAAAATGCAGAGCTCGCCCTCGCCAAGCCTTCAACCCCGAAGCAGTCACTCCGCCCTCTGTGGGACCGCGCAGGAAAAAGCGCCGTTCCCTAAGACAGCCGGAACCCGTGGCCACAGCGACGCGCTCGCCAGAGAACCTCCCTCGAGCCTCGCTTTCGCCTTCCCCGCCTCCCCTCACCGACGCGCAGCTGCCGCTCACGAGCCTCACTGCCGTCGCATCTGAGGATGAGGCCGAGGGACACGCCACAAGAGACTGCTGCTCCATCCTGGCATCAGACCACGGCTAGCTCTCTTTACTTTACAAGAGAGCTACCCCGCCCTCGCGTCGCTGTTCGCGCATCATGCAAAGCCCTCTCGAGCTCTCTGCATGACCCGGATGGGCATCAACATACGCGACGTACTGGATGCGTGGTAAGAGCAGAAATTTTAAACAGTTCTGCTCGACCAACGAGCACGCGGCTAGCTCTCTTTATGTTACAAGAGAGCTACCCCGCCCTCGTGTCATGCAGAGCCCTCTCGAGCTCTCTGCATGACCCGGACGGGCATCATCTGTGTCACATGTAGGTCCCGTGCCCACTACTTGTGCGCGCGCCCTCATACAAACACTGTTCCCAGTTCTGCTCGACCAACAAGCACGCGGCTAGCTCTCTTTACGTTACAAGAAAGCCACCCCGCCCTCGCGTCGACGTTCGCGCGTCATGCAGAGCCCTCTCGAGCACTCTGCATGACCTGGACGGGCATCAACATACGCGATGTACTGGATGCGTGGTAAAAGCAGAAATTTGTATACAGTTCTGCTCGACCAACGAGCACGCGGCTAGCTCTCTTTACGTTACAAGAGAGCTACCCCGCCCTCGCGTCCCCGTTCGCGCGTCATACAGCCCTCTCGAGCTCTCTGCATGACCCGGACGGGCTTGCGCGCCGCCGTCGAAATGTCTCGCCCTGTCAGTCCCCTTAGATAAGGTTACTGCAGCGGTGTATTTGGCAGCCAACGAGCCGGTAATGCAACCCGCTCACCTGCACACATCCGCCGTTCTCACGGCGACCAAGAGAAATCTCAAGTGAGTATAATGTCTGGTTATCCGGCTCACGCCGTTGGTGTATTGAGTGTAGAAAAGGTGCCCACATCTCGGTGTTCACCCTTACACACAAACACGATACCCCCCGTGTCTCCCGCAGAGCCCACTCTCATAAAGCTGGCAAATGCCGCTCGAGTGCTAGATGTAGGAAACGTGCCCACAACTCTGTGCTCATGCCTATTTTTCTGCCCGCTCTGTCACACAGCCAGAACAGCCTCATACATGTCAGGTTAAGAATGTAAGTTACATGCCCGCTCACGAGCGCTTACGCTTACTAACAGACACATCGCCTCCGAAAAGACGCGCGTGTCCCGCTGCGGCCGGACCGCCGTCAAAGTTTATTTCCCTGTCAGTCCCCTTCAAACAGGCTACTGCAGTGGTTCATTTAGCAGCCAACGAGCCGGTTTGTTCACCCTCTCGCCTGCACACAAACGCCGTTTTCACGGCGACCCAGAGAAATCTCAAAAAGAGTATAATGTCTGGTCCGGCTCATGCCGTCTGTGTTTTAAGTGTAGTGAAGGTGCCCACGCCCCAGTGTTCACCCCTACACACAAGCACTTCAAATCTCGTGTCACTCACAGAGCACACTCATAGAGCGCAGAAAAGCCGCTCGGGTGTTGAATGTAAGAAATGTGTCCACAGGTCTGTGCCCACTATCTGCCCGCTCTGTTACACGATCAAAAAAGCAGGTTATGAATGTAAGTCTCGTGCCCGACAGAGAGCGTTCACGCTTACTAACACAAACCTCCCCCCAGGCGCCGCCCGCCCGAGATTAAGTGTTATCACAAAACGCAGGTCATTAATAAGACGCTCCCCATCCATTACGATCGGGGCGTCAAATACACTTGTAAGTCTCGTGCCCGCGCTCACGCTTACAGGAAGCTATTCCGCCCGGAGCGCTGCTCGCGCGTCAAACAGTGAAAAGAAACTGTTCCCCATCCCTTATGATTGGGACATCTCACATAAATCAGCCAGTTTCGGCTTTCAGCGAGCAGCCATTGCCCAGAACCGAGAGCGCGCGCGCCGCGCTTTCGGCTCCGGTTCAGTTTCATAAGCCCGCAAATGGGGGCGATCTGAACCCGGAGGCCATTCGCCCCCTGGCGGCTCACATAGCTGCGTGTGAAACTATCCCAGGGATTTCAGAATGGGTGCTGAGCACAATAAAGCAGGGCTATACACTTCAATTCATCCGCCGTCCCCCGTGCTTTCGAGCCCGGACCACGACGATAGTGAATGCGGAAGTAGCACCCCTACTTCACGCAGAAATAGCAAAGCTGCTGTGCAAAGGGGCTATAGAAAAGGTACCGCCTTCTCTGAGCGAGTCAGGCTTTTACTGCCGATATTTTCTCGTACCCAAGAAGGACGGAGCCTTCAGACCTATCCTAGATCTGAGACATTTGAACAAAGTGCTTGCGAAAAGACCGTTCAAAATGCTTACGACCAGGAAAATCCTCGCGCACGTTCGCCCGAGGGACTGGTTTATTTCTCTAGATCTGAAGGATGCCTATTTTTTTTTAGATTCAGATAATACCCCGTCACAGGCAATTTTTGAGATTCGCCTTCGACGGTCAGGTATATGTGACCGATCACGGAAACTAGGGACACAAGTCGGTTCTTCGGCATTTTGAGTTATTCATAGATTCTGAAAGTGTAGTCTCCAAGCTTTCCAACGATGTGTAACACGTGGAAATCTGATAATATTTGGAGAAGTTGTGGCCATTTGAAGGTAGGAACTCAAAAAAGGTAAAATGGGTGAAAACGGCCTCAAAAGATTGTGCATTCTCACCTCTCTCTCCTGCTGGGAGTGACAATAGGGCTCATTTACATCTCATTTAGATAAGCCATACCCCCTGTAAAGCTCCCCCTGTGCTTTACAGCTTTTTTTTCTTTCCTGAGCTAGCTAATAACAATAGGTAGGTATGGGAAGGTCTAAACAGACTAAACATGAGATAACATGTACGTGTTCTTAGAATTAAAACAAAACGACAAACTTTAATGCTTAATGCAAACTCACCCCCAGGACCGGCGAATGCACTTCTGCCGCTCTAGGCGAAAAACAATTGTGCTGCCCCTCTATTTGCAACGTTTACCAGCAACAACACACAAAGACCAATATGCCATATACATATAACGCAAAACCAGCAACAACACACAAAGACCAATAAGCCATAGGCCTACATATAACGCAAATAGTGCGCAACGCGCGTGTGCCCAAAATGTCAACAATATTAAAGTTTATGCAGGAGGTAAATGCCTGCTGGCATTTTTCTTTAAGCAGTCATGACAGGAATTTTCCAAATAATCATATTTCCTCCTCAGATTACTGTTGCAAATCTCTTTACACCACTTTCTTATGTGCGTATACACACACAAATGAAATGTCCGCAAGCACATTATATCATCAGCAGGTTCAGCATCTTAAATAACGACTAGAGAGCAAATGAAGCTTAACTTACGTTTCAGAAACGCGCACGGCAGGCCTTCATCGCAGCAAAGGTCTTAACTGCATCCTCTATTTCGATTCTCTGTGCCAGTTCATGTTCACAAAACGTTCCCCATTCAAAGCAATCGGGACATCACATATGAAACAGTTAGCCACCGCTGTCAGCGAGCCGAGCCGCCGTATTCAAGCACCGAGGGCGCGCGCGCCGCGCCCATACCTCCGGTTCAGTTTCCCGAGCCCACAAAGTGCGGCGAAAACATTTTCGGTGTAACTGCCACGCTTCAGCTCGTCTGCGACAATCTTTGCGGCGTCCATCTTCATTGAATTTTGATATCAGATAGAGCCGGCCAGAGTGCTGCATAATAAGTAGCCACGCTGTTGGGGGGCGGGGGCAAAAAGCGCCGGCGGCTATTCAGTATGGAAATACACACAGACAATGACACGCCCCTACTGCATGCTAGAATCTCCGAAAAACAAGCCGATTTCAACCTCAAAATGTACGCTTTTAAATATACCAATACTGTTATCTCAAACATGTAGAGGCTTCTTCATGATCTCAACTAACAGATTCTGCAAAAAAGCGGAAATCACCAATTTTGGAAAAAAACGCTTCTTTCTCATTTTGCTCGCAAGTTGTGCTGCCGACTTGTGTCCCTGGTTTCCGTGACGGGTCACATATCAATACACCGTCCTGCCGTTCGGCCTGTCTCTAGCACCCCGGACATCTACGAAGTGCCTGGACACGGCGCTCGCCCCCCTGAGAAGTCAGGGGCTGCGAATAATGAACTATCTGGACGATTGGCTGATATTGGCACAGTCAGAGACAGAACTGCTATCTCACAGAACAGTGCTTCTAAGTCACCTGGAAAGCTTGGGTCTCACGGTCAACTGGACCAAGAGCTCATTACTGCCCAGCCAGTCAATTTCCTTTGTAGGAATAGAACTGGATTCGGTGACCATGACGGCTCGTTTATCGACACAGCGTGCGCGCCGTGTTCGCCACCTAGCCGCATCTTTCCAGAAGGGCAGCTTTCTCCCTTTGAAAACATTTCAAAGGATTTTCAAAGGATGTTGGGCTGTATGGCATCAGCTGCAGCGGTGCTTCAGCTGGGCCTACTGCGCATGCGCCCGCTCCAACGCTGGTTGAATGCTCGCGCGTCCCGCCGAGCTTGGGTTTCTGGCGGCCAGAAAATCAGAGTGACTCAGACCTGCATAGCGGCTCTGCAGCCCTGGTTAGTAGCCGACTGGTACCAGCAGGGAGTGATGATGGGAACCATCTCTTATCGGGAAGTCATTTCGACAGATGCGTCCAACTCGGGTTGGGGCGCGCTGTTCGAGGGCAGACCGGTCTTCGGCCAGTGGTCAGACCAAGAGAAGTATTTTCACATAAACTGTCTGGAGATGATAGCGGTCGAGAACGCGCTGAAGCGCTTCCTCCCGTTCATACAGGACCAACATGTTCTTGCCCGCTCGGACAACATGTCTGTGGTATCCTATGTAAACCGTCAGGGCGGTGTCAGATCCAGAAATCTCTGCAATCTGACGGAACGCCTCCTTATTTGGTCTCAGATGCACCTGCGCTCGCTGAGGGCGGCGCATGTGCCTGGCCATTTGAACGACGGCCCAGACAAACTGTCCAGGGACAATGTTCCCCCAGGGGAATGGTCCCTGCACCCCCAAACGGTCCAGAAACTGTGGTGCCTATTCGGCAGAGCGGAAGTCGACCTATTTCCGTCAAAAGACAACGCTCAATGCCCGACGTTCTTCTCGAAGGACGAGGACGCGCTGGCCCAGGTTTGGCCCAGCCTCCCGCTATATGCTTTCCCTCCGGTCTCTCTGTTACCACAGGTGATCAAGAGAATCAGGGAAACGCGCCACTCGGTGCTCCTCATAGCCCCGCGTTGGGAGAATCAGATTTGGTTCCCGGAACTAGCACGACTGTCACATACAGCTCCGTGGCCGATTCCGGTGAGGGCAGATCTCCTCTCTCAGGCTCGCGGCGCGATCTGGCATCCCCATCCAGAGCGCTGGTCTCTGCACGCATGGTTGATCAACGGGTACTCGTTGCCCTGCCAGAAGGAGTGATGAACACGATCACGCAGTCTAGAGCTCCTTCCACGAGAAGGCTCTACGCGTCTAAATGGTCGGTGTTCTCCGGATGGTGCACCGACAGAGGTCTGGACCCACGGACATGCGGGGTGGCGCATCTGCTCACCATCCTACAAGAGCTGTTGGATAAGGGGAGGTCCCCATCCACGCTCAAAGTATACGTGGCGGCCATGGCAGCATTCGCAGAATCGACGCACGGCCAGTCACTGGGAAGACATGAGTTGGTCATCCGCTTCCTTAGAGGAGCTAGAAGGATGAACCCGCCGGTTCCTATGTGGGATCTTTCATTGGTCCTCGAGGCCCTGAAAGCCTTTCCATTTGAACCACTAGACTCCATGGGGTTGAAATATCTATCACTGAAACCGTCTTTCTGACTGCACTGTCGTCAGTAAAACGTGTGGGGGACCTGCACGCGCTGTCTGTCAGAGCGTCGTGTCTTGAGTTCGGGCCGAATGACTCTAAAGTCATCCTCAGACCTAGACATGGCTATGCTCCTAAAGTGATGGGCACTCCATTCAGAGCGCAAGTTATTTCGCTGTCAGCTCTGGCAGCATCTGACAGCGAAAGTGATGTGAATCTCCTCTGCCCTGTCAGGGTGCTGAGATTTTACATTACGCGCTCCACCTCCTTCAGGCGTTCAGAACAGCTTTTTGTTTCGTTTGGTGGGCGCACCAAGGGTCTCGCCTCCTCGAAACAGAGCCTGTCCAGATGGATAGTGGACGCTATAACAGCTGCTTACGCGTCAAAAGGTCTGCAATGCCCTCTGGGCATCAGGGCTCATTCCACGAGAGGCGTGGCCTCGTCGTGGGCGTGGTCCAGTGGGATTTCTATCCATGACATATGTGTAGCGGCGGGCTGGGGCTCCCCGTCTACCTTTGTCAGGTTTTATAACCTAAAAGTTCCTGCCTTGCGAGCTAAACTTTTGTCAGTTTGAAGGAGATGTGTATTCTGCCCAGATCTTCCTGCTCAGATCACTCTCACGTGACTCAGCTCTCCTGGTTGAGCTGCACTAGTAGGGTATGTGCCATGTGCCTATACAGACCGGTGCGCTGCTCTGTATTCCCTATGTGTGCTTATGTACAAGTGATGGCCCGCGTGGCCGGCCACCTTATTTTTCCACTTATGGGGTTCCCCTGAAAGTTCGGGGTCTCATGGTGGATGCTTGGCGCGCACGCCGTTGACAAAGTGTTCCCGTAGCGTAAGCTAAACTTACGCAATACGAGAGAACCTCTCATAAGAGAACGATACTAGGTTACTAACGTAACCTCGGTTCTCTCTAGAGAGGGAACGAGTATTGCGTAACCGGCCGTGCTTGCGCCACGAGCGACTTCGCTTCAGTCGACGAAAAACCAGGGAAGTCAGCCTACAGCCCCTACTTTTATACGCTAAGTCACGCCCATTCTGGCGGGCTGTGACACTATGAAGGCGCGGGCGCCCTTCATTGGGCGTGACGTCACGCCGGGCTCACTGGTAGGCTGCAGCAGTTGCCCGCAGGGCAGCCAATGAGCACGCGAGATGGCCTGCTCTAGGTCTGCTAGCTGCTGCACTGCATTGACAATGAATACAAAATTAAGGATAATTTTTTGGCTTCAATATCTCGGGAAGATGAATCTTTCCCGTAGCAGCGTAAGCTAAACTTACGCAATACTCGTTCCCTCTCTAGAGAGAACCGAGGTTACGTCAGTAACCGAGTATCGTTTGTTCAGTCAATAGTATTTGTATGCCTAAAATGAAAGTGATGTAGTTGAGTGTGATGAAAATAGAAGCAAGGGTCTCCTCAAAATTCGTCACAGAAGGGCTAATCTGTGAGTCTTGATACTTCATGCCTCTTCAGGTAGTCAGATCTGACAGCATTAAAAACATGCAGTACTCAGACATGAGTGCTCTAGTGCCAGCTCTGTACATCATCTGTCTGTTAGTCCAAAGAGCTGTTACCATGGCAACCTGTCAGGACAGGTAGTGGCAACCAAAATTATTCTGAAGGTCATACCTGTGCACTCAAAAAACAGAAGGGAGAGAGATAGAAATGCAATTTGCACAAATGGCAATTTGCAGTGTTGGTTACCTGTAATTTGTGGTTACATGTATATGACAATCGATATGAGCACATGAATTATAATAAATGTTATTCACCTCTGTAATTTTGGGGTTATGTAACTGCAGCCCTAAACAGCTTGAATAATTGATTTCACAATATTTAACAAGAGCAAAAATTATCTGCCAAAGTAATTTACTCAAAAAGAGGGGTTACTTTTCATATGAGCCACAGTGTTGATTTTTGAGTTAAATCTACAACGATACAAAACATCCCAGATGATCCAGCAGCCAGTGTGAGGAGCATTAGGTCTGCTCCATTAGTTCAGCGCTGCATGATGAACTGCACAGTAACTCTGAGATGCGCTAATGAGCTAAGCATTCTCAGCCTACCATGTGTTTGTGTGTGAATGTGTGTGTGTGGGGGAGAGAGAACGTGAGAGATGAAGAAAAAAAAAAGAGGTTTTGGAAGGATGTGGAAGTCAATCGTTTGAAATATTTTTGCTTTTAAATGCAATACGCTGTCTGATGGCATTCATGCTTTCTTGAGGTGCTTATAAATTTGCATTCTAATGTGCATACATAATTTCCACTTACTGTACTTTGCTGTGTGTTTACACGTCATGTATTTTGCATGTAATATATTTAGGCTTACCACAAAGATTTTAGGGGTAATTTATAGGTAGGGTTAGGCTCAGGGGTAGGGATAGGGCAAATATATATATATATATATATACACTCACCTAAAGGATTATTAGGAACACCATACTAATACTGTGTTTGACCCCCTTTCACCTTCAGAACTGCCTTAATTCTACGTGGCATTGATTCAACAAGGTGCTGAAAGCATTCTTTAGAAATGTTGGCCCATATTGATAGGATAGCATCTTGCAGTTGATGGAGATTTGTGGGATGCACATCCAGGGCACGAAGCTCCCGTTCCACCACATCCCAAATATGCTTTATTGGGTTGAGATCTGATGACTGTGGGGGCCATTTTAGTACAGTGAACTCAATGTCATGTTCAAGAAACCAATTTGAAATGATTCGAGCTTTGTGACATGGTGCATTATCCTGCTGGAAGTAGCCATCAGAGGATGGGTACATGGTGGCCATAAAGGGTTGGACATGGTCAGAAACAATGCTCAGGTAGGCCGTGGCATTTAAACGATGTCCAATTGGCACTAAGGGGACTAAAGTGTGCCAAGAAAACATCCCCCACACCATTACACCACCACCACCAGCCTGCACAGTGGTAACAAGGCATGATGGATCCATGTTCTCATTCTGTTTACGCCAAATTCTGACTCTACCATCTGAATGTCTCAACAGAAATCGAGACTCATCAGACCAACATTTTTTCAGTCTTCCACTGTCCAATTTTGGTGAGCTCTTGCAAATTGTAGCCTCTTTTTCCTATTTGTAGTGGTGGTGAGTGGTACCCGGTGGGGTCTTCTGCTGTTGTAGCCCATCCGCCTCAAGGTTGTGCGTGTTGTGGCTTCACAAATGCTTTGCTGCATACCTCGGTTGTAACGAGTGGTTATTTCAGTCAAAGTTGCTCTTCTATCAGCTTGAATCAGTCGGCCCATTCTCCTCTGACCTCTAGCATCAACAAGGCATTTTCGCCCACAGGACTGCCGCATACTGGATGTTTTTCCCTTTTCACACCATTCTTTGTAAACCCTAGAAATGGTTGTCCGTGAAAATCCCAGTAACTGAGCAGATTGTGAAATACTCAGACCGGCCCGTCTGGCACCAACAACCATGCCACGCTCAAAATTGCTTAAATCACCTTTATTTCCCATTCTGACATTCAGTTTGGAGTTCAGGAGATTGTCTTGACCAGGACCACACCCCTAAATGCATTGAAGCAACTGCCATGTGATTGGTTGATTAGATAATTGCATGAATGAGAAATTGAACAGGTGTTCCTAATAATCCTTTAGGTGAGTGTATATTAGGGCTGACTTCTAATAGTCGAGGATTCGACGATTCGATTCGGAGAGGTCTGATTCGACTGTGAACCTCATAGTCGAATAGTAGGGAAGTGTTATGTAACCAATAGGGGTGTGACGGTTATTATAACCGAGAGGCCGACGGTTATAGTTGAACACCGTCATTAGAACTCTATAACCGGCAAAATCTGCTATTCAAATATTTTTTACACACATTTTTT
Source organism: Rhinichthys klamathensis goyatoka (assembly GCF_029890125.1). Classification (NCBI taxonomy): domain Eukaryota; kingdom Metazoa; phylum Chordata; class Actinopteri; order Cypriniformes; family Leuciscidae; genus Rhinichthys; species Rhinichthys klamathensis. Next base: position 5,990,330 of record NW_026606800.1, read on the forward strand.
ATCATATGGAATGTTTAAATACTAATATCATCTTACGAGGGAAGCGGAGGCGGAGTTAGTGGTGCGTCGGAGGCTGAGTGCTGGAGATGATTCGGGAGAGGTCTGTGCACCTTTACCGAACAGTGCGCGCGCTGACACGGAGTAAAGCCTTGTTTATACTCGACGCGTCCGCACGAGTGCGAAGGTGCGCACGGCAAAAAATGACGCGTTGGGTGCGCAAGACCGGCAAGACCCCATTTCGCTTGGCTGTGTGCACAGCTTTTTTTGTAACAGCGCGCGCAACGCCGCATCCGAGGATGAACGACTTCAAGCCGAATCTGCCCGAGCATGTAGGCTACGTCTCACCGCACCGGCTCGCAGTCTGCGCGTCTAAATTGCAAAGTTCATTGCAAAGTTTTTTTGTTAAGGTTTTGTTTACTGTGTGTGATTTATTTAAAACAAAGCACGTTCATTGCAACGTTTTTTTTTTTGTTAAGGATTCATTTAATGGAAAGCACATTCACTTCTAGTTGTCTTGCTGTTCATTTTAAATAAACGTAGAGCGAGTTGTCCTATAACAGACGAACAGTTATTCAACCGAACGTCTAGCTGCTATCAAAAAAAAAAAAAAAAGGTTCGACTATCAGTCGACGACGGCAAAATCTAACCAATCAGATTCGACTATGAAAATCCTTAGTCGAAAACAGCCCTAGTGTATATATATATATATATATATATATGGTATGCTGAGAATATACACTCACCGGCCACTTTATTAGGTACACCTGTCCAACTGCTCGTTAACACTTAATTTCTAAGCAGCCAATCACATGGCGGCAACTCAGTGCATTTAGGCATGTAGACATGGTCAAGACAATCTCCTGCAGTTCAAACCGAGCATCAGTATGGGGAAGAAAGTTGATTTGAGTGACTTTGAACGTGGCTTGATTGTTGGTGCCAGAAGGGCTGGTCTGAGTATTTCAGAAACTGCTAATCTACTGGGATTTTCACGCACAACCATCTCTAGGGTTTACAGAGAATGGTCCGAAAAAGAAAAAACATCCAGTGAGCGGCAGTTCTGTGGGCGGAAATGCCTTGTTGATGTCAGAGGTCAGAGGAGAATGGCCAGACTGGTTCGAGCTGATAGAAGGGCAACAGTGACTGAAATAACCACTCGTTACAACCGAGGTATGCAGCAAAGCATTTGTGAAGCCACAACACGCACAACCTTGAGGCGGATGGGCTACAACAGCAGAAGACTCCACCGGGTACCACTCATCTCCACTACAAATAGGAAAAAGAGGCTACGATTTGCAAGAGCTCACCAAAATTGAACAGTTGAAGACTGGAAAAATGTTGCCTGGTCTGATGAGACTCGATTTCTGTTGAGACATTCAGATGTTAGAGTCAGAATTTGGCGTAAACAGAATGAGAACATGGAACCATCATGCCTTGTTACCACTGTGCAGGCTGGTGGTGGTGGTGTAATGGTGTGGGGGATGTTTTCCTGGCACACTTTAGGCTCCTTAGTGCCAATTGGGCATCGTTTAAATGCCACGGCCTACCTGAGCATTGTTTCTGACCATGTCCATCCCTTTATGGCCACCATGTACCCATCCTCTGATGGCTACTTCCACCATGTCACAAAGCTCTAATCATTTCAAATTGGTTTCTTGAACATGACAATGAGTTCACTGTACTAAAATGGCCTCCACAGTCACCAGATCTCAACCCAATAGAGCATCTTTGGGATGTGGTGGAACGGGAGATTCGCATCATGGATGTGCAGCCGACAAATCTGCGGCAACTGTGTGATGCCATCATGTCAATATGGACCAAACTCCCTGAGGAATGCTTCCAGCACCTTGTTGAATCTATTCCACGAAGAATTGAGGCAGTTCTGAAGGCAAAAGGGGGTCCAACCCGTTACTAGCATGGGGTACCTAATAAAGTGGCCGGTGAGTGTATATAAATATACTGTTTGTATAGTCACCGTAATTTTGCCATGTATATATATATGAGTGTATTCACTCAAATTGTCCTGCTAAGTTATGATTATGATTTTCAATAAATAAGAAACAAAAATAACGTTTTATATAGAATATACACACTAATGCTCAAAAGTTTTGATCACTAAGATTGATTTTTTTTTAAAGAAATCAAAGAATCAGAAGGAGAGTGAAAACTTTTACAGTGTTACAAAAAAAAATAATGCTGTTCTTTTGAACTTTCTATTTCTTAAAGAATCCTGAAAAAGCTCCAAATCAGCATATTAGAATGATTTCTGAAGGATCATGTGATATTTAATCAGCTTTATTACTGCCTTTACTGTATTTTAGATTTAAAAAAACTTTGAACAGTGTATATTATATCATCTGTCATGATTCTGCCATCATGTCCTTGATTTTTCCTAGTCTTATGGCAGGATCATGACAGACCCATGTTTTGTGTACAAGCGCATGGTCTGTTGTTTGGGCCATGTGCTTGTGTTGTCTCGTTATGTAACTCCGCCCCCTTGTTACCCTCGTCTTGTCATCATTGTCTAGTAAATTTCACCTGTCCTTGTCTAGTCAGCTTCACCTGTCTTTGTCATTAGTGTTCCCCCATTTAATCCCCTTGTGTTTGCTGTCCTGTGCTGGTTCATTGTTTCATACCTTTGTAATCACCCTTGTGAGTATCCTGTTAAAGGGGTCATATAATGGTACATGCACTTTTACAAGTTGATTGTACTGAAATGTGTGTTGGCAGTGCCTGTACACAAACATCATATAATGATAAAAATCCATCCAGTGGTTTTGTTTTAATCTCCTTATTTGTTTTCCCCTGTCTCAAATCGAGCCGTTCGTTTTTGTGACGTCAATAAAACGGACGCCCCTCCCATGATTGTTGATTGACAGCAGTGATTCAACACAGACCCACCCTTGCACATGAGGTAGCTGTCAATCATAGTCTGCGCGGCGCGGACCGGACCGGCGTGGTCATTGTTGATGTGCCGGAGCACTGTCTATGAGCAGAATGGCGTCTAAGCGATTGTGGTGTTCTGTTCTTGGGTGTAATAACGAACACAGTCATTTTAATGTTCCTGAATCCGAACCGCTGAAGACGCAGTGCTGAGTTTTGTTTTCGAAGGGAATATTCCACACGAGCAACGTCAATGCTTTCATGTTTGCGCGAATCATTTCACACACCAGACTGCTTTATAAACGAGGGTCAGTATAAAGCTGGATTTGCTAAGAAGCTTTGCTAAAAAGGATCGGTACCAGATATTCGTGTTCCTGCTGAACCTCCAGAAGAACGGAAGTGAGTGAAACGTTTTATTAAACTTTATATTAATATATTAATCTTTGCAAATCGCTAGCTGCACGCTTCACAATGAATGTGTCTAAGGTTTACATTCAGTCAGGGTACATTACGGCATGTTTTCTATGTATGACGTTCTCAATATAATTCATAATTCCACGTTTATACTGAACAACGCGTTATGGTTATTGTGTTACAAACGGTGTACGCACAGAACAGAGAGGCGGGTTGAGCAAAGCTCATGATCATTTAAAGGCATATGCACTGAAACGGCGTGCTGAAAACAGAGCTGTTTTTGACCAGGTAAAATAAGTGTTTTCTTACAATACTAATGAGAATTTTTAATTAAAGTATATTACAAACTTTTAATTTAGACCCTAAAGAATCATATTAGCTTGTACAAAAATGGCATTATATGACCCCTTTAAGAGTTTTGTCAAAGAGCTGTTTAGTCTTGTTTCTGCTGTGAGTTTATAGTCTAGTTAACTGTACAGTCTTAGTCTAGTGTTGTTAGTCTTTATTTTTCCCTACCAGTGTTGTTTGCCCCCTCGTAGGTTTTGTTTTACCTGTTTTCTGTCTTTAATAAACTTTGTGTATTGCATACTGTTTGCGATTGGGTTCGTTCCCTGAAATTCTTGACAATATATCATAATTTATTGTTTTGCATTATTTTAGTTTTAGGGTGTATTCAAACCTCCACCACAAAGCATTTTGCAGGCAAATGTAAGACCATCTGCCTGCGAGCAGAACTTGGGTGATGCAACAGGACAACATCCCAAACCTTAGGAGTAAATCAACAACCGAATAGCTTCAACACAAGAAAATAATCCTTCAGGAGTGGCCCAGTCAAGACTACTGACCTCGGCCCGGTTGAGATGCTTTGGCATGACCTCAAGAGAGCGATTCACACCAGACATCAAAAATACTGCTGATCTGCAACAGTTCTGTAAAGATCACTGGTGCAGAATTCCTACTGACCGTTGTGCATGTCTGATCCGCAATTACAGGAAACGGTTTGGTGGAGGTTATTGCTGCCAAAGGAGGGTCAACCGGTTATTAAATCCAAGAGTTCACATACTTGGATAGGTTCTTTTACAGAACAGACATACCAAAAAATGTTCCTGTGTTCACAAATCTGTGTGAGTCATAAGTTTCAGAATATTACATCACTGTACAATGTTTTTTTTTTCCTTCAAGAGTGAATTTTAAATTCAAAATATAGTTAAAAAAAAAAACTATCCTAGATATTTGTTAACTATGTAGAAGCAAAGCTAAATTTTTTGTATAGTTTGATATAAGAAATCAATCATGGATCAATGAATGGTCATCAATGGATCTCGCTTTATCTCTAACATCGTCATTAAACAAATGCTGCTAACACAAATATCATATTTGGAACTCTTTCCAGTTTGTTATCATAATCCTTAAATGTAAATTATAAAACAATCACTACAAATCAGCACTAAATTAAAAAATCATATGGATAATAATAACCCAAAATCACTGTGTGTGTGTGTGTGTGTGTGTGTGTGTGTGTGTGTGTGTGTGTGTGTGTGTGTGTGTGTGTGTGTGTGTGTGTGTGTGTGTGTGTGTGTGTGTGTGTGTGTGTGTGTGTGTGTGTGTGTTTTTCAGGTATACCTTTTATTATGGGTACAATGATGGCAAATATCCAAAATCCTTGTGGGGACATTTGTCACCATGAGTAAAACCGCTTATAAATCATACTAAATTATGTTTTTTGAAAATCTAAAAATGCACAAAGTTTTCTGTGATGGGTAGGTTTAGGGGATATAATATACAGTTTGTACAGTATAAAAATCATTATATCTATGGAATGTCCCCATAAAACATGGAAACCCAATGTGTGTGTGTGTGTGTGTGTGCGCGTGTGTGACACCATGATTACAAGTAGATTGCTACAGAAGACACCTTTTAATGAGAACTGTATATATTACAGGCTTCCTTTGAGATTTTAATCTAGGGTGCTCCTCAGAGGAACGCCCATTATATTCTTTTCAATTAAGTTATGACTTAAATTCTCAAGTACACTAGATAACATAATAACAGATAAAAATAGAGTATTATTAATAACTGGTGTATAAAATGGGTGACAGCTGTATGACACTAATTTTCCTGCTAGGCCGTTCGATTGATATGAAAACTGATATGGAATAATATCAGCAGAAACACATGAATATATATATATATATATATATATATATATATATATATATATATATATATATATATGTACATATTAAAGGGTTAGTTCACCCAAAAATGAAAATTATGTCATTAATGACCCTCATGTCGTTCCAAGCCCGTAAGACCTTATTCTCTTCCGGTTCTGTTGTCAATCCGCGTTCAGTGACGCTGATGACGTAAGACGCTGCTGACGTGTATCTGGTGCGCCCGAGCTTCATTTACAGTCTGAGGGAGACGCACGCTGTAAACAAAACAATCTTCACAAACATGTCTAAGGATTTCGACACAGAGGAAGACTTGCATTTTTTCGCCCAGCCATATTTATTTGAACCCGAATACACGGACACACCAGATGACACGTCAGCAGCGTCTTGCGTCATCAGCGTCACTGCGGACTCGTGAACACGTATTGACAACAGAACGAATACGAAAAAACGCATACGAAAATTTCGGACTCAGTGTGCAAGGGCCTTTACTCGTGTGATACTGCACAGCATTAAAAGCTTGATATAGAAAGTGTTACTTGTTTTAGTTTTGACGTGTTATTTTGAACATAGTCAAACAGACAAAATGAGCAGAAACTGATAAATAAAATACGATAACGGTGGCATTATGCAATGGAATGTTTTGAGTGGGAATTCATGTAAAAAAAAAAATAGCCAGAGAATCGACACTTTAATCTCATCCCATGTTAAATCTGCAGTCACACTGTATGCATGACAAGGCAATGGGATAAGCCTGAGACACTTCAGTCCTCTTATTACCAAAGGGTTTCCTTTCTCTTTAAAAAGAGCATGTTTGGGCTGAGATTTACTCTTGTAGAAAACAGGATTACATACCGCAGATCTTATCGGATACTGACCCGAGCAGCGGAGGTGGTATTTTAAAATAACGCTTCTGCCTCCTTGTTCTAAAGAACAGCCTTCACCTTCTCGTGTGACAACTTGACTAAAGCTCCACCGCCTCTTCCTGAGAAAAGGGAGAGGAGATGAGACATTCCAGCCAGCTAAAAAATTCTCCAGCTCTCTGCGGCTCCGCAGGATGTCACCTTGAGAAAGATGAGGCCGGTGTGTAAGCTCTCTGCCGCACTCTGTGTCAGGGCTCTTTAATAAATCATTAACGGCTTATGAAAAAGGTAAACTTCCTTCAGGCCACAGGAGCCATTTGCACCAAATACATGGCACAGGGCCAGCACACTATCTCTTTTTCTCATCCATTCACAGAATAATAACTGAGACATGTTTTTGAGGTGACTTATGGAATGTATACAGTGCAAAAAGTCCCACAAGACCAGGACAGAGTCATGTTTCAGTCGTATGCCGAAAACATTGTGAGCACCACAGATCAGACCAAAATGTGATCTTATTTAAAACATGATCATAATGCATTGATTTTGATAATGAAAATTCTATAAAATTATATTTAAATGTGTCATTAAACTACTTTCGACTAGTTAAAAATATGGCCTGATGATGCTGCACTGTAAAAAATAAAAAAAAGGTTGCTGCGTTAAATTTCTAAGTACAATCAACTTGGATGTTTAAGTCATTTCAACTTAAATTACATTAAACTGACTTTAAAAAAATAGTTGAATCTTGTATAAACTTATTTAAAAAAGTAAAAGCAATGTAAAAACATATGTTGTCATAACTTAATGATCATATCATTTTTTACACAGTGTGAAAAAAGTCATTCAAAAACAATTAAAAACAATTTAATTCGAAGATTTTTTTAAAGACATTTATAATGTGACCAAAGATTCCCATTTCAAATAAATTCAGTTCTTTTGATATATTAATCAAAGAATCTTGAAAAAAAAATTGTATTGGAAGCAGCACATCTTGTTTTCAACTTTCATAATAAGAAGAAATGAGGATTATGCAACACATTATTACAGTAAGACTGTAATAATGGTTTCTGAAAATTCAGCTTTGCCATCACAGGAATTAATTCCATTTTAAAATATATTAAAATGGAAAGCAGTTATTTGTTATAATATTAACAATATTAATTCTATTTATATTGTATTTCTGTTTATATAAATGCAGCCTGGATGAGCATAATAGATTTCTTTCAAAAACCTTTTAAAAATCTTTGACCGATAGTGTATTTGACCGATAGTGTACCCAAGTTATTTACTCTTCTGCATAATTTACTATCCAATTATTTTCAGTGATACAAAGAAAATAAAACAAAGAAAATACAGGATTCTAAAGTCAAGTTTTGCAATATTTTTTCAATGTTTTTATCTGCCACAATAATGTAATGTCTTGTAAAATGATTAATTACCTGACATGTTATGCAATTAATTAGATCTGTTTTTTGGCTAGAAAATGTAAGCATGTAGGAGAGGTGATGACTAAATTATTGAAAACCTGAAAGAAAGAAAAAAACTCCTTTTAGCAAAAACAATACATCCATAAATAAATAAATAAAACAATGATGCATAATCGCATTCGATCACACAGTGTTTGCAGCACAATATCAAATGGTTGATCTTTTAATCCAGCCAATTTGGTTCAACAACTGCCAAATTCAGGGGTTTAAATATTCTATTAATGTCGAGCCCCCTCTCTGAGAGAATGCTGATTCATAAACAGCAGATGTCCTTGTTTTCTTAGCGAATTTACATAACAGTACAAAGTGCTCCTTTTTTGTGTCTATTTTGCATTGCTCACCTTCTTGAGGTAGACATCTCATTTTCAGGGGATTAATGTCTCGACAAATGGTCGTGTATGACAATATGTGACAGCCAGGAAAACTTGTGCAATCATAATGAGAGGCACAGCTGCAGAGAATCTGTCTCCCTCTGCCATAACTATTCAACCACTACCTGCTTTATATTACTAAGAGTGAACGCCATAATTAAACTACCTTTTTATCATCATCATCACTGTTGACAGAATCGTTATCTACACTTTAAACTAATGTGGGTCGTGTACATCACTTATGCTCTGCGCCTTTTCTGCCTTGTCGTACACACTGCCTATTACTGTGCCAAATGAACTATTTGCACACAGATCAAACTGCATCAGCGTCATTGAAAAATGTATTTTCAGGGAAATTTCAATTTAGCTGTTGCAGAACAGAAAACAAACTGGCAATATTCTTCACAATGAGAGTGGTATGTGTGCGATGCACAAAATGAGTGTGATTATTTTGGGCTAATTGCTTTTGTACAATGAAAAATGATTACAACTATATGGAGGGGGGAGAGAGTGAGAAAGGGGAGGGGGGAGGGTAAATGCATGATGTTATACTTTAACTGTATTTTTAGAGTAGTGGTTCTACATTTTACTATAAGTGATGCATGAAAACTATGACTTGGGGAAAAATAAAGTGATTGTGTATAAAGTCATCGAACTAACGTTCAAAAGTTTGGGGTCAGTAAGTTTTTTTTTTTTTTTAATAATAGGCTACTTTTAGTCAGGAAATGTGATGGTAAAGACATTTAGGTAACACTATGTTACAGTGCCTTTGTTACACACATTACATGTAGTTACTATAGTAATTACTTTAAATTGTGCTTATTTACATGCAACTAACCTAAACCACACCCTAAAGCCCCGTACATACCGGGACGAATATCGGCGCGCGTTATTCGTCAGCGTTTTTCAACACGTTTTTTGTGTTCACACCCAAGCGATTTTCGCTGACGATGAGCCAAGTGAACATGCAAATTCATTCCCTGACAATAGATGGCGCTTAATGTAAAACAGAAATAGTCCTATTTTGTAGTCGCTGTCGCGTTTGTCATATAGTCTTTATGTTCCGACACCAACGAGACCAGCAGCTCTACATTCATCTTGCCTCGCATCTTCCTCTTTTTATTTCTTCCCGGCAGTGTAGACGCTACTTGGCGTATATCTTCTTCGCCGTTACGTATGTGTGCTCAGCAAGACCGTTTTGTGTTTGAGCGCCCCCAAGTTGTGTTTTACTGTAACTTCAGAAGCTCCAGACACGTGAGCAAAAGCGCCAATCTCATTGGTCGGGTAGTTTTTGACGCGGCGAAACCAAAAAACTAACTCGAGGCGTTTTTTAAAAAAATGACGCTTTTACGCGTGGCGTTTTTCGTGTCGGTGTGCACACTCACATTGGCGCCCTTTGTTTAGTCACGAGGCGTTAAACGTCGGTGAATATCGCGCGCGAAATTCGTCCCGGTGTGAACAGGCCTTAACCCTATAGTAAGTACATGTAGTTAATTATCATTACTCCGTACTTAAATGTATAATTACACTGTAACACGGACACCTTTAATTAAGTGTAACCAAAAATTTAAATAAATTCACTGGGTTTTTTTAGAACTTTCCATTCACCAAAGTATTCTGAAATGTATCACAGATTTGACAAAAATATTAAAGAGCACAACTTTTTTCAATATTGATAATAATAATAAATGTTTTTGAGCACAAAATCAGCATATTTAAATGATTTCTGAAGGATCATATGACACTGAAAACTGAAGACTGAATGCTGAAAATTCAGCTTTGCCATCACAGGAATTAAATTTAAAATTGAAAACCATTATTTTAAATTGTAATAATATTTAACAATAAGACTATTTTTACTGTATTTTTATTTAAATAAATGCAGCCTTTGTAAACATTAGAGACTTTAAAAAATACCAACCCCTATAACATTTGAACAGTAGTACAGTTGTGGTCAGAAATAATGGCACCCCTGGTAAATGTGATCAAAAATATCTCTAAAAAATAAATTTGCATTGTTTATCCTTTTGATCTTTTATACAAAATAATTGAGGGGGGGGGGGGGGGGGGGGGGGTGGTATCACATTATGAAATAAATGTTTTTCTCGAAAACATGTTGGCCACAATTATTGGCACCCCTAGAATTTTTTGCATTTGTATATTCCCATTATTATTTACCTTTTTTTTTTGCACACCAGGGTGACTAGGAACATGAAATTGTCTAGCTCTATGACTTCTTGTTTCACAGGAGTTTAAATATGAGGAAACACAAAGGCCAAATTCCCTTAATCATCCATCACAATGAGTAAAACCAAAGAATACAGTTCTGATGTGCATCAAAATATTGTTGAAAAAAATAGAAAGTGGCTGTAAGAAAATAGCTAAAGAATTGAAAATCCCCATTTTGACCATCAGGGCAATAATTAAGAAGTTCCAATCAACTAAAGATGTTACGAATCAGCCAGGAAGAGGACGTGTGTCTATATTGTCTTAATGCACGGCGAGGAGGAGAGTTTGAGTGGCCAAAGACTCTCCAAGGATCACAGATGGAGAATTGCAGAGATTACTTGAGTCTTGGGGTCAGAAAGCCTAAACAAATAAATCAAACAACCCTTGCATCCCCACATGTTGTTTGGGAGGGCTTCAAGAAAAATCCTCCTCGCTCCTCCAAAAATAAACTCCAGCATGTTCAGTTGTCAGACACGACTGGATCTTCAAAAGGGACCGTATTCTATGGTCAGATGAAACAAAAAAAGGGCTTTTTGGCAGCAAACCCACCAGATGTGTTTGGTGCAAACAGGGATACAAAGTAGCCCCATGCCTACGGTTAAATATACTGCTGGATCTTATATGTTGGGCCTATTTTTTTTTGCTGAAGGTCCTGGACATCTTGTTCAGATACATGGTATTATGGATTCTAGCAAATACCAACAGATAAAAAATCAAAACCTGACGGCTTTAGCTAGAAATCTTATAATGGGCCGTGGTTGGATCCAACGGTCCAAAACAAACATCAAAATCAACACAAAAATGGGTCACTGAGCACAAAATGAAGCTTCTCCCATGACCATCCCAGTCCCCTAAACTGAACCCTATAGAAAATGAGTGGGCTGAACTGAAGAGAAGAAGCACCAACATGAACTTGTGAATCTGAAGGATGTGGAGAGATTCTGTATGGAGGAATGGTCTCTGATCTCTTGTCAGTTGTTCTCCAAACTCATCAGGCATTATAGGAGAAAGCTGTTATCTTGGCAAAAGGAGGTTGCAAAAAGTATTTAATAAAAGGATGCCAATAATTGTGGCCAGCGTGTTTTGTAGAAAAGCATTTATTTTATAATGTGATTTACCCCCACTTTCAATTCTTTTACTTCAATGAAAGGTTAGATTTTTGTGAGAAAGAATCAAAAGGATAAACAATGCAGATTTTTTTTTTTTTACATTTTTTATTATATTTACCAGGGGTGCCATTAATTCTGACCACAACTGTATATATAATGTGCTTTGAATTTCAGATATTCCTTTCCTTTTTAAATTCAGTTAAAAATTAATTGGAATCTAAAAGCAATTCCCAATTCAGTTCTGATTGGCTCATAACTCTGGTGACAGAAAATGACCTACCCTGCAATGCTGATTTCAAATTACTGTTAAATCCTGTAAATTCACATCAATACCACAATAGACTGTTTGTTCAGGATCATTTGGAAATGGTCTTCTTGGCCTTCTGAATGTCTATGTTGAGTTTCAGTTGGATTGACAGAGGATGGGGCAATAAATGTTGCAGTGCTTATCTCCATGAGCCCACAGATCTCGCTCAGCGCTTGTTAGATCAGACAGATGGTGTTCTGCTGTCTGAAGAGCAAAACATTTTGCAAGTGCTCTCAAGCAAAACTGTCGTATGATAAGTTGGTCTGAACAAGATGTTTTGGACAACTGTTACATTCATAAAGCCGTGGAGCGGTAGGACGTTCATTCTCCCTAAAGAGGACCTGATGTTTTTAAGGAACAGAAATAATTTTTCATAGCTGTAAAGCTGAAGCGTGTAATTTCTGCACTACTATCAATACTGGAATGGAACTGAAGAAATAATGGTGTTTTAAAACAGGTCACCTTTTTGAACACTTTTAAGAGAAATCAACCTTATAACTAAGATGACATAGGAATAGTATTTTAACTTGAATTTTGATGGATTTTTTTATTATTATTATTTATTATTATTATAATTATTATTGACAAATGTACTTAAAGGGATAGTTCACCCAAAAATAAAAATTCTGTCATTAATTATTAGGGGTGTAACGATATTTGAACCGAACCGAAAAACCGCGATACACCACCCACGATACGTATCGCGATACTCTCATGGCGAACCGAACACGCCCCGCCCCCTGCTGCCCCGCCCAGCACCGGCTCATTGCACCTCATGTGTTATGTGTACACAACGAATACAGGGCTGTTGCCTAACCACCATTAACCACATATAATCGCAATAAGCTCAGTGTTTTGTTACTTTTGATAATAAGCAAGCTGTAATCTTTCAAATTATGTCTATTTGATCACGAAATGCAAACAATAAATGCCGTTTTGGCGCTCTTAGATGTGGCGTGACAGATATCACTGTATGCATGCGGCAGCGCGGAGCGCGATCATCTCTTCCTCAGTTACAGAATAAACATGAATGGACACCCGAAGGTATGTTGAAAGATACAGTATACTTACTGAAAGGCATCATAACTCGTGTAAGTTTCTCAATCAGTGTTTCAACAGCGGAAATACGTCAATAAAACGCTTAGTTTTTCACATAGCTTTATATTTACCTCAGGCAAGTCATTCAGTGTCCACAGCTTGCTGGTTTGCTTACTCTTTCACTAAATAAATGCTATATATTAGCCTATATATAATATTTTACTTAACCTGTTTATGATATCTTGATTATTTAATGTATGTTTTAAATAGTTGTCATGAAAATAACAGCAACTGTGTAAATTATTATATAACAATAACAAATTAGAGTAAAAACATGTTAATGCAAAAATTGCCTTATGTGCAGTTTACATGTTTTCATACAATTTGTTATTTGAGTGTTGATTATTATCATTTAGCCTAAAAGTCTAGGCTCTGTTGTTAAGCTTTAATGTAGTAATGTGCAAGTAAGGGCTGTAGTTTACAGCTTAGCAGATAATTTTGTTATCCTTGAGAAACGTTTACTTGTAATTGAATTAATTTAAAGACAAGGACACAATTTGTTCATTAAAGCACTGTTTAATAAAAAATAAAAGCAATTTTAGCTTTCTAAACCCCCCCCACCCCACCGAAATGAACCGAACCGAACCGAACCGAGACCTCAAAACCGTGGGACGAACCGAACCGTCAGGTTTGTGTATCGTTACACCCCTATTAATTATACACCCTCATATTAGCCTGGATGCCAGCCGAAATTAGCCCCGCCCACAACATTTGATGATGGGAAGTTCGGTCTGGACTTGATCCGTTGTATGCCCGAACCAAAGCTGTTCGGACCAATCAAATTATCACGGCGGGCTTTATGCGATGATGGACAGATGATCAACAGTAACGTAATCATCCACGTCACCAAAGAGCGCTTGGGTGGAATTCGTTTACGACAAAGAATGGCTGCCGCTGGAGAAATTAGATGTGTAGATTCAGCCATCGTTTACGTCTGCGTCTGCATCATCCTTTGCGTCTGTTATAGAAGACCTAGACAGCGCATTCATTTTAATGGAGCAGTATAAGACTCACATTCTGACTAGAATCTGAGTATGACGACGTCAGGCTACACCCTCATGTCATTCAAAACCCGTAAGACTTTCGTTCATCTTCGGAACACAAATGAATATCTGATGAAATCTTAGACATTTCTGTCCCTCCATAGGCAGCAACACAACTACCACTGACGCTTCAAAAAGTTTGTAAATCTAATCCATATGAATTGAGCGGTTTAGTCCAAATTTTCTGAGAGACTCGATCGCTTTATATCGTAAAAAGATTGAATTCAGGCTTTTATTCACATACAAACATTCATAAACTCACACATTAGTTGTGATAAACAGAAGCTCAAGCGTGTTCGCTTGACCTGAGAGAACCAGTTCTCGTGTTACGCAGCACGCTTGAGCTTCTGCAAGAGATTTGTTCTCGTGCGTCAAACGGGTTCGGTTGAGCTTCTGTTTGTTCACTGATCAATGTTTATATGTGAATAAAAGCTTACATTTAATCTGAAATTCAAGAACATTTCAGAAAATGTGGATAAACAGTTCAATTCATATGGATTAGTTTTACGATCTCTTTATGAACTTTTTGAAGCGTCAAGCTGGTAGTTGTGTAGCTGCTAATGGAGGGACAGAAATCTCTTGGATTTCATCAAAAATATCTTCAAACCTGTAAGGCTTTCGTTCCGAAGATGAACGAAAGCCTTACAGGTTTGGAACGACATGAGGGCGAGTAATTAATGACAGAATTAAAAATGTTTTGGGTGAACTAACCCTTTAAAGTCGGCATGAAATGGAAGTTGAGACAGTCTTTTCTTCCCTATATACACTGCAAGGGAAACAGCTTCTCAAACAACTACAAATTTAGAAAATGATCGTTGCGATCTCATTTGAGTGACAGGTTGTTGAGCAATATACCATAAAAAAACAAGAATGATCCATTTTGATATCATGCTGACTTTAAATATGTATTTACGTTTTTATAATTGACATCATACAAGACTACAAATGCTTAAAATGCCTCAACAATAACAAACAACCACCACTATTTTAACCTATGTTAACCCCTCGCATGAATTTCAGCTTCGATTTCCACCACTTTTCCGTTTTTAATTTCCTTCCTCTCTCTAGGTCCAAAAATGTCACACAGTTGGCTCCGAAGAAGGAACATCAGCCACCTGGAGCAAGCTAGAATTGGTTTGCTGTTTACTGTATGCCATGATTCACTGTATAACATTACTGGAACAGGGATTTCTATTTTGATAGCATAGCTCAATGAATTTATCAGTCGAAAATGCAGTGTAATTTATGACATTAATCTCCCAGGAATAGCCTCTGACCTCCGTCCATGTGTCCTCTCAGACTCACTGATATTGGTGCTGGCCTCCGGCGGCTCCCACCCGTATTTTTACTGATGTTTCCTCACAGAATTCACATGTGAGCTGACCCATGAGCTCTACTAGTGAGTGTTAGAAGCAAAACCATTTCAGCCTGCTCAATGGCTTAAATGGAAGAGGCAGATTTGCGGTTTCAAATTTACACTATGAAAAGAAATGTGGTTTGGTCAGATGCAAATTCCCATTGGTTTGTTGGTGTTAATTATTTATATTCCACTCACACAACCAATCATCCTCACAGCTAGCGATGTACTGAATATTCACAATATATTCACATGATAATCACTCATGATTTTGCTGCCGTAACAAAAGTAACACGTGCAATGTTTTCAAAATTGTATTTACGCTTCATAAAGAGCATTAGACTACTTTAGCAAAAACAACAAGTTTAAAGCTATTAATTGAATATCATCAAAAGACTGAAAACATATATTTATAACAAAAGACACACTAGCGTAGGCGAATTAAAAATACCATATTATAGTAAAGTCAGTGAATTTATATTTATAGAAAATAGCCTCACCAAGACTGCATTTATTTGATCAAAAAGACAGTAAAAAGGTAATTTTGTGAAATATTGATAGAGTTTAAAATAACTGTTCTCTATTTCACTGTATTTACAAATACCAAACTCCTGTGATGGCAAAGCTGAATTTTCAGCTTCAGTATCACATCAATTTAATATCTGTAAAATCCAACTAATTAAGTTCAACCTTGCCTAAAAGTTTTAAACAATATTTATGAGAACTGTGAACACAAAAATATATATTTCTTAATACATTAAACAATAATCTCTACTCAAATATTTAGTGTTGCTGAAGGTTCAGTGACTGAATTGAGTACAACCATTAAAATTAGAAACAAAATTAACTAAATTCTCTTGTATTTAACTGCTGGCAAAAAGACTGTTTTTTTTTATTTTTTTTTATTTTTTATAAAGCAACACACAGTAAAAATATAGTCTTGGTTTTCTTTGGTACATGTTTGAACACTACTCTCATTGTAGACCACTATTTTCTACTTTCATTGTAAAAGCTGCATACATTTTACATAAAGCATGCAACCAATATCACAGAATCAACTGAGGAAAGTATGAACACGAAGCTACAGTGCAAAAGTAAAAAACAGCCAGATGAGCCCACTCACTTTTCAACATCAGTTTAGCAGTTGCTGGTCTTCCATTCCTTCTTACAATATGACTTTCACCTAACCAGAACGAGAATTAGTCAACATGAAAAAAATGGACCCTATTCACTTTCCTAATGCATGTTCCTGCTCTTAATGTGAATGATTCATTTATGCTCGCTCGATTCACGCTATTCCAAAGAAAAAAACGACTTGTCTTGGTAATCATTAATCATAATGTAATACCTTGCTCTTTATCTGAAATGACTTTCATCTTCTGCTGGTATTACTTAAGCCATCCCAGCTAAGAGGGAACATTCTCAGAACTTTCTACCACAAACGTTAATAGAATGTTAAAGTCCCCTTGTGGTGAAAATCAAGTTTTTAAATGTTGTTTATATGTTTGTGTGGTGTTTTTAATATGCTTTAAGACAAACCATGTGCAAATACATAAGTCAGCAGTCAGCACCATTGTTGAGTATTTTCTCCTTAAAACTGCAGTGAACTAGCCTGGTTAAAACCAGACCATTCTCAGTTGTAACTGAGTTATGGTCTGGCAAAGCATCATAGACAAATCATTTCCAGAGGGGCGTCACCAACGGACGTCGCGGATAGACCCAAAACCAATCAGAGCGATGAAGGAGATGACGTATGCAGAGCGGCAGAAACATCAACTTTTGTTTTTAACAAAAAGGAAACGTTCAAATCGCTTAAAACAGACGCGATAGCTGATTCGAACGAGTGATGTTCGACGGCGGCATCCATCTTTGTAATGTAGGCTACAAAATCTGCTTCAAAATCCCAATGCTGTCGTCATCGTGTAAAGCCCGCCCCAACGTTTCTGATTGGTGCCTCGATTCTGACGGATTGGAAATGGGCTTGAATGAGCTCTTTGCCAGACTAACTTTCAGAGCAAATCTAAATTTGCCGGAAGTTGTCTGGGTTTTGCCAGTCTGAACCAAAGACAGTCTCAAAACCACAGTTTGAAATCGCTGGTGTTTTTGACGTCACAAACTACCCTGTAATTGACAAACTACCATCCAAACTACCAATCACGACAATGTTTGTTCATCAACGAGTGGATCTCTGAGCTGGTGTAAGTGAGTGGAGGCGGGGGAAATTTACATATTCATAGAATCGCGTATACTAAATGAGGCAATAGTGTTACATTCAAGCTATTTTAAGGCATGAAGAAACTTTTTTCCAAGGAAAACGTTTGAATGTAATTTGGGTGATCAATTATTGACAAACAGGGGGACTTTAACTAATAGCCAAGTAGCTATTTAAGCATTGTGTTTTAGCAAACTCGTATATGTACACACACACACATATATATACACACACACACACACACACATATATTTATATATATTTGATTAATCATTAGAAATGGTTTCTAATAATAAAAGTCCCACCCCACATTTTGTCTCGCTTTGATTGTGACCATGTGATATAATGGAAGTAAAAATGGGTTGCAAACAGTAATTTACATTGACTTTAACTTGCCATTAAACGATTTCCGCTCAAGAAATCAAAAATAGGCAGCAGATGTCATTAGTCACGGGCAGCATGGTTTTTGGAAGAGAGCAGAAGATAGTTAACTTCCCTTTTCAGTCTCCACTATTTCCCTAGTGACAGTGAAATGACTGGGTAATCTTTGCCATCGATTGAAATCCAGCTAACCATTTCATGAGTATTGTCAAGCACAGCACAATTGACTTGTCTTTCTACACAGGCAGCTGGAGGAGGCTGGAAATGCTTCCTTACAGTGCGAAATTGATTGATGAAGTGCATGCTCCTGACTGCTGGGCGCATGTTTATATTGGCTTTTATTATCAATCAGACTCTATGGAAGAATTAATTAAGCCTGCCGTTTCCAGAAGGATATGGTTCCTTAGACCAAGACACCGAATGCAGTAACACAGTCTACAACATACGTCTGTAGCAATAACAAATCCATCAGAAGTGATGTGCTATCAGGGCAGTTATATGATATGAAGGATTTTTGGTGGGGGAAAAAAAAAAAACATTTTCTGCAATAGAGCTTGTTTTGTAGAGACAAAAACAATATCAATCATCTCATTCCAAAATTGTGTGCTCTAGAATTTTTAAGGTCAAGCTAAGAGAAAAATAACTTGGTCTAGTATTAAGGCTAAAATCACTAAAGTGCAGACCTGGCCAGTTTAAGTCATTGCATTTGTAGAGAGAGAAAGAGAAAGAGAAAGAGAAAGAGAGAGAGAGAGAGAGAGAGAGAGAGAGAGAGAGAGAGAGAGAGAGAGAGAGAGAGAGAGAGAGAGAGAGAGAGAGAGAGAGAGAGAGAGAGAGAGAGAGAGAGAGAGAGAGAGAGAGAGAGAGAGAGAGAGAGAGAGAGAGAGAGAGAGAGAGAGAGAGAGAGAGAGAGAGAGAGAGAGAGAGAGAGAGAGAGAGAGAGAGAGAGAGTCAACATGATCACCTGATTTAACCCTCTAATGTAAATATTATAATAGCAATGATTCACATTTCATGCATAAAACTTCACTACTAATCCAAAAACTATTTACATTTTTTTATATTTGTTGTATTACCTGGAGGCAGCATTGATGGAATAGAAAATCTAAATATTCATAGTAAAGTTAAGTGAATACACATCTTTTTTTGATGACAGAATGCTAAAAATGTTAACAAAAAGCAAATTAGCATAACATAGTTTACAATTACTGCTACATGACAGAATCTAATAGATTTACTTCATTTACTTAAATTGTCTACATTTTCATTTACTTCTATAATGTTCAATAATGGCTTATTATTGAACATCCAATAATTTATAATCTAGAAGAAAATGGATGCAATATTGTGCACTACGCCAGAAACAGATTTTAAATTGGCCACCAGTGAACAAGAAAACCCCTTTTATTTTGTTTATTCAAAGTCTTTCCTTTATTATTACCCATGTAATGCCATTGTATAAACACCATGAGGTTTCCAATTAATGACCCAGAGGCAACATCATATAATGGAGGTTTTAAATCTTGTTCAATCACTAAAAATGTGAGTAGTGTATTATTGTTTGAGATGTCAATATAAATTTCAGAATGATAGGGTGATAAAGAAATCATTGTTTCACAGATACCACTGTTATGTTATTTCATCTTTTGTCAAATATAAAGATCTAATGCAAGCAATCTGAATATAACCTTGTTTGAAGAGGAGGGTCATCAAATCATCCTTGATCTAACTGCGGCTTCACACCCACTGGTTACATGGTGCCATTCTCTACAGTCATCATTTAGCTAAACTGCATGAAATTTATGGGTGGACTCAAGGTTAATAGATTTCCACGAGAAATCCCATTAGGATATCATTTGCTCAGGATGTACAGGCAGACCTAACATTGGAGTATGGGCTATTACAAGTCCTGGATTCAAGCTAAGCAATACCCATTCAATTTACTCCGACTGTGTTCACGATGGGTTTATTTCTACTGGAAACATTCATTTGAAACCTGACACATGCTTTTGAACTCTGAATATCTTTTGTGGTGTTTGTTTTAATTCATCTAAATCCTATAGAATTTTACTTGTAATATTAATTGTGTCACCTTCAAAGTTTAAGATTTCAGATTATAATAACATCACTAATTGGCTAAAAGAGGTGAATCATGAACCTGAATGATGTGGATTTGTAAAAGCAAAAGTTTTATTACAATAAATGAGTGGTCTTGCAGAGTCCACCCTTGAGATCTCAGGGAAAAGTACATTTGCACAGGCTTTAAATCAATTACTTATTAAATTATTACGAACATGCAGCAATTCTGAAATGTTATTTTATAAGGCTGATAATCATTGCGTACTCTTAATCAGTCTCTCTAATGCGCACACATATACTCAAAGATAAGCACCACAAACATTTTGAAAATTTAATTCAGTAATGGAGAGCTTTATCCCCCTCATCCATTTAAATATTTCATTAGGCCACTCTGTTCCCCATTGAGAGAATGGCTGGTAATAAGAGTAATCCCTGGAATGTGTGGGCCCTGCGGTAGGAGCCGCACAGCCAGTGCATTCAACAGCTATTACTGCACCATTCCCTCGCTCCACACAACCCTGTGCCTGCAAGAGGAAATGTGGCAAACCTAAATAGCCCAATGAAAAAGAAAAACAAACAGACAGTACTCACCCTGTAAACAGTGGGTGCAAGGTGATACAAAACCAAATGCCACTTGAAAGGAATCACAACAGATTGTGGTTTCATTAGTGCAGTCATTGATAGCATATGTGCTAGTGAAATGATTTGACCTACAGTACATTTTTCTTTGGCATTTAGTTCTTACAGCTAACCAAAAATAATCTATATATCTTATTTTACTCTGATTATGCTTAACCCAATTTGGGGATATTTGTGTAGCTGCAATAAGTGGAATTTAAGTGTAAATTGAAAAGAATGAACTAATAATAGAGCAAACTAACTATAGAATGAACACACTAATGATAGAACAAATGAATAAACGATAAGATGAACAAACAAACAAATGATGTAACGTACAAATTAATGAAAGAACAAACTAATGATAAAAGTCATGATTAGTCTTAGTGTTGCCAGTAAGTTACTGTAAAAACCGATAGGATGGATGGATGGATGGACGGACGGATGGACGGAAGGATGGATGGGACTTAGAACAGAGGAACATAACCAATTCTATTTCAAAATCCTCCGACCCTCTTAATCCTTCATCCTATCAGACAAGAACGGTATTTGTACTCTTTACAAGGGTGGAGATAAACATTACGTGTACTGGAAAAAAAAGAAATACCCCACTTCCCAGGTAGTGTTGTGGCGTTATGAACCGCCCTCCCCACTAAATGGACTTTAGCCCTTGAGCCATGACTCCAGGTTCCAAAGCTTTTCTGCCAGGGTTGACACAACCTCCGGAGAGGTTAGCCTGGATTTCTACTTGTAGGCATTGTTATATCCCTCTCTTACTTCCCTTCCGCCTCCTGGGAGGCTCCACTTTAATTTTTCTCCACAAGCACACCAGATTTATTGCTTCAGTAAATTTCTACGAAAGAGAGCGAAGCGCATACCCCGGGGGAATCGCTGCGGCAGATCACCTGACCCAGAGTTGTGGCCGCAACTGCAACAAAAACACATTCTCCATGAGCCATTTGTTATTTTTATTCTAATCCAGGAGCAGCGAGGGTTTGGTCAGGGGGGCTCTTTTGCATTGGGAACTAAACATGGCCCCCATTTATATGACGTACATACAAGGACGTTTTC
Source organism: Rhinichthys klamathensis goyatoka (assembly GCF_029890125.1). Taxonomy (NCBI): domain Eukaryota; kingdom Metazoa; phylum Chordata; class Actinopteri; order Cypriniformes; family Leuciscidae; genus Rhinichthys; species Rhinichthys klamathensis. The sequence goes on from NW_026606800.1 coordinate 6,012,023, forward strand.
CAGAAAAACAAGGGTATGATTCTCCTCACATCCGTGACTCTGACAGGCAGGGTTGCGCTCACTGAGCAAGCATGCCCTTGTTCTCTATTATTCATTCACTACGGAACCTGCCGAGAAGAATCACATAGCACACGGATGCCTGCTTCTTTACCCCAAGACTAGCGGGTGTATATCATCCTTTTGTTTGCTATTGTACACTCACAAGCTCTTTCACATAATCCAATACAAACTATTTGTGCTGGCTCAGATATGACATGCTCTTGTGTTATTCTGGAGAGCGTTGTGCTGGCCACAGCTGAATTCTGCTGAGAGCTATTTGATGTCTGTTTTATGGACAGCCAAGTGTCCGAGGTTTTCTGTCCATATTTTCCACACAGAACTCCAGTAGAAAGGCCCTTTTGTTATACTTGCATTTAGATGTACCAGTTTTTTTGGAAGGAAATAAATGATATCCATGCACAGTTTGACATTACATATTTTATCAGACAATTAATAAACTATCAGTTCTTAGTGGTTTGCACATTCTATTGTTCTCTAATATTAATGGGGCAATTCACCCAAAAATGAAAATGATGTACACGCACTTATTTCATCCCAAAAATGTATGACGTACGTTCTTCTGCAGAACACAACGGATATTTTGAACTTACAACAATTAATTGAACAAATAAAGCTTTTATTGTCACTTAGATAATTTGAGTTTCTTAATATAGATTTGAAAACATTTTTTACAATTATATTTAGAATTTATTACCCTGAGTAATCTAGACAAGTCTTTGCATGTGCGTTTTCAAGATACTATTTATTCAAAAGATTTACTGCTGGATTTGGCTGATACAGGAACAACATGAGGGTGTAAAACAATGACGGAACTCCTTTAAATTATACTTTGAACTTTATAGTTTCCTTTCCATGAAATGTCTTGACTTTATTCCTGCACAGAAAGTACCAAGTGCAGATTTAATGTTTACAAGACTATATATTTATATTATTTAATCAAAAAGATTGTCAAGACATCCCTGCCAATGTAAATGAAACTTTAATTTGATTACATCAGACTGGGCTGCCAGTGTTAGAGTCTATTATTATAATTATGCTCCATGTAAAGGCTGCTAGTGAAATGGCAACCTATTTACTATGACACTGCCCTGCAGTTAGCAAAGCTATGGAAACATGTCCTGACGAGTCATTTCCTCTCGTATTCAGACACTGACGGGAGGCAGAACATGTTACAACACAGAGAAAGGCATGCCATACCAAAACTAGGAAATGGTTCCTCCTGTCACTCTGAAGAGTCCTTAACCCCATACAATGAGATTGACAGGCATAGGTGGAAGCCAGGAAATAGTTTTAAATGGAAACAGTAATTCTAACAGACTCTATTTCTTTATGTTTAGTATGTGCAAAGAAAACCATTAAAGTGACAAACCCATTTTCCACTTACTCTTCTAATGTAGTATGAGTTCTCACCTATTCTCAGGTATTGCTTTTGACTTATAAAGCTCTAAATGGTTTAGCTCCAGTCTATTTAACGGATCTTCTATCGCCCTATAATCCATCGCGCTCTTTAAGATCACTAAATTCGAGGCTTCTGGTTAGGATATCCAGATCCACCAAAGGAGGGAGAGCATTTTCACATTTAGCTCCGAAGCTCTGGAATAGCCTTCCTGATATTGTTCGTTGCTCAGACTCGTTCTGCCAGTTTAAAACTAGACTAAAGACGCATCTATTTAGCCAGGCATTCATATACATTTTTTATCTTACAGTTACTGTAAATTAGGCCTCTACTTCATAAATGCCAGAGAACTGGCCCCGACTGAGCCTGGGTTCTCCCAAGGTTTTTTTTTTTCTCCATTGGGTCATCTGATGGAGTTTTAGGACACCATCGGGTCACTTGATGGAGTTTTTCGGTTCCTTGCCACTGTTGCCTTTGGCTTGCTCAGTTGGGGATATTCAAATTAAATGACCCATCATACCACTGATCAGCTCTACCAAACTTGGATGTCTTTTTCCAGTAATAAACAAACACTGTTAAGTTGTTTTGATTGATACTGTGAAGCAGCTTTGATACAATCTGTATTGTGAAAAGCGCTATATAAATATATTTGACTTGACCTATTCATACTGCACTTAATATATCAATATAAAATTGTATCAAAGAACTTGCATATGGAAAAGGTAAAGAATCCAAGCAAACACAACAAATTTAAGTCTCAAGTTAGGAGGACATATGTTTAACAGCTGGTTATTAGACATTTTGTATATAACTCTAAATTAAAAAAATCCAATAGTCACTTGCAGTTTCAGACGCACAGAACTTCTCAGAAACGGGTTACGAAACGACAATGGCGATTGATCTTAAACATCAAAGACTCTTAAAGGATCTGCCCATATATTAAAGCAAAAGTTAATTCCGAAACTCTGCGTCTACGGAATTGAAAACAGCTCCTGTTGAATATGGGACAGCCTGCTGGAGACAAGCCAACAAGATTATGGGATGTGCTTTCTCAGGGCCCACAGGCATAGTACGGAAAATGTGGGTGCGGGGGGGGGGGGGGGGGGTTACTTCCAGCTCACTGGAAACGAGACTGATGTAGCCAAAAGCAACGGGAAGTAATTTGTACCTGCTATTTTGAGTTTTTCACACTTGGATGGCAAAAATGCACTGGCAGATGGGATAAACTAATGACACTTCATTACATGAACCAGCTTATTGAAAACTGCTGCCTATTATTGAGACCATTAACACATGATGTGCGTAACAGCCGCATAACTGAAAATGACATAAATTGCCTTACCCATTTAATCTTCCTGCTGATCATTGTTACACAGATTGAGGCCATTTGATCACAGTTATTTGTTGAATTTGAACACAGTCATGAACTGCTACAATCTAATACAAATTGCCGTGTTTGAAAGTAAAATCTTATACTCAAAGATTTTATTCAGAGGGTTTGTTGTGCTTTTCATTTTAACTAATACGATTTTATGACATTGTGGTTTCTGTATAAACTGGCATGCTTTCATTCTCAATATAGTGCATCTTGTCTCTTAGGGATCTTGGCTTTCTGTCTGCGATTCTGACTGCATGCCAGTATGTTAAATCTTAAACTAACAGACTTTATGGTTGACTACTTTATGACCATCTCTAGTCTGTGCCAACTGGCTGAGGCATGCTGGGGGAAATGGTAGAGGTCCTAAACAAGCCCCTTCAACAGACACAACAAATGAATCAGGGTGGGAAATGAGAAAACCACAGAAAAATAATTCTTCTTTTAGCTTCCTCCAAGTTGTGTTGGTCATCTGCTTTTGGAATTATTTTCCATCCGAAAAATTCTCAATGGCCCATTTTGATTCAAGCGTAACATCAGTAGAGATTACCAGGGATAGTTGTGACATGTTTTACTCCAGTGAACCTTTCTTAAGTGATTCATCTCTGAAAGTCAAATGTTGTTTTTCTGTAGGTTACTGCACAGGAAACAGTTACAGTTCCAAGTTGAACCCAATAGCAGTGCATGCTGTCAAACTATATGGGGTAAATTACCACAATGGAATTTGGCAATTGTAAGCTTTTCAAGTGAAGCAAATACAATTGTTAACAGCAATGTACTGTAAAACAATATACACCATCTCAAACAATTGGGGGGGGGGGAATAATGTGTGGCAACTAGCTAATCTTCACTATTCATTGAGATTCAAAGATGTTTATCTTAATTAAATAACCACTTGGTGGATCTACTTTATAGTCATGGAAGCATGCTGAATAGCACACTGCAAGTCCTGAGAGAAACAATAATATCACTGTGTCATGCCATATTTTTAATGAATCATACTCTTCTTGCACTGAATATCTTATTTTCTATTTCTACTTAGGCAATTAGCATTAATTTAATTCTTTAAACAAATGAAATAATGTCAAAAAAAAAATGTAACTAAATACCGGTAATCTTTTTTCATTACCAACTCACTCTGTATTCATAAAAATTTGATTCACTGGAGAATTCTCTGAATTCCAATTGAGCTTTCCCTTGACATCTGTGTGTCTGTAGCGAAGCTCGGCCTCCATGGTAAGCCATCATATTCACTGAGTTGAAATGAGTAGTGTTAAAATTATTATGATGTTTAAACATGGTTTACAGGCAAGGATGAGGCCCCCGTGGAGAACTACACAGGGCCAGAGGCTCTTACTCAACTGAGAGGAGAAGGGCTGAGCCGCTGAGTGATTTCCCTTCAGCCATGCATGCATCAGGAATGCCAAGAGAGACCCATTTCCAATATATACACTTGCTAACATCCACGAAGAAATTAAGCTCTAAAGCCTAAAACTCAAAGCATGGGGAGAATTAAAACCTCAATCTTGCTTATTTCAAAAGAATATGATCTCAACCAGATTCTTTCAACAATATCATCTGATTCTGAACACACTAAACAATTGCACCAATTAACTGAGCAGTATCTTTGCGGAAACACCTGTTTTATTCAAAATGCTCTAGAATAAATCTTATAATAAGTTGTGTATCACTTAAAGGGATAGTTCACTTTGAAATAATTGTTTGGTATGTTTTAGCTTACCCCAAGGGCATCCAAGATGTAGGTGTCTTTGTTTCCGCAGTAGTTTCAATTTTGATATTTTTAGGTCAAACCGTTCTTGTCTGTCAGTCATATAATGCAGGTCTATGGTCACCACCTCAAAGAGCATGCACAGAGAAGTCCAAATTAAACATGATTTAATGACTCGTAAATGTAAGTACACATTGATGGCCTAAGACACGAAACAAGCGGTTTGTGTGAGAAAACGAACAGTATTTATATAGTTTTTACCTCTTGTAACCACAGCCACGTCCAAGCAGCATCCAAGTGATCTGAGGGCGCGGGCGCTTCGGTCTGCGCAAGCGCCGGAAAGCGCCGGAAGTGATCTCTCGCGCGTGTACGTCACTCATTGTTTACACAGAGATTTCGGAAGTGTTACCTTTCACTGTGAAGATCTAAATATATTTAGATATACAGGAAATTGCAATGGAAGACGGAATCATCCCAAAAGATGGAATTATTTTCGAAACCGCGCGACAGATCACTTCCGGCACTTTCCGGCACTTTCCGGCGCTTGCGCAGACCGAAGCGCAAGCGCCGGTCTGCGCCCTCAGATCACTTGGACGCTGCTTGGACGTGGCTGTGGTTACAAGAGGTAAAAACAATATAAAATACTGTTCGTTTTCTCACACAAACCGCTCGTTTCGTGTCTTAGGCCATCAATGTGTACTTACATTTACGAGTCATTAAATCATGTTTAATTTGGACTTCTCTGTGCATGCTCTTTGAGGTGGTGACCATAGACCTGCATTATATGACTGAAAGACAAGAACGGTTTGATATAAAAATATCAAAATTGAAACTACTGCGGAAACAAAGACACCTACATCTTGGATGCCCTTGAGGTAAGCTAAAACATACCAAAAATTAATTTCAAAGTGAACTATGCCTTTAATGCAATTAACATTGTGGAAAGAAGATGGCAAACTATTGAATTGCAAAGGGAATTTACATGTGTGATCAAAAAATGGAGAAGAGCCAATTCGGGTACCTACATGTGATGGGATAAAAATTTTGAAATTCAGAATTGAACAACTGGATTGCTTTCTACTGAATTTAAATTGAATTTGAATTAGAGTGACAGGGAAAGGGATTTACTGAATTATCCATCTATATATCAATCCATCTATATACCACTGAAATTCAAACTGAAAATTCTGCATCCTGTTTGTTAAAATAGAATTGGAATTTGATAGCCATTCTCAATTTAATTGTGAATGGCACACAACCGTGATTCATGATACTGTAAAGTGTGCCAGATCAAGGTAGTCTGCAAGTGTGAACCAGTCTGCAAGTATGTGAAATTATATAGTGCAAATTGTTCATTAAAAACTGTTTTGGGCATGTTTGCACATGATTTGCAGTAATTCCTTTAGTGATAAAACCCCTAAATCTTCTCTTTCATATTATGAAACTTATCGCAACATACACTGCCATTCAAAAGTTTGGGGTCAGTAAGATTTTATTAATTCTTTTAATAAATATATACTTTTATTCATCAAGGACAAATATATATATACGAAATATAACATTTCTATTTCAATTCTGTTATTATGAACAGTTATCAAAGAATTAACAGTTATCAAAGAATGAAAACAAAAAATTACGGTTCCCACAAAAATATTAAACTGTTCTCTTACGAGAGGTTCTCTCGTACTGCGTAATATCTTACGCTAGGGGAAAACCTCTTTTCCTCGAGATATTGAAGCCAAAAAATTATCCTTAATTTTGTATTAATGCAAAACGCATTGCAACAGCAAGCAGACATAGACAAGGCGGCTTAGTGCGCCTATTGGCTGGCCTGTGGCAATTGCAGCAGCCTATCGAGAGAGGCCATTCAGTGACAGTCCAATGAGGGCGCTTCGCGCCCATTGCATCACGCTCCCGCCGTAACGGGCGTGGCCTAGCCTTATAAATACGGCTCGATGGGCTGATATACTCTGATTTTCATCTCTTCAGCGAAGCACCGCTGGATCCAGAGTGAGAAGCCGCGCCGTCGAAACAGCTTTCTGCGGGATGAGCCTCTGCAACTGAAGTCGCTGGCCTTCACTTCGCCGCCTTCAGCCGCCATTCCTGCTACGCTATCCGGCGTACTATATATCCTTTACTCTGCTCTGTATGTGTGTGTGTGTGTGTGTGTGTGTGTGTGTGTGTGTGTGTGTGTGTGTGTGTGTGTGTGTGTGTGTGTGTGTGTGTGTGTGTGTGTGTGTGTGTGTGTGTGTGTGTTCGCCCCGCGACTCACGCGTCTATCATCTAAAAGAGCCGCGTCTTTTTAAAGATGCCATCCTCCTGTGGCTCGTGCCGAGCCCCACTCAGCGACGGGGACCGCCATGTGATATGCGTTTCCCGCCTGGGAGAGGATCGTGCAGCTCTCGCGCTCGCCGACGGCGGGTGCCCTCACTGCGAGCTATTGCCTATGGTGACTCCGAGGACTCGCCTGGCATACTTCAGCGAGACTGCACTTCCACCCGCTACATAGTCCGTGAGGCGGGGAGAAAATTGGTATCAAAAAGGGCACCAATTCTAATGGTTATTTTTCAAAACAGGCATGCCCCTTGACCACAAAAATGCATGATAGCAGTGCCATGTAGGTAGCTTAAGCCTTAAGGTATGAAAAATACCAATTTTACATTTAACTGTGCTGAAAAATTCTAATTATGCAAACTAAATCTCAACATTGATAAACTGTTATATTGACATATCTATTGCTTTAGATCTTCTCTTTTATGATGAGATATCACTGTGAAATTAAAAATAAAATAAAATATATATGCTCTTTACGACAGAAAATATACAACAAAATAAGGAAAATATAACACAATTTTGGAATTATATTAACACAAAATAATATTTTGTGCAAATATGGTTCAATATATCTTCCTTCGAACGGTCATATGTATTGCGTAGCTATACGCTATGGGGAACCAACCCAATCACGCTGTGCTATGATAAGAGCAACGACATCTTCTGATGTCAGGATGCTTGCATAAGGGTCCGAAGCAAGGGCCTTTTGGCATGACGTATTGAACGGTCAAAAGCCCTAATTATGATGGGCCTGGCTCACTGAGGCTGACTTCATCACACAGAAAGGATATGTGCCTGCAGTGCAGGGACTTCCAAGTTATAAAACCTGGCGTAGATGGACTGCGAGGACCAGCCGGCCACTATACATATATCGCCAATAGATAAATGGACTGCATTTATATAGCGCTTTCACAGACCCAATGGCCACCAAAGCGCTTTACAATTTGCCTCACATTCACCCATTCACTCACTCATTCATACACCGACGGGCGACGGCAGCCATGCAAGGCGCCATCCACCTCGTCGGGAGCAGCTGGGGTTAGGTGTCTTGCTCATGGACACCTCGACACTTGGTCAGGTGGAACCGGGGATTGAACCACCAACCTTTCGGTTTGTAGACAACCTACATGAACCACTGAGCCACTGACGCCCCGATACTCCACTGGACCATGCCCAGGAGGAGGCCATGTCTCTAGTGGAGGGAGCTGTGATGCCTATGGGGCATTGCAGGCCCATAGAGGCATATGCTAAAGCCATAACATCCACCAGCCATCGGCATAATCTTTGCTTTTGTGATCAAGCACTGTGCGACCACCGAAGCTCATAAAGAGCTGCTCTGACTGTTTGTACTGTATCAGTGACACCTCACATAGGTTTGGGTCCTGGTGACACTTCACATATGTTTGGGTCCTGGTTTCTTGCTGAGCACCAGCCAGAGAACACAGACCACTTAAGAGCATAGAGGCGTCTTTGTGGACGGAGCTCTAGCCTCATTGATTGTGCTCAGGACACTCGCTGGGAGCTCCACTAGCTCCCGTCGAGGGGCCACACATTGAGGGCCCATAGTTTGGGACGGGGGGTGCCAAATCTTCCTGTTCGCCTAGGTCTTTCCTCAGGGTTATTGTCCATGGGGCTGCTGTGAGCAGCAGAATCAACTCGGGGAACCAAGGTTGGGTCCGCCAGAGAGGGGCCACTAGTAGGACTGAGTGTCTGCCCTCCCTGATCCTCTTTATGACCTGAGGGAGGAGCAAGACTGGAGGAAAGGCATACAGGGGAAGGCTGGGCCATTCGTGGGCCAGCGCATTCCTGCTTTTCGAGAAAAATATTGGGCAGTGAGAGTTGTCTTTGGAGGAAAAGAACTTGACCTCTGCCCTCCTGAAAACACTCCAGATAATTTGAACTGTTTGGGGATGGAGGGTCCATTCCCCTGGGGACACATTGCCCCGGGACAGCATATCTGCTTCCTGGTTCAGTTTCCGTGGAACATGCGTTGCTCTCAGCGAGCGCAGGTTGTTTTCTGCCCATAAGAGGAGACTTCTGGCCAGTTCGTACAACCTGAGCCCCTCCCCCCTGGCAGTTTATATAGGACACTACTGTTGTGTTGTCCGTGTGGACCAGGACATGGTGACCTGACAAACGTGGTAGAAAGGTTTTTAAACCACCAGCAATTCTAGGCAGTTGATATGAAACCGTCCCTCCGTGCTGGTCCAAGCTCACCCCTGACTCCAAGAGACTGGGTTTCGACCAGGGCTCTGGTGCAGCCGTGGTTTACCCTGATATAGAGATGGCTTGAGCGTCATGATTGGGGGGAAACCTGTGGTTTTAGCCAGTACTGCAGTATGTGTAGCATACTCTGCTGACGTACTTATGAAGCAGAGGCCATGAGGCCTAGCATCCTCAGAAAGGTTCTGTGGGGACTCTTGGTCCCCGCTCTAAATGAGCTTGCGAGTCGCTGAATAGCCAGAGAACGTTTGTTCGATACCCACGCCCTCATTGCAAAATTCATTCTTACCTGTTAAACGGAGGCATTTACAGACTGGTCTTAAGTTTAAAACAATGAGTTAAAGCTGTACACCACTATGTTTTCTGCAAAAAAAATAATCACAATAACAATATTTTTTAAACAATTAAAAATTTTGACAAAATTCCAACCTAGATATCACCAAGTATGAATGTTTTGGTACCAAAAATAATGAATTATAGAAATAACCGACCGTAAATGGAATTTGCCAAATGTTTGGGGGGTCAAACATAAAATTGGTGATTTTTTTACCTTAAGCTACCCACTACGAATTGCTATCATGCATTTTTGTGGTCCAGGGACATCCCTCTGTTGAATTAAAAAAGAGTAGCATTGGTGCCCTCTTATGAGACAAATTTCTGAAATTTGGGGGTTTGCCTCACGGACTAACAGTGCCGCGCCGTAAAGGCGCCGTACTCAGCTGGTCCCCGAGCCTTCTCCAGCCCGTGAAAGCTCGCCGGTTCGCCCGCCAGCTTCACTCGAGTCGCTCACTGACGGATAACGGCCGCCGCGCGCCGCCGCTTCCGCCATTAATGACGACGAGATAGCTGCATCTGTAGAGAAGGCCAGCTGCTCTATCCTGGCGTCGGACAGTGAGGATTGGGCGAGCTCTGTGGACCTCCCCTCCTTCTGTCCGCGAGTCGTCAGGGAAACGGGCCAGCATCAAGAACGCGGCTAGCTTTCTTTACGTTATAAGAAAGCTACCCCGCCCTCGCCCCCCATGGGCGTGCGTCATCAGCAAAATGAGGAAAGAGTGTGTTTTAGTCCCGCCGAGGCCGGACTAATCTCCATTTCTCAAACATTTCTCAGCTCCTCTTAGTTTGAGCGGTTGCAAATGTCAATATTGCAGCAACGAGCCTGTTGTATAACACGCACGCCTGCAAATAAACGCCGACACACACAAAATTGTGATGACACTCTCTTATCTGCTCAAGCTATTGTCGTTCCCCCTGTGGCTCAGTGGCGGAACACAAAGCCTTCGCGCGAGAGACCCGTGTTCGATCACGGCTCTCGCAGCAGATAAAAATTTAGTCTCGCCGCAGCCAGACTTCCACCGAAACTTTTCGCTCGTTCAGTTCCAGAAAATGCGACTGTTCCAGTGTATTTTGCAGTAAACAAGCCGGTACCACGGCCCGCTTGCCTGCACACAAATGCCGTTTCCACGGCGACTCAGAAAAATCATTTAAGCATTGTATTTTCTGGTATTCCGGCCACAGCCGATGGTGTTATGAGTGTAATAAAATGCCCACAGCCCAGTGTTCATTTCTACACACAAACACAGCCCGCCACGGTGCAGGGCTCGCACAAATGAAATCGACGCATGTCAATTGTGCATTAAATGTAGTGAATGTACCCACAACCCAGTGCCCAAAAACACTACACACTGCATGTACCACGGTTTATGTAAAACGAAACCAACACAAGTCTTCCTAGCCTCCTAGGAAAATGCCGGTGTTTCAGTCTCGCCGCGGCCAGACTTCCACCGAAACTTTTCGCTCGTTCAGTTCCAGAAAATGCGACTGTTCCAGTGTATTTTGCAGTAAACAAGCCGGTACCACGGCCCGCTTGCCTGCACACAAATGCCGTTTCCACGGTGACCCAGATAAATGACATAAGCAGTGTATATTCTGGTATTCCGGCCACAGCCGATGGTGTTATGAGTGTAATAAAAATGCCCACAACCCAGTGCAGATTTTCTACACACAAACACAGCCCGCAAAAATGCAGGGCTCGCACAAACAAAATCGCCTCATGTCGATTCTGCAAATGTAGTGAATGTGCCCACGTCTCAGTGCCCACAAACACTACACACCACATGTCCCACGGTTTCTGTAAAAACGAAACCAACACACATTCACTCACAGACATGTTAAGCCCCACGGGGCTCGCCCCGCTCTCTCTCTCCCTCAGCAAACTGCTATAAGGGATTTGAGCGCGGCCAGGCTGCCCGTCGCGATCGGCGCGCCCCCGCCTCACACACTGTAAACACAGTGTCTGCGTTACAGCACGCCGGAGCTCCCTTGCCGTCACTATGTCACGGCCAGAGCCCAAATCTCATTCTACCCCTAGCTATTCACGCAAGAGCGTGGGCACAGCTTCCCGGGGTATCAGAATGGGTGCTGAACACTATAAAAAAGAGGCTATTCGCTACAGTTCACTCGACGCCCCTGCCGTTACACGGCGTGCGTCGAATCCACGGTGAAAACAGAAGTAGCACATCTACTTTGAGCCGAAATAGCGACACTATTGAGCAAAGGGGCATTAGAGCCCGTATCTCAAGCTCAGAGCGAAGGGGGTCTGTACAGCAGATATTTCCTGGTACCAAAGAAAGACGGGGGTCTCAGACCCTTTTTAGATCTAAGACATCTGAACAGAGCGCTTATGAAACGCCAATTCAGAATGCTCACAACCAGCAAAATCCTCATAGAACACAGCTGTAGCTCATAGAACACAGGACCATGCTGTCGTGCAAAGGCAAAAGACCGTAACTTCGTTTTTGGTCGAAAATGAGTTATTGATATTTTTGGCACATTCAAGACCTCCTTTATCATGTGGATAAGTATCTTGAGTCAATTCCGTTGTTTTTTCGAGAAAATAATGGTTTGTCTTAACCGTAACTTCCAAAAGCCCATGAGAAACCAAGGCAGAACACCGTAACTGTTGTTACGGCTCTTTGGCTTAGTTTTGGAACGCTCATATCGAGTTACGGCACTCTGCCTTTGTTTAGCCGCGCGTCAATATGAAGTTATGGTGCTGGCGTTCTATCAAATAATGCTACCTATCAGATTATACGGTGTTCTGCCTTTGTTTTAGGCTAGGCTACTCTCCATTAAAATTAAAATTACGATGTAGCCTGTGTACTTTGTACAGCTACCATCCGTCCCTGTAACTTCTGATATCATCAGAGCTTTGTCCTGCACTAATGCGGTCAGAACATTTAGTATGCTCTTAACCCGCTCCATCGACAAACGTGTGATATCGATCGCGAAGGATATATGCAGAGTTGACAGAAAAATGTTACACATACCGAAGCAGGTCAATACAACAAAGAACTAAAGCCCCGCCTCACCCAGTTCGGGTACCGGACCTAGTTGAAACAATCATGCATCTAGCTGGCAGAGTGCCAAAACTTCGCCGGCGCCTTCAGCTCCGCCTTGAACACGGTCGAGCCGACGCGGGACTAATATCACAGACACAGAGTGATAATAATGAAGCAACAAGGTTATATTGTCGCATACAGCAGAATGAAGCAAGAAGTGCTGGTGCATACAACATCAGAACAGCTGTTAAAAGCATGCATACAAAACACAGCGTCCGGAATAAATCCGCGGGACGAGCGAAGTGCACGCACAATATTAGGGCAGACAGCTGAAACCAACGCATACTGAAAAGACGCAGAACACAGAAGGTTGTGCTATAAATGCATTAGTCGTCTAAGTAGTCCAGAACGCGCTCCCTACTGAGTCCTTAAGGGGTAAAGCACTGCATTATAGGCTACTTTTCGTGAACGGATCATGACACCTTCGAACACGAATCTCGGTAAACGCCTGTGAAAGTTTTCGTCTTTCAGATCCACGCACCGCTATAAACAGTCTCCGGGTCGAATGTGCGCGAGGATCTGTTTTATCGTGATCATTACATTATAACGCGTGTTTAGCAAGTCTTATGCCACTCGGTACCACTTGAAGATACTCTTTAGTCTTTACCGCTATGGAGGTATTTTGTCACGTCTAATGTATTAATAGGGCCACCAGAATGCAACCAAAGCACAATAACTAGAAGGCTAGGTAATTGTAAATTATACAAAATAAATGCCATGATCACTAGATTTTATACAGGTGTTACTATAATGATTTTGTTAATGGTGATCAGCAACCAAATATTGATAATGTGGAAGTTACTGGCTTTTGCCTTGGCATGACTTCTCACTTTTTGTTGACAATACAAAGGCAGAGTACAGTAACTTTAAAATAGTGGTCAAAAGTCAAGTTTGAGCTCAAAATTTTGTTATGTAGATCATTTTCATTACTTAAACATCTAATTGCCAGATTTTCAGTGTCCTACCTATAATTAATTTGGCGGGACAACTAAAAATCTTTAAAGTCATTTTTCTCAGTTCCACACTCTAGCGAGTTAAGGTCTTTTGCCTTTGTGGGGCAGCATGCTACTCGGACGAACACCTCGAGAATCTTGGTCTCACAGTCAACTGGGCGAAGAGTTCGCTGTTCCCCAGCCAGGAAATATCGTTTCTGGGCACAGAGCTGAACTCGCTGTTAATGAGTCAGCTGTCAGCGTGACTATCGCCAGAGCGCAGACTGAACATTCGGCGCTTTGTGAAATCCTTCCACTGCGGCACTATAGTCCCGCTCAGGAGGTTTCAGAAAATGCTGGGCCTCATGGCCTCAGCGTCATCAACACTCCAGCTGGGTCTGCTTCGCATGCACCCACTGCAGTGGTGGCTGAAAGCACGAGTGCCGCCTCGAGCTTGGGCCTCCGCTCAGTTTCGCCTCTGGGTCAATCAGGAATGCGTCTCAGCCCTGAAACCTTGGGAGGCGAACGACTGGTACCAGTCAGGTGTAAACCTGGGGACTTCCTCGAGTGTGCAGGTAGTGTCCACGGACGCCTCCACCTCGGGATGGGGAGCGCTGCTCGAGGGCAGACCATTCTTCGGCCAGTGGTCAGAACGGGGGAAGCTCCTACACATAAACTGTCTAGAAATGATGGCAGTCGATCTCGCGCTGAGGCGCTTCTGTCCCCGAATAAAAGGCCATCACGTCCTAGTCCGCTCGGACAACATGTCAGTGGTGGCCTACATAAATCGCCAGGGCGGTGTCAGATCCCAAAACCTTTGCAGGTTAATGGAACGCCTCCTGGTATGGGCCCAGCACAATTTTTGCTCACTGAGAGCAGCACATGTGCCTGGTCACCTGAACTTGGGACCGGACAGATTGTCCAGGAACAATGTTCCAGCAGGGTAATGGTCGCTGCACCCGCAGACGATCCTTCTGCTATGGGAGACATTCGGCAGAACGCAGGTAGACCTGTTCGCGTCTCAAGAGAACGCTCAATGCCGAAGTTTTTCTCCAAGAGCAGGAAAGCACTTGCCCACGTCTGGCCCCGCTGCCCCCTCTATGCTTTTCCCCCCATTTCGCTCCTGCCTCAGGTGTTGGAACGAATAAGGGAAAACGGATGCTCAGTGCTCCTTGTGGCGCCGCTCTGGACGTACCAAGCATGGTTTCCAGTCCTGATGCAGCTGACGAGCACTGCCCCATGGCGTATACCGATGAGGAAGGACCTCCTCTCTCAAGCCAGGGGTTCAATCTGGCATCCCTACCCGGAGCAATGGTCCCTGCATGCATGGGCCATCAACGGGTACCCGCAAACCTCCCCGAGGGAGTGCTGAACACGATCACACAGGCTAGAGCACCGTCTACTAGGCGACTCTATGCCTCAAAATGGTCGGTGTTTTCTGGATGGTGCAAAGCCCATGACCTTTCACCTCCAGACTGCGGGGTCAAGGAAGTTCTTTCCTTCCTTCAAGAGCTAATGGATAAGGGCAGAACCCTATCCACGCTCAAAGTATATGTGGCGGCCATAGCTGTGTTCACAGAACCTGCGATTGGCCGATCACTGGGAAGAAATGATCTGGTCATCCGCTTCCTTAAAGAAGCTAAGAGGCTGAATCCTCCCAGACCCCCCTCAGTCCCCATATGGGACCTTTCCACGGTTCTGAAAGCCATGAAAGGTGACCCATTCGAGCCAATCCGCTCGTCGGATATGAAACACCTGTCATTCAAAACAGCGTTTCTCATGGCTCTCGCTTCAGTGAAGCGCGTAGGGGATTTGCAAGCGCTCTCTGTGAGCGCGACATGTCTGGAATTTGGGCCAAATGACTCAAAAGTCATACTCAAACCGAGACATGGATATGTTCCCAAGTCTCTCAATACACCGTTCAGAGCCCAGGTTATCTCCCTGTCCGCTCTGCCGGTCTGTAGCGAGGAAAAGGACATGAGCTTCCTTTTGCCCAGTCAGGGCATTAAGAGCTTATGTGTCTCGCTCGTCAGCTTTCAGACAGACTGAGCAGCTTTTCGTTTCGTTCAGCGGGCGTTCTAAGGGACTAGCCGCTTCGAAACAAAGCCTATCCAGATGGATAGTCGATGCCATAGCGCTGGCATACGCGTCATTGGGCCTCGAGTGCCCTATAGGCGTTAAAGCGCATTCCACGAGGGGTATGGCCTCGTCGTGGGCTTGGTCTAGCGGAGTTACACTTCAAGATATCTGTATGGCGGCAGGCTGGGCCTCCCCGTCTACATTTATCAGGTTCTATAACCTGGAAGTTCCCGCCTTACAGGCCAAGCTGTTGTCGGTTAAATAAGTATTATCTGCCCTGAACTTCGGCTCAGAATGCTGCATCCGCTTGAGCACGGCTCGCGGGCGACTAAAGCAAACATGGGCAACTAGACCTGTGATTTTTTGCACAGTTCAGGCTGAAGGCTTCACCCTGGCTGTGTGGAACACTTAAGTGACTAGCTCCCTTAGGATGCTAAATGTTATTGAGAATGATGCTTCCAGCCTCTCTTCTCGGACTCTGTGTGAGTCCCTGGTGATTGTGCACTATATGAGCCCTGGGCACATGCCCTTGGGACTTTGGTGTCGGATCCCAGCACGCACGGCGTTTTGCATTATGTTCCCCTAGCGTAAGATATTACGCAGTACGAGAGAACCTCTCGTAAGAGAACGTACTCGGTTACTAACGTAACCTCGGTTCTCTCTAGAGAGGGAACGAGTACTGCGTATCTTGCCGTGCATGGAGTACGCTGGTTCGCTTCAGCGATGAAAACCAGAGTATATCAGGCCATCGAGCCGTATTTATAAGGCTAGGCCACGCCCGTTACGGCGGGAGCGTGACGCAATGGGCGCGAAGCGCCCTCATTGGACTGTCACTGAATGGCCTCTCTCGATAGGCTGCTGCAATTGCCACAGGCCAGCCAATAGGCGCGCTAAGCCGCCTTGCCTATGTCTGCTTGCTGTTGCAATGCGTTTTGCATTAATACAAAATTAAGGATAATTTTTTGGCTTCAATATCTCGAGGAAAAGAGGTTTTCCCCTAGCGTAAGATATTACGCAGTACGAGAGAACCTCTCTAGAGAGAACCGAGGTTACGTCAGTAACCGAGTACGTTTTCAACATTGATTATAATAATAAATATTTATTGAACACAAAATCAGCATATTTTAGAATGATTTCTTGAGGATCATCATGTGACACTGAAGACTGGAGTAATGACTGAAAATTCAGCTTTGAAAATTCACACACATTTTAAAATTACAAAATTATAAATTTGCAATAATATTTCATGTTTTGAAATAACGTGTTTTTTTTTTTTACTGTATTTTGGATCAAATAAATACAGCCTTCTTTCAAAAACATTCAAAAATATTACCGACCCCAAACTTTTGAATAATAGTTTACGCTTACAGAGAAAATAAGCAGATGAAACTTAAAGTTTACGAATTTAAATTTAGGGTTAGCAGTCAAGGTAATAATCTGCTTAACTGCAGTGAGAGATAAAGCAGCCATTGTCAGAGAATGTGGGATTTTTGCTTCATCACTTTATTAGCCCTGTAATGATAGTCTGGAGTGCTGTGTGGGCAGGCCATGCGGTTCGGAACAGCCTGCTGTAATTCGAATCTTTGAGTTGTGTATGTTTCATTCTCCTTAGTAATCTACAGGGCCAACCAGAGAGCTTCCATCGCCACCCATTTCATCTGGCACACAACTACTTGGCTGGCAGTTAAAATGCAGATGATAGCGCAGTTTGCAACCTGTCTTCATAATCATTGCACAGTGTAGGAGGCCCTGCTTTAGTAAAGCTTTTATAATCTTCTGAACAGATCCCAGAATTCAGCAGTGAATGATCTTCAAAGGCAAACGCGTAGTGTGCACCGAGTTTGCTTTGCTAATTGCATGCTGGGCAGCACAGTTACGCTGCAACAGTACAAACACATCTCACGTGTTGCCACCGCCGATAAAACATTTAGAAGAAAAAACATATCACATCTTTTCAAGACAAAATACTAAAAGCCAGAGGGGGGAAAAAAGTCGAATAATGCTTTTAGTTGAATCAGCTGAATGCTTTGTATTAACTTCCATTATAAATGCATACTCAAAGGAGTGCAAAATTACTGCTGTTATTTGTGTATTAGAGTTATTTGCAGGTTCAATATTTATTATCACCCTTGGACCATTACTTTGAGGGAGGTAGTAAACAGGATTTTAAAAAAAATTGTAAATCAGATGTGAATAAGGAAATCTGACAAAGAAATTATGTTGTAAGTGTGTGTGTAATATATAATATCCATACATATATATATATATATATATTAAATGCATATATATATTAAATGCAGATAATAGCGCAGTTTGCAACCTATATATATATATGTGTGTGTTGCAAACCTCGCTATCTCATCTGCATCACATATATACACAGTAAATACACATGTTATATATATATATATATATATAAATGGGTTACACTATTTTAAGGTGTCGTTGTTACACTGTAATTATATATTTAAGTACTGAGTAATATTAATTAACCACATGTACTATAGGGTTTGGGCAGGATTAAGATTTGGTTGAGGGATAGTTGCATGTAATTATGCCTAATTTACTGTTATTACTATGGTAAGAACCTGTAACACATATGAGGGGCCGTACAAGCCAAAATTCATTCTTCTACTCTCACACACATACATACATCCTTTCACATACATACATTTTTACACTCACACACATACATTCTCCTTTCACATACATATATTTCTACTTTTACACACATACATTCTCCTTTCACATACATACATTTCTACTCACACACACATACATTCTCCTTTCACATACATACATTTATACTCTCAAACACACATAAATTCTCCTTTCACATACATACATACTCTCACACACACATACATTCTCCTTTTACATACATATGTATGTATGTGAAAGGTGAATGTATGTGTGTGTGAGAGTATAAATGTATGTATGTGAGAGTATAAATGTATGTATGTGAAAGGAGAATGTATGTGTGTGTGAGAGTATAAATGTATGCGTGTGAAAGGAGAATGTATGTGTGTGAGAGTATTAATGTATGTGTGTGAAAGGAGAATGTATGTGTGTGAGAGTATTAATGTATGTATGTGAAAGGAGAATGTATGTGTGTGTGAGAGTATAAATGTATGTATGTGAAAGGTGAATGTATGTGTGTGTGAGAGTATAAATGTATGCGTGTGAAAGGAGAATGTATGTGTGTGAGAGTATTAATGTATGTGTGTGAAAGGAGAATGTATG
Source organism: Rhinichthys klamathensis goyatoka (assembly GCF_029890125.1). NCBI lineage: Eukaryota > Metazoa > Chordata > Actinopteri > Cypriniformes > Leuciscidae > Rhinichthys > Rhinichthys klamathensis. Next base: position 6,030,792 of record NW_026606800.1, read on the forward strand.
TGTGTGAGAGTATTAATGTATGTGTGTGAGAGTAGAAGAATGGATTTTGGCTTGTACGGCCCCTCATAAACACATGTAACAAGGACACTGTAAAATAAAGTGTAAACAAAAACTGGCAAAGTTTTCACCAATGTTTAGGGTGAGTTTGAATATCTAAAATACTACACCAACGCCATGCCACAACTGTCTCCCTTGGTCTGGCTTCGATTAGACCATCAGCTCCAGATGACCAGATGATGTTACTGACAGCGAGTGACCAACTCCAACTCTACAAAATATTTACTGCTTTTCTTCCCACAGAGTGTGTGAGTTAATGATGTAACACAGTGAAAACCTGACGCTGTCTTCCACCGTGTCAAAAGCTTGAGTGACTTATTTTCCAGACACTCTCGTTTTAATTGGGTCACACTTCTCAGCACAGAAAAATGATCTGACAAATTTATCTGCGCATAAACAACCAAGCCATTTTGGGAAGTCAAGTGATCATGTTCAGGACTAATAATTACATTATCATTGATGCGTCGAAGGATATGAATCACCTTTTAATTCCACAGGAGAAAAAGGTTCATTGTATCTGGGCATCTAGCTGTACATCTGCTCCCAGATATAAGCATAAAGACAGACTGGCTGCTCCTTCGCAGGGCAATTACCTTACAGCCTGGTTATTATTTACACCGTAGCCTGCCTGGCACACTAATGTAGCCTCACGTTTCCCCTAAGACTGCCCTATCAATAGTTAGGACACCTGCTCTCTGGTTTTCGATGATTTTAGCCATTAGAGATGCACTATATTTCCCATCACAGAGTCAATGCTGAGCTCACTTATGAATTATACATGGTGCAACGAGCAATACGGGGTAGACTGTTCTGTATTAACAGAACGATTTTGATCATTATTGCCACAAGGTCATATGCTTGATGTCATTCAGAAAAAAAAAATCTACTGTTGTTTTGCATTCATTTAAAAAGTATTCCAAAATACTTACTTTACTTCCCTAATCTGGGATCACAAAAATCTTTCGTTTTTGGTTGCACTGGCTGGGCTGAAAACCACAGGGTTATCAAAGGGGCATGTCCTGCTTTGCGTGCAGAACAAGAGTTTCTCATTAGAGCAGGCCATCACAAATAAATACCAGAGGTATTTACTCTGCATTCACTTCCACTTACTGTAATTGATGATATTTTCAGAATTCTTCACAACATAGTCATGACAAGCCAGTTTATGTGCATACATCAAACACAGATGAACTGAACTGAAATGAGACGACCCTGAGACGAGTTGTTCTCATAGCAGCAATTTCTTTTAAAGTTATGTTTTTGGCCTTTTTGTGCCTTTATTGGATAGGACAGATTTTGACAAGAAAGCATGGGGTAGAGAGAGAGGGGAATGGGATCGGCAAAGGACCTCGAGCTGGGAATCAAACTCGGGTCACACAATCAGCGCGGACAGCAAATTTTAAACTAACCGGTCATTCAGCGCTGCTAATATTATTATGAAGAAACACAAGTTTCAATCACAGCATACTTGAATTTTTTATTTTTTTTAGTTGTCAAATTTAAAAGAAATGATCCTGTGGTTGCCAGGATGTATCTTATTCCCCTCAGATTGTTCTACTGTCCAAGTGTAAAACGGTTTGTGAAGTTTTGAAGCCAATTAGACATAATGCATCCCTGAAAAATATATTGGCTCATATCTAGGAATGTACTGGTATTAAAATTCTGTTATCGATAAGCCAATCTTTTTTTCATGTTATGGCCGATAACTGATAAATGGCAGATATTAAAATGTAATACTATTTTTGAAAATAAATAAAACACTTAAAACTAAAGTCCATCATTTTGAATGTGATGGGTGAATTTAGGCATCACAACATTATAATATGCAGTATGAAAAATGGATATTCATTTAGGAATATGCTGAAAATTACCTTTTACATTGGTTATTAAATAATTAGTGTTATTAAAGACGAACTTTTAATGAGAATTAGATGACAGGGTAAATGAGCATGCCCAATAAATTATTCAATATTTGCCTCTATATATATATATATATACACTCACCGGCCACTTTATTAGGTACACCTGTCCAACTGCTCGTTAACACTTAATTTCTAAGCAGCCAATCACATGGCGGCAACTCAGTGCATTTAGGCATGTAGACATGGTCAAGACAATCTCCTGCAGTTCAAACCGAGCATCAGTATGGGGAAGAAAGGTGATTTGAGTGACTTTGAACGTGGCATGATTGTTGGTGCCAGAAGGGCTGGTCTGAGTATTTCAGAAACTGCTAATCTACTGGGATTTTCACGCACAACCATCTCTAGGGTTTACAGAGAATGGTCCGAAAAAGAAAAAACATCCAGTGAGCGGCAGTTCTGTGGGCGGAAATGCCTTGTTGATGCCAGAGGTCAGAGGAGAATGGCCAGACTGGTTCGAGCTGATAGAAGGGCAACAGTGACTGAAATAACCACTCGTTACAACCGAGGTATGCAGCAAAGCATTTGTGAAGCCACAACACGCACAACCTTGAGGCGGATGGGCTACAACAGCAGAAGACTCCACCGGGTACCACTCATCTCCACTACAAATAGGAAAAAGAGGCGACAATTTGCAAGAGCTCACCAAAATTGAACAGTTGAAGACTGGAAAAATGTTGCCTGGTCTGATGAGTCTCGATTTCTGTTGAGACATTCAGATGTTAGAGTCAGAATTTGGCGTAAACAGAATGAGAACATGGAACCATCATGCCTTGTTACCACTGTGCAGGCTGGTGGTGGTGGTGTAATGGTGTGGGGGATGTTTTCCTGGCACACTTTAGGCCCCTTAGTGCCAATTGGGCATCGTTTAAATGCCACGGCCTACCTGAGCATTGTTTCTGACCATGTCCATCCCTTTATGGCCACCATGTACCCATCCTCTGATGGCTACTTCCACCATGTCACAAAGCTCTAATCATTTCAAATTGGTTTCTTGAACATGACAATGAGTTCACTGTACTAAAATGGCCTCCACAGTCACCAGATCTCAACCCAATAGAGCATCTTTGGGGGGTTTGGAACGGGAGATTCGCATCATGGATGTGCAGCCGACAAATCTGCGGCAACTGTGTGATGCCATCATGTCAATATGGACCAAACTCCCTGAGGAATGCTTCCAGCACCTTGTTGAATCTATGCCACGAAGAATTGAGGCAGTTCTGAAGGCAAAAGGGGGTCCAACCCGTTACTAGCATGGGGTACCTAATAAAGTGGCCGGTGAGTGTATATATATATATATATATATGTGTGTGTGTGTGTGTGTGTATATATATATATACAGGTCCTTCTCAAAAAATTAGCATATTGTGATAAAGTTCATTATTTTCCATAATGTAATGATAAAAATTAAACTTTCATATATTTTAGATTCATTGCAAACCAACTGAAATATTTCAGGTCTTTTATTGTTTTAATACTGATGATTTTGGCATACAGCTCATGAAAACCCCAAATTGCTGTCTCAAAAAATTAGCATATTTCATCCGACCAATAAAAGAAGTGTTTTTAATACAAAAAAAAAAGTCAACCTTCAAATAATTATGTTCAGTTATGCACTCAATAGTCAATACTTGGTCGGGAATCCTTTTGCAGAAATGACTGCTTCAATGCGGCGTGGCATGGAGGCAATCAGCCTGTGGCACTGCTGAAGTGTTATGGAGGCCCAGGATGCTTCGATAGCGGCCTTAAGCTCATCCAGAGTGTTGGGTCTTGCGTCTCTCAACTTTCTCTTCACAATATCCCACAGATTCTCTATGGGGTTCAGGTCAGGAGAGTTGGCAGGCCAATTGAGCACAGTAATACCATGGTCAGGAAACCATTTACCAGTGGTTTTGGCACTGTGAGCAGGTGCCAGGTCGTGCTGAAAAATGAAATCTTCATCTCCATAAAGCTTTTCAGCAGATGGAAGCATGAAGTGCTCCAAAATCTCCTGATAGCTAGCTGCATTGACCCTGCCCTTGATAAAACACAGTGTACCAACACCAGCAGCTGACATGGCACCCCAGACCATCACTGACTGTGGGTGCTTGACACTGGACTTCAGGCATTTTGGGATTTCCTTCTCCCCAGTCTTCCTCCAGACTCTGGCACCTTGATTTCCGAATGACATGCAAAACTGAGCAACAGTCCAGTGCTGCTTCTCTGTAGCCCAGGTCAGGCGCTTCTGCCGCTGTTTCTGGTTCAAAAGTGGCTTGACCTGGGGAATGCGGCACCTGTAGCCCATTTCCTGCACACGCCTGTGCACTGTGGCTCTGGATGTTTCTACTCCAGACTCAGTCCACTGCTTCCGCAGGTCCCCCAAGGTCTGGAATCGGTCCTTCTCCACAGTCTTCCTCAGGGTCCGGTCACCTCTTCTCGTTGTGCAGCGTTTTTTTGCCACACTTTTTCCTTCGCACAGACTTCCCACTGAGGTGCCTTGATACAGCACTCTGGGAACAGCCTATTTGTTCAGAAATTTCTTTCTGTCTTACCCTCTTGCTTGAGGGTGTCAATGATGGCCTTCTGGACAGCAGTCAGGTCGGCAGTCTTACCCATGATTGCGGTTTTGAGTAATGAAACAGGCTGGGAGTTTTTAAAAGCCTCAGGAATCTTTTGCAGGTGTTTAGAGTTAATTAGTTGATTCAGATGATTAGGTTAATAGCTTGTTTAGAGACCCTTTTCATGATATGCTAATTTTTTGAGACAGGAATTTTGCGTTTTCATGAGCTGTATGCCAAAATCATCAGTATTAAAACAATAAAAGACCTGAAATATTTCAGTTGGTGTGCAATGAATCTAAAATATATGAAAGTTTAATTTGTATCATTACATTATGGAAAATAATGAACTTTATCACAATATGCTACTTTTTTTAGAAGGACCTGTATACACACAGTATATATGTGGAAATGGTCATCTCTGCTCATATCTGCCTCTAACAAATCAAAACATTTTTCATATTTTTTTTGTCATGAGAGTCTTTCTCAAAAAATAGTTTTTGCAGAAAATTAAAAATGATGATTTTTTTTCCCTAAAAAAAAATGAAAATCAAGGAGGAAATTATAGGCAACCACTGTGGAGAACAGATGGGGAAAAAATTGTTTTGATAATAGCCCATATGGTTCCAGAGTTGTTTGCAAAAGCATAAATGTACATATTATAGTGTGTCACTTAGTGTCATAAAGATGTGTGCCTAGACCTGGGTAGCTGGTGGGATTTGGGACTCTCCTACCAATAATGGGGATAATCTAGATCTCTGTCACACAAACCGTTTTAGGCCAAAAAAAATAATTGGTTATGAGTTAAAACGGTTTAAATAATGTGAACATATGCTTGAAAGAAATAAAAACTCTGCTGGTGGAATGTCCTGGGTAACTTAAAAAACGGCTAAAGATGCACTAGACCTGTTAATACTTACACTTTCTAATCAATTATATTTCTATTCTATCTATCTTTCTATTTATTTATTGTTTATTTTGAAAAAAAAAAACTTGCTACATCTACTGTGCTAGACTAACTGGGACTCGTCACAGCACTCAAATATTGTTGCCCTATTGGTTTGATTGCTTCTATTGTTCTCCTCATTTTTATGCCGCTTTTGATAAAAGTGTCTGCTAAATGATTAAATGTAAATGTAAAAAGAGTGTTAAGTATGACATTTCCTCAGTTCAAGACGTTGATTAAGTATGGGGTTAACAGATTACTCAATAACAAACATGGAACATTGACTATTTCCTCATTTAAATGGTTTATTCCCATCTTTAATTGAATCAGATGGTATTTCGTTGATTACTTTGACTGATCTGATGGGACCAGAAGATGCCTGAGGGTTTGTATGCTCAACAAAGTCAATGAGATTAAGATCAATATGTAAAAAGGGGGCTAATCCCATAGGTCAAGACCAGACACTTCCCTAAATTACACAACTCTTTGCTATAATTAGCCAATCACACATGTGCATTCAACCCTTTACATTCATTTGAACACTGTTAGAAAAAAAACAAGCAGCTGTTCATGTAAGAATGATTCTTTTTTAATTGTTTTAACCTTAAGGAGACAACTGAACACACTTCAGCATTTACCAGTTGAAATTATGCCATTTTGGCAGGAAAAAGCCAAAATGGCATAATTTCAACTGGTACATGCTGAAGTGTGTTCAGTTGTCTCCTACCTACTCTTGATCTAGGCTCTTTTTTAAGCAACATGGCAGGGTGCTAGTGCTCTTTGAATGTCAGGGAGTAGCATCCTAGACCTGCTCCCCTGTGCTCTAAATGGCATGGCCATATTCAATGAGTTATATTACAGATGGCAGGAGGTGACATTTGTGCCCTGTTATATGCAAAACATTTCTATTGGGGAGTGCATTTTAGTAACATGTCTTGATCTATTTTGGCTTTGTCTGGAGGCAGAGTCATCTCCTAAAAGAGATTTCAAATGGCAACAAAGAAGGAACAATGCACAATTTAAATCTGCACCAGTGCATTTGTGTGCAGTTACAAGAATATCATAAAAAAAATTATACCGAGACTAATTAGATGTTCCAATCTCTGCATAATATGTAGCACAATTTTAGTTGATCAAGGCAGTGGTTCTCAACTAAAACCACGTGGACTATTTTAACTATGTCTTTACCATCTTTCTGAGCCTTGAAAGTGATTATGATGTTGCTGTCTACAGGAGGGTCAGAAAGCTCTCGGATTTCATCGAAAATATCTGAATTTGTGTTCCGAAGAGGAACGAAGGTCTTACGGGTTTGGAACAACATCAGGGTGAGTAATTAATGACAGAGATTTAATTTTTGGGTGAACTAACCCTTTAAGATTTGTTAACATTAGTTAACTGTATTAGTTAATATGAACTAACAATGAAAAATACTTCTAAATCATTTATTAATCTTAGTTAATGATAATTTCAACATTTACTAATACATCAAAAGTTGTTTCTTTTAATATTATGTACTGGACCTGAGCTAACGAACTAACAACGAGCAGTTGTATTTTTTAAACACAGATTAATAAAAAATTATTGCTCATAATTAATGTCAGTTAAATGTACTAACTAATGGGGACATTATTGTAAAAAGTGTTACCATTTTTATTTACATTTATAATTTCATTTTTAACTGTAAATGTATAAGGTGTAGTATGTATATTGTGTAAAGTAGTTTCAAACAGATGTATTCAAACATACATAAATAACAGTATTTAAACAATTGGCCAACGTCCAATAATTGCTTATATCAGCCATACATACATAAGCTGTACATATGCATCCCTTGCAATACATCATCTAATCAATATCCATGAGCGAGGTTTATAAAATATCCATCCCACCAGTAGGCCTTGGACAGCAGTTTTAAGAAAATCATATTGCAAATGTTGGATGACAAAAGAAAAAAATGCACACATGGGTTTAGAGACTGCGCATGAAAAGAGACGTGAATCACTTAATGAAGTCGTGTGGTGCAGCATGAACAGCATGCCCTCAAGACCCATTCCTATGGTGTGAACAGGGCTGCCTGACAAGCCATGACAAATTGAAGCCATTGATCTATGTGGTCCATTTCCCTTAGGGTAGAATCTACTAGTTACCACTGATTATTATTCCAGATGGGTAGAGGGTTATCTTGTTTGCAAGTATAAATTCCTCTACTGTAGTCACATGTTTGATGAAGACAGCTACACACAGGCTGTTATCAGTGACAATGTGACACAAATCTCTTGTAAAGATTCAGAAAATGGGAATTTATCACTACGAACAGTAGCCTATGCAAAGCCATTCATGCAGCGAAATACCAAATTTGAGATGACATTCAGCAGCAGAATAATCTCTGGCACTGTCCAGGTGGCAGGATAGTCTAATGCTAGTCATAATGGGTTCTCGTGTTCATATCCTAGCATTAATGTTTGTTTGTTTGGAATAAATTACTACTGAATTGATTTCATGTTGTTATGAGCTAATACTATGCCAATTTGGTGCTGTGACTTGATGCCAAAATAATTGCAGTGTTATGGCCTAATGTTGAGTCAACCTAAATTTGTGCTGTTTTGAGTTATTGCCAACATAATTTTTTGAGTTACCAAACAAGGAACAGGAAAGGTTTTGCATTGTATAACAGAATATAAAGTGGTAGTTGTAAAACAAGTTTATACACACTAGCAAGATAACAAGTAATGTCCTGAAGCAACCTGTAGACATGTAGATGGAAGAATTAAGGGGGGGGGGGGGGGGGGGGGATTGCTGAAAGACATGCGTTAAAGGGTAATTCACCCAAAAATATTCTGTCATTAACTCACTCTCATGTCATTCCAAATTGTATGACTTTTTCTTCTGAGGAACAGAATGGAAGATATTTTGAAATTCAATGGTTTCAAAACAGCATTATAGGGTTGTACTGGTATGTATTCTGAGGAACCGAATGAAAGATATTTTGAAAGTCAATGGTTTCCAAACAACATTATAGGGTTGTACTGGTACATGTATTCGTCCCGAAGCGTCAGGGCCGGATATGCTTAGGCATTCTAGGCAAGTGCCTATGCTCGCATGTCCGGCGGGGGGGGGCGAAAATACAATGGGGAGAAATAATATTTTGTTATATTATTTCACTCTATTGCTCAAACTATGTAAGACAATTACTTTATAAATTAATACATTATATACTTTATAAATTCTTTTTTTTACGTAACTCATTACTATTTGTCACCCTTTACATCTGTCTGAGGGTTTTGCAAATATTTAACCAATGAGAAGTATTAAAAAGAGCTTGAGACCAAATCTCGTAACTCTATTGCCTCCTCAAACTGTCCGTCAAACCTCATAACTCCGCCCCATCTCTATTGTCAATGAAGTGCCGCAAGCAGTTTGGAGCGTCTCTGCTTATTTATGACGCAAGGGTAAATAAAGAACTGGTTCTCTGAATAAATAAGGCATTTTCTTTACTTAAGAAAATTTTTATTTATAAATGGTAATCTTTTATGTATTTGAGGAGTGGAGACGAGCGTCTTGCATTTGTCGTCGAGCCAGAGCCAAAATAGATTTTGGCCAAATGACACAGAAAAACAGGAAAAAAACGAGCGCCTACATAGCTACAATAATCTTCATAACTTTTAAGCGGATGAAAACGTGATGTGATGGACTGACGGCCTCAGATGCAGCCGTTCTAATGACGAAAAACACGACATTCACAGGACAAACACTTCCTAACTTCATTTGAGCTTGATTTTGGTAAAGTGTTAATAATGACACATACAAGTAGCCTATATGATCACACATAAAAGCCACAATATCAAATCTGACATCACAGTGTTTCTTTTTTTTTGTGTGTGTTTCTTTTATTCTCTATTTCTTTTAATAGTAGCGGTTTTGGTCATATGGTGTGAGGGTGTGAAATGGTGTGAAAACAATCATTTCACACAAACATTTCACTTTTTACAAAAGCACAATGTTTTGTTTTTATTGTGAGTGTACACAAATAAAAATAGACCCTTTAGTTTTGAATGATGTTTTACTCTTTATGACCATAAATGACAGAATATTTGGTCTTGTATTCGGAGGTTATGGTCTTGTGCGGATGGTATAATGCCACGTGTATAACACTGTGGCGAGCAGGATGGGGCCGAGGGCCGTGGGAGAATGGCGCGAGGCCGGTGGTGTGATTGCTGATGAGCGTCACCTGCGCGACGCACCGGTCTTGTATCTCTCACGGAGGAGTGGAAGCATAAAAGGAGGAGCGACGACGGTTAAGGACGAGAGAGGCCAGGCCTGGATTTATGTTGTGTTTTGTTATATGTCGTCTGTGAGGGACTGCTGTCTTTACTTTCATTTTGTATTTGTTTATTTTACGTTTATTAAAGTCTTTGAATGTTCGCCGGTTCCCGCAACATCTAACCTTGCTACAAACACATTGCTTCATTTCACCACTAACTGGACTCTCCTCTTCAAGAAAACGAGTTATTTTATTCCAATAAATCACATTGTTGTTTAACATTTAATGAGGTGCATTACTGCAGATAGATGGAATTTATTGCTCTCCCATACACAATAAATGTACCCATGCTGTAATTCTAACTTAACATCCTAACTCTATTCCAAACAAATGATGTTAGGGATGGGCTTAGCCTGAACTGCAGTTATATCCCCATTATCAGATCATCTTGTGACCATAACATTCTACTGGATCAATGTGGCATCTAATTCTTTGTACTATACATGTTTTTTGGTGGCGTTTCCCTAATAAATTAATATTTACTAAACTGTTACTTGAGAATGATTGATTTAAATCCATTAAAACATTACAAACCTTTTGTTCTTTAGAAAGTTTACCAGACAGTTCCGTCAAGGCTGATGATTTTGAGCAACAAAACTGATGAAGAAAAGACCTTGCTGTAGTGAGAGCTTAGACACTGGAAAAGTGTTTTTGTCCTTGTCAGGATGTATTGCTTACCTCATCGAATAGTTTTGGTTACTAACCAGGAAAACTGAATAGCTGCATTAATGTAGTTTTATGAGTGTTTAGGCGATATTTGTAGAAAGGTTTTTCTATGTTTATTGGATTGATTCTTATTGCATTTCAACTTTTTCTTTTTGTTATATGAAGGGCACAATAAATCATAATTTGTTTTTCAAATGAAAACCCATCATAAAAACAATTTAATATTAACATGTGTTATCTAAACAAATAAAATACAATAAAAAATATAAAATGTCAAATGTCAACAAAAAAAAAAATTCAAAACAGCATGCCTCAGATGAAATGACATGGGAAGATACATATTACTTGCTAAAAGTATATTGTTGCGCACCATTTCCAATCAAGCTGTTATTTTGTCAATTAATTCCAAATGTGTGTTAATAGGGCTATTTCATTTTAATTCAGGATCGATGTTTACAATGCTAAGTGTTGAAATATACAACACAAAATTATTATATTGTATTCTTATATTCTAGACTCATTCAGAACAGTGATTTCAGGAAGAAGAAAAAAGTATCCACGGTTGTATAGTAGACGATTTTTCTTTTAAACCTCCATGGGGCAAATGACCCATAATTGAAGAAAAACAAATTAATGTTTTACATCTTTTGGAGTAGCTACATTGTGCCTCCTCTACCAAAGGACAAATTTCATTTTTACACATGGACTGAAAGATTTCTGTCTCACCACTGACTTATCTTTCTATCAGAATAAACATCCCAAACCTCTAGAAACCCATTAAATCATTTCCTGAGAGCAGTGTATGTGTAAAGGTTAGAAGCACAGTCAGGGGGCCGAACGGTTTGTGACTTCAGGACACAGGGGGCTGATTCACCTACGGTTTCATCCTGCCACTGCCGTAAGGCAAAGTCTTTTACGCTGTACTTTCAATCTTCTGCTAGAGCAGCCTAGTTCATTTGTACACCCTCAAGTCCATTGCAAACCAGTGGTGGAGTTTCCCACATCCCCCTTGAGTGCGGATAGGACAGGACAGGACCGGACAGGAAAGGACAGGACAATCTTATATCAGGTAAGAGTCATTTTATTTCATGATAACAATTTACATCGCGCTATAGTTAAGGTGTGCATTAAATAAGGTTTTTATATAAAAAATAATAATAATAATATAGTCTCTCAGACAGCGTGATCACATACCAAATGTCTTTTTGTCTTTTGCAGCTTATTGTGCTTTACCGGTTTAAAATAACAGCAATGCTTAAAAACACATGTAAAGGATAATCGTGTCTTCGGTATATCGCCCACCCATAACTGAGATTAGTTTTGTTTCCCAATAGTGACCAAAATAAGAGTAACACACAACATGGTCAAGAATGCATTTGTAACCACCAGATTTTCTTTCCTCTGGACAATATTGCACTTCTTGCTTACACAAGTGCTAAATTCTTTGCTAGCAGACTTTTCCAAGAGAGTCCTCAGATGAATCTCAGGGAAAACACTGCTTTATTGTGATTTTCTCCATTGCTTCTTTTTTAAACACATCTGTAATAACACAATCAGAAGTGAATACCTCAAGCAGTACAGTAGAAACTTTTTCAGTAGTTATTCCAAAGTAAAAAAAAATCATTTTTAAAGTCATTGAATTAAAGAGAATAAAATAAAAAAAAATATATAATTTTCCCTGAAAAATACATATCTTCAAAACGTATCTAGTCATTTGCATCAGTCATGAATTCCCATGAATTTATACAATCCAGGCTCAACAAGCATCAAATGCAGGAAAAACATGCTATTGGTGAATTTAGTAACTGGCCAGGTGTATGGTTATCATCATTTTAAGTTAACTAAAAATGATTAATTATTATTATTATAAATTATTATCATAATATATATTACAAAAGCCTATAACAAAATGACTAAACTAAATTAAACAAATTATTAAATGAAAATTGAAAAGAAAGATGAAAATATTAATAAAAACTAATAGTACATAAATAAAACTAAAATAACAATGGCCATTATGACTGGTAAATTTAGATATAGTTAAATATTACATGCTTTAGGTATTAATATGACTGTATTCCTTTCTAATTACATCAAACTGATTCAAACAGTCCGATAAAGAAAACATCTGCAACAGTTGTGTGTCTTCCACCTCAATGGATCGTACCACCAGAGATTTAGCTAGGCTAGTAAAGTTTACTAGTACAAAAAAAAATTTACTGACTAAAACCATGTGATGATGAATTTATTCAATAATTGATCCCTAAAATATTTTTTCCTGAAAGCACTGCAAAATAGTTTTATATATATACACATATGTGATCTCCTATGCCTTGAACCTTTCAAGAGCCCTAAACCATTAGGCTACGTTCACCCTAAAGAGCGCAAGGCAGTCATTGACCTCCACAGCACCGATCCACAAACCCCCTCTGCTCATGTGACTACTTCATGCTCATATACTATTACATTATCTGTAGCCCTCAGAACATGTAGAAAATGATGGCACCGATACACAGGCAGAAAATAAGGCAAGTCCCAGGCACAAGAATAATGTTCCCACTACTATCTAATCAATATGTCAATCCCTGCCACCACCAGATAAAAGACACAGGACTATCCCACCGCATCGCACGCTTCAACACCTCTGGGTAAATTGAAGTGCATCCAAAGCTTCATCCTTTTAGAATGGATTCCAGTGATAGAAATTTCAGGATCCAACAGCATGACATTTTATTTTGGCTCATGACTGTTGTGCAAGGAGTATATTGTTTTTCTTATAATTGATATATCATTGATTAATTCATAAGAAATCAAAGAATTATTTGGTGTCTGACAAAATATGGTGGCAAACATTTCTTTTTATTTATTATTTTTATACATTACACCTTTCTGTACTTTGTTGCCCAGATTATGCATGTTAGTGCAAGCTCAAACAAGTGTGTAGAAAAGAAAAAGTAATTGAAACGATGATCTATCTACACACATACACATATACACAAGTCCCCATAAAAACGTCAATTATCTAAGCTACAACTGCAAATGCAAACTAGATGCCACAAGCATTTCTAATTCAAATAAACAGAGAGAACAACATGACAAATATTTTCTAAGTAGAAGCCTATAAATCTCATGCTCTGCGTTTTATACCCTAAGCCTTGTGAAATGAACCACATTTGTAGTTGTTGCACATACAGGGACCATATGTGTGCCCATCAGAGAATAAATAAAACATGAAACAGTCCATGCATAACGTATGCCTATCAGTGTGAGTATCACAGTCTCAGAAGTATATGTGATGTGTTACTTTACGTGATGTGAATGTGAACCTCAAAATCATTTTGACATGCCATCATGACAATTTTAAAATATGTAAAGAGCTACTTAAGTTATAAATGGATTTTCAAGAGAATTAAACAATTAAATAAATAGAGAAACAGTGTTAAAGCTTAAGTGTGTGTAAATTCTGTGCCATTAGTCTCACTAAAACGATCTGCAAAGATAATGTCATGCAAGCTCTCGTCAGATTTCGAGAATCTGAAATACTGGTTCAAGGTAATCTGGTTACAGCAATCAGGTTAATGCCTATACATGAGGCTTACATAACTGGATCAAATTATGATTATTATTGGAATATTTGTGCATGTAAACACAGTCAAGGCCAAATAATAATATAACTAAACCAGATCTGCGGCAAATAGAGGCGTTTAAACTAACTTGTTGTTGTGTTCCACAGCTATACTTGACAACCCCCAAAAGCATACTGCATATAAAAGGCTCCTAAAACATGGCATTTGAAAAGCAAAAAAAACTTTGCATTTGCTCTCCTCTGCTCACATCCATGTACTCTCCTTTCCTATAAAACATAAGGTTAAAATCATAATATGAATATGACTTCAGAAGAGAATATTGTCCATACATACTATTAGTACAGCAACAGCGTGTCTGGACATTTTTGCATAATTGAATGGCAAACAAAGAAGACTCTTGGGTAATCAAGCTCAAGCTAGCTAAGCAGCTATAAAATGACCCAGTTACAGAGCTGAGATAAAACCTACACACAAGTGTGCGTGCGTGTGTGTATAATGGCACAACTCTCAAACTACTTTCATGAGTCAGCCAACAAATATGTTTAACACCACGACTGCAAACACCTAAAACCCCTCTGCACTCAGAAAACCAGTGGATGATTTGAATGGCATGTTAATGCAACAAGGTTCATTAGAAAATGATCTTTCTTACTCATGTCTCATCACTGCCCAGAATTTTAAGACAGACTGCTCATTACAGCCAAGAATCACATCACGTAGATGTCAGAAATCGTTTGAGAGCCAAGTGTGAATTCATGACTTGGAACTTTGTTTAAAAATGACACATAAGTCACAGGAACAACTGCAATACATCAAAACAACAAATGCAAAACAAAAACAAAATAATACAATTCAGATGTTCACAGATTCAACTAATGTTCAGATTCAACTAATGTACAGATTCAACTAATGTTCAGCTATTATTTTCAAGAACATCTTGTTTTTCACACATTCAATTTAGCATTAACCAACTTGATGTTGAAGATTTCCAATAACAACTAATAGAGTATGCAGTGCACATTTGAGCAGACAAATACACACATGATTTGTTATGTGCATTTTCTAATCAAAGGTGGTTCTGGTATTTCCATTACATGCATTTAGGAGGTTTACATTTAATGAGTTCATGCACTCCCTGGGAATCTGGGAATCAAATCCATGACCTTGGCTCTACTGTTTAAGCTACATGAATGATATATGAACATTTAAATGTGTATATCTGCTCAAATTTAATGTCGGTTAAGATTAAACTAGCCTATACGAACTTAAGCCTAACAGACATCGACTAAAATCCATGATATGAGTCTTAAAAAACTACCTATAGCTAGCTAAGCTATAGCTATTATTTTTTTCCAATACTTGTAAAGTTATTTACAGTAATGTTATATCCTCGATGACCAGGAATCAAAAGGATGCATGTCCTTGAAAGGTTAGAAAATAATATATTTCATAATGAATGTTTTTTTAAAGGATATTTTTTCCCATAAAAGCAGTAAAGTTACGCCTTAACAACCAGCATTATAAGTATCTTTGTCTTGAAGACAGGGATACTTACCCTATACTTACGTACTTGCCATCCCAGCAAACACTGGCTTACAGCTGGTACCATATTTACAAACACTGCTTTTGCCACATCCAGCTATTCTATCCAGCCCTCTGCAAATTTGAACGTGGCACAAAATTATACACTGCTACAAAAATCAACAAAAATGTACCACTGGCTTCTCATAATGCCAATTTCAACGTGAAAGTGATACTTGATGCAAGGGCTGAAATCAGTTTTATGAACTAGACTAAGAATAACATGAAGTATGTTTCTTCAATGCATTTTAATCATAATTTCGAGTCTGGCTCAAACAGGCAGCTTCGGAGCTCCAAAAAAGAATTTAATTTGGGGCTTCTCCAGTATTCCAGTTCCTCCTCCCAGTAGGGCTCCACGATATATCATTTCAGCAACGACATTGTGATGTGAGCATCCACGATAGTCATGGTGACAGTCAGGATGTGCGATGTCAAGTAAGTATGGGATTGTAGTTGATCCATTATCCGTACGGACCAGGTCCAGTTCGGAACACATGTGGTTTGCAGATTAACTGATTAATTGCAGAATAATTGAAAGTTTATTTTTGGTACGTTTGAAGTCTTGTCCGTTTTAAACATTCAAGCGTGTATAAAGCATTTGTTTTTTTTTAGCCTCGTTCAGACTGTCATTCCAAATGAGATTTTTGTGCATATTCAATTGGGATTCAATCATATTTAGCAAGTGTGAACGGCAAAAAAAAAAAAAAAAGAATTCACAATTTGAGCTAAATTGAAATGTGGTTTGAAATCCTATTCAAATCGCATTTCTTGAAATCCGTGTCAGTCTGATTGCTTGAATCGGATTTCGCGTGGTTTATATCATATTCTCACGGCACATAAAATGTAAACTATAACGTTGTTAGAGGAAACATACTGAAAGTTGCTGCAGAAACAGCGTTTGTGTTGTTGCAAAGTGCCGGTCGAGCAGAAATCGACAATTTAATGAAGACATGTTTTGAGACCGGCGTAGACAACAGCATGGAATAAAGCCACGCATACCAGCTTCCTACATTTCTTCCGCTGAAGACGTACTCCAGTCTGGCGGCTACATATTGTCATGTTGTAAATAAGACAACATCTGTATTGCAAACCCCCATGTTGCTGCTGTTGTTGTTTTTGGCAAAAACCAATGCAGATATTCCAGAAAACGGATTATAAATAGTGTAGACATAGCCTTTGTGCTTGAACGGACACATACACGAAAAATTATGTCACAATGTCCGGTCGACGAGTATCCTCACAAACACAGTCGCTTAAAGGTATTGTAGGTAGGAATTTTATAAAAAAAACTTTTTTCCAAATTTGTTTAAACTTTCTGTATATATCAATGCATAATTAAAATGTAAGTACTCTGATAAAAAGAGTATAAAAATCGAGTGACTCTAGACCGTTTAATCTGCACTAAACACAGCTCATTATTTCCTTCCGGGACGAAACAAAGGATTGGCTTAGGCGACTGTCACTCTCTCGCAACCATGCCAACCACCCTTTTGCCACACAGGACCTGCCCACTTGCGCGTATCCGTTTGATTTGAGAAATTCAAGAGGCACGGAACCTAGGAATAGCAAAACAATGGCAGAGAAAGACCAATCAAAATTCACATATGCAGTTCGCGAAAGCAAACCTTAACCAGGCAAATTAAAGGAAGACAGTAACGTTACTAGAAAAGGTAATGAACAAAAAGTCTTTGGATAAACAACGAAATAAAACGCGTGTCAATATCGGCGTGGCTTTCCAGCGATGGCGAGAACTGAGAGACCTCAAGGGGCTGAAAAGTGACGCCTTGTGACGACCTCCTCTGCTTCGCCCTCGACCCCGGATCTGTCCTCGAGCTGACGATGCGGTACTTGTCTCTGGAGTGTAGTCCTCATCAGAGTCAACAATGCTTTCATCATGGAAACTCTTACATGCAGAACACCATATACGGTATGTTATGAATGTTACACGAAATTCATCTTCATCACAGTGTAAATGATGGCAATGGAAAAACGTGTATCATGCAACCTGTTTTTACCTTTGCCTTATAGATAACTAGCTCGTTAGCGAATCAATAAATATTTTAAACTTTACCAATATCAATATGCTAGCTTGATAGTGAGTACTAAAATACATCTTATTTGTTTATCTTCATAATGATAAAGTTAGATTTTTTTATTACATGTGATTCTGACATGATGTCACTACATGCACTGCGCTCCTTCCTCTCCGCTTGTCTCAGGTAAATAATGCGCCTTCAGCTCAGCGGTCGGAGTCGCGAGTTCATGTGTTTTTGGGGCGTGGCTTTGGAAGGAGCCCAGAAGGGAGGGGGTGGAGTGAATGGAAATAATGAGCTGTCTTTAAAACAGTCGTGAGAGGTCTACAGACACTTGATTTGTATACTTTCTTTTTCAGAGTACTTACATTTTAATTATGCACTGATATATACAGAAAGTTTAAACAAATTTGGAAAAAAGTTTTTTATAAAATTCCTACCTACAATACATTTAAGTGAATGTAAACAGTTGAGAAAGAAAAAAAAGATGCGTAGCATTGACAAAAGCCTAATATACCTTCTCCTGTCTGTGTCAATGTTAATCAAACAACAAAAGATTAAGAAAATCACTTTTGTAGCTTTAACAAAGATTAAAAAAAAATTAAAGGGTTAGTTCACCCAAAAATGAATTTTTTTTTGTTTTTCAAAAATGAAAACTTTTTGTGCGCAAAAAACAAACACAAATAACGACTTTATTCAACTACTCATTTCCTTCCCTGTGGGCCTTGAGATTTCACGTAGTGATATTGCACAAAGCTTCTGTGTTGTACGTCACACGCATCACACACATGACCAGCGTCGGCCAATAGTGAGTCTACGTGTGATGTACAACACAGAAGCTTTGCGCAATACCACTACGTGAAATCTCAAGGCCCGCAGGGAAGGAAATGAGTAGTTGAATAAAGTCGTTTTTTTTGTTTGTTTTTTGCGCACAAAAAGTATTCTCGTCGCTTGATAAACTTAAGATTGAGCCTCTGTAGTCACTCGGACTATTTTAACGATGTCTTTCATAACTTTTGGGCCGGCCAGTTTCGATCCCTTAAGAAGCCTATGGAGGAGAGATCCAGCTCTCAGATTTAATCAAAAATATCTTAATTTGTGTTCCGAAGATGAACGAAAGTCTTACGGGTTGGAACAACAAGAGGGCGAGTAATTACTGACAGAATTTTCATTTTTGGGTGAACTTACCCTTTAAAGTAACACCAGGTTACTTTTGCTCTCGGGGTTGGGGTCCCCCTACAGTTGGGAAACAGTATTGTCCTCTAGACCTCTACTACTGTCGTAAACTCTGTCATCCTACATGCACGTGCAATTGTTGACAACCACGATAGCCCTGAACACTGTAGGAGGAGGTCACATGCAGGTGTTCTGCTTGCGTCTTGTCTGAAATGTCTTCATCCCAGGTACAGTGGCATATATTTCAGCATGTCATATGAATATAATTTCATGGGTTTTATTTTTTTCTAACGACAAATGATCGCGATGATCACGTTTACAAGCCAGCGTCATTATAGTAGCCTAGTAACTGAATCTATTACTTCAATGCAATGTTTGAGTGGTAGATAATAACCATATATCGTCAATATTATAATATCAAGCTACCATAAATGAATCTGCAAATTTTACAAATCGATTTGCATTATAGTTCGAGGCAAGACAAATAAACAAATATCACAGACATGTTAGGTATCCTAAAATATGATTTTGCACATCTTATATATTTACTTGCAAGAATGTAGCCCCTACCAAACTTGTGCACGCCGTTTTGACATAGGCTTTCATTTGATTTTTGATTTTTTTTTGCCAAGTCCGCATCGGTCGGGCACCCCTCCTCCTCCTTCAGCTCACGCCAGCGAGAAAATGCTGGCCCATTGTTGATCCTCGTTCTGCCTTTAACGCGATCACTTTCTCTTTTTCTCTTTTTGCTTTGCTCCGATAAAACCTTTGCTTTCTTGTTTTTCTGTGCTGCTTCGGCCATGACTACAACATTTGGCTCGCACGTCCGATTTTAAGATCGTGACGTATATGCCGTAAAGCAGTCGAATTTTGTAGTTCTCTTTGTTCGCCGGTTACTACCCGAAACCCGAAGTTTAAAAGTACGAATAAAACGCTACAGACCCCGTCAGGCTATGGCAGACGTGTCATTCAACCTATTGTAAGTCGATGTACCATCACAAGAGACGTGGAAGTATATTATGAAGGTTGAAAAGTTACCTGGTGTTACTTTAAATGCAAGTTATTTTACATTTGATTATTCGATACATGTTAGACTTGCCTGAAAAACAAAGTACTGTTTATTTCATTAAATCACTATATATTTCATTCTTATCTTTGTTTTACTGTATTTATCTATGCTTGTAATTTGTTTATTATTTTCTATGCAAATGCACTCCATTCTAAAATGATTGCAGGGTGGTTTTGTAGGGATTTATTCTTTCCAAATACAGCTATTTTCCAATATCGTGCAGCCCTACGTCCCTGTGTCAGATACCTTAACAAGAGGTTCTGAAAGCCAGCATGCCAGTCAGCGGCAAAGAAACCAGGATGATTCTTTGCTGCTGTCTTTATTTTACATTTGTGCAGCCATCTGCAGTAACAGGCATAAGTGATAATTAACCATTAGTCATCAGCTGATCCCATTTCTGCCCTTGTTAATTACCACGTCGGTGCCAGAGCAGGAAAGAAAGTGATCGGCTTATATTTTTCCACGTCGAGATGTCACTCATCACTTATTCCAAATTCTCTCTCTCAGAGAGATGATTTGCCCTAGATTGATGAAGATGGCTCAGTGCAATGATCATTAGAGTTAACAGTGTGCAGTGATTGACAGGATATTGCTGAAACCTCCCGGTCAAGTTCCTTTCTCCCATTCCGACCCCATTGCTTACTGTTATTGCGCTGATTAAAAGAGACAAAATTTGGCAGAATCAGGCTCCTTTGCCTTCTGTTTATCCTTCATCTGTGACAGTGCTAGTCTTCGAGATCACAGCAGGGCAAATGCTAAATTTGCTTAAATACTCTCAGCGATGTCACTGCCGTCTTAAATATCATCCCTGTTGAGATTAATCATTTGTGTGTTTTAATATGATGTTAACACAAACTGTGGTATCTTACCACACCAGGAGATACTTCAAATCTACTTATTTCAATGCAAGTTCACACAGTGCTTAGGCAGTTTGTGTTCATAAAACAGGCGTCTTAATTCCCTCTGCTGCGGCTTTGTGGCAGTTGACAGTTTCTGTTATGCTGTACTGTTACATTTTGAACCTTTTTTTTGTTTGTTTCATTGTCTCTTATCCCTTGATGCTTCTTTATACACATTGAGCTTTCACAAACTATGATCTTGAGAACAGGATGTATCTTATCTTTTGAGCAGCCAGAATTTACATGTACACACACATGCAGTGATTTTTAAAAATAAATTCATACTATTATTCAGCAAGGCCAATTTAAATTGATCAAAAGTGACACAGTAAATACTTTTTCAAATGACTGAATCATGAAATAATTTTTCTTTTTACTGTATTCTTGATCAAATAAATGCAACCTTGGTAATCAAAAGAGACTGCTTTCAAAAACATTTCAAATCTTATTATTTGATCCTGAAAGCAATGGAAAGCATGTAAGGATCATTGCTGAGCATATATTTGATATTATAATGTGACAATATTTGGTGAATATAACTTAATATAACCTTTGTGGTTATTGAATTATGCACACTTGTTTGCAAAAAAATATATAATTCATTATCATTATAATAACACTACTGTTCTAAACAGATGCAAAGACACACAGACAGAAACTGATATTTGAACAAGATGTCTTACTCTGAAAGTGGGAGCAGTGCCACTAAACCAACTGGATATTCCTTTTAATTTTCAGGCATCATGTATGGTTTCGCCTTATATAAGGAGACTCCCCATTAGACATGAATCAATTTGAGCACTGGCTCCAGAAACAAGTTCACAAGGGCTGAAGCAGATAACATGGGAATCACCACAGCTGCCCATCTGCACTCATTTTAGGCTTTCTTTTCCAAGATATTTAGGTTATAAATGAGCTGGAATTAGGACAGCAGAATGAGTAACATGTAAACATGCATAAACAGAGCTTAGACTCTAGGTTTTATTACTTTCCAGGGTAAAAAGAAAAGTTTCTGGATTTCTTCCACCGCATGTCTACAAAAAGGCCAACCACACAGCATACTTCACCGTAAATTAGAAATTAGACCCTGAACCTAGAAAGGTTGTCTGTTTGGGTAAGGAAGTATAATAGCCAAACTGTTTAGGGTGATAATGCTCTACATGAAAATATGTTCCATGAATAATTCATCTACAGAGAGAGAGCGTGCAAAACTGTCCTCATTCAAGCTACTAAAAGAGTGAAGTGTGAGATTCAAGTGTTAATGAATTCAAAGTGGAGGGCCATCTAGCACTGCACTATGTTATGCTGAGCTAACTTTAGTCTGGACTATTTTGGTAAGGCCCAGTGAAGCGTGGTGTTAAAGGCATCTTTCCAGTCTCCCTGTGCCTGGATAGCAGCAAGAAAACTCATACTCACTTATTCCACGCAAGAAAATGCTAACAAATGAACTCACAAACCAAGTGAAGCAACTATATAATAGCAGACAGACAGTGATCAATAGATAAGTAAAGTTATTTAACAGTTACAGTCCAAAACATGGGGAGATGGGGACAGACAGGAGATCTGTCAGTCAATAAATGGGAAAACAAAGTAATTTGCATTACTCATTTGAAAAAGTAACTCAAATTTAAATGTAAAAGTAATGCGTTATTTAACAAGTTACCTGTAAAAAGTAATCTGATTATTACATGACTCACATACTTGTAAACCCCAACACTGCATATACATGTACAATTTAAGACAACATTTTTATTTATTTATTAACTTTGTTTAAAGTCTTATAAAGTATTTAAAGTATTATACTAGCAATTGCGCTGTTGTCCTGAATATCAACATGGATATGATTTGGCTGGTGATATTCCATACAACATCCATCTTGCCAAAGTGATAATGTTTAATTTAAAGAAAACAACCATAAAACATTTCCTTTGCTACTGCATCACTCACTTCAACGGAAAATAAATACTGAATTAGTTTTTAGCGTATGTTCAACCGTGACTTCAGAGTTCTCTTTTAGTGTTTGCTTTCCGCAGTAATATAGCATGAGCAGCCTCTGTTGAGATGAGCTGCAGTGATGTGGATTGACCTACATTTGTGGCCAGTTGTGTTTATCAAGAAGAATCAAGTTGTTGTCTTCCATTTCAGTTTAAGAGATCATTATTTGATCTTTCTTTGTCCATTACTTTGCATGTTGCCTTTTGACAACATGGATTGAGGTTTGGTCCATTACACAGTGAATCACACAAAAAGCTATTAAAAAGTCATCTTAACAACATAAGACTTTGCGTCATTAATGATGATTACATTCAAAGGCTTTATTTTAAGCGTTATACAATTCATTAGCGCTGTCATTATGCTTATACAGTGGATAACTGAAAATTATATTAAATCAAATCGACATGCTGTTTATGTTCCCGGGGTGCGCCTGCAAATGTTGTACTAAAACAATCAGGTTTGTCCTTCAGTTTATGCCTTTGCAGTTAAGTGATTTATCCGTAATTAGTAATGCACTTGAAATATTCCCTCCCTCAATCAAGGTGTTTGCCATTTGGTTACACCATGGGAGAAAAATAAATCTGGAAAATAAGCCCAATTTACATTTTTTCCATTGTTTTACAGATTAAAGCTGCAAATAACTAGACCTTTTCCCTTGCCGCAATCTATCACTCCCTCAGACCATAGTAATTTTACAGCGGTCTCAATGTTATTTTATTTATCATTTATATTAGTTTTTTGGTATTTTCAATTAGCTTTTATTTTTAGATGTTCAGATTTTTTTTAATTTTAGTTGAAGTTTTAGTAAACTTTGTAATGTGCTTTTGTTTATATTTCTGTTTAGCTTTAATTAATTGTGTATTAGTTTTAGTCATTTTAGTAGCGCAGCTTAAACTTACTGCAGATAGTTGCCAAGGAAACTTTTAAGTTTTTCATCTAAAATGTATATTCTGTTTTATTAATAGTTTAAGTTTTAGTTAACAATAGCAACACTGGTCTGTCTGATGTCAGAAAGTTGCAAAAATACAGAACAAGCCATTTTTGCAGCATAGTTTCAATTAGGGATAGATGCAGATATTCTGACAGACAATAAGCTGATTATTTTCATGGTATGGTTATGGTCACATTTATGGTTCCCCAAAGAGCCTTTCAGTGATCAGTTCTTAAAAGAACCAATGGCTTCTTAGTGCAAAGATTATTTTAATAACCTACAGAAACTTTTTTAATCATAAAGTACCTTTTGTGAAATGGAAAGGTTCTATGGCTAAATGTTCTTCATGGAACCATCAATAAAGAACCTTTATCTTTGAGAGTGTAAAGGTTTGGCCAAAATTAATTATTATTATTTATTCTTTAAAATGCTCATAACACACACACTCCATCATTGAGCCACAGCTGGAGAATCTATGAGTCTAGTTAGTGTATACAAATTATACAAACTATGTAAAATCAATTTTCCTGCACAGGCAATAAAATACTAAATATCAAGAAGTGCAGTTCCTGCACTTGTCATAGCGTTTGGTGTGTCAGCAGAACAAGCCTGTTCAACCAAGCTGTCAACTTCATAACAGAAACTTCAGACTCTATTGCTGTTCCTATTACCCCTTCACACGAGCCTGGCATGAGATGAAAATTTTAATGTCATAACTCCACCAGGAAAAGTCCAGAGGGCAGTGGAAGACACGAATTATAACACAAGAAGCACAGCAGCAACAAATGGGACAACAGTCTAACTGTCCAAATTACATCTAGAGAAATACCTTCACCAAAACCAAAGTGCAAGATTAAGGACTTAAAAATCAAGGCAGAACTTTTTAAAGGTTATTTCAAAACCCAATCTCTGTGGTGCAAATATTTTTGTCTATACTTTACAGTGGCGCATTGAAGGCAGAACGCTAACCTCTCCAGGATATAACAGTGGCGTTTTGAAGGTTAATTCCTCGGCAGTGTAAAGAGCAAACTCTCTAAAGCAGTGCCCCCCTGCCATCCTCTGTGCTTACAGAAAAAAAAAGAGCTGAGATAAAGAGCCTTGCACAACCTTCCATATCGAATGAAGCTCACGAGCAGCTTCTGTGCTCCTGAGTGCGAATCCCTGGGGTGCACCACCTCCCCTCCTTCTCCCCCTCTCTGGGAGTCTGTCTCTCTCTCTCCCTCTCTGACAGTGAGCAAATATTTCACCCAGACTCTAATTGCCAAGGGCTTCATCCTGCGTTGCCATAGCCATTGCTCAGACTGCAGACTGCAGCTTCATGATACTCTGGACTGAGGTGACGGCTGCCTCTAAAATTTCAAAGACAGATGGCTGACCGTCACGTTGCTCCTGGGTTTCTCTCAAACTCTTCGGTCATTGTTTGCAGTTTAAGAAGGACGAGGCTATAGTCTTGTTTTATACTGTCTTGTCACCATGGAAAACAAATTTGGTTTGGAATCAGAGTAATGTTGCTTGGGTTTTGACCAATACATCAATAATGTTGCAAATCATGCCCAAATAATACACTTCTTTTCCTAATCAATAGTGAAAATTATTTATGAGATGCTCATAAATGAATAATTCCCTGCTACAGGGGTTTCTGAGAACTCATGAGACATAAAGGTGCTGCTGAACTTTTAATGACTGCTAAATACACTGAACAAGTGCAATTTCTGAAATTAAGTTCAAGGTTGTCTAAAACATACCGGTTTATACCCACAACATTTGTCTCAAAATGTGGCATAAGCTTACTTTGGATTTTGCATGTGAAGAAAAAACACCCAGTATTGTCCCACCAAACATTCAAATGGAACCTACACCACTGATTCCGTAGCACCAGCATCTTAGATGCCATCTTAGGGAATGACATCAGAAATTGCAACAACACCTACAACAAACAAGGGGAGGATGAGGGGGATAGTAACAAATAAGGGGAGTCTAACCAGGCATGAAATTCATCAGTGTCTTTTGCTGCATGGTGTGATTGCGCTGACATTGTTTGGAAGCTCCTGCTACAAATAGCCCAGTCTGCAGAATGGGGGGAGGGGAGCGTTTTTTTTTCCTCCTTGCATTTCAAAGGTTGTAACCTGATCCAGCGTCTTCCAGCTGACAGAGCTAAATGCCAGGTTTGAAAATTTGCAAAACATATTGTGACGAGCCACCTTCTAGCTTCCCTTCCAAGTCTCACAATGCAACTGGATTTGGTTTAGAACAAGAGTGCAGTGAATATGCTACTTCAACTACACACATTTAACAGAAGTTTTGAAGTAGCCACCTGCAAAAAGAGGGGGAGTAGGCTTGTATTGCCACGATAAAAGATGCACAGCATTTATTGATGACTAATCCGACTTTTTCAGTCTCTTCAAAGCTTTATGTGACATTCTCTCCAAACATTAACATAAGCCATTCCAATGATTTTTTCCCCCTTATACTAGGTTTATGTGATATTACAACCCTACAGTTGTACATCCTCATGTTTACTTTAATCTAGAATTGTGCTTTGAATTGTAATTTGCAAGTATATCCTGACAATGGACCCTTTTCACATTTCCAAAGTTCTCAGAAGTTGAAGTCATCATAGTTGGGTAAACTTCTATACAGGTGAAAACTACAAGAAATATAATTTTTGCGTCCCCAATAGCAAAAGGAAAAACCTTCTATGACTTTACAAAGAGGGGAAAAAATATTGAGAGACCCTCTGGGGTCCAAGGTGTTTTCGGGGTCCTTGAGATGTTTTGACATACTCTGACATTTGTGCTTTTTTCAGTTGCTTATAAACATATTACTGGCAAAGGTGTAATTACACTCTATTTAGCACACACAGGGCTACCATAATGTGTTATCAACATGTATGTACATTTTTGTATTTTTGAGAGAATATTGTTTATGCGTGGTTATTGAAAAAACGAAAACTTAAAGTTTCTGAAATAAGGCCACAAAACACATACTAAATATCTGTCCACAAGACTTTTGACTAATGGATGTTGTCGACTAGAGTTTTTTCTTCAAAATGATCTGAAAATCATCCTGCCTTATCATTCACATAAAACAATAGATTGGTTTAAATTTAAAAATGAAACTTTTTGTTTGGAAAGGCAATATGCGCAGGGGTGTGACCTGCTGTGATTCACACCTGAGAAGACAATGGGCCCGCATAATGAGCGCATAATGGGGCTGCATACTAATGACCCATTCATTCAGGTGTGTCACTGAGCCACAAGAATGCAATGACTATATATATATATATATATATATATATATATATATATAATACAAAATTGGTTCACAGTTCCAATTATTTATTTATTTTTCAAATTGTGCTTGCAAATTGTATAATATCAAATGTAAAAATTTCTAGTAATTGTGCAGTTAATTATCATAATGTTTTTACAGAAAGTTTGGGAATGTATCCCAAATGTGTCACTAATAAAACACAATACAAATAATTTAAAGAGGAGGCTTATATTGAGCTTTTAAGATTTACCTAAGATTTATTTATATGTAGCCTACATATATTTTTGCTATTTTAATAAAAAGGTTACAATTACAACAACAATTAAAATTTTAACTATATTTCAAATGTAATCTTTCTTTGTATTATATACTAAAGTATACATTTTATCATACATATTTCACAGTTGCGGATTAATTAGTTTGAATATAGCTTACAATCGAACAAACACTATAATAACATCTTAGCAAACAAGCTTATTTGATGTGGCAGTATTTTACAGTAAAAACGACATCTTGTCTTTCATATGTAACATATCGTTTTTATGATTAGGACATATAAATGTTAATTTGCAGTTTAATACGTTGCTTATACAAAAATATTTTATTTCAACATATTTCAGTCGATTTTTACTCATCTCAGTATTGGAATATAGTTAGGTAAAAGCTGTTCATTCATTCACACACAAAAACGCGATTCAAACAGTCTTTTTGTTTACAGACACTATTCCATATCGCGATTAGAACAAAGCACTTGAAAATAAAGAATGTACCTATTTCCTCGGCTGGATCCGTTGTTCCTCCAAATGAAACTACCTGTAGCCTACTTCTGAGGTAATTTTTTCCAGGATTATTATTAAGATAGTACTATTATTCCTCACAGCATCGTAATATGAGTCTCTTTCGGTGGGTTATGCAGCTGATGTGGGCGTTGATCGCCTCAGAGCATTTGTGTTTGAATAGAGCGCGCGCTCTGTGGGCGTGGTCAAATTAACTTTAATGAGCTGAGACGAGAACGACTATCATCTCTCTCTTTTCGTACAGATTACATAAAATGAGAACAATTTTTTTTATATAAATTACTTCATTTAAAAGAAGATAATTCAGGCTTCATGCCTGTGTGCCTGTATACCTGTTTGACTGAGTATTTGCAGAGTTACAGATGATTTTTCGGACGCGTTTCAGAATGGACTTCACTGACAGAAAGAACGCAGAACGCGCATCATGTTTATTTTTCTTTATTAGGCGAAAAGCACAACACTTTGTTTTTATTATGAGGTTCCACAAAAAAAATACAAACTTAACAGGATCGAATGATGTACAACACTTATATGTAAGATCAAAATTAACAGAGTAATTTGAGTCTCTTTTGCACTGATAAGGAAAAAAGTCAGCTGGTATCGCCGGCGAGACCGCCGACCCCAGAGAGTTAATTACGTTACATGATACGTTAATTACATTGAATTAGAAAAGTGTTAAAAAATATAAAGAATTGCTAGAATTACGATGTTAATACGCATCATCACAGCAGTGTGTGAAAAAAGGTCCTCTGAAACTGATCATACTGATGAATTGCATACTTCTGTGTATATGGGAATTGGGAATAAAAACGGCTTACTGCGGATTTTCATTTACAATCTTTATTCTAACCATGTGGTTTACCCTTTATGAGTTTGCACTATTTTTACAGCCATATGTTGCGGCAGAGTATCACACTCCTTTAAGCCTCTTTCAACTGCCTTCCACACTTTACACAAGCCTGTTCCTTTCCTTCCAGGTAGGTGAAAGCTGCAAATGTGTCGTTTCCCTCCCTACCCCCATTCCTCTGCACCCCCTCCCTCCCTCCCTCCCCCTTTCAAAAGCATTAAGATGCTCCAGGCACTTGTGTTTTTCCCCTCACTTTTTCTCTAGCCTCATAAAAAAAGTTAGAGGGCTATTTTCCAAAGCATTCTTTTTACGGGAGGGATCCAAACACAACAGAGCGAGACAAAGCAAAATAAGCTCATAAACAATGAGATGTAGATGTGTGACTGACTGTGGAAACAGCGGTAGCAGATGAATATGTTAGATGGAGGGGAGGTTATAAGGTGCAGCGGATAAGACAAGCGCTATCTTTCTGGCAAAACACGATTCTCCCAGGGATAAGGATAACCCTTGAAATTGAATATCCCTTTAGCCTCTTACACAAGAAGTTTATGAAGAGCCTTTTTCAAAGATCTTTCAAAAGAGCAGAGATGACTTCGGTATCTGATTGTGCCAATTTTATGCACCTTTTACATGTTCTTTCTGCAGGCAATGACTAAAGGTACAAAGCCGAAAATAGGTGTATTTTTAAATGAAGGTTTAAAAAATGCCCCGCTGGCGATACTTGGAAATTGAAGGTAGATATTGGTTGTCGTGCACAAGGATGTCTAAAATATGTTATCATTGACATTTATCTAAAATGCAGTTGCTCAACTGGTGCAGGGCTCACTAGAAGTATGCAATTTGAATTTTGCCATCTTGGCTTTCCTTAAATGTAAATGCCCTGTAACTAATGGGACACGCACACTCCAAAACTCTTCAATAGCAACTATCCACAGTGTTGGCATCTTGCACTTAGTATTAGTATACTAATGTCAATTCCAAACACTGCATAACCAAGGGGTCAAGGATTGATTGGTTAGCATGGTCCTCTTATGACCTGCACCTGCACGTTGATTTGGTAAGTACAATGTTTTTCCGTTCTGGGGGAAAATCCATCTTTCTCAATGGGCAGTCATTCAAAAGCTATAACAAAAGAAATATTTTTAGCAAGCAACTGGTATATATCACTTTTTTATTGTATTATACAAGATGCTTTAAAAGCATGAAATTGATCAACATAATATCAAAAATGTTATATTTTTATTTTTTAATATTAAAGACTTTTGAATGCTTTTTTCCTCTCAGCTGCCTTTTACCCCACAGCTTAGGTTTCTTTGTCAATGATGAAATCATTAGCTATGTCTAATTCTCCATTTATAAAGAAATATGTTTATTTTACACTTTTGCAGATTAATTTATTTCCAGACTTATGTTTTTTTCCAGATGTTTGTTTGAACTAAACTGTAGTTGCACATTTTTTCTATATTATTGAGTGCTTTTGCATGCACAATCTTACACTGACTATAGCCTTACAAATGCTACAAGTGACTTTAGGCATCACAAAATAATAATTCTCATAATAATTGAAAGTATGAGATTAGCTAAAGGTTACTTGTAAAAGCAAGCTTTAAGCAAGCATTAGATTATGGCAGTGGTTGCACTGAGTGGGGCAAATGGTGGTCACACCAGAAACTGACTGGTTTTCGGACGCGCTTGATTGCGTGTTTTTACGTTTTCATGTAGACGGAGACCGAGCATGTGTGGACGGGATTTTTTTTTAAAACGCTGTAGGAAAAACTCCGGTGATAAAAATACCCGTGTCCGTGTGGACATGGCCTTAGAGTGGCCTTTTATTGTGGCCAGCCTAAGGCACACCTGTGCAATAATCATGCTGTCTAATCAGCATCTTGATATGCCACACCTGTGAGGTGGATGGATTATCTCGTCAAAGGAGAAGTGCTCAATAACAGATTTAGACAGATTTGTGAACAATATTTGAGAGAAATAGGCCATGTGTGTGTAATCCAGCAGGATAATGCACCATGTCACAAAGCTTGAATCATTTCAAATTAGTTTCTTGAACAGGACAATGAGTTCACTGTACTAAAATGGCCCCCACAGTCACCAGATCTCAACCCAATAGAGCATCTTTGGGATGTGGTGGAACGGGAGCTTTGTGCCCTGGATGTGCATCCCACAAATCTCATGAGTTCAGCTCATGAAAAATGGGGGCAAAAACAAAAGTGTTGTGTTTATAATTTTGTTCAGAGTATTAGTAGTAGGCTAAATTGTTTATTTCATTTGTATCTTTGTTCTTTTGTATTCATTTGTATTTATTTGTCCTTTTGTTTTTCATTTTATTTTTTTGTTATTACTGACTGTTTCAACTCACTGTTGTTTGCTGACAGTGAAACTGCTCTGAAAGAACAGATTAAGGGGTTTGGGGTAATTTTGGGGTTTTTAATGAAGGCTTTGACAGGAGGCCCCAATGTCTAGGACTGCACAGCACATGTATGTCTCCCTCATCTTACACACACGATTCAATTCATCAGCTCATTAGTAGAGACTGCAAGACTTGCCTGATGAGGGAGACATACAAAATGTGCAGTGCTGGGGGTCTCCAGTACAGCTTTAAGAAGCACTGTCCTAGACTTTCTGGCATCATCTGAAATAGCATACTCTCGAGTAGGTACTTATTTTGAATAAGTATTTCCTTTCCAACTGCTAAGTATGTTCTACATAGTATGAATGTAATCCAGACAAAATACATTTGCCATGTTGCCATTATCATGGTAGGCCAGCGTCATTTGTGTCACTTCATTGCCATTCACAATTCTCTCCCATGGCCTCATGGGATAGTAAAGTGTCCATCATATATGCACACTTCAAAATCCCGCCAGTCATCCGGGGACTTTTTGCCTACTCTTTTATGGGTGCTGTGAATTAGGACAAACTTCTTCTGTCACATACTGTTTTTCACTTACTAAATGATAGGGATGTGATATTGAATGTGGCCTCTATCATTGATCATACAAACATATTTTCCCGGCCCAAACTTACTTTTATAGCCATTGCTGCTATGACAGAATGATTGGGATGCACAAACTCAAGCAATGATTTGTTAGCACCACAGAGTGTTTCTCGGTTTCGATTTATAGTTGTCTCAGCACATTAAACTGGCCTGGGTAACAAAAAAAAGTATATAAAAAAAAAATACCTCACATTCTTGTAATATGTTGTACTACTTATTCACAGTATACATCATATTGTTTCTGCCAGAAGTGGGACAGTACTCTTCCAAAGCCATAGTTTTGTATTATTCCAAGAAAAGGGACAACAGGCCCATACAATATTTGGAAGCAAAAAAGATGTTCTTAATTATTGAGTCCACAGCATTAAACAAGTCTTACAATCTAACAATCAAATCAAAAGGAACCATACGGTCCTGGGAAGCAAATATATTAATTTAGCGGTAAAAGAAGCAAGAAATTAGCCAAACAAAAGAATGTCAGAACAATGTCCAATTAACAAAGCCACTTACTGTGCATCATGTATTCATGTCTCATTTCAATATTGTGAAACTTAATTAGTTGAGCTTTTAGTTAATTGGTTTATGGGGAAAGATGCATTGAGTCATGAGTTGCTTTGCCGCTTATACAAAACGATTAATTAAAACATTCAGGCTTACACTATCAAATCTACAGTTAAAGGCAGGTGTGACAAGAAAGAAAGAGATCTTGAGAAACCTTGAGTTACCACTACAATTCTGAGCTCAATCACACTTTATTCTAAAAAGTCTTAGATGAACACACGGATGGGATTTTTGTACTCTAGTCATATATTAGTCATTTAAAGCATTACAGGCAGACTGTATGTTGTTAATATGACCCCTTTACATAACCATCTATTCTCTAATCATAGTGCAATAGAACAGACTGTCTGTTTATGTATCATTGACAAGACATACTTTCACATTGTAATAAGCCCCACTGTGAAACTCCCTGAATTCCCAATAAGATTTTTTTATTTTTTTTGTCCAGTCATGTACCCTTAGGGAGGAGGAGGTTGTACTGCAAATCCATTTTTAAGAATGAATACCATCTGCCAGGCAGAGAGGTCAGAAAAGGGTTGGCAAGCTCTTCTGTGTTAGATATTGTCAGTCATCCTGCTTTCCTCTGCATCCTGTTTACCAATCATAAATGCTCCTCTCTTGCTACCCAAAAGAGCACCAAAAATGCTAAATTAATATTTACATGTATTAATATTACCATGAAAGGCATTTAAGAACAACTGGCAAAAATTATGAACTTAGACTTAATAGGAATATTGACTAAATTTGACCAGCAAACAAAACACATTGCGGTCAACACAAACCATAAGAAAAAATAGAAACCTGTGTGTATGAGCAACCTGTCAATGCTGACATCAACCTCATAACAGCTTGTAACAATTTGTTGTATGAGACTTGTACGTGGACCAATGACAAACGAGGAGCTCTTTTCCAAAACGCGATAAATCCATTTCAATAGTTTTCAGGAAAATGATTTTTTTTACCTAGATCCACACATTTTGTGAATATTCAATTTAGCCTGTTAAAATGTTTTTTCCCCTCAGTCTGAACATGTTGAACAATGATTATTAAATCAAACAACAATATTGTTGATGATAAATTCAAAGTAATTTTTTTTTTTTCAAAACGCTATAAATCCACAAAAGAAAAATCCAAAAATGGATGATTTTGGCCACTTAATTAAGTTTGGTTTTGTAGAAAGCCTTTCTTTAAAGTGAATTTCGTTTTGTATAAATTGTATCTTCATTTTAATAATTTTTTCATCAACCAATTGCCAGGATTTATTAAAAAAGAAGGAAATAGACTATAGAAATAATCATGACATGGAGGCGCCCGCGTGGTCACTTGCATTGCACGTGAACTGGTGCGCATCTCATCATAAATTAACCGAAATTCAGCGTATGAGAAATATATCTATATAGAAAGCTCGAAATGTCTTTAAACGAAACAATTAAAAACGAAAATAAATAGCATACTCTCTGATTATGTAATCCATTACATGCATTTCTCTCTAGGCGCGTTCACTACAGAGATGATGATCGTCAATTTCATCTTTGCAGACACTGACACACAGAAAACAGTTGATTAATAAAAATAAAATAAAAATTTCGATTTTCGAACGATATTCGACTTTTGCTCCTTGATTGTCGAATGCCATTTTTGGCAGAAATTATAAACGGAAACCTTTGGCAGCATCATCTACCCCAGGTGTAGGTCTCACTGGCTCATCAAGGCCATCAAACATGTTATCACCGTTTAAAGCACTCATTTTGAGGAATGAATGAACATAAACAAACCTCTGTTCAGCGCGCCGATGTTGGATTGCGTAGAACGCTCACTGAATTCTGATTTGTCGAGAGAGGATTTATCGCGTTTAGGCTAAAAATAGGTTTGGCGCTTATCGCGGTTTGGAAAAGAACTGCATCTTGCAGTACATTTTAAACAAGGAAATATAGCGATTTGGCATGAAACATTGATGGAGCAGTGAATAGGTTCAGAACACAGCAAAATGACATGACAAACTAATTTTTTTTTTAAATGGCGTTTATCGCGTTTTGGAAAAGAGCTCCTCAAACATTCCCAATACAATCATGTTGGGTTTAGGTTTTTGCAGGACTCAAATCGATTTTGCTATCTCATACAATTTATAACGACTTCTCATGAGACCAGGTTCAAATAAAAGACAGTGTTTTGAATGCCATGGTTTTAAGTATCATGACATAATAAAAAATGTAGTCTTAAAATGAGGTAAATACAACCTCAGATGAACAACAACATGACATACACTGTGTCATTATATTTATTTTACAAAAATAAAGCCAAAATGGAGAAGCCACGTGTAATAAACCAAGTACACCTTATGATTTGACTGTTTGCAGAACCACCTTTAGCAGCAATAACTTGATGTAATCATTTTCTGTATGAATGTATCAGTCTCTCACATCGTTCTGAAGGAAATGTTACCTCTCTTATGTACAATGTTGCTTCATTACTTTGAGGTTTGTGGGCATTTGTTTATGCACAGCTCCCTTAAGGTCCCACCACAGAATTTCAGTCTGGTTGAGGTCTGGACCTTGACTGGTCTTTTGACTGGATTTTGACTTGCAACACCTTGATTCTTTTCTTTTTCATTTTATATATGTATATATATATATATATATATATATATATATATATATATATATATATATATATATATATATATACACACACTCACCTAAAGGATTATTAGGAACACCTGTTCAATTTCTCATTAATGCAATTATCTAATCAACCAATCACATGGCAGTTGCTTCAATGCATTTAGGGGTGTGGTCCTGGTCAAGACAATCTCCTGAACTCCAAACTGAATGTCAGAATGGGAAAGAAAGGTGATTTAAGCAATTTTGAGCGTGGCATGGTTGTTGGTGCCAGACGGGGCCGACTGATTCAAGCTGATAGAAGAGCAACTTTGACTGAAATAACCCCTCGTTACAACCGAGGTATGCAGCAAAGCATTTGTGAAGCCACAACACGCACAACCTTGAGGCGGATGGGCTACAACAGTAGAAGACCCCACCGGGTACCACTCATCTCCACTACAAATAGGAAAAAGAGGCTACAATTTGCAAGAGCTCACCAAAATTGGACAGTTGAAGACTGGAAAAATGTTGCCTGGTCTGATGAGTCTCGATTTCTGTTGAGACATTCAGATGGTAGAGTCAGAATTTGGCGTAAACAGAATGAGAACATGGATCCATCATGCCTTGTTACCACTGTGCAGGCTGGTGGTGGTGGTATAATGGTGCGGGGGATGTTTGTTTTCTTGGCACACTTTAGGCCCCTTAGTGCCAATTGGGCATCGTTTAAATGCCACGGCCTACCTGAGTATTGTTTCTGACCATGTCCATCCCTTTATGGCCACCATGTACCCATCCTCTGATGGCTACTTCCAGCAGGATAATGCACCATGTCACAAAGCTTGAATCATTTCAAATTAGTTTCTTGAACATGACAATGAGTTCACTGTACTAAAATGGCCCCCACAGTCACCAGATCTCAACCCAATAGAGCATCTTTGGGATGTGGTGGAACGGGAGCTTCGTGCCCTGGATGTGCATCCCACAAATCTCCATTAACTGCAAGATGCTATCCTATCAATATGGGCCAACATTTCTAAAGAATGCTTTCAGCACCTTGTTGAATCAATGCCACGTAGAATTAAGGCAGTTCTGAAGGCGAAAGGGGGTCAAACACAGTATTAGTATGGTGTTCCTAATAATCCTTTAGGTGAGTGTATATATATATATATAAACTTTTTCTCCCACCTTTTAAAAGTTAATGAGCCTATTTATTTAAATATATATATGCATTTTATATATGCATTGTGAACCACTGGATTTAACCATCAACCATACAAACAAACTGACCCCTTTCTTCACCAAACATGCCCTTTTTAAATTCATGCCCATTCTAATTCTTTTCTGTTAAATTTGTGAACCATTATGAGAAGTCTTGTGTCAACGAGAGCATGCAGTGTGTCCTTGCTTCAGATTGAGTCATAAGTCAATGTTATGAGGAAAAGGAAATAACTATTTATAGGGCTCTTCGGTGGGCAAGGAGGCTTAATGAAAGCTAATAAAGCTTATTCTTACTTAGCCTAGATTATTTGGAATATATTACTTTCCCATTGAGAGAGGGAGAGAGAGAATGTGCAAGAGTGAGAGGGAAAGATTGAGAGATCTTCTATAAGCACATATTTTATAAAAGCAGCTTGAGCAGGATCATAAAAATAAACAATTATCTGTAAATAATAACCCGGTTTACAGGGAAACCATTATGAATGAAACTTACTTTACAACAACAGATCCTATATCAATATAACACATAGAATACCCTCAAATAATGTATAGTTGCCAGTACACGTCCAGCTTTTTTCCTGCTGTTAGGTACTTTTCATACATGAAGCACGTTCAAACCCGAACATACAAATGGCGGCAACAAACAACAATAACTTGACATGCCGACTTATGTTGGCTAACTTTTATTTTAGGAATTCTATTTATAATAGGCTAATGAGTTTGGACATATTGGTTCTGCACTGCCAACTGATTCAATTGTTTTTTTGGCTTTTTTGCCTTTTATTAGGATAGGACAGTAGCTAGACAGGAAGTGAGGTGGGAGAGAGAGAGGGGTTGGGGGGGGGGGGGGGGGGGGGGGCTGGTTCGGGAAAGGTCCACGAGCCAGGACTCGAACTCGGGTCGCCCGAAGCACAACAGTGCTACATGTCGAGATTGTCGACACACTTGCCCACGAGGCTATCGGCGCCAACGATTCAATTATTTTTAATAAATACGTCTATAATCGTTACTGCTGCTAAACGCTTAAGTTTAATGTATAATGATCATAAATGCAAGGCTACTACACTATATATTTTATCCAGCAGCTCACAGTATGGGATTTGACTGTTTGATTGATAGATTAAGTAGGCCATTTCAAATGGATCACATATACATACCTTTTCCTCTGGGGGAGG
Source organism: Rhinichthys klamathensis goyatoka (assembly GCF_029890125.1). NCBI lineage: Eukaryota > Metazoa > Chordata > Actinopteri > Cypriniformes > Leuciscidae > Rhinichthys > Rhinichthys klamathensis. The sequence continues at coordinate 6,067,990 of NW_026606800.1, forward strand.
AGTTGTTAGACTAGTCGACTATTTGATTACAAAATTTCCGTTTAAACGATAATGAAATTAGTTGTGTCACACATCCCTGTCTGGAGGCAAAAGTGCAGCATACATATACTGCTACAGCATGGATGAGTGAATCCATTTGTACTTTAATCAGAGACTCACTGAAGCTGAAACAGCTCTATGTCTAATAGACCACTTCAAAATCAGTGTCCGGCACTGAGGGAGGAGTCTACAACTTGTGACTCTGAACATGAGGTCAATTTCAGTGCCAACCAACTAGAGGGACTAAAATGTCTGCATGGTTAGCATGATGTTTGACTTGATGGCGATTAAATAGTTTGAGGCTGACCTTTTTTTCTCCACACAGAAATTCAGCTGAGATTACAAAGAACCATATATAGACACATTTAAACATACATTATTATATATTGGATTGTGGTGTGTGAGCCAAGTTAGTATTTCAGCTCTGTCAGTGAAAACAGCTAAATGAAGCCGTATGGATAACCAAATGCATTCTGACTTGTTAAATCCTCCATTTCAGTCCTTAAATTGTGTAGTTAAATCTAATCCTGCAATGAAGAGCAAATAAAATGCTTAAGCAACATAACAGTACAGCTGGCAATCTCTCTCCATTACTCTGCCAGCTTAGAGACTCAGCATTAAGTTGCTATATAGAGATGTTAACACCTCTCCTACTCTGCTATTCTGAACAGACAGGATGTAACAGTAGGACATATTTTGCATATCTTAAGTCCCCAAATGAATCTTTAAAAAAGTGCCAGCAGTCTATCAGCAGTCCATGTTTTATTAAACAGCTATACAGTTTAAACTGGGACATCTTCCTTCTATTCGGTTGTTCAGACTTGTACATTATCTCCCTACATGTTAGCATATCATGTTTTGTTTAAACCACTCATATCTATTTAGCGACTGTAAAATTGCAAGGCTCCAGGATGCGTAAAATTTCAAGGTTTTTCAATAGTTCATGCAAAAATTGCATGTTCAATTCTGACCCCATTGACTTTTACTGTATGGACAAAATAACAGACACATTTAAAAATATCTTGTTTTGTGTTCCCCAGAAAGAATAGTCATACAGGTTTGGAACAACATACAAGTGAGTAAACAATTTTCTTTTTTGGGTGAACTATCGCTTTAACTGTCAGTCGTCCTTGCACCCATGCTGTGCGGTAGGAACTTTTTAGGGGGGAAATGCATATTTTATGCACTCACACTGGGTGCCGGTTCCAGCTCTACACATTGATTAACATTAGCAGAAACACAGATCAATACCCACTAGACTGGGGCCACACTGTATTATAGAAAAATTAGTCTGGAGCTCAACTAGTTTGCAGTGTATGTGGCGTGGGAGAGACCTTTGCCCCCTCATCATAAGACAGCCAGTCTCCATTAGGTCCAAAGGTTGTCGACATCACATGGCCTGCCAGCCTGTGTTTGTTTACACCATGATTTTCGACCTAATTCCAAGCCATGGCAACACAGGAGCAATGGCACAGGGGAGTGCCGTCGTAGCAAAGGAATGTGGATTTTATAACAAGAGCTAGGTTCACAAAAAAACACCCCTGGAATGGATTTGGAAGGCTGTGAAAACACTGCGGTGCTGCAGCGCTTTGGATACTGACACGCAGTTGTCACAAGGGCATTCCAGGCTGGAAAGGCAAGGGAAGGGGAAAAACAAAGTCAGCAGCATCAGCAGTACACCCTCCCTCTCTCTTTTTCACCCTCATTCCCCACTCCAGATACAGACAGCTGTTAGAGTCCTTCTTTTAAAGACACAGCATCTTTTGGCAAAAGGGTGCAGGAACTCCAGGCCATAAGGGACAGCGATGCCCTTGGGGCAGACTCGAAGAGGGAGGAAAAATAGTTCCTTTTGAGGCCTGTTAGAGCTGGAAGATTGAGGGAATGTCAGCCAGGAATTCTGGAGCCTGAGAAGGGGGTGGGGGGTCTGCGTTGAAATGAATAAAGCCTTTTCTTCATACACGGAGCAATGCCAACTTAAAAAGAAGGGTGGTTGATTAGGGCTTGTTTTGCTTGTTTGACCTTAGTGCTTACAAGGTCTCGACCCCCCTGCTGGGTCCGGCAGTGGCCTGGAGGAGTTCATTTCAACCTCGCTTGGTTGTTTCTCTTTCCTGCAGAGATGCAAAAGCATGCAGTTTTGTCTTATGGGTGAACAAGAAACATTGCTGTTGAGCATTACAAGATTCTTCACATTAGGTTAGCTGTGTAACTGAAGATTTATTCTAAACCTGCAGTTTGTCACTGCAAATTTTTTTTTTGTGAGGATTTAAAAAAAAATGTTTGTAAAATTGCAAACATACTAAAAATATATAATTTTACCTGAAACGCAAAATTACACAAGGTTTATCCTAAATCAAACTATTGGCCAATGTGGTGAAAATAATAATAATCATTTTCAAGATACTTTCAATGAAAACTCATTTAACCTCTTAAGTGTCGCGCCCCCTTTTTTGAATAAACATTAAAACGCACAAATTCGAACTTAAATGGTTGTAATCCAAGAATGCTTTGGAATATAAGATGTAAGATTGGTCTTGTTTTAAAGAAGACATTTGGCAGATTTTTGTAGAAGTTAAATAACTTAAGAAAGTGAAACAGGAAAAAGTTATAGAAGTTTGAGTTTGTGAAAATGTAAAATGTAAAAATGTAATTATTCATATTTTATATAAAATATATTTTTTCAAAAACTGGTGGACTCTAAAACTGCAAGAAAAATCAAAGCCAAAACTCTGAACAAGTTGTGTTTCAAATTTTAGGTTCATATCTCAAAAAATTGGCTTTCAGTAAGATTTTGTTTGGGCGCAGTACCAAACTTTTTCACTGGTCACAACCAGACTCCATTACTGCCCATATAAGGGCGCTTATATTTTCCATGTGTTTTGAGTGATCTGAACCATTATTTCCACAATTTTCTTACAATTTATGAAGTAGGCATCCTATTCAGAAGTAGTAAGGGAAGTTTAGCATATTTTGATATCAATTCAACCTCAATAATCACATAAAAATAACGCATGTGCGTTATAGCTCGGTGCCACATCACAAATTTATATTTAAAAAATGTTCAGACCTTTTTTTCTAAAAAAAAATGTATGGATGTTATCTTTTGAACTATTGGCATTAAAATAAACATTAAATAAGGTTTCTACCATTCTTTCATGATTTTCATGTTCATCACTATATCAAAATAAAGTTCTTATCATGTCTTAGGAGTATGAAAATATTCTTGTTGCAAATTGATAGATTACGGCTCTTCTGTAATTTATTTTGAAAATCAATCACCAAATATGAAAACTACAGATAAGCTTTCAAATGATATATAGTTTGTCAATATTAGTTTAGGTTTAGTATAGGATATTACTGTTTTAAATATGTAATGGCTATGGGGTTAAGGAGGCTAAACATATTTGTACCGATTATGAACATGCGGTGTAATATCTCATTGATTTGACACAGGTGACATTTACAGTCTGTAACATCTATTTACCTAGTTTCTCGTAGGCTACATAAGATACGACCTGTATAAGATGGCAAATATGCATATGTAAAATATATGCAGATAAGGTCATGCATTCTGCCATTTATATACGATTTTATAAATCTGAAAATCTACCTTTTCTAATCGGCATGTAACTTTATACACAAACCCCCCTTGATTTTATGTGGAAGCCATAAAAGCCTAATTACACAGAGCAATATAGAATGTGAAAGTCAAATGGTTATCGTCGGTGGTTAGCATCCATTTCTCTCGAATGAAGTTTGTCATACCCAATGCTAACAATTTCGCAAAGAGATTACTTTCGTGAGCTCTGGCTTAAAGCTAAATTGTCTGAAAGTACTGTCTTTCACCTACTATTTGATGAGGGCGATAAATGACTCATCTGGTAAGTTTTGTTGCAGTAAACATTTGTCATGATGTTCTGCTGCAGTTGCCTGGCAACCTTTGCAAGATGAGAAAGATAAGTATGGCAGGGCAGCCCACACTGCTCTAATCAAGTTGCTGAGATGAAGCTAATTATTGCTCTGGTGAAATTTAAGGACAAAGACAAAGCCCTAATCTTCTCTCTAGCAAGCCAACGGAAATCCCATTTCTGAGTGATATTTCAGGGTATGGTGATAAATTGTGAGAAATAGTTGGGTATTTAAGTTTTAACAATGTGGAATGGGTTCATTTGCAGCAGTGCTTAAAGGCTGGCACAAATATGAGTCTGAACAGTTTCACAAATGTTTCACATATATTTAATTCGGGCACTTCAAAACTGAAGTATCATTGAACAGATTTGTAGACTTTGCCAATACTACATAGATAGTCATTTTGTATCATACAACACAGTGCATCCACAAAAAATTCTGAAAGCAAAGCAAATAATTTCTGTGTAATAGCTTTTTAGAATCCATATAGCTCATATGCAGATCAATGAGTGTTTGGAAACAGTGAACGTGATTTCACCAAGTAGAACATGTTCCTAGATCAATGTTTAGGAAAAACACTCCAATCAACCAATCAAATTTGAGCGATGGGTTTACAGTTAATGTCAACTTTAAGCTTAAAACAAGGGTTAAGGTCTACACCATGCTTCATACTCACCTATCCTTTTCCACTGATTTTAGGGATAGGTTATTGGTAGGGTTAGGTTTAGGGGTAGGGATAAGGTTCGGGCTGTATTTGGACAGGGATGTTGTTCCAGGATCAACAAAAGATGTTGATCCAGGAACATGTCTTACTTGGCAAAATCACGGAGACCGTTTGGAAACACGCTAATCATGTAAGTGTGTGTAGCGGTAGTCGGTCAGGTTTTGCCTATATAATGGGGAACAAATATCTACACGTGGACAAAAAAACTGAAATCAGCAACATTGGGGACCAAACAAACAGTCCTGTTGAGGAAAAACAAAAGGATTATTTGATGGTTAGGAAAAAAAAAAAAATCAAATACATTATCAATAGAGGTCAAAAGGAAAGTGTGTGTGTGTGTGTGTGTGTGTGTGTGTGTGTGTGTGTGTGTGTGTGTGTGTGTGTGAATGTGTACAAGACAAAGAGAGAGGTAAAATGAGTGTGTTTCTATCCTATCGTTAGCATCATTTAGGTACGATCTGTCAATCTTCCTTTAGTGATTTTTGCTGGGAAGATGGCCACTAACCATCATCCAGGAAAGAAATATGGAAATAACAAAAAAAATTAAGCTTTTCTTCAAACAGCTCAGTTCAAGCTCAGACTGCTTAATTTAATAGCTTCAGGCTGCCAATTACATTCAGGGGAGCAAGCAGTACACTGTCAATTTCATCCTGTTGGGTTGAGTATTAATTTCCAATGACTCTTGTTGCTTGGAGACCAGCATAAAGTTGGATTGCTTCAATGTTTATTTATCAGAGTGCTTTCAGCCAGTGGAGGGGAATAATGCTAGACATACTTAAGATGGGAATAATGTCCTCAGTTCAGCGCAGTGAACTCACAGTTTGTACTGTGGCATTTCCAGATTACTGCAAGGGTGACTTGAATGCAAAAAAAAAGAAGCTAAAAAAGTACAAATCATCACAGCAGTCTCTATTTTGATCTATGATCTTCACTACAATAAATACAAATGTACTGGAATTCTTGTACTGGAATGAACTAAAAATGTGAATATGGTCCATTTTGCTAGAGAAAAGTCACAATTGAAAATGTTGATATTAGCATCAAGTTTAACAAGTTAACTTGAAAAAAAAAAAAATTATGTTCTGTGTGGTAATCAATATGCCACATATGCTGTTCATGAAGCTTTACTTGTATTGAACCCAGAACATTCCTTTAACTTCGAGTAATCAATAAATGTTGGGGATGCAGGCATGATAAAATGCTGATATAACAGCACACAATAAATGTTGATTCAGAACCATTTTTACTAACACATTACACCTAGTTTCTAGCCCTGCAATCTAATTTGTTAGGCTCAGTGGAATTCTGTTGTTGACCCTGCATTTCTGTTACGGCAGTGTGAAATGAAGCAGAAGAGTGCATGCGCCAGGACGGCGGAATTCCACAATCATTTTGCCACGCTGAGCAGAAGCTCACCAGACAGGATGGCAACTACATAGCAGAGAGCAAGACAATGTCATAATATTGAGCAAGTTTTCAAGAGTCAATGGCTAATACTGCGTTAGTGTGGCATTTGCTTCGCCAGCTTCTTCGCAACAAAGGTTTGTTGTTAAAATGCCATTATCACTCCTGTCAATTAATGACAGGCCCAGACCGCTGCAGGAAACTGCAAGTATTGGATTGTACGGTGGTGCATTGCTGCCACATACATATTGTTTTTTTCCACTCAATTATGTCATAATAACGAGATATGTACTTAAAACTACATATTTTCTCAAAATAATGAGATGTCACTAAAACGACATTTTTCTCATTAAAACGAATTATTTTTCTCGTAATAATGAGATGTTCTGTCATTAAAACGACATGTTTTGTACATGACGTGTAAAAACATATGCCTTTATCCACTGATGATAAAAAATGTATATAGCTTATAATGCCTTTTTTACACTTTATTAGGGCCTACATTTCAAAAATAATCTATAATACCAGTAAAAACTAAATGTGTACAAACATTATAAACGTACTTTAGGCTATTTCCTCAACAAATCCTTCAAATTGAACCGTATTCAATACAAAACAAGAACGAAAAATATAAGTATATAATAAATTAGTGGCATTCATTACAAACAATATTTATTTTAAAGCCTTAAATTTATTTAAAGCGAAACTGAAACTGGTGTTGGGCTCTTCTCTCATTCACTTGGATGCTAAACTATTATTTATTATGTTAACAATGTTTTGTACGTCACTCGTGCCCCAGTATCCACGTTAAACAGCATAGTTCACATACGCAAAAAAAACGTCATTTTTGGTCATAAAAATAAGAGTAGGCTATACGAGAATAAGAGTCATTCAAAACTGTAAAGGATCTATTTTTGTGTACATTAAATATAACAAAACGTTTTGCTTTTGTAAAATAAAGAAAACAAACAGGATGCACTTTCTGCATCCGTCTCAGGCCTTGTCCACACGGACACGGGTATTTTTATTAGGCCTGTAGCGGCGCGTCGATTCGTCGACGTCATATTTTTTTGTCGACGCTTCTTTATTTTTTTTGTATTTATTTTTTTGCACCGTTCCCGGCGGTACAGCTCGCCACACACACGTGGGAGACCGAAACATTGCAGAATCGAGTACGAAACAGCAACCTCTTCACAGAATTCACAACAAAGCCATGCAAAAGTCCCAACAAAAGAAAAAGTCCTAAAAAAAACCCAGCACGCACTAAATCATCGAAGGTATGGGAATACTTCAAATTTAGTCCCAAACGTAAAGGTGTCGTTATTTGCGCTCTTTGTCAAATGGAGTTGACATCCCAAGTCTCCCGCATAGTGATAGCGGCTCCCTGATGACCGCAAATTAGTTAAAATCTCCCGGAATCTAGAGCTCGCGAGCTCCAAACCGTGTAGCGCGCGCAGCGAGGGAGAGAGCGAGAGACCTTGCGCGTGTGTGTGCAAATGTGCGTGTGTGCCTTATGAAGCGCATGTAAACCCCACCCCCGTCAACAAAACCAAAAACATCAGTCCGGATGTTTTTTATGAGCACTGAAAACATTAAAATGAGCACCACATCCAAGTGTGATAGGGCTCATTTGAGTAGCCTACCAAACATTTTACAGTGTAGATACTCTGTAAGAACCAGATCAAAATTGTTGTGCATTGAATGTGCACTCCTGCAATTTCCATGTTACAAAAAAGAATCATTCAATTAGTCGTTAGATTAGTCGACTAATCGATAAAATAATCGACAGACTAATCGTTTAATTAATAATCGTTTACCCCAGCCCTAATTTTTATAACCCGTTTTTTAGGAGTTTTTCCTACAGCGTTTTAAAAAAAATCCCGTCCACACATGCTCGGTCTCCGTCTACATGAAAACGCAAAAACACGCTATCAAGCGCGGTCAAGAGCATGCCACCCCAGCAGGTGGCGATATAAACCTTAAAGGTGCTCTAAGCGATGTCACGCGTTTTTTAGGCACGATCTCTGTAGACAACCCAGGCTCCACAAACAGCAACAAAAACAAACTGCGGCGACCCGCTCCAAGAAACATAACAAACTGTTCCAGCCAATGACCGACAAGAAGGGTTTGGGGGTGTGGTTTGGGGGGTTAGTGTGCAGATGAGGAGGAGGGAGGGTCTAGATAGCCTCCGTTTTGTTTGACAATAGTTCGAACGTCAACAAGAAGTGACGTCACCCAGGATTGCTTAGAGAACCTTTAACCGTAAAGCCACGTTGGCCAATCAGAAGCGCAAATCTGACGTCAAACACAGCGCATAACGGCGCATACTCTGACGTCGCAAGGCAAAAACCCCGGTTTCACTGTCTACACTGTAACCGGCGTTTCTGAAAATCCTCACCCTGGCAGGGGTTTTCAAAAATGTTCGGTTTCAGTGCGTTTTCGTGTGGACGAACGGCCGAACCACGTAAAAAAAGTCACGGTTATAAAAATACCCGTGTCCGTGTGGACAGGGCCTCAGTCTCCGTGAACAACTTTCAGGAGCATGTCACAAAAATGAACAAAAACTCAGCGAATACTTGTAGCACAGATGAGGAATACATTTATAAAATAATTTAAGGGTACGTTTACACGACAACGTTGTGCTAAGGAACAGTTGTAAGGAACATGTAATTTTTCATGATGACAAAATGTTATATTGTGTTGATTTGTGTAATTCTTATAACCACTTGTGATGTCCTAGTTGAAAACTGTGTTTTTGTAAACTAAGTGTCTACTTACATGTGTATAGCTTATTTGATGTTAAATGCATCACAGCATTGTACAGTATAAAAACATATACATTTTGAGATATACTCATTTAACAGAGTTTATTATCATTGTAAGGGTAACATTACAAGTAACGTGAGATACGTAGCTAATCAAATGACTTTTTTCAAGTAACTAGTAAAGTATTGCATTACTTTTACATTTCCAACAAAATATCAGTTACTTTTTTTAAACAAGTAACGCAAGTTACTTTGTTTTCCCATTTATCGGCCGACAGCTCTCCTGTCCCTCTGTTGAGAGAAATAGGGAGTAAGTGCCGAGGCGTTGTGTGCGCTGTGTAAACATGATGCTTATTGTAGTTAAATGTTAGCAGGCATTTACTCATCTCGCTTGCACAAAAAAAGATTCAGTATTCCTCAAATTGATTAAAACAGTGAAAATGCAAATTCAAGATATTACGCAAACCTGCAATAATTATATATGTTAAAATTACACAAATATACTTTGTGTATTTAATCTCACTTTATTAACCAATTTCTTTGCTGCTAACCTTGAGAAAATCGAATTCAACCATACCGATAAACAAAAATGACTTAAGATAAACATTTGTTTCTTTTTTTTATTGCTGATGTAAGAGTGTGGTTAAACTCATAGACCAACATGACATCATGACTTTGCGTAAACATACACGCCACTTTCAATTCAAGTGGCGTGTTATCTATACGCATTTTGAGGTATCCGCGTGTATGTCCACGCCGAAATCTTTTGCGTGTATGTCTACGCCATTAAATGTCCGAGTGATTCCGCGTGTATGTGTACGCCGTTAAATGTCCGAGCGAAACGAAGCAAAATCTATATCTACATCTGTGGAGCGATATTTCTTTTCCTAGGATGGTAGGAGAAGACTCATAAATGGTATTAACCCCAGTGACGGGTAGGTTTAGGGACGGGGTTGGGGTAGGTCATATATTTATATATACATAATACAGTAATATAACGTTAAGTCAAAGGCGTTGATAAACACGCTGAAAAGCGATTATGCGTGTTGATAGCACGCCAAAAATGAAAATACGAATTGGCGTGTCATACATACGCCATTTCATGAGATCAGTCTGCATAGACAGTATAAGAAGTGGACAGAGCCATCTCATTGGAACTCAGTTGAGACAGTTGAAGCCCATTTTTAGCGATTTTTGAGCACTTCCGTTCCTGACGCTCAGACTCAAACCGACTCAAACTAAGCTTGATGACGTGAGCAACCTGTCTGACAGACGTTAATCTTCTAGTAGCTGTGCGTGAAAATTGCCAACGTTAATCTTGCAGAGACGGGGAACTTGAGCAAAGAGTTCTTTGGCGTGAGTGAGCAGGAGTAAGTATTCCGTTGCTTTTATGGACTCATTATCTATGGGCTTCTCCCTTGACGGGACGTCCCCCCGATTGCCTGCGAGCTTCTCCTCCTGTCTGTACGGTAATTTCTGTACAGCGCGACAGAGAGTCGAGTGGTTATGACGCAATCGTTAGCCTATTTTTACTAAATCTGTTTCTACGGGGCCATAGTGTAACATAGAAGGTAATGGAGCCCTTTATACATTGTCGTGTTTCTTTAGAAATAAATAATGGACAAATGGAGTCTTTAAACGCCTCAGATGTAAAGTTATTCGCTGTCAAAGTGACGCAAAAATGAATGGGAGTCAATGGAAATGCTAACGCAAGTGAAGTTCTGCTACAACATGGCGGCACCCGGCCGGCTTCAACTTCCGGTCGATGGATTACCCCCTTGGTTAAACTCGTATTCTTCTGCAATCCAGAATGGCAGCACAGCTGAAAGGTTTGTTTGAGCTGCGCCCTCTACTGTACAGGCGTGAATTTGCATTTCCTTCAGCCTGAGGCTTATTCATTTCACTTGTGTAAAAAAGGCCTTTACATTTGCCAAAAATAGAACTTTAGTTTTTAATGTTATTAAAAACAAACAAACAAGCCCAGCGAACAGAAAGTGATGCAAAAGTAATGTGACACATTAACGCAATTAGTTACTTTTTTAGGGAGTAATACAATATTGTAATGCATTACTTTTGAAAGTAACTTTCCTCAACACTTATTATTATTCTAATAATGATATTGTTTGTCAAGTGATCTCATCACAAAACATTTTAGACATGTCTACTATATTTTAGCATTGTGCACAAAGATGTTAATATCAAGACTTTGTTTTACATCCAGTTAATTTGATTGTAATAAAAGGGGGTTGCATGGTTACAGACACGTGCACGACACACCATGAGGCTGCTCATGTTTCAGATCTCAAAAATATCTGACAGTTAATTGAGATGGCAGAAAACAGTTTTACAGCTCTGCCTGTGGAAACTGCGCTGAAGGGAATGTAACTAGAGGCTCAAATAAGCAGTTCATGCAAATAAAGCCAGATTAGATCTATATTCAACATCAGACATGGGTATCTAAACTGCTAAAGCAGGCCTGCTCTGACCTCACAGACAAGCTGGAAACAACAACAACACTTGCAACTCCATAAATCAATGGAAACCTTGATGAACTGTGGAGGCGTAATTGTTGCAAAAGTTGCCTCATGCCTCAGCACTTTCTAATTGACTGAACTTATCCATACATCTACCATGCGTACACACACCACTTAAAAGGCTAAATTAATTGATTTATGGCGACTTTGTCTGTAAACATCTTGTCTTTGCAAAATGAACAAATGAAGGCTTGAGAGCCCAGTCTGCCTTCCCAGTTTGGGATAGCTGGAATATGGCGATCACACACACACACATTCCTTCAGTAGTCCATCGGAATCGTCTTCCAGACCACCTTGGAGCAGCTTGTTCGGTGGAAAAGACTCCCAAAAAAGAAACACCTTCTAAATGTGCAACATGCACCATGAAAACCAGACTGGCATAAAAGGAAATTGCACAAACAGAGGAATTAACTAGCAGTTTAGACAAATTCTCCATGACTCGCAGTTATACAAAACTGCCACTTAATATATGGGAATGACTTTTAAAAAAAAAAAGGTGTGACCACTGACCAAATTAAATGCATCATCATTGTCAAGTGTATTTTGTTCTAGAAAAACTGTGCTGGTAAATTGCTTCGCACATCAGTATAAATCAATAGACTTGGATGACACTGTAGATGAATCATTTGAAAATATTGACAGATCTGTCAAGCAATGGCAAAGCAATGCATGGCGTCCCCTCTCTAATGTGATGCCAGAATCTCATAGGGGATCTCAAATGAACACTTCTACCTTTAATACACATAAACATGACTCATAGTTCAATGGTTCATTAACAACAACCAATGGAAAATTACATATGCTTACTTACATATGATATGCATAATTAACCTTTAACATTTTAAAAGTGGCCCTTATCCCACCACAGCAAATCAATGGAATCACAGATCAATGGAAATTAACTAGTTAGCTCCACACACACAAAAAAAAACATATTATATTTGCTATTTAACTTTGGCTAATAAAACTAACAAAAGGTAAAGAGTGAAAACTTAAAAGCAGACCACTTAGCCAACATGTTTTGTCATGCTTGAGAAATGAAGGTAATCTTCTAAAGCATGCAAACATCACAGTTCATTATGTAGTGCTGTTTTCCCTATATAAGCAAAAATTTGAGTCGAAAGAAAGAAAGAAAGAAAGAAAGAAAGAAAGAAAGAAAGAAAGAAAGAAAGAAAGAAAGAAAGAAAGAAAGAAAGAAAGAAAGAAAGAAAGAAAGAAAGAAAGAAAGAAAGAAAGAAAACACTGTCTGAGCTGCTAAAATATGAGAGTGGAGAGGGAATAAATAGGTCAATGTCTGTTCCACAGACAGACTTCATACCATAAAATAGATGTCAGACATTACGTGTGGAAAGGCAGGCTGATACATGCTTAATGCAATAGAACTGACTGACCCCCAAAAAATCACCTTCATTTGACCCGCTTATATGCTAAACTACATATTTTAATTTGTAGAATATTTACTGAATAACAAAAAACTGCAGTTTGCTGCTATATCTATCTATCAATATACATCAATGCTATAATATGCACTTATTTCACATCTGACAACCACTTTTATACAGCAAATTCTGGCTTACAAGGCATTACAAGGCTTTTTGAATTTAAATTGTAAGGGCTTCTGAAAAAAATGAATTATTTAATTTTGGAATAGCCTATAATAAACAGAGGGGAATTAAGGAATCTGCATTCATGTAAATAATATTTTGCCAACATTAATATAACAATGTTAATGATAAAAAAAAAACACGGTCCTTGGTTATGAGTGAGCAGTGTGTTATCATAGTGGGCGTGGCCAGGTGTGTGACGTCTTGAAACTGCGACTAATACAAATTATAAAATACATATTTAAATTATGTACATATGATAATAATTATGGTGTCGATGAAGTACCATGGTATACCGTTACGGTGCCACACAGTAATACCATGGTACTTTGATATCATATAGCCTAACTTACCCTTACTAAATTCATATTTTTCCCTGGAACGGCAATAGGCCTAACTTACTTCAAAGAATAGGCTACCACATGTCAAACCATGGTAATGTCACGGTACTTATGGCTTGTTACTTGGTACTTTTTTGTGTTAGGCTACTGTTGTTTTAAAGCACTTGTTTTGGAAAGATTGTTTACCTTGAGAGTCGATCTCCAGGTGCACGTGCAGGTGTTTAACTTAAGATCTTCATCGCTGGAAAACAACGATGTTTCTGTAAATATCCAAATTTTGCCGCGCTCTTTCTGTTCCCCGTGTTGTGAAGTAGAAGTAGAAAACGACCGATTGCAGCCTGTGGCTAAGCTAAGCGATCCAGTGATTCAGATTAAAAATCACGATTCAGACCGTTCGACCGATTCATTGAAAAGAAAGAACCGAGTCAAAAGAGTGATTCATTTACAAACGGACATCAATTCGCCAATTCTGCTTCAGACAGAAAATGTCATATTTGCCATAGCTACTTTTGAGCTCTGAGCTAAAGCACCCGCTTTACATCTAAAATATTTATTTTATTTAGGCTAGATTTCTACAGTTTCTCTGACTTGCATTCTTTTTCTTAACCGACAGGTTAACTTTGGTTGCCATTTTTTAGTTAAGGTTATGCTAGCTGCCCAAAAGTGAACGATGAGACGCTCAAAACCCACCCTACACACTCTGATGGAGACATCAACTTGGCAAACTAACTAGCCTAATGTAAATTTTAATTGATCGTTTATTTACCTTTATCATAAATCAAATGTTCATTATTGGTTCAGAATCACGCATGAAGGAGTAGCCTAGATATGGCACCCAGTCCTCTCGTAGAGCTGACCCTGTGCCAAATCTATAAAAATCTAAGCAACTAAACAGAAGAGGGGTTTACTGTTCTTTTACTATAATGCTCTGTCTTATGAAACTATGCTACAGGCATAGTAGTCCACAGATTTCTTAAGTTCACAGTTCAATTACTGCTGAAAAAAGGTAAATAAAACTATAGCTTATATTTTCCATATCTAAAATGGATATGTTTATAGTGTAATGAAGGAAGGTTGACACTCTTTTGTTATAACACAAACAGATTGTATTCATGTATGGTCCAAACCAAATGGATGAAGTAAACTTCTATTTTACAAATTTAAATGTGTTGAATGCATTTAAATGGGTCGTATGTATGCACTGAAATTAATTAATTAATTAATTAAACAACAAAATGTTCAAGAATCCTGCGTTAGTTTAATTTAGTAAATTTAGCAATCAGCTCAAAAGTCTTTTTTGAGTTTAATATAGAATGTTGAATTTAATCAAGACATATGTTACACATTTTATATGTATTTAAATGTGTTTATATTCACATAAACAGATTACGTAAAAAAGTAAAAAGGAAATTTATTAAAATTGGTCAAAAATGAAATGAAAGTCAGGTTAAAGATTTTAGGTTTGGCGCTGTCTGCTACTCAACAAACTTAACATAAGATAACCGATGTTAAATGCTTGTACTGGACATGCATGGCTGTTCACATGCACAAGGAACTGAAAGCAACAGAGAGAGAAAGTGATTCAGAGGGATCCTGATAAGGAACACACGACTGTTACATGTGCTGCTGTTATGTTTTCAGTTGTTGTTTAACTCAGCATGACTGTTATTGACAGTTCCAGAATTTAAAAGGGTAAATACTATAGGTATCATGCATGCACTGCACCAGGTCCAAACATTTTTACCTCTTGGGCGAGAAAGTATTTGAGGTTACCAGCTTCATATTTGTGCTGTAAAACTGCCCTTAGCTTATAGTCTCACGTGAGGCTATAACATATTTTGTTGATCCTGGAACAACATTCCTATCTGAATATGTTGTCTTACCCCTATCCCTATACCCCTAAACCTAACACTATACCCAAAACTTATCATTTCCTTATCAGAACTTATCATTTCCCTAAAATCAGTGGGAAATGATAAGCGAATAACACTGATGTATAAGCACCTAACACCTTGTTGAGCCTAACATAAACTGTAAACTTGTCCCTCAAATCTAAATGGTGGATTGGAATGTTGTTCCAGGATCCTGGAACATGTTGCACTTGTTGAAATCACGTTCACCCTCCACTGAAGGGTGGAAAATGCATTAAACATTTTTATTTTTATTATGAAATAAATATCCTCAAGATCCTCAATTTAAACTTGGAGTATAGCACGGGCAACAATTTACCTGCAATTTATTGTCCATAATAAACCCAGTTCTCTAAAATAAAATCATATGGTCCCTGACGGTTTTATAGGTTACAATGCAGAGAGATTAAAAAATATCATTTTTACACCACATCTAATAAAGACAGTTAAAAGGCTAAGGCAATAAATTAGATCTAATAAACCAAACAGAAAAATAAGTCTATTGAAACATTAACAGAGCATGTTGCATTTGCTTTCAAAACAAAAGCTCTCAAATCAATGAGTGTCTTCTTGCGACACAAATGTGCAATAGGTTTCGAACACAAGGCTTAGAGAGTGTAAAGCTCATTAGTTAGTTTCCCTAGTGAGGCTGATTCAGGCATGACTTTGGGATTAAACGGCTTCTGGAATGCTATTGTCTAAGCAGCCTCTAAAACTGAAGGAAAACTTGGATGTGTCCAGGTCTTTCTGCATACAAACTCTAAAGATGATAACTTGATCTCATTTTACAGAATAAGGAGAGTGTCTCAAAATTAATGAAGTATAAGCCATTAATCTGATTCTCGATTATGCTTGTCTATATATAGATATTTAATTTCATACTTCTGGTTTTTCTCTCTTCAAACACTGTATTATTTTAGTTCCTATATTGAAATTAGGGGGGGGGGGGGGGGGGGGGGGGTCATTTTTAACAGGCACAATTTACCCAAAAGCAAGGAATATCTGCATTTCTAAATAGCACAATGCTCACGTTCACATATCACATGCTGGATGCTTTGCTCAGGAAAAACTTTTCAAACACATGCATGCAAATATGGACACAATGTTAATTAATGACTGTTAATGGGCCCATTAAACAAATGAACATGGCAACCAATGGTGCAGCTTTCTTGTAAACACATATACAATATAATTGAACTGTAATGGCTTGTATTTAGAGTTGAGATGTATGAAGCTCTAAACAAGATCGCAATTAATTTTTGCATTGTTACCAGGCTGTTGAATTTAAAGCAGGTGTTCTTTTCATGTTTATTTTCCAGAACATGTCTTATCCACTCCATCTACCTGGTCTATCAAGACTCACAATGAGATCATTCTTAATTTCCTCAAATAATAACTTACAAACCCATAATGATAAGAAAATATGCCTTCCTGATCGGATAAGTAAACAGCTCAAAAATGTCATTGTTTCAATTATTGATTTTAAGACTGTTATGCATTTATGTTAGATGATTGAACATTATAACGTTTACACATCTTTAAGCTTTGGTTTGTTTACATGATTTCTTGATATCAAACCCACTGTCAGCTGTCTATCAGCAGGAGAATTGGTTTGGACGTGCAGAACGTGAAGATTAGTTGGCAGCACTGCAGACAGACTCGTCTTATCAGCACTCCTGGGATTTAATTGCTGCTCATTTTTATTTGTCCTGTTTTATGCACTTAAGTTTGACTGTGTACAAAACTGACAGTTTACATTAGTGTTCAAGTTACAGTGTGATCACACAACAAAATTAACAAATAATAACAGGATTGCAATCAAATTAGGCTAGCTATAGGCTAGCTATATGCATTTATACTTTCGTAGTTTTTGTCAGGTACCTATCCTTTTTATTTTAGAGAATTTCAACTTATACTGTCAGTGTCACCCCAAGAAGATGATGTTCATTTGATTGTCATTTCACTTGCAGTAGCCTATTAAACTTTGTAATTGGTAAACTCGATACAAGTCATGTTATGTGTAACACGGGGAGTGTAAAGTGCCACCAACCCTGTTTATCTCAATCAGTTGATCGTGTTAATGGAGGATCGAGCACGCACAACTACCTTTAAAACCAGTGAAACGTGATTCCATGTTTTGCTCACTCTTGCCGTGAACAGATATAGCCGCAATGAGGTAATGTGTGCAGCGGTGTTGCTCCATGCGCGCGGAAGGGGATTGGTCGCGCGCTTCAGGTCCACGTTTTGCACGAGCCCAGATCCATACTTTTGCGGCAAGCCGTTTTAATATTCATTCTAATACAAAAGTACACTGAAACATTTTTTCGTTGTAGAAACCATTTTCACTCAGAAATTGCTGATCAACATTTTTACAGTGTACTAGTGTATTTTTAGTTACTAGTCAATGCTTTTAATTAGGCCTACTAGCCTATAAGGATAATATTAGAAAGTAAGCCTAGCCTTTCTTTTTTCAATTTTACTATTAACTCATTAGAGACTAGATATAACTACTAGTAGGCTACTTATTTATCAGATATAACGTAGGCCTATCTATTCAATTTATTCAGTTTCAGAACTACTAGCCTACTTGTGTCTAGATAAATTATTAGGCATAGGATACCAATTTTTGGTTCCCAGAACGTTCTGGGAATGTTAGTTTCTGGTTCCCATAACAAACATCCTAACCTTCTCTGTCGGTTAGCACGGAAAGTTTTCTTTTCTTTAGAATGTTCCCTGTTGTTTTGGAGAACATTCCCCTAACCTTCCAAGCAAGTTCCAGTAGGCTCCTGCAACGTCTTTGCTCCGATATCATTTACCATGCTGTAGGTCAGTAATCGTCCAGCACTCCCACGTCTCATATGGCAGGCTACAATCAGCAATTTCAGCAATCTACAACAATCAATAATCAGTAGGCCTCAAACCATGTCTTGTTTTGATTAAATAAGATTGAATGTATGCATTAATATGTATGATTTCGTAACTTGCATCACTGACACTGTACCAAAATAACCCAGATTTTATGTTTCTAACTAAGCGCCAAATAATAATGACTTCAACACAATATAGGGTTTTTAAAATATGAATTTTATTCACAGACATTTAAAAATGAATAACAATTATGTGACTTTAACTGGGATAACACTACATCGTTTCTTGCACAGAATTAGAGAGACGTGCTTCTCTCTTTTGGTCGGTAGGTCTAAACAAAAACTTCATCATGTTGTCTTCAATTAGGCTAGACCTGTCAAATCTCTCTGAAATCACACTATTTACTCTTAATTATGACTAATTATTCAATAAAGAGATCAATAAACGAATGTTATAGTCAGTCAGTAAAACGAAATGACTCAATTTTAAATTACGCTAATGCATGGCTTTCTGTGGAAGACAGCATGCTGGAGAAGCGCATGCAGATCCGAGGCACGCTGTAAAGAAAGATAGCCTACAAACAAACACAAACCCACGTATTCTTGTCACACTACGCTTAACACTGGCTTAATATATTTAGCTGTCTGAAAATTATAATGCGTTTTGACTGATCTAATTAATAAAAGCTTTAAATAAACTTCAGACATGTAATTCTGCTAAATATAGTTTATGTTTATGAAGAATTCCATTATTAGAATAATCTTGGTCATCACACAAAAACATCTTCGACGTTTTAATTAGTTTACATGGTTATGAAAATCAAATCAAAAGAACCTAGACTCCTAGAGGAAACATTCTGGGAAGGTTCTCTTTAGGTTATAAAAATAAAACCTAAAAATAACCAGCAGGGAACATTCTGGGAAGGTTCTCTTTACATTATAAAATAATAAACTGCAGGGAACATTCTGGTAAGGTTCTCTTTAGGATATAAAAAAATAACCTATAGAGAACGTTCCTAGAACTTTCTTATTTGGTTCACACAAAAAAAAAAAAAAAAAAATGGGAACCATATGGGAACATTAGGGGAAGGGGAACGTTTCGTGTTTGCTGGGTAAGACTTTACTTAAACTACTTTCAGTTGCTTTTTACTTGTCACATTTAGTGAAAAGTCAGAGTGGCTAATTTTATTTCAAATAAAAATTATATTAAAACATTACTAGTAACACACCAGTGTCTAATAAAATGGCATATTTAATTGCTACTAGGAATACTGGAATAGTATCTTATTATTCAACAGATTGAGGGGAACATTTTTTTTTAAGGACTAGCCTACCCCCGAACAGTAAAACTGGTATATTTAAAGTTAAGTAGTTTGGATGAATAGACTCCATGATAATACGGCTTGCCACAGGCTGGAGTGTAGTCAGATTGAAGGTTGGCTTTGCTCCGCCCATGGCTTGATTGTATATGAGTGCTGACCGAGAAGCATGCAGCAGTTTTTTTCTTTATGTGTTTGATGCGGCGGCTGGCGCTGAATGCGGTCTGTATTTGGAGAGCATACGCTTTTTATTGACTTGGATTAGGAGGGATTGTAAACTCTTTCATCTCTGGGATTGTCAGTTACTTTTTGCTGTTGCCGACTGCGGTGGTGCGACGCACTCAGCAGATTCAAGCAGAGAGGTAAAGGTTACAAAGTTTAGCCTGCTTATGAATGTTTATGACACGGTCAGACGCGTGTGTGTTTACGCGTGCATGTTGCCAATAAGCTTCGCTTGAATGTTTTCAAACCAAATCATAATGCCCTTTGCGAGTTTGCGGATTTATCGCACTATATTTTTAGCCACGCGAATTTTATATAGGCTGTTAACTTTTGCAAACTGTTTTCCAGGGGAATGGTAGACCGAATGATGGCAATGAACCATGGACGTTTCCCAGATGCTGTGAATGGGCATCAGCACTCCGCGCGCAGGATGGGAATGGGACAGTTTTCCAACGCGCTTCCACAGCAACAACACTATAACGTTATCATGGGAGATCACATGCATTACGCGGGAGGGAATGTAAACGCAAACCACGGGATCCGGCATTCCATGGCCTCTGGGAATAACATAAACGGAGGGATCCCCAATGGCAACTTGCCTGCCCGCTTTAACTCCCAGTTTGTCGGACAAGGGCAGCAGCTCGCTGCCAGCATGCAGTTGCAGAAGCTCAACACGCCTTACTACGGTCACCTCACGCATCCTTCCCATCATCACCATTACATGCACGAACTGCACCCCGCCAGCCACCAGTTAAACGGGACAGGACAGCAGTTCCGAGACAGTAACGCTAAGCAGAACGCGTCTGGGGTTCCTCTGCCTGGCCACCACATGCCTGCAGCAATGCTGCCCCCCAACGTTATCGACACGGATTTTATTGACGAGGAGGTCTTGATGTCACTGGTGATAGAAATGGGCTTGGACCGAATAAAGGAGCTGCCAGAGCTGTGGCTGGGACAGAACGAGTTCGATTTCATGACAGACTTTGTTTGTAAGCAACAGCCCAGCCGAGTGAGCTGTTAATCTCACGACTTTTTCCCGTTTTTGTTCATTCTCTGGCTTTTTTTTTTTTTTTTTAATGAGGTATTACTGGTGTGTTTTCTTGGATCCGTAAATCACAGGGTTCCCACAGTCCTGGATATATCAGGGAATTTCAAAAGGGTGATTTTCAGGCCTGAAAAAGTCATGGAAATTTGTGTAGTCAATATCAATTTTTCTCTGGTTATCCTCAAGTAAATCTTAGGCTAAAAATGAATGTGATCTTTATATCTTTAAAAAAACAATCCTTCAAATTGCAAATGACTGGAGAAGTCATGAGCAATATCATATAAATTCGGTGGTCAGAAAGTGTGGGAACCCTGAAATCCAAAACGAAAAACCCACAAAACACAACAGCCGTGGAAGTGAATCTTTCAAGAGCAAACTTTTATCAGCTGGTTCATGCCATTATGTAACAGAAATGGATTTGTTTTGCATGAGGATGGCTTGGACACCCAAGAGTCATGCTATGCATCACATACACAGGGGCTGGAGAGTGAGAAAAGCAACACAAAAAAAAGCCAAGAAAGTCTGTTTAGTATTAATGTAGCAGGCAAAAAAAACAACAAAAAAAAACATGTTTTGTTCCTTCAGACCTCCAGTGATATCAGATGTCAGTTAATGCATATTCTAAATAATGTTGGTGGTTATGTGACATGATTGTAGATAATAGTGTGTAATTGTCTCAATCAGCATTGTACTATAAACTTTATTGGCCATATTTACCAGAACCCTGTGCTGCTCAGAGATTCACTGAACTGTGAGCAGATGCTTCAAGTTGTTCTTCTCTCCACCCTTTCCACATCTTCTCAGGCCTATGTTGCCTCCATGATGCTTGTGTGTATATCAGAGCCTAAAAACATCTATTGAAGTGATATGAATGTGAGCGAGAGTCCGCATTTACCGGTTACTCTATATGCTTAATTGAGTACAGTGTATCGAAAAGACATTCCGATCCTGAATGTCTTAGTCTGGAATGTTGTAAAGGAAGGGAATGTGGAAATATCCCAACGCAGAAGAGTTTCATCTTCATCGGTTTTCAAAATAGATAGACCACTGTGCTATAGTATGCGGTACATGGCAATACTACTGTGTTGAGGCTTTCTAGGAAAGTTTTACAGTATTTTTGTATATTTTTAGAGAAAAAAAATGTTAATTTATTATATTTTAATTTGCAAACATGAATAAAGCAGCAGAGGCTCATTACTGAAGTCAATGCTCTGTTCTTTTTGGGTGTCAGCATCATTTATGATTCCAAATTTTGGTTATGTTCTTTTCATGTCAGTTTTTTAATTAAAGTTCTGTTCCAATCAACATATTACTATATGTTTGTTGTAACATCACAAATCTGCAAATAACATGCAACAAGAGTTTTATTTTTTATTTTATTCTTAATTAACTCTAGTGAAAGTGAACATAAATATAAGAATATACTTTTTTTAGTCTTCTCTTTAAATTATGTAATCTAACACTTTAGGCATTTTTTTTTTTACCAGAACAAGATATGAACATTTCAAAAAAGCTTACTGTAGATGTGCATTTAAATGCAAGACAAAGTGCTGGGTAAAGCGTCCAGTTTCACTGCATTAATAATTATCATGCAAATAGGTAGCATTCAGCAGACTTTGTCCTGCAGTGAAATTGAAGCTTCAGTTGTCAGCTTACTAGTTCCAAGCACAGTCTAAAAACCATCAAGGGTTGATAGACTCTGTTATATGACAGAGCATTAGCATAATTTTGGAAATCATAGCTCATCCTCATTCCTTCAAGACAAGAACTGTATTTAACAATGATATCAAATGTTCTTCCAGAGTTCTTTGTAATGCAAATATGATTATGTAAATGATGAAAAAAATGTAATGCTAATGTAATGTGTCTTAGGAATCATAGTATTTTAATCATATCTAAAATGGTCTTAAAATGGTTTAAATGGATACTTCACTCAAAAATGAAAGTCTGCTCATATCGTTCCAAACCCATACGACTTTGTTTAATCTTCCAAACACAAATTAAGATATTTTGAATGAAATCTGTCCCTCCACTGAAAGTCCTTGTTACAAAAAAAAAAAAAAATCGTAATCGTAAGGCATCGTAAAAATGAATCCATATGAATCAAGCTGTTTAATCCATGTCTTGTGTAGAGATACGATCACTTTATAGTGAAGGCTTTTATGTACATCTTTACACTGAAAAACAACTTAATTCATATGGATTGATTTTGCCTTTTTGAGCTTTTTGGATCTTCTACATTTTTAACCAATGGAGGGACAGAAACAGTTATTAAAAATATCTTAAAGTGTTTTGAAGATTAACCAAAGTCTTATGAGTTTTGAACAACACGAAGGTGAGTAAATTATGACAGAATTTTATTTTTATCTCTTTAAGAACAGACCTTTCATTAACAGTACATTTCTACTGTCTAAAAAAAATATATAAAAAATTTGGATTTAAACATTTTTAAAGTACAATTCAAAAACTGTTTTTAAAAACCTTCTCAATATAAAGCAGACAAATGAATTACTTAGGATATAATAATACACTAAATTCCACGTGTTCCTTATTGAAGTAGTTATTTTGCTACACATTTTGTTCAAATGATGCCACTTTAATTGTAGTTGCATGGCTTCCCTGTGGTGATATTGACTTATAATGGATGTTTCAGTAATGCCATTTTTAATAGCAGAAACCAACAGGATATCTACAACCTCCTGCTCCCATGCTAAATGTGAAGGAGACCCTCATGTAAAGAGCCTCTGGAGTTTAACTGTGTGTTTGATGGCTAAGTTCTCAAGTTCCTTCCTTCATTAGTTCTTGCAAAGGCAATTATTCAGAGCACCATTATGTATCCATTACAGCAAGTTAATTTGAAAAGAATTTTAAACACAGCTTATATCAATAATTGAGACTAATAAAAAGGAAATGTCATAAGACTCCCCAATGAATATTGCAGAGAATATGCGGGCACACGCTCTTTCTCAAGGTCTGCCGTCCTTCAGATTTTTGGCAGAGCTTCAAATTCTGCCACTTCTTTCAGAATTAAGTAAAAAAAGAGACAGACTCGTGGAAGTGGAGGAGAATTAAAACCATCTTATTTGCGACGAGGGAAATTACATTTACAGAGCAGGGCAGAGATAAGTAAGAATGGTAATTACGGAAACACATAGGCATCGTTACTGAGAAACGAGGAGTGGAAGTGGAATGCTAAACGCTCCGGTGAATATCTGTCTTCAATAGGAAATCCATTTTTGGGGAAATAATTTCTCTGTGTCAGATATACTCTGCTCACATTTGTAATGATTGCATTTAATCAACGATCCATAGCATATAAATTAAAACTATTCCATACATATTTCACATTGATAAAGACACTATATCCTTAAAGCGTAACATACTTCAGTGGCTGCCTTGCTCAAGGAGATCTTTGCACATGGGGCCGCATAACTTTCTGAGCCAATCATCTGAGCCGTAAATGTCATATGACTAATCACTCTGGAACATGGGAACAAACAGTGACATCAAAGGCAGAAGACAAGGACAAATATGAAAAATTTACATTTCTTTAAAAAAAAGAATCGGTAATCATCTATAATAAAAATATTGAATGAATACATACTACTGGTTGAAAGTTTTGGGTAAGTAAGAAATATATATATATATATTGATAGAAATTAAGCTTTAATAAAATAAGCTTTACCATCACAGGAATAAATTAAATTCTAAATTATATTACAACATAAAGCAAATTGTGATAATATTTCACAATATGACTGCTTTTACTGTATTTTTTTAACAAATAAATGCAGCCGTAGTGAGGCTTCTTTCAAAAACTTTAAAAAAAAAGTATCTTACCAGCCTTAAACTTTTTAACAGTAGTGTATGTTGATAAACGCTAAACTGCTACAGTGGATTTACATAAAAAATGTCATAGTTGCATAATTATTAAGTCATTTTATATTGCAATAATATTTCATGATATTACTGTTTTTACTGTATTTTTGATCAAATAAATGCTTTGGTGTGCATAAAAGGCTTTTCCCCAAAACATTTAAATCTTACTGACCCCACATTTTTTAAAGGTAGCATACATATAAAATGATTGTTATTCTGTATATTTTATTGCCAAAAAAAAAACAAGTTTCACCAGAATGCACGGCTGCTTTTAAATGGCTGCAATAGAGACAGATGCTTTTCAAAATCAACCCACATCTAACAGCAGGGGCTAAACTGTCAAACTGACCCTTTTGGTCTTGATCATGTTCTAAAATATAATAGTGTCAAATAATCACTTATGTCCTTCTTTTGATATCAATCATCCTAAAACTGTCATGACACTATCGGTGTAGAACATTCTGTAAACAGGCAAATGCCGGATGACACTGATCTGGATTGTGACATTGTTTAATATACTAAGTGAGATCCACCATAGCAGTCTGTCAAAGGAGGTTCTGCCCTGCTGCTCAGAGGTGAGTTTCACCACAGCATGTTTTTACAGCTTAATGCACCGCAGATGCTGTCATTGCACTGCATGAAAGAGCATTGGGCACTTACATAGGCCTATCAACAGGTCCATTAACATGGCCATGAGTCAGTCTGTGATAATACCATTCTAGGGCTAAAGGGGTAGTTTTCATTTAATAAGGCTTCATAGCATTGCTGCTGTTGATGTCTTCCTCTGAGATATAATTTTTGCTTGCTTAGATAAGCACTCATGTTGGAGAGTATTTTTTCCCCATTTGCTTTTCCTAAAGGAAATAGGTCTACTAGTGCTTGCAAGGCAGCAAATGAATAGTGTTACTTTTTTTTTTTTTTGTGAAACAAACAAAAAGAGAAGAAGACAGACAGCATATTGGGAGACCCAGAAAATCACAAATTAGATCTCTTTTATATGTAATTTCTTCCTTCTGGTCAACAATGAGATTAAATGGAGAGCTTGGAGAGACTGGATTAACACCAATCATCTCACATGTGTCTCCATCTAGAGTTGAACACTCACAATTGAATTTGCTCAAAGTCTATGATAAATCCAAAGTTGAAAGTAAGAGAACATTTCTCATTAAAATTCACTCAAGATGATCTTGTGTCAACAATTGTTCTAATTTTCTAATTTTGTTTTATTCTATAAAAGGTGGGGAAACTGACGAGTCTAATGAACGATTCATAAAAGCTGGATCTCATTTCGAAGGCTGCATTTGTCGGCCGCATACGTCATTGAGGCTGCTTCATTTCAGTAAACTGACCACTACATTTTAAATTCATTAAGAAATTACAACAATTTACGCTTCACTCGGAATAACGGTAAATTTGATAAAGGTTACTGTTCTGAAATAAGACATCCTTTGAGACACAGCTAGTTTTTCGATCTTGAGTGAATCGACGTTTTGAAAAAGCAAGATCGCGAGTGTTAACCTATTTTTCTTTCACACATCAGTTCAAAAACAAAAAATTAAAATAAAGTAACATAGCCTACATAGAGTCATAGACACAATATTTGTTAGTTTGACAGTTAGCTGCTAGGCCTACTTTGTCTTCTTTGCCCAGATTTGTTTGGAAAGCCACAGTAGATGATGTCCCTCCGAACAAACAGGTGGCAGTGGCGTTCCTGAACGAATCAGCGTCTTTGAATGAATGATTTAAAATGATTGATAAAAACGATCTTGGCCCTGTCCCAATACCCGCACTTGCGCCCTTGTGCCCCTCAATGCGCGTTCTCGCTAAGGGGTGCAAGACCGTAGGGTGTCCCGATCCTCTAATAGTGTTCTCCAGGGGTGATCATAAGGGCACTTAATGCACCCCTTTCGCAAGTGCGCATCAGACCTCACTTTGCTGTGGGATATTACCCAGAATCCTTGTAGTGTTGTGACGTTTCGAACAGCTAACCAATGGGGGAGAATGGTTGCTATGGTGCTGTTCGGGAGTGGAAACTCCGAAGATAAAGGAAGCCGGTATGGTGAAGTGTTTTTCAAGGCCGCGAAATTTAAAAATATTAGTGTTATCGTGTCACGAAATGTAGTTTTAAGAGTTTTTCAGTCGAGAATATAGTTGTTTAAAGCTCAAATCTGTGGTTTGTTTATAAAGATAGCGCCTATTTAAAATTTTGGTCTGACTTTTTCGGAGTTCCAGGGATCAGCGGGTGCACAGCGCTCATGTACCCCGCCTGGAACAGCCTTACCTCGGCTAGTCATTCTGACGTTTCCCGCGGGCTCTGTGTCTAGTGGTTAAACATGAGCTATAAATCGGCTTGTGAGGCGATCTTTGGTCTCATTAATCTATGATTTGTTCCCTGGCAAATCGTTTTGGCTGAGGGCAAAGTGAAGTTTCATAACTTTATATATTTATGCTATTTAACTGTAACGTTGTAACGTTAGCCTGTTGACTTATGTTTGACTGAATCTTTTAACTTGCTTTATTTCTTGACTTATATAGCTTCTTATACTTTTTAGGCTACTTATAATTTAATAATGGCCATTATTGATCAATAAAACTGAAATTGAACAAAAAGAGACAGGGTTGTGTCATTTTATTTCATATAGCCTATGTAAGACTTTTAATATAGCCTTAGCCTATAATATATCACCAACACGTCATGTATTTTTTCATGTATGGGATGGGAAGAATTTCATATATCAATTTCCATAATAACATAATTAAAATTGCATTTCGAATCGCTGTGAATACGGTAAGGCAGTATAAGCTCAGGTAAACCCCAATCACAATTTATCTTAGCCAAAAACTGTTTTAATATTAATAACATTAACAGAAAGGTTGGTAGCTAAGAGTAAAAAAAGATTATTTTTTTCATTCAAAGGATTGTGTCATGTTACAGCTATTATAAGCAGCACACACATTAGCCAAATGAATGGTGTTTGCTCTCCTGATCACAACAGAAGTGACGTGTGCAAAACTGTCCCAATTCTGCTCTTCACAGCTTTGGGCCCTTGCGCACTTACTCCGCTAAGTGCACTTTCAACAAGTGTCCACTTCCAGGAAGGCCTTAGGGCTCAAGTGAGAATTGGGACTGGGCCCTCTTGTCGCCACCTATTGGCGGAACTAAAACCTACTAAAGGCTGTGACTCCCTGGCTGCGTCCGAAACCGCATACTCAATGAGTAGGTACTTAATTTCAATGAGTAGGGCCTACTTACTTAACGAGCGCTAAAAGAGTAGGTACTTTATAGCCAAATCTCGTTGAGTATGAATGCGATCCGGACATCATCCGCCATGTTGACGTTATCATGTGACCTACGACGCGTTATCACAAGCGCAACAACTTAAAAGATGAACGACACGTTTAATTCATCTATCTGTAAATATCTTGATATTGATGAAACTTGCTCATTGTGTGGTATTGTTGAAGAAACAGCTGCCAATTTATTTTGTGAATACATTTAGGGTTGATTTAAGTTGTTATATTTTAAACCCGACTAATGTGACCCACAGTTTTATCCTTATAACGATATATTTTTTCTTAAGAAACCCCAAAATCGTCATCTCTCGTTGTTAATTTCTTTATTTTATACCCAAAAAGTTTCTCCTTTAAGTTTTCCTCTTTTCTTGATGAATTTACCTCTCGTTTCATCCCTCAGACTTATAACAACAAAACAATTTTTAATGTATTATGAAGAACTATATTTAAAGATATTTAGCCTTGTTATTGTTCTTTTTTCCTGTGTATAAATATCATATTATGATATACACAAAACCAATGATCTTTATGTTTTCTGTTTTATCATTGTTAGGTACAATGGTATCTTTCCATGATCTTTTTCTTTATGTAATAAGTTTAAATTATATGAGTGACTGCATGGTGCACTAACACTTCGTAACATCAGTAACTCGACAGCACAACCTAGAACAGTTTTCCTCGGCGTTTGTAATGTCTGCATATGGAGACGATATGCTCGAAGCTGCTCGAAGATCTCCTTTGGAGAAAACTGTTGACTTTATACTCGAAATATGTAAGTATCGCTCCTTAAAAATTAATATTAGCCTACCTCAGAATGAATTGCATTGTTAGCCCACCCAAAAACTTAAACAAAATAATATTAAATGCTGACCAATACTTAATTATATTACTTTTTTTATATACTAAAAATTATATAATTTAATAAAACAAGCAAAATGTAATTTGTTTTGTCATATGAGTTATTTGAATACACGTGAACATCTCAATTGTAAGTCAAGCAATGAATGAATTAAATAAATATATTTTATATACTGACAACAATAAGAAACATGAATAAATGAGTAAAAGAACAAATAAAAGTAACCATCACACAAAAAAACAAATGCATATACAATTCAACAACACATGAAACAAATCTTTATTCAAACTACAAGCATGTATTTACAGGCGCTGAACCCCACATACTGCCATCTCAACACAGCGGTTCCCATTCTGCGGCTTTATTCTGATGAATTCACCAGAGGTGAGCGTGCCTTCGTGCCGGAGCTTGTTGCTGCGCTGCGCTTCACAATCTGAGGCGATAAGGGCCGGTGGAGAGATGGAGCGTCTCATCCATGGCACCGTTTCCAGGATTCAGCTCTGGGCTCCTCATCCTCAGTGCTCACACCAGTCTGAATAAAAACATGTTTAGTTACTTTATAGATTTGTTTATTTACCTTATTTACAGCACATTTGTCTAATGTCAACAGTGTTGACAACAGTGAGTTAACGTTATCCTATAATAATGCCACACATACATCACTCAGATGTCTTTTTCATGTTGTGATGTGCTCATCTGCAATATCTCAATACTTGCAATATTTTCCTTTCAGATGTAAATAGACATTTTACATAAGCGTGTTTAAGATGTTATGTAAATCCACTTTAGAGACGTTACGTGTGCTTAGAGCTCCCCTGTTAGCTACACTGTAAAAAATAATCCTGTAAAAAAACGGTAAACTACTGGCAGCTGTGGTTGCCAGCATCATACCGTAAAAATATGGTGTGTTACCGTTTTTAAAATTAACAGCTAAATACCGTTTTGTCAGCTACAGCTATATGCTGTTAAATTACAGCATATAACTGTAAATTAACAGCATATAGCTGTAGCTGACAAAACGGTATTTAGCTGTTAATTTCAAAAACAGTAACACACCGTATTTTTACGGTATGATGCTGGCAACCACAGCTGCCAGTAGTTTACCGTTTTTTTACAGGATTATTTTTTTTTACAGTGTAAATACCTTTAAGTACTGTGGTATTCTGCCATGTTTCTCACTGACATGCCCCCAACTCATAAAAATCAGGGCTTAAAGAAAATCCCAAGCTTTCCACTCATATTAACGAAATTGTGGTGGAGGTCATGTGCAACTCGTAAATACGATCTTTCCAACATGGCTTGAACGCACCATTACATTCAGAGCCTTTGCCATCACTGGACCCTCATGGTCATCATAGTAGTTGTGTTACTACTCACAACCCCATCTCAATTTTAAATATACCCTGCATTTTCTGTTATGTGGATAAAAAAAGAGAACACAACACTAGATAAACTTTTAGATTTATTCTCATACAACACTAGAAAGACTTTTACAATATGCCTTAAAACAGACATATATACAGTAATTACATACGTGCATACCTTAACTGTTCATAAAATACAAATATACTCTAAAGTCAGGTTACAATGAACACTAGCCCATTACTTTATATCAAAACAAATAGTTTATAAAATAAATATCAGTATTTGATACTTTTGGACTGATGGTTAAAGTCTTTTCTGCACAGTTTTCCAAGTTATTTTACACACCTCTTTTCTCCGTGCAGCTTTGGTCCTCTTTTACAGATTTATTCCAATAAAGTATCTGAAAAATAAGAGGAGAACATTTTCAATTAAATGATTTGCAGTGTATAATTTTGATTATTTAAAAATGTCTAATCAAAAACTACTGGATAATTAACTGAAGACTTGGAATAAACTGCACAGGTCAAGTTATGTGTCAGTCTGGAAATGTGAGCTTTGTTTTAGTGAAACAAAATGCAGACATATATGACATACTTACCAAGAATGATAAAACAAGGAGACACAGGCAAGCATTTTCTCAAGGTCAGCAGGAGTGGCAGACATCTATTGGTAAATAAAACAATTAAGATGACTGACAGTATCTGCAAATAATATTTTTAAAACGTAATGTGCTACTTGTTGCTTATATTCTACAGAGGCAATAGGCCTATCATTCAGAATATGAATGGTTTATGTAAAAATTATATTTTTTTCATTTACTCACCCTTATTCAAATTTAAACTCCAATGATGCAAAAGATGATATTTTCATTGGGATGAAATGTCTGTTTTTCCCTACAATGCAAAAGAAGAGAATGGGGATCAAACTTTCAAACACCAATAGTCATAGTAAATGAAGGATAAAGGTAATTCATATCTGTCACATGGTTTAACTAGTTTTCTGAAGTGATTCAATTTGTTTGGGTGAGAACAGACCAAACACTTTTCATCGTACATCTAGGCCTTCTAGTCTTCTGAAGTGAAGCGATGTGTTGGTGTAAGACAAATATCCATAAAACTTTATCAACTAAAATAACTAGTTTCCTGCAAAGGCCATACGCATTGATTTACGGCAAAAGAATAACATTTGAACTTGACACACAACGTAATGACGAATGCAGTTGCCCAGCCCTGTGTGTTTGAACTGAGAGAGGCGTCAAAGCTTACGCTACTCCTACATCTATGTCATACATTTTTAAGTGTTACTCTTGTGGCGTATTTAAATATGGGCATTTTTCTTACAAGAACGCGTCGCTTCACTTCAGAAGGCCGTAATTAACCCCTCTGATCTGTTTTGGACACTTTTATGATGGATAGATGCACTTGTATGGACTTAAAAAAAATGGGGCCCATTCACTG
Organism: Rhinichthys klamathensis goyatoka; assembly: GCF_029890125.1. NCBI lineage: Eukaryota > Metazoa > Chordata > Actinopteri > Cypriniformes > Leuciscidae > Rhinichthys > Rhinichthys klamathensis. Next base: position 6,099,524 of record NW_026606800.1, read on the forward strand.
ACATTAGTTTGGAAGAGCCAGGAATTTTTTTAATATAACTCTGATTGAATTCGTCTGAAAGAAGAATGTCATATACACCTAGGATGGCTTCGGGGTGAATAAATCATGGGCAAATTTTGGTGAACTATCCCTTTAATTGTACTGTACCTTTATGTTCCTTTTGGAGCTTGGTCCCCATTCGTCTTCCATTGTTTGGGCAAACAAACAGACATAATTTCTCCTCGACAATATCTTAATTTTCCCCCCAAGAGAAAGAGACAACATAAGGTTAAGTAAATGATGAGAGAACTACCATTTTTAGGTGAACAATTACTATTCAGGTGTTCATAGAACAAACAATAGGCAAACTTACAGTTTCTTGAAGAAGCAGTCATTGCTTCTCTACAAAGTAAGCCTTCATGAGTTGAACTACAATGACAAGAAAAACATAATGTAAAGAAGAGATACATAAAAAATAAATAAACAAAATAAAGTCTCAATAAAAAAGAAAAATCTGAATATCGACATTCCGTCCATCCATCTGCTATTTCTGCAGCGGTTTGAACACGCACGTTCACAGTACACAAGAATTATGAATTTTTATCATACCTCACGTATATTTTGCTAAGCTAAAGATTGGGACATGTGTCCGTTGCATATGCATAAAGTGTGCATGACGGTAGCAAACCAAATGCAGTCTGAGAATGCTAACGAGCTCACAAACAAGCTATCATATTTTACTCGGTTACTTTTTCCATGATTAAAACATGCTATCATGTCATCTTACACTTAGCTGGATCATTTTTATACTGTATGTTAATATTTAGAGGTAGCCTACTTGGTAACTTAGGCTACAGATCAAATCAAATACGTAGTTGCAAATAACAGTAGCAGATAATGAACAGTTTGAATCTCACTTTAAAATTGTAACCACACAAGAAGAAGAAAAACATTTCACACTAATTTTTATACTCAGATAAATTTTAGGAAAATGTGCAAGTTAGATGAAAGTTTCTTTGAATGTGATGTGATGACAGTCTGTAGCCTACAATGGGATCACGTTCCTGTGGTATCTCGTGGATTAAAACAGTCTCTTTATCCGATTGAAATCCCAAAAACATCACTGGATGTTTAAAATGTAATATTTAAAAGTAATAGTTTACAAATAAATGAATAACAGGCAGAGCTGCAAAATGACCTCATGCAGAAACTAAAATGTCTTCTCACATGTATATGGGAAAATATGGTATTATACTGTTAAATAACAGTGTCATACTGTTGCTGGTCAAGACGAAATTTGAAGCGACCAAGTTCTCCCATAATGCATTGCAAAAAAACAGTAACTTACAGTTATTACATGAAAACAGCATTTTGCTGCTAAATTTCCATGTAAATTTACAGGAATTTTTTACAGTGTAGCTAGACAAAACATGTTTTTACAGCAAAATCACAACTATACTATACTGTCTAACTACTTTACACCTTCAACAGTTAAAACGTTTACTCTATAGTAGTTTAACACGGAACCGTGTTTACTCACATTTGGAAAAACCCCGCGTCGCTGATCTCCGTGATGTTTGATAATGACGTATGCTCTCGCGTGGCCTCCTGGGATAGATGAGTATCCACAGTATCCATCGGTTGAGCACTCAAAAATCTGGGCTGAAGCAGTAAGCCATCCGGGAACTTCTCGCCTACTCTTTTATGAATACTGATGTTTCGAACGTACTGCTTCCTTCACGTACTGTTTTCGCCTACTATATAGTAGGAAAGTAGGCATATTCGAACGCATTTAAGTCCGAATCTCGCGATTAGTACGTCACCCAGGTAATTCTCGCCTACTCTTTTATGATTCGTACATATTTTTCGCTCGCCTACTCTTTTCCCCATACTATATAGTAGGGAAGTATGCGGTTTCGGACGCAGCCCCTTTTTTTATTTAATTTTTTTTATTGATGCTTAGAAGGGGAACATACAAAAGAGAAAGCGTACATAGGCCTACATCACATAATATCAACCAATCTCAAGGTAATTTGTTTATGCAACATTGATCAAAATTAAGATAGGCTACAATTAATACAAAACGAAATTCACTTTAAATAATGGCTTTGTGTTTTCTTTTTGATGTCTCTGAAAGTTTTAAAGCAGTTCTTTTAGTGGCACTTTCAGGGAACTGTCACGTCTGTAACATTGTTTTTTCCTAATAAATGCGAACACGAAAAATAAAATAAAATGAATATTTTATGTTCTGTGGAGAGCCAACCCTTCTTCGTCCGGTGGGTATTACTCAGTGTTGAGCATGTTACTTAAAAAAAGTAATTAGTTATAGTTACTAGTTACTTCTAACAAATAGTAACGGAGTTAGTAACTGAGTTATATCATTATAAAAGTAACTAATTACCAGAGAAAGTAACTATTGCGTTACTTAAAAAAAAAAAAAAAATCAAATAGGCCTATATCAAATAATTTAGATGCCCCCAGTCAGAGGTGGGTAGTAACGAAGTACATTTACTTCGTTACATTTACTTGAGTATTTTTTTGGAAAATTTGTACTTTTAAGAGTAGATTTAATTGTGGGTACTTTTACTTTAACTCGAGTAGATTTCTAATGAAAAAACTGTACTTTTACTTCGTTACGTTTGGCGACGTTCCTCTCGTTACTTTATTTTAATGCAATATGTTGTTAAAAGCGTAGTTTATTCTAAGCGCGCGCTCTCTCTTTTTTCTGGGCATGAGCGATGCTCAATTCACAAATGAATCACTCTTTTGAGTCGATTCTGTTCAAAGACTTCATCAAACAAGTTGGGCAGATCTGTCTAAATCGGTTCGCGAATCAGTTGGAATGATCTGTTCAGTTTCCTGCACGCACGAATCGTCTCGGAGTCGTAACAGGAAGATTTAAGAACATCAAGAGCGTTGTATAAAGTGGCAGTCTACAGTACAGTCTAGAAAGTAAATCTGCAAATGCATCATATTTTTTGCCAGCGATGAAGATCTTTATTAGTTGAACTTGAACATCTTCGTATGTTACTTCGTAAGCTGTCTGTGAATGAATTATTCCACACGACGATAGGCTACATTCGATTTTATTCAGGACAAGGTAATACATTTTACAACCAAACAGATTATTGCGCCATAGCACTACTACAAAGTATGGCATTACCCTTTTTTTGGACATATACATTACTTTATACATTAAATAAGCTATCATCGTCCAGTTTATGAATGTGTGTACACACACAATGTGTATTGCGCAGTGGCGTGCGAACTCGACTTGAAAACGAATGCCTTTGCCTGCCTTATTAGACACAGTTAACCAGTTTAAAGATGCTTTCATAAATATAGCCTACATTTAAATACATTTTGGAGAACAGACAGAAGAAGATCCGTGCATTTGATCGTTGTTTGTGTTGGGCATGACATGACTGCGAGCACATGCGCAGAGTTTTTACACTTTCTGTCAATGGTTCCCATCCCTTGAATGCAAAACTCCATAGTCACTTTTTTCCGACATTGTCTAATAATCCAAATGTAGTTGTATAAGTTACTATACTATTATACAAACCAAAGGACAGCCAATGGTTTTCAGGCTATAGATATACAGAAATAATGTTTGTCTCTTCTGTTTTTGTTGCAAAGATAGCTTATCTAATTATGATAATAATAGTCATTTAAATGAAAAAAAAAAAATCTAAATAATATCATGTTACATATACAGTATATATATATATAGGCCTATGTGTAAAGTAACTAGTAACTAACTACTTGAGTAGTTTTTTCATTGGATACTTTTTTACTCTTACTCAAGTAACTTTTAAGATTATTACTTTCACTTTTACTTTGAGTAAATATTTCTATAAGTACTTGTACTTTTACTTGAGTACAGTTTTTGGATACTCTACCCACCTCTGCCCCCAGTATTAAATATGTTAAATTAATGAAATGGACACTTAATAGTGTAGATTAGTGTTCAATGTTTTATAATAATAATTTATTCTATTTTAATGTTGCTGTGGGACAATGTGAGAGACGCCTATTAAATTCAATATATTATTCTAAATATTAGCATTACTATAGTAGAACAATAAAACATTATAGATGGTTTACTCAATATCGCACAGACCCCAACTGGCCAACAAATAAGTTTAAAAATAAATTATGCTTCTTAAGAAATGTACCAAAAATGAATAAATAATAATAAAAAATATACATACTCTTTGTGCATATTAAAATGATAAAACTGTTACACAACTTCACAACTAGTAGAAATACTGTAGCCTGAGTATTTTCTTCCTAACAAAAGTAAACAGTTTAACAAGTGCTCTCTCAATATAATACTGAACAATTTACCAAAAAAAAATATAATACTAAAATATAATATTTTGGGGGTTTATTTTTATAACCTATAGCCAACGTCATCATCAGAGATTATTTAAGCCAAATTCTAGACATGTTTGCCGCACGTGTTTACAACCGGTCCAACAAAGATGTTTTCTGTGAATGTTCCCTGCAGGTTATTTTCGGGTTTATTTTATAACCTAAACAGAACGTTACCTGACGGTAATTTTTTAGATTTTATTTGTATAACCATGTAAATTAATTAACGTTGCAGATATGTGTCATTTATTTATAAACAAACTATATAATGCTCGGACACCCTCGGTCTCTCTTGCGCAACTGTTGAGCGCGCTCTCGGACACATTCGGTCTCTCTCGCGCATTGAGCGCGCTCGCGCCAATCGCTTCGCTTTTGTCCACTCCGGCGCCTCATAAACACACACACACACACACCGGAGAAAAAAACTTTGCAGGTCCTATGGCGGAGAGAGAGCCTACTCGGATGACAGCCGCTTCAGTGAGTTCAATTATAGTAACGCCACATTTTTTTTGTTAGTAACGGTAACTGCGTTGTAACGGGGGAAACAGTAATTCGTTTGATTACTCGTTACTGAAAAAGATAACGCCGTTAGTAACGCCGTTTATTTAACGCCGTTATTCCCATCACTGGTATTACTTTAGGTTTGTAAAGGTCCATAACTCTTGGTGCCGGTGTTGTGCCTAATTTCGACCCCCTGTCAAATTATTACCCCCCTCGTTGAAGTCAGTACCTGATTGCCTAATCCCAACCCTGCCCCTAATCCTAACCCCTCCCCCACAACTAATCCTAAACCTACCAATGCTAGGGGGGTAATAATTTGGCGGGGGTCGAAATTCGGCACAACACCGGTGCTGGAGACCAGCCGGCTAAGCTATTAACTTACTCCAAACCGGCCTTTGTTACCGCTAAAATGGCCGCCGTTACCCATGATGCACTGTTCCATAACGTCTACGCCCGAGCTCTATTCGCCTTTGGCTAAGCCACACCCTAGAATGTAGATTGACCAATCACAGCGCAGCCAAGAACGAGCTCCCACAGAGGTCCGACACTTTTTCACAGCGCTCCATTGACTTTAACACAGCCGTCTCATATTTTTGGTCTCGGCAGGCTATTACCGTCGTAGTTTTATCTAAAATATGGTTAAACGTTGTGCCTGGGGCATTTGTAACACAGATACGCGTTTCCCAGAGAGGTTGGAGGGGGGTGTGCGTTTTTTTCCCTTCCCAAAACCGAAGTCAAATCCTGACAACTAAAAGTGTCGTCTAGCGCACACGCTGCTAATAAATACAACGTTATACTCGCGTAGTCCGTTTGCTTTGTAATAACGATTATAGAAGTGAATAGAGACCTACCCAGCTTTGCATGAACAGTGTTGCTCCTTGATATTGTTAGTCCCAGCCTCCGTCTCGATTAGTACGATATGCGGTGGTTCATTTTTTGACTGTGACCGGTATGCATTGCCTCTATTTTGGATGCCTTGTTGTTCCTTGCGTTTCACCTGTATGTCATGAACGTATGCCTTCAAACGTATATCGCAGCCCCTTTTGACTACTTCATTCGGACACTTTATTTGCTGCTTTATAAAAGTTTGATAAAATTTCAGCAGGAAGAGCTGTCACAGCATAAGCCATGTTGATACCAGAGCCCAGATGAAGTTTGTTTGTCGGACGTAGCAACAGTAACTAAGGGGGGCGGGGCCTAGCCAAAGGCGAATTGCTCGATGACATACGGCATAAATCGAGTTAAATTTATATTATATAAAAAAAAATCCCCTCAAACCAGTTCAGTAGAAACTCCTCCCTGCAGCCGATTTGAAAGATTTCGTTGGTCGTCAATCACAGTGCATATTGCCTATAGGCCTACACCAAACACTAAACCCTAACCCTACCCTTCTCCATGGTTGTGTTCGAAATCGCCCCATACCCTCATTCACTATTCCCTACATTCCTAGTCCACTATATAGTTCACTTAAAGAAGTGTATGAAAACGGAAACTGGAAGTGCTGCTGCTTTTGCATAGTTTGTGCTTGCTGTAGAATCAATAAAAATCATTTGAATCTTAGCAAACTGGCTGCTCCAGTAGTAAGATGAAAATATTTATCTTGAACTCTCTCATGGAAACTAGCATGTATAGGCTAAACCTTAATCAAACAATTAAATAATCAATTAAAACGGAATTTTTTCCTTGTATGATGTGTGATTTTTTCGCCAAAACAGTTCAGCAAACTCCGCCCCATAGGTGATTCAAAGGATTTCATTACTGGTGTCAATCACATTGCCGATTGCCCACACAACACTACAACAAATACGAACCCCTAAAACCTACCCTACACCCTAACCTTAACCTTTTTTGCGGGAAAAAAAAATCACACGTCCGGTATGGATTTAATCCAGTACGTCATCACAATACAGGAAGCAGCGAGGAAATCTTGGTCTTTCTGGAACGAGCGATACAAACAGTGAAAAATATGGAAGCTTGTTTCTAACACTAAATAAAAAAGTGAATGAAAAGGATAATTGCCACTTTTATTTGGTAAGATTTAAACTCGCAATTCTGAGATAAAAAGTTGCAATTTTATTTTTTTATTCTGTAGTGGAAACAAGCTTCCATAGAAAAGTCTAAAATGCAGCTGAACTGCTAAACGCTCTTGCTATCCTGTATAACAGCCTATATATAACTGAAACTCCAAGTCTAATAAAATGTTCATGACTTGCAAGCGGGGAATGCGGTCTTGTCCTGGTCAGAATTGACTTGTGTGCCGCATTCCTTTGCTCTATGACTGGGTGCAAATTGCATTAAATTCAATGCAGATGGATGTTGACTGTAATAATTGCCTTCACTGTGGGGATGTTGGTTGTGCTCATACCTAACAGTTTGCTCTGAGCCCCCCTCTGCTATACTGTGAATCCAGACACCTCCAGCCTGCATTGCAAGGAGATATTGTATAGCCTACAAACAAGTCAGTGACATTCAATGTCAGGAGAGCTGCTAGAATGTGTCTTACTGAGAGCGTGAGAAGAAATCCTCTGTGTTAGCTTATGCTACATGCACATGTGTGACACATCGTCCTATTAAATGCTGCTCCATCCTCCCCTGTTAATAAAACACAAGCTGAAATAAGATTTTCACATTCCCCAGAGAGATCTGTATTCCTCTCCCATTTTTCATACGGCATTCTTTGATTCACTAACATGAGAGGCAAGATTCATTTGCATTATCAGAGTATCTGATTGTACAGGTAAAAATATAAAACAATTTCAGCTCAAATCAATATCATTATGAGTATCAATGAGTATTCATGTCTTGTTTTCCTGTAAAAATATTTAAGGTTTAAGGTTAAGGTTTCTTCCACTGGCAAAATGTCGCTGCTGTTTTATTAATAACATAACCTCACAAAATTTTGCCGATAGAAAACGTTTTTCTCCTCAAGTATTCCACTAGTTTAAAGGAAATTTTTATATTTTTAGTAGAGAAAAAAGAAAGGAAAATGATAGCGAAAATTATTTTGTGGCATAGTTTAGACTTAGAGAGTTAAAGGCACACTATGCAACTTTTGGCCCTTTAGTGGATAAAAAACAAAACTGAATGCATTTTGCGGAAGAACATTGTTTAGGTTGTGCTTCGGCTCTATGTGACTGTGCGGATGAATATGGTTATCATACTGCTTATAAAACATTCACTATAGGCTTTAAGAGATTCAAACAGTTTAGATGGCAAGGATCTCAAAATGACTTGCTGAAGATGTTATCGGAGCTATTCCCTTTTCCACGTCGCTTTTACAACATTTCAAATCCCTAATTTCTTGCCATTTCCAAAAAGCCAAGCCAATATTGATTCTCGTGTTTTTATTACGAGCTGTTGTATTTTCTTTCTGCCAGCAGACTCTCCTCTGTTCGGCTTCTTTCTTTTTTTTTACAACGATTCCCTGGAGGTTTGATATTTCATGTCAACGTGCTCCATGTCAACCTTTCTCGCTCATTGTGACAACTAACCTATAGTCCCACACCATCAAAGTACTTAGAGCAACTTCTCTCTAATTACGGATATGACAATGACGTACTGTATATGTCACAGTTTTCGTCTGCACCTGTCTGTCTTAGTCATCTTCACTACACTTCCCAGAATCCTCCTTGTCTCCACACCTGTACTCACTCCCTCATTATCCACCTGTCCCTCGTCATCATCATCTGTGTCACCTGTCTTCACTTCATTAGTGTTCATTTGTCTCTGTATTTAGTTTGCTTCTGTTCATTCAGTCTTTGTCGGTCGTCGTCAATGTATAGTTGTAGTAGTGTGAGTTTTGTTATCCTGCCTGTACCTGTTTTTAGTTTGTTATCAGTAAATGTTTAAATTGGAGCCTTCTTGCCTCAGACTCTTCTTCAACCCGCACCACAACCCTGACAGAACGACCGACCAAACCAAAAGATGGACTTGGCTGGCCGTGACCTAACTGACTACCTCATCAGGATACTGTTTGAGAGAGGTCTCCGCATCACCATCACCCCAGTGATGCCTCCAGCCATCTTCGCCACGCCGTCCATCCTCATCGCTGATCCTGCGCCAGAGCCCGCTGATCCTGCGCCAGAGCCCACTGATCCTGCGCCAGAGCCCGCTGATCCTGCGCCAGAGCCCGCTGATCCAGCGCCTAAGCCCTCTTCACAGCTGGTCCTGCCCATCTCAAAGCCCTCTTCACAGCTGGTCCTGCCCAGCTCAAAGCCCTCTTCACAGCTGGTCCTGCCCAGCTCAAAGCCCTCTTCACAGCTGGTCCTGCCCAGCTCAAAGCCCTCTTCACAGCTGGTCCTGCCCAGCTCAAAGCCCTCTTCACAGCTGGTCCTGCCCAGCTCAAAGCCCTCTTCACAGCTGGTCCTGCCCAGCTCAAAGCCCTCTTCACAGCTGGTCCTGCCCAGCTCAAAGCCCTCTTCACAGCTGGTCCTGCCCAGCTCAAAGCCCATTTCACCGCTGGTTCCGCCCAGCTCGAAGACCTCTTCACCGCTGGTTCCGCCCAGCTCAAGGCCTTCTTCACCGCTGGTCCTGCCCAGCTCAAAGCCTTCTTCACCGCTGGTCCTGCCCAGCTCAAAGCATTCACTGCTGGTCCTGCCCAGCTCAAAGCCTTCTTCACCACTGGTCCCATCCAGCACAGAGCCCGTCGCCTGCCCGCCAGAGCCTGAGCCCGTCGCCTGCCCGCCAGAGCCTGAGACCGTCCAGCCAGAGACCGTTCAGCCAGCTCTGGAAGATACAGTGCTGATTACGGCGATCTTGTGTGTGTGGGCTACACACACAAAGATCATGGCCCATTCGGCCAGTTCAAAGCCCTCTTCACCGCTGGTCCCGTCCAGCCCAGAGCTTCCTTCGCCGCTGGTCCCGTCCAGCCCTGAGCTTCCTTCGCCGCTGGTCCCGTCCAGCCCTGAGCTTCCTTCGCCGCTGGTCCCGTCCAGCCCAGAGCTTCCTTCGCCGCTGGTCCCGTCCAGCCCAGAGCTTCCTTCGCCGCTGGTTCCGCCCAGCCCTGAGCTTCCTTCGCCACTGGTCCAGTCCAGCCCTGAGCTTCCTTCGCCGCTGGTCCCGTCCAGCCCAGAGACCCCTTCGCCGCTGGTCCCGTCCAGCCCAGAGACCCCTTCACCGCTGGTCCCGTCCAGCCCAGAGACCCCTTCGCCGCTGGTCCCGTCCAGCCCAGAGACCCTTTCGCCGCTGGTCCCGTCCAGCCCAGAGACTTGTAATGACTCTGCCACTCTCCCCATTAATTTTTTTGGGGGGGGCCATAGGCCCTCGCCGTGCCCGCCCGAAGGGTCCTCACCGCCATGGCCGCCCGAAGGGTCCGCACCGCCATGGCCGCCCGAAGGGTCTCCACCGCCCTGGCCACGCCCACGTCCTGCTCCGCCCTGGCCACGTCCTGCTCCGCCCTGGCCGCCTTCACGTCCTGCTCCGCCCTGGCCACGTCCTGCTCCGCCCTGGCCGCCTTCACGTCCTGCTCCGCCCTGGCCGCCTTCACGTCCTGCTCCGCCCTGGCCGCCTGCACATCCTGCCCCGCCCTGGCCGCCTGCACTTCCTCCGCCCTGGAGGCTTCCCGTCCCAGTTTGGCCACGCCCTGGCCAGCCTTCAGGGTGCCCGCCCCCCCACCCCATTGATGTTCTACGGCGCGAGGTCGCGCCTTGTTGAAGGGGGGCGTTCTGTCACAGTTTTCGTCTGCACCTGTCTGTCTTAGTCATCTTCACTACACTTCCCAGAATCCTCCTTGTCTCCACACCTGTACTCACTCCCTCATTATCCACCTGTCCCTCGTCATCATCATCTGTGTCACCTGTCTTCACTTCATTAGTGTTCATTTGTCTCTGTATTTAGTTTGCTTCTGTTCATTCAGTCTTTGTCGGTCGTCGTCAATGTATAGTTGTAGTAGTGTGAGTTTTGTTATCCTGCCTGTACCTGTTTTTAGTTTATCAGTAAATGTTTAAATTGGAGCCTTCTTGCCTCAGACTCTTCTTCAACCCGCACCACAACCCTGACAGTATATGCAACTTCCTGTGAAACCATCCCGACCGGTCTAACATATAAATATTTATAATAGGCTAACCATAGTGAATCAGGGTAAGATAAAAACACGTTTTGGAAGAAGGATTGATGATGTATTGACTTTGAAAATTACATAGTGTACATTAAAATATGATATTGTTACAGAAGCAGACTCAAGAGATGGATATGAAGTTAACAGGAGTTTATTGACAACACAGAGCGGGAACAGAATGCAGGCAATTGAGATGAACAATGATAATTTGGAGAGCGGTGTGCAGGCGATGAGTGGAATGGTTCTTCTTACAGGTGAACAGGTGGGTGAGACGGATGACAGGAACGAGGAACACTGGAGACACAGAGGAGAGGAGAGGCGAGATGCTGGAGATGGAGAACTGGAGACGAGACTCTGGAGTGGAGACTGGAGAATGGTCGTTGAAGAATTCAGGAGATTTAAGGTTTGCGATAGCAAGGTAAGTAGTCCTCTTCGTGTGAACGAGACCAGGCAGTGAACAGCGGTGAGGAGTGTGTCTTTATAGTGATGATGGTGATGATGAGGTGCAGGTGTGTGTGATTAGAATTCAGGTGAGGGAGTGCGCTGTGATTGGCTGGTGTGAGAGCCTGGCTGATCTGTAACAGATATAAACAACCATCTGATTTTCCAGCATCTGCCATAACTTTAACAACACAGTCTGCGATTTAAAATGATAAACGGCAGAAATCTTAGAGTATAGCAAACCTCATTATCAACCATTAAATACAACATCTCACAGAGCAAATGATATGCAGGATATATGGACGTTCCTGTCTCTGCAACACAGTCCAAGGATCGGTGCTTTTGACAGCACCTTGAGAAATAGGAGAGCGAAGCAGGAGAAGTGGACAAATCTGACTTAATTTGACTGCATGAGTCAGCAGCTCATTTAGAGGAAACCTCAAGCAAAAAAACAAAAACCGAGCAAGATTCTGTTGTGACTTTGTCAGAGGAGACCTGTGTCATGAACACCAGGAAGTGAGCAGTTCTGAGCGGTATCGCTCATTCATACCAGTCCATCTGTGCATATAACCACAAAACCTACATGGCCAGAAACATCAGTCCAAGTCCTTGCCTCACCAGCTCTGTAACATACTGACAGTTGCGGCAAAACGTGATTCAAGGTTAAAGAGACAAGGTTTATCAAAAAACCCAAGCAAGAGAATCAAACGCAATTCTATCCAGTGTCTCCTGAGTCCTCTCAAAGAACAAGGACGTTACAATCATTAATTGAGATGCAGGGGCTGAGAGAAATAATGAAGCCTGGAGCCAAAGTCAGAATCATTTCTATCTGGTGATTAAAAGATTCACTAATAAAAGCCACGGGTGAGGATTATCAGAGAGAAAGACTATCGCCCACCACTCTTTACAAATCCTTAACATGACCCGCAACAATTTAGACTCATTTGGGCTTTTACTAAGTGCCATTGCAAATAGAAAAATAATGATTCTGATGCCCAAAATTGATAATATCAGTGTAAAAGTGCACTACTGTAAGTCATTCATTAAAGACCACATGACATTGTTTGATGAATGGGTGGGTGGCCGAGTTTTGCAGTTGCATTCCAAATATGTTCAAATATTTAGAAATGTGCAGACAAAAACACTTTTTGTGGAGTGAGTTGCATTGGAGATGCTAATCACTTCACAATTCTCCATTTGCATGATTTGGAGTGATTAGAGCGCAATTGACTGGAATTATGGTGGACAAATGTGATATAAATGCTAATAGGAGCCATTAACACCCAATACTAAGCAGATTGTTACAAGAAATTGGTCCTCAGGCATTCAGTACACAAGTCAATAACTGTGAGGGCCACCCAGATTTGCATGTTAACCCTATAAAGCCTACACAAATTTCTCTATATTAATAACATGATCAAAACTTTGCTGAAAACCCTGTTATACACAATCTACTTGCCTTCTGCCATCTGATCGATCGTACTTTTTTAGCAAGTAAAATACCTCTTAGTATAATTCCCCCATAAAAATTATAAAGTAAATGCAAGAATGACTTTTATATTGTTAGTAATATTTTCTTACTTACTTGGACTGAAGCAACTTTACTTGATAATCCATGCATAATTTATTTATATGTTAGAATGTGAGAATCAAATATGATACATCAGGCTCGTCATCATTCCATTGAATTGCGTTGTTTTTCCCCCATAAAAATGACAAAGCTTTGATAATAAAACTAAGCATTTCAATTTCATCTTAATAAGATACAATATTGGGAGATAGAGTGACAACTGTTATTTATAAGCATTTTATGTAAGTATGCTATACAGTACTGTTATAAAGATCTCATTGATTTACACTACAAAGCCATTAGAATTCCATCTTACTTTTGGCCATTTATAAATATCAGAATCTGCACCAAATTGGTCCTCTGAATAAAACTGAGGAATTTTCCCCCCTCCTCGGGTATGAGCTCCATACATGAGCCATATAAGCCTCATGTATCAAATATCGTACTCAACAAAAAACATATATGCACTCTTTTTTTAAGCCATCAACATAATCTCCTCAGCTGTCTTCCTGAAAAGCCTGAGTAGAAAGATCTTGACAGGCCACTTCATTCAGAGTGTTTGGACAACGTTTCCATTGGTGTTCCAGTGGAGGTTATTTTGAGGGGCTCGTGTTGTCAGCTGTTGTCTTGAGTCCTATAGCGGACCCTCCTCAGGTCTCTCTGTCACTCTCCTAAAACTGTGGACTGGCTGGTTCATTGTCTTCCTTTTCTATTCGAACCTGAACAGACACGTGTAGGGTAAGTCTTGAGCTTCACTATTTTATTTCAAGTTGAGCTGAATGTCAAAAACGTGTTTTTGAGGAGCATCTGAGTTAGTTTATACTTGGCTGTACATTTTATTTCAGTCCTTATAGTGTGGTTCCGTTATTGTGATTTTTGTAAGGACAATATGAAGAAAAAGTCTCCAAGCCATAATTCTGTCATTTTCAATTTAATATATGAGCAAAGTAATCGTGTCTTTTGCATTTCCCAAAGTTAGTCTAAACTGTGTGGTTCACTCTTAGCCTCTTGTTTTAAAGGTATACTGATGTTTAGAATAGTCATTGTTTTTTCCACTTTGCGTAAAACTGCCATCATTGACATCAGAAGCTACGTGGCAAGAATAAGAAGTAGCTTGTCCATATTTAGAGGGTCCAAAAATAGCATGTGGCTTCACAACAGGTGCCGTGTTGCTGAATGAGGAGGGGTGATGGGAAAGGAGGAGGAGTGGATACATGCACATGGGGTGGAAAGAGGGCTATAATTTTAACCTGATAAGCACCAGAGCTTCGACATAAACAACCTCTGGAATCTCAGAGTTCATTCCACATGAAATCAGCCGTGTTGAGCTGAAGGGCTTCAGGTCTGGCGCTATCTGTGACACATCAGATTTAGAGGCTCAGTGATACTCTGCCACTGTGATTTGTGCTATTTTCTCTGCGCCCCCTCCCACAGCCTTGTGTGTCACATGCGGCTCATTGCTTCTCTTCAGATGTCCACTCGACATGGAGGAAACTTACAGATCAGATGCGACTCTTTTAGTGTTGATTTAGTGCTTGCTATCACTGACTAGATCACAAACTATAGATATTAAGAGACAGACTTTTTAAATTATCCATTGATAATAATACAAATCTCTGTCTATAGGCTACACACACAACCATTCAAAATATTTCTTGAGCACCAAATCAGCATATTAGAATGATTTTTAATGATTGTGAAAAGATCATGTTACACCTAAAGACTGGAGTAGCTAATGGCTGCTGAAAATTCAGCTTTGACATTATAGGAATAAATTAAATTTCTTATTAAAAGAAAAAACAGATATTTTAAATGGTAATAATATGGTAATAACAGTATTACTGTTTTTATTGTATATTGATCAAATAAATGCAGTCTTGGTGAGCATAATACAGACTCTTACCGACCCCAAACTTCATCTTATTTTTCTATTACTATTTTTTAATTTTGTGTACTATGTAACGACACTGTTTTATACCGATATTTTATAAATATATACTGTATACACTCACCGGCCACTTTATTAGGTACACCTGTCCAACTGCTCGTTAACACTTAATTTCTAAGCAGCCAATCACATGGCGGCAACTCAGTGCATTTAGGCATGTAGACATGGTCAAGACAATCTCCTGCAGTTCAAACCGAGCATCAGTATGGGGAAGAAAGTTGATTTGAGTGACTTTGAACGTGGCATGATTGTTGGTGCCAGAAGGGCTGGTCTGAGTATTTCAGAAACTGCTAATCTACTGGGATTTTCACGCACAACCATCTCTAGGGTTTACAGAGAATGGTCCGAAAAAGAAAAAACATCCAGTGAGCGGCAGTTCTGTGGGCGGAAATGCCTTGTTGATGCCAGAGGTCAGAGGAGAATGGCCAGACTGGTTCGAGCTGATAGAAGGGCAACAGTGACTGAAATAACCACTCGTTACAACCGAGGTATGCAGCAAAGCATTTGTGAAGCCACAACACGCACAACCTTGAGGCGGATGGGCTACAACAGCAGAAGACTCCACCGGGTACCACTCATCTCCACTACAAATAGGAAAAAGAGGCTACAATTTGCAAGAGCTCACCAAAATTGAACAGTTGAAGACTGGAAAAATGTTGCCTGGTCTGATGAGTCTCGATTTCTGTTGAGACATTCAGATGTTAGAGTCAGAATTTGGCGTAAACAGAATGAGAACATGGAACCATCATGCCTTGTTACCACTGTGCAGGCTGGTGGTGGTGGTGTAATGGTGTGGGGGATGTTTTCCTGGCACACTTTAGGCCCCTTAGTGCCAATTGGGCATCGTTTAAATGCCACGGCCTACCTGAGCATTGTTTCTGACCATGTCCATCCCTTTATGGCCACCATGTACCCATCCTCTGATGGCTACTTCCACCATGTCACAAAGCTCTAATCATTTCAAATTGGTTTCTTGAACATGACAATGAGTTCACTGTACTAAAATGGCCTCCACAGTCACCAGATCTCAACCCAATAGAGCATCTTTGGGATGTGGTGGAACGGGAGATTCGCATCATGGATGTGCAGCCGACAAATCTGCGGCAACTGTGTGATGCCATCATGTCAATATGGACCAAACTCCCTGAGGAATGCTTCCAGCACCTTGTTGAATCTATGCCACGAAGAATTGAGGCAGTTCTGAAGGCAAAAGGGGGTCCAACCCGTTACTAGCATGGGGTACCTAATAAAGTGGCCGGTGAGTGTATATTTACATTTATACGAATAATATATATATATATATAAGTATTGTTAATTTGGTACACAAAATAAAAAAATAATTTAAAAAAGAAATAAGAACAAATAGAACAAATTAAACTATTTCATTAATTCAATTATTGCAAAAAATAACATTTCCCTCCAGCTATTTCCAAGTCTCAGTTTTAAGTTTCTGCAAATGTTTATTTTTATAAGTCACTTCTCTATTATTAGGATTGTTTCTGCCTGAGGCAATACATTAATCAAATGTTAGAATTCACATTTCTTACAAACAACCTCATGCATTTCAAACACAAATTCCTTCTATTAATGCAAACATACCACAGACCGGCCAAAAGCCATCCGTCTTCAGTTCAGTGGCTGGTGATTTCAGGGAGTCATATCAAACCTCTCTACAAGAAATGCATAATCACTTCTCATTAATTTCAACATTCTCATTTTAGCATCAAGCCAAGAGTGCAATCAGGGAATTGGCTGTTCTACCTCTGCTAATCAAACTGCTTTCTTATGAAGCACTTTTATGATATATTTAACTTGATTTTTGCAGCAGATGATGGAGGGCAGTGACCAGACCCTTGAGAGCGCCAATGAACAAGTCAATGGCAACGAGGAGCAGCCAGAGGACCCCATGGAGGACTTCAGCAGGCAACTTGAGGATATAATCAACACGTATGGAGCAGCATCCAACCTGATGCAGGAGCAGATCTCCATCCTGGAGTCTGAGGAGAAAAAGGCTGATGAAGACGCAGGGCCCAAAGAAGCTGCTGAGAAGGAGCAGAAAGCTGATAAGAAACTCCTCAAGGGCCTGGGTGAGGAATCTGCACTTCTCCTCTGTTAGTTTGACAAACATCTTGAGATTAAACATCAGACAAACTAAAAGACTAAACCTCTCAAAGTCTATTAATTGTCTATTAACACATTAGGTAAACTTTACACCACACTACAGTTCAAAAGTTTGCGGTCGGTTGTTTAATGTTTTTGAAAAAAAGTCTCTTAACCTCATCAAGGCTTTATTTATTTGATCATAAATACTGTTAAAACAGTAATATTATGAAATATTTTTACAATTTAAATTCACTGTTTTATATTTAAAAATATTTTAAGATGTAATTTATTCCTGTGATATCAAAGCTGAATTTTCGGCATCATTAGGCTACTCCAGTCTTCAGTGTCACATGATCCTTCGTAAATCATTGACATTGACAAACCACAGAAATCATCAGATTTGGTGCTCAAGAAACACTTCTTACTATAATTATCAATGTTAAAAACAGTTGTTCTGTTTAACATTTTCATGTAAACTCTGATACAATTTCTTCAGGATTCTTTGATGAATAAAGAAATCAAAAGCACAACATTTATTTGACATAGAAATAACGTCTTTACTGTCAGTTTTTTTTTTTTAAATACTCCAAATATTTGAACATTAGAGTATGAACGAGTGACACAAACGGCATCCATTTTGTAGAATGACCCACATAGCAGAGATTTCAGTTAGAATACTGATTACTGTTTTATGTTTGAAAAATAACATTGTATGCGGCACCTCTCAATCACACAGATGGAGCCATAAACAGTGATTGGGTTTTTCTATCAGCAGGATGGTTGAGTGCCAAGAGTGCAGTAATCAACTGTTTGGAAAATTTCCATTCTCAAGAAAAGGGTCCTCATGTCAATACTAAAGATCACTTCACCATCAAAATGCTGACAGACACACTTGCTTGACCTCTTTTTTCTTTCTGCCACACTCTTGGGCTTAAAGGAAAATTTTACACAAGAATGAAAATCCTGTCATCATTTATTCACTCTCATGTTGTTCCAACCTGTATGACTTTCCTCCGTGGAACACAAAAAGAGAAAATGTGAATAAAGTACAGTATTGTACTAGTCACTCATTTAAATTCAATTACAATAAAGAGGTGCATAAGCTTTCAAGATTAAAAAATAACACAAAAGTGATGTATCAGAAATGTATCATAAAATATCATAAATTGGTCCTTATGATCCATGCTCTAGTAGTTTGGTGTGAAAATATTCAAAGATAAATTGAGCTGGTAGCCATTGCAACTGAATCATTCAGTGAGTCAGTCAGTAAACTGACCTTGAGAACTAAACCAGCCTGATTTGTGAATAAATCATTCAGACTGGTTTTGTAAACTGGATCAACAATTCATTCAACGTCCAGTGAATTAAATTTGTTACTTGTTAATGTTAGCTAACAGGGAATGTTCTCAGAACTTTGTTTGAAAGTTATGAACAAATGTGACCCTGGACCACAAAACCAGGCACAATTTTTTAAAATTGAGATTTATACATAATCTGAAAGTTGAATAAATAAGCTGTTCAACTATTTGAAAATCTGGAATCTGAGGGTGCAAAAAAATCAAAACATTGAGAAAATCGCCTTTAAAGTTGTCCATTTATGTTCATGCTTTTGCTGCATCCACTCACAAAAATAAATATTTTATATATTTACAGTAGGAAACTTACAAAATATTTTTATGGAACATGATCTTTACTTAATATCCTAATGATTTTTGGCATAAAAGAAAAATCGATAATTTTGACAATGTATTGTTGGCTATTGCCACAAATATACCCGTGCGACTTGTGACTGGTTTTGTGGTCTAGGGTCACAAATGTTCTTCCGATAATGTTAATAGAATGTTCATTCAAAGTTATTAATTATGTTCTCAAAACGTCAGCACAAAAACGTTATTTATACATTGTTCATGGAACGTTTTTCCTGAAAGTTTCCTTAAAATGTTACTGAATGTTCAGGGAACATTCACATTTAACATTTCCATAATATTTGCAAAATGATAAAATGGAATGTTCCCTTAATGTTCGCATAAACAATACAAATGTTTTAAAACATTTAATAAACCGGACGCGTTGACTGTTCAGAGGACGTACAGAAATGTCAACGGAAGCTAAATGTTCTTAGAACATATTTTTGTTAGCTATTTAACAGTGCTTTAATTGGAGTTTCTATAGAAAAAAGATAATCATCAAGGTTTGGAACAACATGAGAAAGAATAAATACTGACATAATTTTTGGATTAACTGTCCCTTTAAGGCTGAGTACTATCTCCTGAGCCTTGTTTGCTTTTCTCAACCGTTTAATCGTATGGTAAAAATGATCACGCTGTGATTTCACCACTTCTGCCATTGATTTATTTTGAAGCTTGCGTGCAGAACTCTCCCTTGTGGCTTCTGCTTATCTTTTTATTCTCTGATCTGAACAGAAAACGCTTGTCTCGTAGGTAAAGAGGCTGCATCCATATTGCAAAGTCTGAACAAGCTCGGCTCACCAGAAGAGAAAGTGGAAATGGTGTTGAGGAAATACACTGAGCTGGTGAGTATCCAGACCTGAGAGAGAGCGGAGCGCTCTGAACAGTTTTCACCACCGGCAACAACAATGCATAGAGGACAGTAAAGAGGAAACAAACAGAGCACAAACCGGATTGACACAGAGAGAAAATAAAAGAACTCCTGGTGTGATGTTAAGAGTGGTTTCAACTGATACTGCGATGACCTAAATATACGGCGCCCCGGGCTGAATAAGCGAGTCTGAACACAAGGCCATAAGCCACACAAGAAAGCCACAACACTCTCTTCAATTTCAGAACACAAAGATAACGGCAGGGACACATAAAGCCGAAAGTATGACAGAAGACTACAAGTAATTCTAGTTCTGACAAAACCAGATCTATACAATCTTTGGGGCCTGAAAAAGTCTATATCCTGTCATTCCAAAATCCTCTTGAGAACATCCGAAAAACCAGACAGACATTTTTTAAAGCAGCTCTAGACCAACCAGAGGTGTTAATGCGGTGATAAAGATTAAGAAAGAAAGAAAGGTTAATTCAAAGATGATGTATGGATCACACCTGTGTGTGTTTTGTGCATGTTGGGCAGGTGGAGGAACACAGGACGGAGAAGAAACAGCTGGAGCAGCTTCAGCAGAAACAGGGTCTTCTGGTCAAGCAGAGAGATCAGCTTCAGTTCGAGCACAGTCGTGCCATCCTGGCCCGAAGCAAGCTGGAGATGCTCTGCAGGGAGCTTCAGAGACATAACAGGACACTGAAGGTGAGAACACTCTCTACTGACAGCTTAAGAAATCCAAGTTGTGATAGAAAGTCAGGCAATGTTACATTGGTAATATTATTTTTCCCATCAGCCTAAAAATCTGCTTAAAAGTTGTTTCTGAGGCAGAGAACGTTATTCCATTTCAAAGAAAAGAAACAAACTATATGTGATAAGAAACGTACATTACTTCTTTTAGAAAAAATAAACATGCATATTTCCATAATCCATTTAAAAGTTTCAGGGTCAGTAAGATTTTTTTTTTTTTTCTGGTTAAATTAGTTTTAAAGCAAGGATGCATTTGATCAAAAGTAACAGCAAATACATGTATAATCTTACAAATGATTTCCATTTCAAATAAATGCTGTTATTTTAAATTTTAAAAGAAGTATCTTGAAAAAAAAATGTATCACTGTTTTCATTAAATATTAAGCAGCACAACTCTTTTCAACATTGATAGTAATAAGAAATGTTTTTTCAGTACCAAATCAGAATGATTTCTGAAGGATCATGTGACATGACAATGGCTGCTGAAAATTCAGCTTTGCCATCACAGGAATAAAGTAGGCTACATTTTTATAATATATTAAAATAGGAAACAGTTATTTTAAATTGTAATCTTGGAAATATTTGGAAAACAGTGATATTTCACAATATTGCTGTTTTAACTGTATTTTTGTCAAAAAAAGCAGCCTTGGCAAGCAATGAGGGATGTCTTTCATAAACATTAAATTATTTGGAATATTTTTCTTTATGTGCTGTGTGAATTTGTTGACCATAAAAGCCTACTGTTTAATTTTTGCAACAAAAGTATCTGTTTATTCAATTGTCTCATATTTGCATTAGATTATACTGTATTTTGGGGAAATGTTCCCATTTTTCCATCCCTAAACTAAAAAAAAGTATTACCTGTTAAATACTTACTTGAAACATGAGATAAGATGAGATTTCATATAAGAACCATTCACTTAGAAAAGAAAAGCCGTTTGAACATGTAAAGCATTTTGTTTTTATGTGCCATTCAGGGGTGCATTCATCTGAATTAGATAACACCACAGACCTTATAGCAACTTATTGTTTGACATGTTGGAGATTGTTGAGCTTGACTTGTTGTCCTGTTATCTTTTTACTGAGTGTTTTGATTGCGGAGAATGAGTCGACTTAACTTCCTTCTAACTGAGGAAACGGTGTCTTTGAGCCCAGTGGGACGTTCCTGCTGTGTCTCTGTGTCTCTGCCTCAATCAGACACTGACTTCTCAGACTCAAAGCGCTGCTGACAGGTCACTATGACAAGAGGGATAGTGTTACCGAGCTTCAATGGCATTTGCCCTTCTTTTATAAATCAAAAGTAAAAGAGAATGTCTCACTGGCTCAAATCACTGCAGAGGCCATGGCCTCCCTGTTCTACCGTTCTGTTGGTGCTAGAGACTATACACTCACCTAAAGGATTATTAGGAACACCTGTTCAATTTCTCATTAATGCAATTATCTAATCAACCAATCACATGACAGTTGCTTCAATGCATTTAGGGGTGTGGTCCTGGTCAAGACAATCTCCTGAACTCCAAACTGAATGTCAGAATGGGAAAGAAAGGTGATTTAAGCCATTTTGAGCGTGGCATGGTTTTTGGTGCCAGACGGGCCGGTCTGAGTATTTCACAATCTGCTCAGTTACTGGGATTTTCATGCACAACCATTTCTAGGGTTTACAAAGAATGGTGTGAAAAGGGAAAAACATCCAGTATGCGGCAGTCCTGTGGGCGAAAATGCCTTGTTGATGCTAGAGGTCAGAGGAGAATGGGCCGACGGATTCAAGCTGATAGAAGAGCAACTTTGACTGAAATAACCACTCGTTACAACCGAGGTATGCAGCAAAGCATTTGTGAAGCCACAACACGCACAACCTTGAGGCGGATGGGCTACAACAGCAGAAGACCCCACCGGGTACCACTCATCTCCACTACAAATAGGAAAAAGAGGCTACAATTTGCAAGAGCTCACCAAAATTGGACAGTTGAAGACTGGAAAAATGTTGCCTGGTCTGATGAGTCTCGATTTCTGTTGAGACATTCAGATGGTAGAGTCAGAATTTGGCGTAAACAGAATGAAAACATGGATCCATCATGCCTTGTTACCACTGTGCAGGCTGGTGGTGGTGGTGTAATGGTGTGGGGGATGTTTTCTTGGCACACTTTAGGCCTTTTAGTGCCAATTGGGCATCGTTTAAATGCCACGGCCTACCTGAGCATTGTTTCTGACCATGTCCATCCCTTTATGGCCACCATGTACCCATCCTCTGATGGCTACTTCCAGCAGGAAAATGCACCATGTCACAAAGCTCGAATCATTTCAAATTGGTTTCTTGAACATGACAATGAGTTCACTGTACTAAAATGGCCCCCACAGTCACCAGATCTCAACCCAATAGAGCATCTTTGGGATGTGGTGGAACGGGAGCTTCGTGCCCTGGATGTGCATCCCACAAATCTCCATCAACTGCAAGATGCTATCCTATCAATATGGGCCAACATTTCTAAAGAATGCTTTCAGCACCTTGTTGAATCAATGCCACGTAGAATTAAGGCAGTTCTGAAGGCGAAAGGGGGTCAAACACAGTATTAGTATGGTGTTCCTAATAATCCTTTAGGTGAGTGTATACATCCCAAGACAAGAACTCCCAAGAGTTTTTTCAGAATTCGGAATCATAGATTTAGTGCAATCAACGATTGCGATTTCCATATTTAAAACGATTTCCATATTTATTTAAATAAGAGCTTTTATTAAAAAAGAAATTCTTCACAGACTTCACCGTTAGTGTTGTATGATTTTAATTCACTTTAAGAAAAGGTTTATAAGTCATTCAGTCGAGAATCAGACTTCACTGGTCGCAGCTTGTATGTTGCGTGCAGAATACAGGGAGCACTTTAAAAATAAATTGCTTCCTTTCGCATGTAGTAGTCTGAGGGTACATTTACTTGACAACGATGTACTAAAAACAAAAACGTTTTTCCATTGCGTTTTCATGTACCCTGTTCACACGGATCAGCAAGAACGATTAAAAACGCAGTATTATACATGCCAGGCCAGTAGTTTGTGATGTCACTTTGTAAAAAAAAAAAAAAAACTACGCACTTATAGACTGAACACGTAATAAGCATGCACAGGATGTCACTGACTGTTTTCACAAATTCGCTTTTTTGTAGTCTACACGGAGACAAAAATGGTATCGGTTTCAAAAACTTGCACTTTGAAACCATTTTTCAAAGGTTTGCATTTCAGGCCCCCAAAAAGCATAAAAAGTTTTCCATTTTTTAGTTGACAACGATGTCATTAAAACGGCCCCTCAAATTCTCTGCACTGCAGAGTTTAGCTCCAACCCTAATTAAACACATCTGATCCAACTTGTCGAGGTCTTCAGGATGCGTGATTTTTCCCCCCCAAAGCAGTTCACCGGAAATCCCACCCTGCAGCTAATTTCATTGGTTAAAGTTAGGGTGAAGGGTAGGGTTACTTAGGGTTTAGTATTTGGTGTAGGCAATCGGCACTGTGACTGACATGACCAATGAAATCTTTAGAAATGGCTGTGGGGTGGAGTTTCCTGAACTGGTTTTAGGTAAGCGTGTCACACAAGTCCTGAAAAGTGAAGCCAAAGCGTCTCGATCGCCAACAGGTGGTTGGTCCCAGTATAGGTCATAACCCCGCCCTCCCCATGAAGTCTAATGGGACGCGATGGAAACTAAACAATCAAATTACACTTCAAACACGTTTTTCCAAAGTGTTCGCTTTTTTTTAAACACGTTTGGTCTTAGTGAGTTATTTGATGCTATAAAAATGGGAATGTAACGTCATGATTGACAGCTGTGATTGACAGCATCTCTAAACGAAGTAGTCCCTGAGGCACCAACGGACCTTTTGGGGGGATTTTTGGCAGGAGATTGGAGCTTGAACTTTAATTTCTAGATGTCCATAACTGTTTATTTTACACTGACACAATGAGTTGCTCAGCAGTAAACTTTGTACTTACCATTTCTGCGGGAGTGCAGAATCAGGTCCCAAATCAGGGCAAGATGTCAGTGCCATATTAGGACTTTGGTGGCTTCACTGTTCACCAATGAAAGAGAGTGAAGGGGCGTCGTCCATCTTTTTTTTACAGTCTATGGTTTTAGGGGGGAAAAAACCCGCCTTCAGGATTACTAGAAACTTCCAGGAAGGTGCGTGGAGCTGGTTGGAGCTTAACTCTGCAGGACAGTGGCCCTCCAGGAGCTGAGTTTAAGACCGATGTATACGGTTCAGAATATAAAGAGCTGCAACCTAATTTGTGAAGGCCTCTCTCAGCTGAGCTTCCATATTTGTTATTTTACAAAAACTATTCAGCACATGAAATGCTTCCAGTTGTCGGCTATAGTGGTCCACTCATGCCTTTTCACTCTGCCAAACAATTATGTTGCCTTTCCAAGAACAATTTCACCTCCGTGCGGTGAATGTTTACGTAATATGAAAGATGTTACGAATCTTGAGCAAAGCACCTGGAGCCATTTTCTCTGCAGATGATAACCTGATTTCAGTCTATTTGTACTATTCAATGAACAGGTGCTGGAGGACGGTGTAAGAAAAGGGAGCGGTTTCTGTCCCAGCATTCATACAGACACTTTTTTCCCTCACAATTGTGAGATTACGATCCACAATTTCAAGTTATAAACTCATAATTGTACCTTAGTCAGGGTAGCACATATTTAAATTTTGACAGGAATGAAAACGAGGCTGTGAGGGGTAGAATTACAGTGCGTTTGAATATTACTGTTGTTAAACACCATACCAATTGTTTAGCTGATGAAACGTATTGACCTTTATATAGTGCGTGTCATTGTAAAGACTGTAAGTCTATCCCTCACATCCTGGTTTTCATCCACACTGAATTCAATGGTGACTAAACTAACGTCTATGAAAGATTGTTTCCACACATAAAAAAGAAAAAGAAAAAAAGGTCAGAATTGAGAGATATAAACTAGCAATTGTAAGAAAAAAATTGCGACTTCCTTTACAAAACATAAGTATACTATAAGTTAATATTATTAAGTATACTCAAGTAAAGTTGAAGTACACTTTTAAGTACTTTAAATAGTAAGTAGTATACTAATAGTAGTGTTCTTGTAAGTGTGCTATTTCAATACTGCTTAGGACTAAATCGGCCCACTTTTTTGTGTATTAAAGTATTCTTTTAAATTTAAAAATTGCGTTTTTGTCAAAGACTTCGTCCGGATCGGATTCAGAATAGTTGGAGTAAGACACTGTGTAAAACTATATAGACTACTCAATCAAAAGAGTAAACACAAGTACAAGTCAAGTATACTTAGAATACTTAAAGCTGCAGTCCGTAACTTTTTTGGGTTAAAAATGATCCAAAATACATTTTCGAGCAAGTACATAACGAGCCAGTGTTCAAAACTATCTGCTTGCCTTAGCTCGATTCAAAGCGGTAAGCTTGTAATAATGTTTTTAATTCCAGTGCTACTGGTGGATTTCCGCGGGAGATTCAAGCATGTCTTTGTGTCATTACGTCACATCTGTACACATAAAGAAGGAGTCTCGGCTAGTAGGCTATATTGCGTGTGAGGATGTTGGAGGTGGAGATTTATAGCCTTTTCTCAAAGCACTTGATATAATTAAACTTATCAATTTGATGGCGGATCCAGAAAGGTTCAAACGACAATCACCAGTGACAACTAAAGATTCACCCGTTGTAAAATGCAAAAGACTTCGTTCGGACTTCGAAGTGGCTACAGAAAAAAAGAGACTTCAACCGGGCCCATGCGAAAACAAGGATAATATCGGAAGGACATTACATGTAGTCACGCAATGCTGATGTTGTTAACATGAACAATTTGAGAACAAAGTATTTGCATGGTTTGACGTGATATGATAAACGATCGTTAGATTTAATCAGCGCGATTTATGCTTTTTTCCCTTAGTTGGTCAGAACAAAAGTGGATATTACTTACTTGTTCAGATGACATATTCCGGTGAAAGTTCTTATGTTGGTCATATTTCCAAAAAGTAGAATATGTGATTCTGAATGACAGTATCCACATCGGCGCGGTGACTGACAGCTGCACATTCTCCTCAAAACATTGGATTCATCCGCGCTGTGCCGTGCCGATGCACAACCCACGTAAAGTTGATAATTCCGCGAATAACTGCAATTGCAGATTTTGAACAGAGATGGCGACAAAGAGGAAAAACTACGGACTGCAGCTTTAATTATACTTTTAAGTATATCTCGATCAAAAGATTTAGTGCAAGTATATAGGCCAAATATACTTAGACTTTTCTGTCAGTAAGCCAAGTATACTTTAATATTAATTTTGAGTACATTTCTGAAAAGTACATAAAAAGTAGACTGAAATGATACTTTCTTATTTTTAGTTGAAAAGAAGTATACCAATAGCACACTTGAATACTTTTGTAAGAGTTTTTATCTCACAATTAAAAAATGGTAGTCAGAATTGCAAGATATAACTCGCAATTTTTTTCTCTTGCAATTGACAGTTTATGTCTCTCAATTCAGACTTTTTTCCTCAAATTTTGAGTTTATATCACACAATTCAGAATTTCATAAAAATGTGCAAATACCTTTTTATTTTAAGGTTTTTTTTTTTTTTAACTCCATGGCGGAAACCAGTATAGTAAGGTGACTCGGAGAGAAGCTTTCTAATCATATTTGTGTTTTTTTTTTTTTTTCGGTCATTGAAGATATTATACTCTTGCACTAATATGAACTCTGTGTGTCTTTGGAAGTTGATGCTATCCCTCCCTAGGGGCTGGCTTTGACCTTGTTCCCTCCCCAATCAATATTATTCAAACATTATAGAAGCTAATAGTGAGCAGGTCAGAAAAGAACATCTAAGCCCTGTGTGTAGGTGCGACTCTCGGCTATGATGACAGTAAATTACATTTAAGCTGGGGTTGTTTCCCTTGTGCTCACGATTCACCTCCCTAATGAGCTTGCGTATTGGTAGAACAGCTTCACCTTTCCCAGATGGGAGCTTGAGACTCATGCCATGTGTAAACACAGGCAAGCAAACAGCTTCAGCCCTTGAGAGGAACGCTGCATGCTTGGATTCCTTACGATTAGCTGAGTCAGGAAGCCGGCATCTCTGAAACAGGAGCTCATGTTTACAGAGCGCACACATTCTGTGGCAGACCTGTTTAGCAATCACACGTCCAATCCGAGATACTAAAAAAAGATGATATTGTTTATCTCGTTACAGAAATCTAGATCTTCAGAGCATGATATGTCATTAACACCATTTGTTATTAATATGCTCATAAGCTAGTCTTCACACTCAGCCCTTGTACGGTATAGTGCAGTTCAAAGATGACCTTTTTGTTGGTGCTGTGGAGTAACGGTTAGTGCACCTGCTTTGGACATGTTGAGCTATGGTACTCATGTGGACCACTCAGGTTCAAGTCCAGCCTATAACATGTCCATTCCCTCTATCACTTCAATTTCCTGTCATTCTCCACTATATCAAATAATGTGGTGAAAGCCACTTCCAAAAGGTTGTCCCTTATTCACATACAACATAAAAACAATGTTTTATCACAGATTTTTTTTTTTTTTAATTTCCATAACAACCAATAATTTTGTCTCTAATAAAAGTTTTATTAAAAAATTTGTATCTACATGTTTAGTGTGATTTTAGTATTGTTTATACACTATGTATTTATTAATATTTTAATTAGCTTGTATTTTTCTATTTACAGTTTTCATTTTTATTTTAGTCATGTCATTTGTATTAGTTTTTTAATTAGTTCCATTTAGCTTTAATTAAATATTATTTCAGTCATTATAGTACTTTAACTTTATTCAATTTCATATTTTTCAGTTGAAGTTTTTCATTTAATATTTATATTTTATATTATTTCAGCTTTATTTCAATTAACAAAAATATTCAGTAATTTTAGTTTTAGTTAATGACAACAATGAGATAAAATATGCACATTTATGAGGGAAGAAAACAAACAAAAACAAAAACATGTCAAGTTAAATATTGCTCTTTTTGTCATTTCTAATCATGTTTTCAAATAATACAAAATATTACTTAATTGTATGTATTGAAGCTACATAAAATGCCAATGAAATAAGCCTTATAGGAGTCAGGCATTCTATTCCACAAATGTTTATAATATCATTTCCACCACAGAATGCTATCAAAGACAATACATAATTTGCCCATCTCACACTAGATCTATTGCTTTCATATCTTAAGGCTACATGTTTCCCACACGTTTCCTTCTCTCTTTCTCTCTGCAGGAGGAGAGTCTGCAAAGGATGCGGGAGGATGAAATGAAGCGGAAGGAGATCAGCACTCATTTCCAGAGCACGCTGGTGGACATTCAGGCTCAGATCGAGCAGCACAGTAACCGCAACAACAAGCTGTGCCAAGAGAACAGCGAGCTGGCCAGCAAACTCAAGACCATCATAGAGCAGTATGAGCGGCGAGAGGAGGTACATTAAACACACAAGACTATACAAACACATCAAATCTAGTCTGGAAATCCATTAAATCCATCAGTGTTTCTGCTGCATAACAGAAGCTCCTGCCACACATCATTGTGCTGTTTACACAGGCAGTGCGAATACTGTAACCTGTTAATATGGGCCCCAAAATAAATATGTGCTTGTCGTGTGAAGCAGACCGAAAACCTGTGCAGCCAGTGTATACAGCGAAAGCCAGCTAAATGAATTGACCATTTCAAACACCCCAATATCTAACACATCTGTCAAAGCGATTCAGCCACAAATCCATTTAAAGCTGCACCCCCAAGGTATAGCCGAGATTAGATTTTGGCACAAGTATGTGTGCACCATAAGTGATTGTAATACATTTGAAAATGCATCTGATTGGATTTTGTTCTGGTCTACCCGAAAAAGTTACCAAACTTAGCCACTACACTACTGGTTAGAAGTGTGGAAAAATTCATATTTTGTAGTCATAAGAAGTGTCTTATGCTCACCAAGGCTGATTTATTTGATCAAGAAAACTGTAAAAAAAAAAAAAAAAACTGTAAAAAAAAAAGAAAAAAGAATAAGATTCTTTTTTTTTTTAAAGAGTCTTATATTCCAAACTTTTGGATGGTAGCTTATCACAGTTTTCATAAAAATATGAATCAGCACAACTGTTTTCAACATTGATAATAATGAGAAATGTTTCTTGAGCAGCAAATCAGCATATTAGAATGGTTTCTGAAGGATCATGTGACACTGAAGACTGAAAAAATGACTTCTGAAAAATCAGCTTTGCCATTTACAGGAATTACATTTTACAATATGATTTTTTTTAAACTAATAATATTTAACAATTTTACTGGGTTGTTGATCAAATAAATGCATTCTTGGTAAGCAAAAGAAACTTCTACTAAAAACTTTTTTTAATCATAATTATTCTGAACTGTTGATGGGTAGTGTTTGTACATGGGCATTTTTTGTATATTTCATGTACATTGCACCATTTAGAGTTTGAAACTACCAGAGCTGTAATTTCACAACATAAGGCAGAGGAAACTACACCCTCACACTTTCTAAACCTGCTATATGCACAGCAGATACTTTATTTCTTTTTTACTTTGACTTAGTGATTCACGCCCGGTTTGACAGTGAATATTGCACCTTGTAGAACACTCTTGTATTCTGTATCTAATCACATGAGGATCGGCCTGTGGAATGACAAGCCTGATGTGGGGAAGTTAAGCTCAATCTGTCATCCTGATGGGTACCACAGAGACTGCTCACACACAGCTGTGTGTTGGGCTAAATCAGACCCTGTCTGTCGGGCAAGAATTTAAATGACTCAAGATGAAATTGTGCTGTGTGTCTCTACTGCCCTCTGCTGGCTGAAGCAGAGACATGAATCAAACTCAGGGTGTATTCACACCAGGAAAGTCCGATAGTTCACTTGCTTTGATCCGGACCAAATAAAATTTTTTTTTTATTTTTTTTTTGGTACGGTTCGCTTTCACACTGCTCTTTTTGCAAGTGAACCAAAATTTGTAAACAAAACCACACGTGTGCTAAGGTCGTCCATTCATTGGAGAAGGATTCTCAAGTAGGGAAATCAGGAAGTGCAAAAAAAGGCTCAGCATGGAGATATTTCATACTGCAATATTTGTTCTTTTACTAATTTTGTGTTATTCTGTGCTACATGGGCAGCTGTTCTACATGGGCATCTGCCCAAATGTTAATAAGGCAGCTCGTCTCTTCGAAGCTCCAGGTCAAACCACGACTCATTTTATCAAATGTAGTAGGCTAGGCTACAACAGATCACTTTCATAACGCAACTCCGACTACGGAAGCCTGTTAACTCAAGGGCACAGTGCTTTCTTGCAATTGGGTCGGTTCATGTTCACACCGTAAACGAACCGTACCAGAGTTCGTTTGGAACCGTACCGAGACCACAGCTGCGTCCCAATGTGCATACTATCCATCCTAAATAGTATGCACATTGGGACGCAGGCAGCACACCTCTTCAGCTGGGTCTCGGTTCGGTTGTTTGGTCCGCACCCGAGTTCGATTGCTGTATTCACACCTGCCCAAAAGGTCTGCACCAAGGGGGGAAACGAACTAGAGTTCGATTCAATCGAAATAAACAAGGCAGGTGTGAATACACCCTCAATGTGATTTACACAAGAAGAAGAACATGGAACAACTTCCACCAATTGCCACCCTCTGATTTTATCTCTGAAAGAATGATTGACAACGAAAGCTGTTCCAAGAACAACAAAGGATGTTGATCCTGGAAAATGTTCTGGAATATCACACTGTGAGGTGTATCATCATGATAGAGACAAAAAATGTCATTGCTAAAATGTTGTACTGTGTTGACTGATGCAGATAAAGGTTCATTTCTATGAGGAACTGTCTACCGACCAAAGCTGGAAAAACAAACACACGACGATACAATTCCATATGCCCTGTTTTCAATTCCAGATAATATCTATTTAAAAGGTTCCACATGCATGTGGTTTTATACAAAAATAAGTTAAAATTAGTCACCCATCCTTCTTTTGAAAAAAGTTGTTAGTTTTAGAATAAAAAAAAAAACATTTTATGCAACAGTTTAAGTAGTTTCAGTCTTTTGGTGCTAAAAAACATTACTATCATCATTATAAGTAGAAGTGAGGGGTGAAATAAAATATTTATAATCAATAAAATAATTTAGGCATATCTGATATGTTCCCTTTAAGTCTAAATAAATACTCTTCCTTGTGTGTTTTTTATGCAGACTTTAGAGAAGATCTTCAAACACAGAGATCTCCAGCAGAAAGTGTCAGATGCCAAGCTGGAAGAAGCCAACATATTACTCAGACAAGCTGAAGAGAAGCACAAGAGAGAGAAAGAATATGTAAGACACACAGACACAGATCTCCTTTTCTGGCTCTTCAGATTTGCCTCGAGTAAAATGAAGAGCAGACAGATTCATTTGCATGTGCTTACAATGAATTCCTTTACAAGCAGGGTCTAAAATTAACAATCATCAAGTGCCAAATGCAAGTATGGGGGGTCATTTTATAAGGAACTGCAACATAATATATTAAGTCAATCTACGAATGATAGTCTGACCTTTACTGATAACTGACATGATGATTACACAATCATGAGCTGTCAGCTAAATAAAAAAATCGTTTAAATTCATTATTGTGTTAGATGAGAAAAGCATTAAATAGACATTACAAAAAGTAGCTTTAGAAAGATTTTTTTTGATTCAACATAATTTATTTTACATAAACCTTTAAGGCTACAATGTGGCCATTATATTGTGTTTTTCAGAAGCTGCATCTTAAGCGACATTTAGATATATTTACACACAGACTGTTTAATGAAGCTCAGAGGTGGTGTGAATATGAATGAAAGATTAAATGATACTCTAAATATGAAACTAAAACCACCAGGTGGCGGCAAGTCGCTGTCTTAATGAGCGAGTCATTCAGTCATTCATTCAACCGATTCATTCAAACGGCCGATTCGTTCAGGAATGAAGCAGTGACCGTCGTTATGAATGGGTTACTGAATCATTGGCTCACTCGATTCATTAAAAGCCGCGGATTCATTCAGTAAACTGCTGTGTGTTGCTCGGAGATGCACAACAGTTCTGCTGTGGCTTTGTTTTTGGAACTATTTTCATTGGCAAAATTGAGCAACAACAGACAATGTTGACAATATTGTGTCTAAAATGTAACAATATTAACTTCTTTTTAATTGAACTGTTGTTTAAAATCCTTAACTAGTAAATTTAATTTTGAGTTAAAATTTAAAGTTAATTTTGGACCCTGATTATAACAATGTTTTAATGAAACTGGAAAGTGCCACATGTTAACATCTCACCATTTATGTTGTTAGTTGCTTAGAGATGCTATTGAAAAAACAAAGAAATGCTACACAATGAGGGAGCAGGAGTTACAGATGAAGAAACAGGTAATGGCGAGTTCTTGGTCTCACCTGTTTGTGTGTGTCTTGTGTTTAACCAGTTACTCACTCAGGCTGCAGAGTGGAAACTACAGACTAAAGAGCTGAAACAGCAGCACACAATCATGCAGGCTCAGGTGAATATCTACCGCTGTGGCATTACCCACAATCCCGCTCTCTCTCTTCTCTAGCTGTGGCGTTTCTCTCGTTGAGCTATGTGACAAACCACAAACAAATTTAAAAGGCAATTTACAGTGCTCATGCATATCCTTTAGGTACAAACGCATTAAATGCACTTCAGTTGAATACATTTCAGTTGAGATGGATAGATAAATTACAGGAAAAAGCTTAGAATAAACTTTCAAGTGCGTAAAGAAAAGAATTTAAGATTCATCGTTTACTCACTCTCATGTCGTTCCAAACAGGTATGAATTCCTTTCTTCGGTGGCAATCAAAACCAGAAATTTTGAAGAATATATTGATCGCTTTTTTTTATGCAATGATAATGAATAAGGACTGAGGTTGTCTACAGCTACAAAAGTATCATTAAAGTGCTGCAATGAAAAATGTTATCATTTTGTGTTCGAACAGACAAATCATGCAGATACTGATACATTTAGTAATTTCTCTGAATTACCACAAAGATGAACTAATTATGGTGATGACTGTATGAAGACCTCCCCCATCTCACCGCTCTACTGCGACAACCCAAACAGAAATACATTATGTCAGTAAATTATTATAGTTCACAAGTGCCTAAACACTAAATTTGACCTGGATGAATTGATTCACCACTGCTGTTGTTGTGAATGATAAGTAAATGTAAGTAATGCTTTACACATTAAACACGGAGTCATTGCAGAAGTGCTCACTTATTTAAAGCTTTGTGTTTTTTGAATGGAACATTTGCTTTGAGATGGAGTGCATATAAAGTGCACACAGCGAAACCCGATAAGTTCGGAATACTCAAAACATTCATGGAAACCGATTACTTCAAAACATTTAAGTAAACTAATTAACTCAAAGATTAAGTTAGTAGAACTTTACCATTTTATTTTGTATTACACAAACATGTTAATGTTTGTTTACATTAATATCATATTTAACTAGTAAGCAACAGCGCACTTGCATGTGCTAATGTACTTGCATGTACTAGTTACATGTGAAATTTTGCAGCCTCACCCCAGGCTCTACTCTTAATGGTAAGCCTACAAACCTTTAACATAACAGAAAACCCTGTAAATCCCAACATAACAGAACATTAAACACTAACACATCTCCTTATATTAATATTGTGCAAATAATCCCCCCCCCCCCCCCCCACCCCCCCCCCCCCCCCCCCCCCAATTCAACATTTATTCTCCTTATACAGTCTGACACAAAGCATTCAGAGGATCTAGAAATATGCTGCAACTCATTTTAAGTTCAGCTTAATACAATCAGAATTCGAGTTCAGGTAATTTTCAGTAATATTTGAGTGAAATGAACTCATTTCATTTAATTAATTTAAACTGTTCGGTTTACAGTGCAAAATCAGTGATCAATTACTATTATTATCTTTACATGAGGGCTGAATGAATGAATGAATGAATGAATGAATGAATGAATGAATGAATGAATGAATGAATGAATGAATGAATGAATGAATTTTACAAAGCAAAGAACAAATTTGGAACTCATTTGGATTGTTGGATTCTAGACCCGAGAAAAAGATCAATATATAATAATTAAATGACAAGGAAGGCCAAGCTGATGCAGTATAAATGTTAACATTCTTAGTCATGCATGTTTCTCTTACTGTACATAGATTTAGGCATTCTTTTCCAAAGATTTTCAGAAGGATGCTAAGTCTAATTATGTTTTTACAGCTTGTGTTGTACTCCCAGAAGTTTGATGAGTTCCAGAACACATTAGCAAAAAGCAATGAGATATACGCCACTTTCAAACAGGAGATGGATAAGGTTTGTTGTGTTGCACATATTTACAGTCTGAAGCCGACAATTAATAAGAAAACAATGCAATAAACGACATCTTAGTTTTAATTGGTCATTTTTCTTCCAGTACAAATATTTAAAAATACTTGAGAAGCAACACAAGAGAATTTTACTTGAGAAGCAACACTGCATAAGATATTAAGACTTTTTTCCAGAGAATGTTTCTTTAAAAGTGTATTTTGTCTCTTTGTACTGTCAGTTTTTTCCCACTTGTTTATACATAAAACAACTGAACAAATCTGCCAGTGCAGTAAGGCAAAATACACTCACATTAAAGATACATCGTCCGAAAACAGTCTTAATATCTTATAGTGTTGTGTCTAGCTCATGTCTCTTGCTTCAGGGATTTTTAGATATTTCAACAGGAAAAATTAGACAAAAATGCTTGTTAGGAATAGGATGTTTTTGTTGTTGTTGCTGTGAACAGTGTCTTTGTCTATTTTAAGGCATTTACCTCTTACAAAATGCTGATCACATTTCCATTTTAACAGATGACAAAGAAGATGAAGAAGCTGGAAAAGGAGTCAAGCACATGGAAGACCCGGTTTGAAAGCTGCAATAAAGCTCTAGTTGAAATGATTGACGAGGTAACTCACACACACATGACTTGTCCGTATTTGAGCATTAGCTTTGCACTTACTAACTGATTAACTCAATTCCAACAGAGATCAGAAAAGGGCAAGGAGTTTGAGCTCTTCACTTTAAAAATCGACCGTCTGGAAACTCTGTGCCGAGTGCTGCAGGATGAAAGAAAAGGTTTGTACGACAAGATTAAAGAAATACGACATTCAGAAAAGGAGACCTTAGCACCTGCGGTGGACATGCCCCAAGTAGATGATCTTCCAGAGCTCGCTCAACTTCCTATCCCGGCTCTCAACCCCGTGTTCACCGCAGAGATGGAGAGGCTGCGAGTGGAACAGGCCCGCCTGCAGGATTTTGCAGCCTCCTTGATAAGACCCATAACAGATGATGTTGGAGAATCGGATAGTGAGGAAGAGGAAACAGCACAAGTGGAGACAGCACAAGTGGAGACAGCACAAGTGGAGACAGCACAAGTGGAGACAGCACAAGTGGAGACAGCACAAGAGGAGACAGCACAAGTGGAGACAGCACAAGTGGAGACAGCACAAGAGGAGACAGCACAAGTGGAGACAGCACAAGTGGAGACAGCACAAGTGGAGACAGCACAAGTGGAGACAGCACAAGTGGAGACAGCACAAGTGGAGACAGCACAAGTGGAGACAGCACAAGAGAATCCAGCGATCGCTGAGACTCCCCAACTTGAGTCCATTGAACCAACGGAAAAACAGGAATCGACACAAGAGGAACCCTCTACCGCAGAAGAAAACAAACCCGAGGTTGTTACTGTAAACGAAGAGCAGCCATTAGAACCAACAAATCCTGAACCAGCCATCCCTGAGATGGAATCCAAACTTCCTCAAGAGCCTCTACAACCAGAGATCACAGAAAAACAAGAGTCAGCAAAAGAGGAACCAAGCCAGGAAGAGGTGACAAAAGCAGAAGAGACAGTCGAAGAGGAATCCACTCAGCCAAAGCCCGTCATGAAAGAAGAGGACAAAGATGAAGCTGTTAAACCTGAGCTACCTGAACCAGAACCACCCAAACAAGAGCCCCTCAAAGAGGAGCACGGTCAGAAAGCCGCAGCTGCATCTGAGGGAGCCAAAGCACCGGCGTCCAAACCTAAGGCCCCAAAATCCCAAGAGGCCAAAGCGAAGGCCAGCAAATCCCAGCCTAAAAAACAAGGTTCTGCCAAGAAGAAAGGTCCTGCTAAGGGGCCGAATAAAAGCTAAGCCGAAATGCTTATGCTTTTTATCATTTCTAGATCAGTTTGTTTGACGAGTGTCTTGCCGTTAACGAGTTACAAGTTATACAGAAGATGACAGACACGTTCCTTTAAGAGAGTTTAATTCAAGGATGAATTCCTAGCTTACCGAGTGTAATATGGACTTTTTTCAACTTGTAATACTTTCTCAAGTACCCTCAAATAAACGTCTACTTTTCCTAATCCTACACAAAGACTTTGGTTATATGACTAAGTTAAACGCAAAGCAATGTGTGAAAAAGGCAACAGCTAAAGGCTGTTTTTTTTTTTTCTGGAGAAAATGTTTGGCTGGGCGTTGCTGAAAGAGATTTACGTCACTGTCAAAGGAGATGGAAAAGGTTTGTGTTGCACACTTTTAGAGTCTGGACACTTTTAGAGACAACAATTAAGTAAACAAAGGTTGGTGGTGGGGGCTGGGGGTGGGGGTGGGGGGGGTTGTTGTTTACTTGTTTTCCAGTAAAATCCTTGAAACATTTTTACATTTTAAATTTGAGAACTTGCTAGTTAGACATACAAGTTAATAAGTTGAATGCAAAGCATTGTGTGAATAAAGGCACATTTTCTGGAGAAAATGGTTGCCGTGGCGTTGCTAGGTCGTTGCTAAGATATCCTGACTGGCTTTTAGAACATTACTATGCAGTTGCTATGGCGATCTAGGTGGTTACTAGGAACTGCTAGGTGGATGCTCTTGTGTTCTGGGTCGTTGCTTAATGAAATTAATTATGTCACATGTAATCGCTAAATCAGTGTTTCAACCGCGGAAAGATGTCAATAAAACAGCTTGAACATCACATTTACCTCAGAAAAGGCATTCATGACCATTACTCGATAGTAGTCAGCTAGAAAAATAACTATAGAGAAGAGTGTTTTGCTAAATTACATATTTACTGTTCTTCAATATTTGTTTGAATCCGTCTTTTTTTATTACAACCACCAAAAAAACCCTAATTGAAGTAGAAACATAATTATGTAATTATATTATAACGTTATTATTATAAAAAAACCTAGTGTGCAATTTGTGTTTGCATGGGCCTATACAAATGAGTTAACTTAACCTTATGTTATAGTAATGTACCAGCTAACTCCCTGTATAGTTGAGCATTAGTTGGGAGATTTTCTTTTCTTGGTAAAAGTCGCAATGTACTGTATATCCAAATTAATCGATAACGTGGATTGAATCGGAATTGAATCGTGAAATTTGTGTCAATACCCAACCCTAGCAATAACAATAATAAAGAACCTTAAATTATATTCTGGAATATCTTTTAGAGAAAAGAGTTAGATTCATGATGAATAATGTTAACTGCTGTCCACATATAATAACTCTTATTGCACACCATGATTTTTTTTATCTAAGCAGCAGCAGTTTCCATGGCAACAGCCTAAAAAGGCAAGCAGCTTTCATGCTTACGCTGTTCAGAATGATTCACTGTCTATACCTGCAAGTAGATGTATTGACCTGTATTTATTTATATAAATGCTGTCACATCATTTTCCGTTCTGGGTTACACATCCTGTACCTCACAGACCTTGTACACATACTAAAGCAGAGCAGATTTGACTAGATACCCATATTGTTTGGGCATATATGGTTCTACAACTTCCCTCGAAGTGCACAAAGAAGCTACCTTTGTCCTAAATAAATGCACAAACAGACACAAACACATATCTTCTGTTGGAACAAACTAGATTTTGTAAAAAAAAAAAGGGAAAAAAAAGAAGAAGATTCAGAGTAAGTCAAGAGAATATAATACCTGCAGGCAATTCCAGCTTCTTACAGAATGTGAATATGTATCAGAAGTCATGGTCATGAGTGGAAATGAGGAAGCCAGCGGGTCTGTACTTAACTTGACCTTTAGCCTGAAGCATAAAATATAGATGCATTAAAAATACACACATTAACAAATGGTTAGACAACAGTGTAAACTTCAGATTGTCTGATCTTGAGTTACGTTGTCTTTGAAAACACTGCTATAGGGTTAGTTAGTATGATGATGTAAAAGTGGCAGAGGGTTGACTGGAGTTACCTTTTTGAAGATGTATAATGTCCTAAAGACAGTTAATACGGCAACACAAATAGCTTTTTAATTCACTTTTCACACAACATTTTCTTGAATCTGAGGGGATGTTTACATGACACTGTTTTCAACTAAAAACGGAAAAGCGTTTTGGCCGTTAATTTACACGACAATGGCATTTTGGCGGCCTGAAAACGCAAACTTTTGAAATCGGGTTTCAAAATGCAAGTTATTGTCTCCATGTAAACAACAAAAACGATGACGTCATCCGCATGAGCTTATGTAGCCCCGCCCCTTTTCAGCGCTGCACTCATTGTGTTCCGGTATGTATTTCCAGCATGAAGGTAAGATTTTACGGATTTATGAATGAACCGTTCCTTTTAAAATCTTCCCAGCATACTGACATTTGTTATGACATTTGCTTCAAACATTACAATGCTTGTTTCTCTGGCGCATAAGGTCTAAAGGCATGTAATGTTTCTTTACAAAGTGACATCGCCAACTACTGGCCTGGCATACATAATACAGCGTTTTTTGTTGTTTTCGTGGATCCTTGAGAATGTTCCTTGTTGGATCATTTTGACAACGTTGTCGTCTGTATGCGAAAAAAGCAATGGAAAAACGTTTCCATTTTTAGTACACATTGTCATGTAAGCATAACTTGAGTATAGCTGAGTTGAGTTCACAAGGCAAATTATATACTTTTTATTTATTTTTTACAAAATGCGTAGCTACTGTGTTTGGCTTCTGTATGGTAGTATAATCCTCATGAGATATATTATTTCTAGATGGCTTTAAAATGTAAATTTGTAGCAGAAATATGGCCAACAACAGGCCAGCAGATCCAATGGTATGGTAAACATTAACTGACAATTATAGATGCTTGTTGTCTGAATTTTATATGGATGCTTTATCTTAAAAAAAAAATGTTCTAAGACATTTTAAATTTTAATCTATAAAATAATTTATATATTTCTCTCACTCAATAAATGGCTTTGTCTTCCAAGATTCACAAACCAAAGGTTGTTTACATAAGAGCACCTCTTGATGACTTTATCAAAGAAGCTACTTCATCTGCTATGATGTTCATTGAGCATTGCTATTTGATATGGAAAACAGGAATTATGTATACAGGCTCTGGGCGGAATGAGATAAAAAATAAATAAAAATACAAACAAACACTGACCAAGCCTTGGAATAATTAATAATTACTCTGTGAAAAAGGAAGGACCCTTTTATGTATTTTATTGTTTTCTTGGTTTTTGTACAAAAGAGCAAATTTGGCATACAGAGATACATTCACTTGTCACAGTATTGTTGTTGCTTTGTTTTTTTAAATGCAAGCTCAAACATTTCAAGGATGGCGTTAGAATACACGCAAAAGCACACCCTCTTTCTCTTAATAAAAGACGCGCTCTCCGACGTAACGGTGTATGCTTTGATTCTTTCTATTTTGTTCCTAAAGAGAACTAAGCTCACACAAAGTGTCGACAAGAGTCCAAAATAAGTAATTCTATGAATAGAAAAAACGGGGGGAAAATACTAGCATGCAAATGCAACTTTTGTCAATAAGCTTCAAGAACTTTGAACGAAGAGAATGGCTTTACAAAGTGATAGTCCAGATTGCCACAGTGAGGACACTGCTGTACATTGCTGTACTCAGAGAAATACTGCATGCCCACACGTACATCTATGACCGGTTTCCCACAATGCTTGCAGTTGAGCCGTGCCTAGGCAGACAAAGAGGAGTGACATTTTAGTAATGTATATATAGCAATATGTCATATTAAATGATATGTTATATTGTTTCTGAGCATGAACAGATTCATTACCTGGCAGCATGGCGATGCCGCCAGTATGTCGTATGTGTACATTGTGCCCAGCTGGTGCCAGCTTCCATCCCACCTAGACTTGCACTTTATACACACGATTTTGTGTACTCCTTCCAGGCAGTCCACACAGATGGCATAAAGGTGCATCAGCCTCCCTTTAGAACATAAACAGAAAACCCTTTTAAACTGCAATTAGCCTCTAATTAATGAAAATGTATTCTAATAGGGATTTAATGATATGCCATGATCAAAGCATTATTTTCTGTCAGCTGCTTTGCTTCTTTATTACAAGAAGAAAGGGTTCATTTTATTCCCAATCAATTTGGTACTTTGCCTCAAAATCCTTGCTTTAGTCTTCAGCAGCAGTCATATTTCATTCTCAAATGCTATACTTGAATTGTTTTTGCTATGGTAAAATTATTATCATGTAGAGTTTGTCAACGGACTCAGCTCAACGTCATTTAATAAAAATGGTGACGCTGGAAATGGAAAGGTTTTTGCTGTACTTGCTATTTTATCAGAAATTAATGGTGTGCCTGCAATGCAATTCTTTCTAACCAGGGCAAAAACAAAAAAAAACAGACTCAACAAAAAGAATGTGAAACCATGTGGATAAGACTCTTATAACCCTCTTTTATAAATCTTACATTGAGTCTGTAATCTGTATTAATATTTTCTATAATATGTTGGTATGGCAATCTTACTATCAAGGCTAAAAATGCTCTGTCCGGAATAGTGAAGGTCAGTAGCAAAATTTTAGACGTTGAGCAAAGTAGCCTTACCGACCTGTGCAATAGACAGGTGGTACGGAAAGCCAAATCTATTTAATCAATTAGAGCCCGTGTCCTTTACTCTGATTTTGAGACCCTACCCTCCGGCTTGCGGTTTCCATTTCCTTTAGTTAAGAGCAATAGATATATATATATACTCATTTATTCCCACACAGCCATTTCCCTACTAAATTTAGGCAATGGAGGTGGTGAGTAGGATCAGTAGGTTATTCACGGTCAGTGTATTGTTTTTACATTTTTAATGGTTGTCTGTCCGCATACCTTGCCATAAAACTAACTGCCCCCTGGGGGACATAAATAAATAAAAAGTTGAGAGTTGACCAATACCAAAAACAAGGCAATGACTGACATTTTTATTTTAGGAATACTGATAATATCATTGCCATAAATACATCAATACTACGAATTTGTCCGATAATTATTTTCACGTTATGGCTGATAATTAAATAAATGGTCAATATTAAAATTCTATACTTTTTTTTAACTCAAGTTAAAAATAAAGCATTATATTTGGTAGAGATTACATTTAGCAGTGTTACTGAATTATTCACGTTTTTTAAGATTAACTTTGAGTATTAGATGATGGCAAAGGTAATCTAAATGTAAAAATAGGAGAAATAAGCATGAACTATTAAATATCTGCCAATACTAATAAAAAAAATAAAAAAAATCCAAATATCATCCAGTAACTGATATGATACTCATATATCATGCATCCCTAAATTATATTTTTACTCAACACTTAACATATATATATATAATATATATATATATATATGTTAAGTGTTGAGTAAAAATATAATTTAGGGATGCATGATATATATATATATATATATATATATATATATATATATATATATATATATATATATACACACACAAATATATAGCAAATATATATATAAAATTTGACAAAAATCTAACCTTTCAACGAAGTAAAACAATCTTATTATGAAATAAATGTTTTTCTCCAAAACACATTATATATAATGATATTGAAGTGACTGCACAACAAAGTTTGGAGACTGAAAATATGAAGAGAAACTTGTTTAATGAAAATTTTATTGAATGTAAACAGAATTACAGTTAAAATGAATTCTGTAAATCTTTGTAATTTATGAATGAATTCATTTAGATTTCAACAGATATTCTTTGCTGTGCGAGCTGAGAAGTTTATGTGACACTAATGAAGAATAACTTTCCCACCCTAATATTTTCAAGAGAAACCCCTTTCGAGTGTGAATAGTGGATTCGCTCACCTTGTAAGTGGCAAGGTACATCATACTCAATCTCATCATGGCGTGAAGGGCTCAGGAACAGCGTTCCATCCACTAAAGGGAACTGCTCAAAGATGGGCAGGGTGTGATGGCAAAGGGCACAGTTCACCACATTGCGGTGACTCGCACTGAGCGCAGAGAGGATGAACTTCCTGAGATCCTCTCCCTGTCCGGCTTGGGCATCGTCCTCCATTCGCACATGATATGTGTTGAGCTTGTGGCGGGGAATGTGTGTGAGCAGCTCTGAAAGATCCAGCCTCCTCAGGAACTGCACAGG
Source organism: Rhinichthys klamathensis goyatoka (assembly GCF_029890125.1). Classification (NCBI taxonomy): domain Eukaryota; kingdom Metazoa; phylum Chordata; class Actinopteri; order Cypriniformes; family Leuciscidae; genus Rhinichthys; species Rhinichthys klamathensis. The sequence goes on from NW_026606800.1 coordinate 6,142,257, forward strand.
GTTGTCTCCGGGAGAAAGTCGAGGGAGGCACATGTTGGCGGCTCCCTGCTCAAGGTGAGCCCCACGTGCCACCAGACCTCCGGACAGCAAATGCCTCCTGTGGCCTTCTGTATGAACCGCATTCTTTAGAAACTCGCCCAGGTGCCTTGAGCTACGCGGGCCACCGAGGGACGGGGGGAGAAAGGAGGCGAAGCCCGACGGAGGGGACTGAGCGGGGGATTCGCATGGGGAGCGGAGCCCATGGGAAACCCCGCCGATGGCATTGGGAGGACCGGCGTGACATCTCTCCTGAGAGTTCTGCCAATCTACCGATTGTCTGCGAGACAGTTCCTGACAGGAGCCACGGTGAGCTAGCTTATGGCTTGCAGATGATTTCCCTTTCTTGGGCTCATCGGCAACTTCCGGCCCAACTCCGCCGCAAGCGCCACCTACGGAGGCACCACAGCTGGGCTTCCCGCTCCCTTTCTCTGGCATCTTTTTCTTGCGCTCGTCATGCATGCGTTTCACCTGGTACCAGTCAGTGTCTTTTTTCAGGTGTCCCTGGCCACAGCGACAGGAGCAGAAGCGGAAGGCTAGATCGTAGCCCTTTTTGGTCCACATGTTCTGTCGGCATTGCTTCTCGTTCCAGCTGCGGGCCCGGCCGATGCAGTTGAACTGCACCAGGATGCTGCTCTCCCACTCATAGAAGCACTGTAGGTGCATCCAATTGCCGTAGGGGCAGAGTTCACTGTTGCACACCACACGCTGGTAGTCGTCCTTCTCAAGGTCAACGGGACGGCCCAGACTGCACACTAATGGGGTGGCACATGTGGACTCTGCCAAACACAATGAAGATTATATTAACTTAGGGTTAATGCAGTGGAATAGCTCACATAAAAATGACACTTCTTTCATCATTTACTCAATCTCATGTGGTTCCAAACCTGTATGACTTTCTTTCTTCAGTGGAACAGAAAAAGAGATGTCAGAATTACGTGCTTTCATTGCAGGTGAAGAAAGGATGCAATGAAAGTAAATTATGACAGAGCCAAACACCTTTTTTTGTGCCCCAGGAAAGTCATATGAGCTTGTAACAACATGAGGGTGAGGAAATTATGCCAGAATGCACATTTCTGGTTGAACTGTTGCTTTAAAGGAAAATATCTGTAATTCAGTTTACAATGGCTTATATTAAAAACACTAAATAAATATGATATTTGGTTAAATGTATTGTACTGTATGCTGCTGTAATGACTGAATTAATAAATAAACCTGAAAAAAATTGCATAAGAAACATTAGAATAAAACAAATTCACAAAATTCATTAAGGGACATCTATTTATAGATAGTGTGATTCAAGCTGCTTTATTGGCAGAATGTTCAATGTCAGTGCATTCAATACATCATTTCAATTCATAATAACTCTGTGGGTGCAAATCCCACTCAAAACGAAAAAAATATTACACAACACTCCTGTGAATGAAGTTGAAGTGTGTATGTGTGTCCCATGAGAGACAGAGAAAGACAATTATACAACATTTAGTTCCAGTCTTCACATTTGATTGGACAGTGGCTTTCAAAGATAGCTGTTTTTCTGTTTGAATCACTCCACTTCGAAGTGTTCACTACCTTTCAAACCAGACTAGTGAAGCATAAAGTGAAAGAACTGTTTTCTCTCATGAACTGAAGCAAAGTTCTGTAAAGCCGGCTGCAGCAAAGAGCATGTTGGTGTTTTCTCTAGCTCAGAGTGGGTTTTTCTCACTAATGTTAAAATTCTTGCCATGTTAAAATTAAAACACAGAGTGCAGCCTCTCATAAAAGTGGTTCCAATACAGATTTCAGTCTATGCATTGCTAAATGACACACAAAAGGTTTTTTTTTTAACGATTTTTGTTTGTGGTGAAGACATTTACAAACTAATTGACCAATTTGTATTTGAGTTACTTATAAATTATTATAATAATAATAAACACAATATCATGCTGTAGTACTACTAAATATGAAAAGAGAGCTATGATTACCTGCGCCCTGACATTCCATTGTTCATAGCTGCCACTCAAAAAAATATAACACCACTTCCATTTCCTCAGGAGCCATAGCCATTCAATGCATTATTAAACACTCTACTTGCACATCATTACGGTGAAGATATGACATGCCATTACACACCACACACACACACACAACATTTTATCTCCAAATCACATGCAACTCCATGCCAAGTGTATTCACTCTTGAGCAAGGCCTACACAACCACCTTACAGTGCAGGACGATAAGTGGGAGTCGTAATCATTCTGATAGCGATGACAGACACACACACACACACACACACACACACACACACACACACACACACACAACAAGTTGCTACAAGTGAGAGAACGTTAGAAGGAAGGTAACGCGCGCGCACTTTCAGGGAAACGTACCGTCATATAGAACATTCACTGAAGTGACGTTCTTACCGCTTATGCTGTCGCTCGGCGGACCCGCTGTGGCTCCAGTCAACACCGAGGCAGTTCCTCCTGTAACCGCAGACGCACAGGCTCCATTTTCTTGCTCGTCCCCGCTACTATTCGTGCGTTTATTTCTCTTCCCCTTGTTGCTTTTTTGGTTGGGCATAATGGAGCGCTCAGTATGAATGCAGCCTGTCAGCGACCGCCATCGAGCATTTCTGCGGATATCATGTCGAGGGTGCTTGACGAATCTACTGCGAATCTTAATGCACGGTAGATGCAGATGTTACAGTTCGATTATGATCCTCCAGATTTGTGCAGGCAGTCTTGACAGCAGAGGTACACCATGAAGAAGGCGTGTCCCTCTCTTGTTTTGATTCCTGCTCTGAAGAGAGAATGTTCCTCTGGCCCCGCCTCCATCTCTGATCCAGACCCAGAGCTCAGAGTTATTAATAGCGCAGACTGAAGGGAGTCCCGAGCAAATAATCGACACACTGCTAAAATTATTTGAAAACCAAAAGTGATGAACGTGCTATTTGAGCAGTTATCTTAATTTAGTTGATCATGGTTACATTTTTTAAAAAACAAGGTTCTAATTAGAACAAAATGTTTTTTTTTACAGCTAGATGCCTGGAAAAGTTCTACAAAGAACATTTGACAATTTTTTTTTACTTTGAATTCAAAATCAGGATCTCTAAAAGTCAAAGGTAAAAACAACATAGGCTTTTAATTGTACCATTCAGGTCTATAATCCAGTACTGGTCATGAATTTGAAAGACAAAGTGTTTTAAATTCAGTTCATTTATTTATATGACAGAGTTTATTGCAATTTTCAATAAACTGTCTCCAGCCATTCTGAAAGCAAATGAACCATAACAAGACAGAAATCAAAGACAGCAACACAGACATCCATATGCATACTACAAATTGGAAATTTCAAGTCAGATTAAAATGTTGAGGTTGCAGTAGATTCATATATTTATCTATAACAAAACAAAATGAAAAACTTTTTTCAAGCTTATTCATGCTATATAGAACATACTTTTTAAAAACTTTTGGAAAGTAATTAATTATTCAAAATGAGTACCTACTCAAGAGAGAATGTGATTTCAGACACAGCCTCTAGTTTCTATTCCTGAGCGTGAAATGGCACAAACTGCACCATTAGGAGTCCTATGTAACATTTGTACAGACATAGAACAAGAATAACACAAGTACAATATGGGGATGTTTTCACAAGAGCTTTATAAAATATCACCCTGGAACATTTGCAGATGATTTGTCAAACTTGGTTCATTTCATTCCAGAAAATCTTACAGCAGATAAATGTTACTTAGCTACTAATCATATTTATCAGCCTTTGACATGTTTTGGCACATATAACTTGAATGACTATGCATGCAATTAATAATTTCACAGTAATGGTACTGCAAATCAAACAATCTCATGATTACTGTTGAAAGAGCAATTATGCAATTGTTATACACTCTTAAAAATAAAGGCCCTTTATTGACATTGATGGTTCCATGAAGAACCTTTAACATCCATGAAAACGTTCCATTCCACAAAAGGTTAAAATGTTTGTCACACTAAGAAAAGAAAATGGTTCTTTTTAAGTATACTGTTTACTAAGTTTCTTTGGGGAATCAAAAATGGTTCTTCTATGGCATCGCTGAAAAAAAAAAAACTTTATTTGTAAGAGTGTAGGCAGAATTGAATTCATTCAAAGTTCCAGAAACATAGTAACATGATCATGCACACTACTATAACTGTTATGATATATTTCAATGATATGGCTGTTTGAACAGGGAAAATTGCTACTTTTCAAAACAAACGTGTGTGCAAATCACTCCCCTGAGAGAAAAAAAAAATGCTGTATAAAAATATTCCAATGAAGTATACAAAAAATGTTACATTCTCAAGTATATTTCCATATCAAAATGTAGCAATGACATGTCAAAAACATTTGTACTTTTTCACTCAGGTTTAGAAAAGACTGTCAAACTCAGTCCTGCAGTAATATGACATCTACGTTGTCGTGAACTCCTTGCAGTAGTAGCTCCCCTTCAAAAGTGATGATCTTCTTTCGCTTGGCCGCTTTCAGCGTTCCGACCAGAGCTTCAAAGAGGTTTGCGCACTGGTCATCATTAAACAAGACTCCAAATTTGACGCTGATCTTTCCATCGGCGTCTGCGAGACAAGTAAGAGTGGTCAGGGTTTGCTCTATATCATTCATTAACAACGCTGAAAGTCTCCCATTAACATGTATTACTTGTTGAAGCACTGAGAATACAGAATCGATACAGAATCAGTGTTTGCAAATCTCAAGAACAGCGAGCAGTATGAGGAATCATCAGCCTGGTTTGAGTGGATAGGAAAGCCAAATACAACAAAGACACCTGCATTTGTATGCTGACTAACAGAAACTAAACTCATCACGGAAAAAATTATTTATGATCATACAATTGAGATTTCAGAATGAGCAGTAAAGCTCCTATTTCAATGTTTTAGTTTAAGCGTTATATTTAGGCCACCAAACCAATATGCAAATTTGTGACATTGATCACCTAAACACTTTTGTACAGTCGGTCAGAGGTTCTTCCATTAAAGCACAAGATGCACCTAGGATCATTTTCTAATCATGCTGCTGACATTAATGCAAAAATGAGACACCAAATACTAAGACATTGCTAAATTAATGTAAATTTTCGATTCAACATTTTAAATTGTTAAACGGATAGTTAACCCAAAAATGAAAGTAGTGTCATCATTTACTCACCCTCATGTTGTTCCAAACCTGTATACATTTCTTTCTTCTGTTAAACACACAAAAAGACATTTTAAGTAATGTTGGTAACTAGACAGTTGACGGTAGCCATTGACTTTTTTTTTTTTTCTATGGAAGTCAATGGCTACCGTCAACTGTTTGATTACGAACATTCTTAAAAATATCTTCTTTTGTGTTCAATAGAAGAAAGAAACCAACCAGGTTTGGAACAACTTGAGGGTGAGTAAATGATGACAGAATTTCCTTTTTTGAGTGAACTATCCCTTTAATATTATAATTTGTCATTTATAGGTAAAAATATGCATTTTCACTAACAAATTTAGACTATCCTAAACAATTGTGTTGATCTAAAATAGTACAAGACTTACTTTTACTGCCCAGTCGACGAATCTCTTCAATGAGCAGCGTAACTTCATGTTCCACATTCATCTTTGCCACTGAAATTATACATGAATGTTAATAGTGTAGGCCTAAAGGCCTTCCTTTTTATATTACTCAATCTATTTACTGTATTACTCACAAATTGTCATTGAAAGTCTTTATTAAGATATAGGCATACTGATATTCCTGTTATCTATCTTAGAGTCTGGAATAATACATTATAGTTAATTTAATTGCGTCCTCGCAATTATTAACAACAAACATGCTGAATAAATTGTTTGAACTGATTTAGACATGCACGTTCTATTCACTATTCATTTAGCGCCCTCTCTGGACGAGTTGAGAATTGCAACGCCGCACCCTACCGGCTTATTGCAGATGCTAAATATAATTACTTATCTTAAATTTTGATTAAGGAAATAATACGTGTGGCCTGCAAGATTAATACCATAGGGTTAAGACATAATGAGGCATAATTAAAAAACGCCTGGACGGCTTTTACAGCTGAGCACGAGGATTATCATTTGATCAAGCAATGCGGAAGTGCGAATCTTAACACGGAAAGTGAAAGAAATGTGTGAAAATTTGTATTGAAGCAGTTTTTGTGAATCACACAGGATTTGAATCTAATCATCACGCAGATTTAATCCCGAAATACACATAAATAAACAAAACAAAAAAACACTTTGTGTACGTAAAAGGCACTCACACCGCATTAAAGAGGCTAGATTAATCCATAACTCCAACTGGGAAAACGTGTATTCGTTTGAATAATTAATTTAAATCATAAAACATTTCAAAGTAGTTTTATGTTCGACCTACTTACCTCTGTGGTGTTTTTGCTCCGCCGCTCTGCAGACTATAGGCTGATTGAAATGAGAAAGCGCAACCATAGATGGCTTTGTGTGTGACGTCACATTTAACTGCCCCCTTTAGATTAACCTAGTTAGTTAGTAATTTGTTAACCTACAATGAATTGTTTGATACATTTGGAATGGCAGTAAACCTAATACTATGCCGCTTGGATGCCATACCTTTAACAAGCATTTAAGCATACATTTTCAAGAGTTTCTGGATGTAAGGACTTTGACGCGTATGCTTATGTAAAACATGTTGACACTAAAAGTAGGCTTCACGTAATAGATTAAACTGCTGCTGTAATTGGCATCTGTAATTTTAATAATCTAAGTCTTTGTTCCATAGCTTGTTTTGACAATTGATATATGCAATACAAACAATTTGCAACTAAATGCTCATTTTAATAAATAATTAGTCTATATTATTATTATTATAGATATGTTAGAAGAATAAAAATACAAGAACTCGCTTATTTATTTTAATATAAGTGACATTTACAGCAACATTCAATAAAATGTGTCCATCCATAAATGTTTGAACTTCGTATGAAATTAAATTTACAAGACGCCAGATGGCAGTAAAAAACAATTTATTGCTGATACTGCTATTACAGTGATGACTGGTGGTTTGTAGCTTTGTAGTCAGAGCTTAATCAATTATTTTTGTGTATTCGACAATTCGATTTTAATATAATATATAAAAGATGATAGATAGATAGATAGATAGATAGATAGATAGATAGATAGATAGATAGATAGATAGATAGATAGATAGATAGATAGATAGATAGATAGATAGATAGATAGATAGATAGATAGATAGATAGATAGATAGATAGATAGATAGATAGATAGATAGATAGATAGATAGATAGATAGATGTTTTCTTTAATAGTATTTAAATATTAATATGCCGCAGAAAAGCGCATGCGTACGAAAATCACGGCCGGTCTTACGCAAGGAGCTTGTCTTACGTATGTATATCGACGCCCCTTTGATTTGGGAAATGTGGTTTTAGGTGCATGACGGTTCTTTTGTAGTTTCACGTATTACGTAAGAGGGTCGTTAACTACACCGACCAACCGGCTTGGGTAAAAAACGCCTTCGCCTCTTTTTAAAGGTAGTAGTCCTGTCTTTAACAATGTAAACATTTAAAGAACATACACTCCAGGCTCGTGGTTCTTTTGGGAGAAATGATGTAGAATTACTTTTTATAATTTATTCATTTCTTTTTTTAGTGGGAATCAGAGGACGTGACCTGCAATGCATCCTGTACAAGAAAATTCGCGGTGGCCTCGAGTATCAAAGTTCACTCTGTCAGCATGTGCAGCAACTGTTGCAGAACTAGGTAGATACGTATACTTTATAGTTTTTGAAAATAATTAATGTATTTAAAAAAAAAAATATATATATATATATATATATTTTTTAAATACATTAATATATATATATATACACATATATATATATATATATATATATATAATATCTACGCTACCTAATGTATGCACCTCTCTGTGGTGATTTTTATACAATTTTAATTTTAGTCACATTCCCTCTGGACCTTACTAAAACCAGACTTCAGATACAGGGTGAAGGTGGTTCCCGACAGCATGGTGGAAGTGTACAGCCTCCAAAATACAGGGGCATGCTGAGCACAGCTATGGGTATAGTGCGAGAAGAGGGGCCCTTGAAACTGTGGCGAGGGGTCACACCAGCTATCTACAGACATATAGGTAAAATGTTAAAGTCGGCATGAAACAAAAGTTGTGATAGTCTTCTCTTCTCTATTGTGACATATCTGAGTGAAACAACTTCTCGAACAAGAAAAATGTAGGACAGGATTTGATTTTGTCCATCGGGAATGGACTGGATCATTGTGGTTTGCTATTGCTGTGATCTCATGTGAGTGACAGGTTGTCCCGCCAGTAAACGCATCATCTGAGAAGAGATGAGATGTCGCTGTATGAATTTCTTTCTTCTGCTGAACACAAAGGAAGATATTTTGAAGAATGTTGGTAATCAAACAGTTGATGAACCCCATTGACTTCCATACTATTTTCTTTTCCTACTATGGAAGTCAATGGGGTTCATCAACTGTCTTGTAACTGACATTCTTGTGAGTAAATGATGACAGGATTTTCATTTTGAAGTGATCTATTCCAAATTGATGTACAAGGATAAATCATTTATAATAAATACTGCAATATTCCATAACAATAAGAATTGTCACATCCTACTTTATACATTTTCCACATGGATGTAATGAAATCCTAATGAACTTGATTTGATGTCCAACCGCATGTATTTGAATCAACTTCTGAACTTTGAAATTCTTCATCCTTAGTGTATTCAGGCGGCAGGATGCTGGCCTATGAACAGCTCCGGGAATCTGTCTTGGGAAGATCTGAAGATGGCATTTTTCCAGTTTGGTGAGGGAAACATCTGTGAAATTTGAAACAGGACAGTGATTAAAGTCTAAATAGACGGGATCAGCATGTGTCCTGTGATGTCCATAGGAAAGCAGTGATCGGCAGTATGATTTCAGGTGCTCTGGGCCAGTTCATCGCTAGTCCAACAGATCTAGTGAAAGTTCAAATGCAAATGGAGGGCAGGCGTCGACTTGAAGGGAAACCACCAAGGTGAGGCACAGCCATAATGCGTCACCCAAAAATAAAAATTCTGTCATTAATTACTCACCCTAATGTCGTTCCAAACCCGTAAGACTTTCGTTCATCTTTGGAAGACAAATGAAGATCTTTTTGATGAAATCTGACAGCTTTCTGATCCCTTCGTTGCAAACGCTTCAAAAAGTTCATAAAGAGATCGTAAAACTAATCCATATGAATCGAGCGGTTTAGTCCAAATTTTCTGAAGAGACTTGATCGCTTTATATGATGAATAAAGCTTCATTTGTGTTCCAAAGGTGAACGAAAATCGTACGGGTTCGGAACGACATGAAGGTGAGTAATTAATGACAGAATTTTCATTTTTGGGTGAAATATCCCTTTAATATCCATATAAGCTTTCCATTGCACAAAAGGTTCTTTACAGTGGAAAAAGGGTCTTCAGATTATTAAAATGTTCTTCTTCACACTAAAAAAAAAGAAGATCATTGAAAGGTTCTTAGGGGAAACCAAAAAGGTTATTCTATGACATTGCTGTGAAAACATCCTTTTGGAACCTTTATTGTATGAGTGTACTCGTTCTAAATGCATGTTGTTGTTTTTTAAACTGACAGAGTACATGGGGTTTACCATGCTTTTACAAAGATCATAGCAGAGGGAGGAATCAGAGGCCTTTGGGCAGGATGGGTCCCCAACGTTCAGAGAGCTGCCCTAGTCAATTTAGGAGGTACAGAAGTCAAAGACTTCTAGAAATCTGTTGACAGCTACATTTTTGCAATACATCAAATATTTTTCGTTTTATTTCACATTTAGATCTCATGACATATGATACAGTGAAGCATTTTCTACTGAGAAACACCTCCATGCCGGATAACAGCATTTGTCATGGATTGGCAAGGTGAAATTCTGTTATTCTACTAATGTTAACACATACAGTAATAACGTCATGACTCATGTTCAACATTTTTTATAGCATATGCTCAGGATTGGTTGCAGCTATTATGGGAACACCAGCTGATGTTGTGAAAACTAGAGTAATGAACCAGCCACGGGATTCAAACGGAAGGTTAGTTTTGTGTATTAATCAAAGCTGAGTAGTAGTAGAACATTAGCTTTGTTATAACAACATATTTTTATCATTCTGTTTGCAGGGGTCTTCTCTACAAGTCTTCTACTGGCTGTCTTGTTCAGTCGGTGAGAAGAGAAGGATTTTTTTCCCTCTATAAAGGATTTCTACCAACTTGGTTTAGAATGGTACTATGATTTAAAATATGTTTGTTTAAAGATTTATTCTCTTTTGTTGCTATTTTAACTATGTTTTTGTTCCCAGGCTCCCTGGTCTTTGACTTTCTGGCTTACATTTGAGCAAATGAGACGAGCAATGGGCATCAGCTCATTTTAATGATTTTAAGAGGTGGACAGAGAGGTTTTTTTTTTTTTTTTTTACTTTGTCCCTTTAAAGTTTCTGAGCTGAAAGTTCCAGTTCAGGTCTATTGAGTTACACACTGTAGGACACAAATATGAGGAAGACTCCGCAAAGTTGTTTGATCACTGTATGTTTAGGAGAAAATAATATGGCATGGCATGGCAATCATTAAAGTCTGTTTATAAAAATGTGAAATTGGCACAGAAAGTTGTTCATTTTTTTCTTCTTTTTTAATCCACATTACTAGAGAGCTGTTAATTAATTGTTGCCAGTTTATTACCTCTCAAAATCATGTAGAAAAAGGTCCATTTAAACCAACCTAAATGGGGTTGCTTGTTTAAACTAGTCTCCCCATCTAGCCAGGCTGGTTATTTTAGGATCATTGAGATTATTATAGTTATATTATAATAACCCTCACCAAACTACTATTATAGTTTTTATTAAGTGCAATTAGGTGAAATAAAATATTTTACTTCAGTTAACATCTATTTAGGATTATTATAGAGGATTATACCAACAAGAAATTGTTTTTTTGAAAACGACATATAGAGGAATGTTTTTCTTCTACCAAAAGGTTTTCAATTTATTAGCATATTCTATTACATATACCACACATATTTCAGAAAACCTAGTGCGATAAAAGTAAAAACATCTTTATTACTAACCGAAGTGATCAAGAACATTCCAATGTACAAATGAGCTTTCTTTTGATTCCTCCATCTTCATGAAGATCCGTCCATGGCTTGATACGTTTCGCAAAGAATGCCTGGTTATCACCTCGGCTATCTTCCCAGAAAAGTAATAATTTTGATATATGAATGAATGAGTCATTGTTATGAGATATATGTTGTGAAATAAAAATAAACAGAAATAAACGCCCAATGTATCATAAACGCCCAATGTCACATGTAACATTAGCTACAGATCTTTCACAAGGAGGGGTTGTATTTCAAAAACAACTGCAGAAACATGTTATAAGTGGTCCATTTGGTGTTTTATATGCCCCATAATTATCATATAAGAAGAAATTTGTCCGGGTTCTTATGGGTTAATATTAAATCAATGCTCAGGGTTCTCAAACAACCAGTAGAGGGCATCCAGTCAATAACTTTACCGGTAAGGAAATAAACCCGGAACGTAAACAAGAACCCGCTGACTGTGTCATTTCCGGTCTGGCAATTTTCACATTCAATAAAATGGCAACGCCGAGTGGTGGCACGTCCAAGCGTTTAGTCCAGTATGTCATCGTCCGATCAGACCTGATACACGCTTTATCATGGCCTTTAGGGGCGGTTATAACTCAAGCCTGTCATGCGGCCACTGCAGCCATTCATTTACACTACAGTGACCCTGACACACAGGAATATTTGGCAGAACTGGACAGCATGCACAAAGTGGTACTTCAGGTTAGTACTGCAATTACATCACATGCACCATGTGTTTCTGACCCTTTAGAAGCAGTATAGTAATGTTTTGTTAAGAAATACACTTAAAGCCATCAACAGATTAACTAGTGGCAAATTAATGAATAATTGAGGTTATATATACACATAGTATACAGATATTTTAAGTACTTGTTTTTTTTTTTAAACCAAGAAAACATTTTTCCCCCACAGGCACCAGATGAGGCTTCTCTCTCCACTCTTTCCAGTACTCTACGTGAAAAAGATATAGCACATAAACTATGGATGGAGCAGCCAGAGGATATCCCCACATGCTTGGCTTTGAAGCCCTACCCTAAGGAGACTGTGCAGCCCTTTCTAAAAAAGTTCAAGCTTTTCAAATGAATTCTGCATGTATTGTACAATATAAACACAAACACTGGTCAGAATGGAATGTAGCATTAAGAATGAAGTTGTTGGAACAGTCTTACCATCACATTTTTTTGACTTTCATCCACATTTTGTCTCCTGTTATATCTGTGTAGCAAAATGCTAATTAGTTATGGAATTGTACCAGTATGGCGATTTAAATATATTGAAAAAACATTTTTAAAATTTGAAATGGAAACAATGTATTCATTCCACATAATGGGTAATAAATTTAATCTATATGGAATCTGCAATGATCCTCAGCATTTTTTAAATGTAGGCCCCTACTGATGATTCACTGGAAGAGTTAAAATTAAGACACATAATTATGTATGTGCTGACAATGATGGGTCAGTAATTCTGGACTGGTTTGTTAAGGTCCATATTATGCAGACATCCCGCCTCTCCAGGAAGGTCCGGGAGTCTCTTGCTAATTGATAGCAGCTCCCTAGACGCCCGCAAATTATATAAACACTCGGAAATCTAGCAAGAGAGAAAGAAGGCCCATTTCTAGGGTATTAAAGTAATATCTGTCTTGATGCTGCTTCCCTAAATCGAGGTTTTGCAGGATGGGATGTCTGCAAATGTTCAGTGTGGGCGTATAGCACGGTTCATTCTAGAGGAAACGACTCTTATGAGCAGGTGTTCTTTGTAGTGAATCAAAACTGACCTTGTTAAAAATACAGTACGTTCTTTGCATTGCATTTCCAAATATTTCTTCCTCAAATGCAAAATAATCATTAATGGAACTGATTTTAAACACTTTAAATTCCTTACAATTCACATCCCTAGATATAAAGATGGCACCGGCAGCCCTTTTTCTTTTTACATGGTGCTTTATTGCAATGTGTTGCATTCTCACATTCATGGATGTTATAGAGATTTGTTAGTCAAAGCATCATTTCCTTCAAGGTATGTATCTTCACCTTGGAAAAGCAACAAAGGGGCCATATGCACGAGGTGTGAGTGAATGTTTCTTGTTTGTCTGAGTGTATGCATGTGTGTGTGTGTAAATGTATGCGTGTAAACTTCAAATCTCAGTTTGAGCAGCCACATAATTCCATGAAATGGACAAGAAAAATAAGACTGATTCAGTAGATGCGAAACACAGTTTTGCAGCCCGCAGGACAATCCTGCAGGTGCTGGACCCAGCATGTGACTGATTGTCTACAACGTCCTAAGAAAGGTAGGATTCTCCAGATAAACCTGGATTTAGAGAAAACAAAAAAATAAAAACATGACAAGACATGCAGAAGTCTCCCAGATACATCTTCATTCATAATGTCCCACACACAGCTGCAATGATACCTCTTAAGAAAAAAAAAACGTTCACAAGTATTATACAAAACTGGACAAATGTATATATCTATATATATTTGTTTATTTATATTAATTTTACAGGTGAAAAGTGGGACCTTGCCTTGAAAGAACGAGCGCCGTTTCAGTGGAGCTACAAGCACCACTTCCCTTCACCAAATACAACTAATGTCTGTATATTAATAAGGCAGCACTTACAATATGTGAAAAATCTCAGGTAAACAGTAGCTACTGTAGATGATACCATGTAGAGATGAATGACGAGGAGAGTGTGTGGTGTTTGTAGGATTCGCTACTATGATATGAGGAAATGCAGATTGTACGAGTTTGCATAAATGGATCTTAGCACTTTTGGCACTGAGCGTGCGGGGCCTGAAGCGACACTACGATACAGACCACGATGAACAGAAAGCAGAGTAAGATGAGGAATGTCTTGAAAAGATAAAGCCAGGAGGTCTAAAAGGACGGGGCAAAGGGGAGGTGGTGCACCTGAAGAAGATAGGCATAGTTAGATCTATGGTTCTGCAGCAGAAAAATACCCATGTAGCAAAGGCTCCGCTACCCTGCTCGTTTAACAGATCCAATGAGGAGGGCCTGACAAGCCAAGTTCTTCCTGAAGAACCTGAGATGCGCTTTGATTTTCCGTGGAAAGCGAAATGGCGTTTCACTTTGCGAAAATACATTCAGGGGATATTCGTTCTTTTTCGCCAACATATATTCGGATTTTGACATGGCCTCTTTCCTTGTAGTTCATGTAAAGTGCAAAACTAGATTGTATTCCTTGCAAGTTCCTGGTACATTTAGGTTTTTAGTAAAAAATTCATGTAAAATACAGCAAAAGTCTTACAAACGTCAGTATAAGAAAATCCTCATAAACAAGAAACGTCCATCAAACGGCGAGGAGCAGTCCTCTATGCTGAAAATATGTACAAGAGGCACCTCAAATTTGGTATAAAGAATCCAGCTAAATAAAGTCAAATATCTAAGTAGAGTTGCATCAGTATGTTTTTTTCTCGTTTTTAGCCCGAGTAGCTCGAAACCACTAGTTTCGAACTACAAATTATGTATATCCTTGAGTTAATAAACAAAATAGAGGAAAAACAGGAGATAATTGTTAGCATGCATCGCTAGAATACTGCAGTCGAAGCAATAATCCATTCTGAGTAGTGTCATTTTTAAAACAAAAGCCAAATGCTTTTCATTCAACCTCTAAACGTGCATAGCTAGCGGTTAGAAATCTGTCTTCCTGAAAACGGTGACTAAAGTTCCTCCCGAAGAGGCATTTGCATGTTTGGTAGATCTGTAGCAACGGGGGAATGTCTGAAGATAATTCACTACTGAACATCTTCGAAAATAATCAAACCAGCTAGGGGGGAAAAAATGTCTAAACAATAAATTAAAAGTGTGGAACAAAATGGTAGTGTTACGGGACACCTATTCAGGAAAAACTCAGTGCTACATTTGTCCAATTGCATGAACCTTGCATATGATATGAATCTTTTAGTATCTTGAAGCTTTGGTCATTATTTCGTTCTTGTCTTAAGAGCGTTTACACATGGCAAAACTACATCAGGCAGTTAACGAAACCCCACTACAATAACCCGGCGCTGTTCTCAAACCAAGGTTCCACTTTTTCAGAGCTGTTTAAACTTTGACAACAGAGAAATTAAATAATATGGCCTTTTTTTTTTTTAAATTAACCCGTACAAAAGCCAGTCCATGCTGCTTCTCCCTCAGCAAAGTCACATTCAGCAGTCGCTAAACCATTCTCACATATAGAGCAATCTCAACACCCACAGGAAAAGTTGCAGGTATTAAAAAAGAAAGAAAGAAAGAAAGAAAGAAAATAAAAAAAATCAGGACATGTGTCTGTTTTTCCATATTAAACACCAGATATACAGTATTAATCACACATACACACTTTCAGACAGCCATACACATTTAAAAAAACAAAAACAAAAATAAAACAAAAACAAAATGGAAGCAAGTAGTTATTACCACAAACTTGGAGCACTACATTTTGTTGATTCTGAACAGATACATATTCACATTTATCTGTTATATACACAATACTTTGATAATCCAGGTTCTGAATAGTTCTATTGTACCTTGGTGTTGTGTACTGACTGTGAGAGCCGTTATAAACGACAAAACGAAACAATAAAAACATTATTAATAGCCGCTGTTTGCTAGTTTGGTATATTTGGCATAAACACAGTAATGATGACAGGAAGGGTTCATTAAATGAATCTTATCCACTGCATACTTTTTTTTTTTCTATACAGGAATGCCTGTTTCCCAAAGAGGAGGGCAGAAATTAATCATTACGGAGTCTGTGTTTTTTCGGTGAGCCAAAAACGGGAAAAAACACAGACTGACTTTTATGTTATGCATTTGTCAATTCATCTTGCTTTTTGTAATGTCTATGTACATTTATATATAGCAAAAAGTGGCTTGATCTCAACAGCACATACTGCTGGCTGAATTTCGTAGACGAATGAGGATCAATTTTACGAAACTGTAAAAATAATTCCTGTAAGGACAATCTAAGCTGGTGTAGCATTGGAGCCATTCTTTGTATACAGAGCACACGCACAAAGACACGGCACTTAAACTCCACGGAGTGAGTCACGAACAAAAGAACACTGTTAAAGGAGAACGAAATGATGTGAGGAGGGGAGACGGTTGCGCATGCAACACGATTTCGAGTTGTGCTCCGATTGCGTTGCACGATTTTGTGAAATACTTCGTGCTCACACAGAGACATCAATTTCGACCACAGCAAGTCTTTATGTGGGCATGACAATTTGATACCTTCCAAGAATTACGTTTTCGAATGTTTAGGTTGGAATCAAATTTAAATGATTCTTAAGAGGGGGTGACTAGTAGGTAAATGAATAAAGGATAATGCTGATGAACAGTGTCTGACTGGGCAACAGTAGTCTCATGAGCAGTCAAAGAGCTAGAGAACGCAGCTGACGGTGCGAACGTTGCGCGAGACAACACCTCGCTCCTCCCGTCGTTTTCAAGAGCATCTTTGAAACACTCAACTGTATAATGAAAATTAATGTACAATCTACATTTTCGCACCTGTGTGCAATGCAGCAGAAAGTTTGTAACATTTACCGGGGTGTTCGATAACCAATATCAATCGTAAAAATCCGAGTCTCTCTCACTTGATATGTGAGACCCATGAGACCCTACTGGATGATTACTTTTTAAAATAACAAAAAGTGACAATACAGATTTAGTCATTAAAAAAAAAAAACTGCTGTTATGTTGATGCGTTCTAAACAAGAGTTGCCTGAAATTTGATGATGTTTTGTTTTAAAGGAAATTACAAAGTGTGAGCTTGTCCCAACTTTGACCGTCTGTGCTGTACAATAATACCAACCAGCACAACACGTCGCTGCAAACAACACTGATAGGCTGAGTTGACCCTATGTGGGTCGTATTCACAGCTGCTGAGGGGGGGAAATGTGTAGGACGTTGTTAAAAAAAAAACCTGTCTGTTGTATCAAAACAGTGTTGCCAGGAAAGCCTGCGGCAGACGGATACGCACTACACAGCAGTCTCCCATCCTGGCGATGCTTGTTCTGAAAACGACAACAGACAAAAACAAATGAAACAACAGACAAAAAAAACCAAACAGAACAGACTAAGAAATAAAAAGAGGCGGGAAGTTCCTCCCATCATCAGGCACTGCTGAGGAGAGCCTATCAGTCACAGATCCAGCTGAAACTGAGCAATATACCATGAACATAGCAACACCATGGCAAAAGCCTGCCCCAGTTTCCAATCCGAGTTCAGCTGCTGCGCCGCTCTCCAAGAAGCACTGCAACGTTGGCCTGACTGACAGCACGTGTAGCCGGCAGAAGCAGCAGGTCCTTTTTACAGACTTGGCAAATTCTGGAACGTGATCTTTTCTCCTTTTCGGAAACAGGCGTTTTAAAATGTGACCAGGAATGAGCACTTTGTCGAACAGCTATGAAACCTCACAAGCCTGGGCCCAGACACCGACCCTGCAGATATACTGTATCGAAACCAAAGGTGAAGAATAAAAATCTCTACATGTGGAGATAGTCCTCTGGCAGATGGTAAATGGGCGGCTCACTCGGTCAGGAGCTGCTGGAGGAGACTCTTCTGCTGAGACTGGACTGTGGGGGTCCCGCTCGGGCCTTTCTGGGTCCCGATGGGCCCCGACTGGTTAAGGTAGGAGTCACTGCCCACCAGGTTTACCGTGCACTGGACATCAGCGAACACCTGAACCTGCTGTACCTGAGAAATAGGAAAGAGAAGATTTTTTTAAAAAGAAAGAAAGGTAACACTTTATTTGACAGTGTCCTTGTTACACGTTACATGTAGTTACTGTATTTCTGTCATGACAACTCTCAGAGAGATTGGCATGGTAATGGTAATGGATATGGAGATGTTAATGTGTGTGGTCTTGGCGGAATAGATCTGCTATGCTGCTGCAGAGCAAGAACCAAGACGTGCTACTGCTGATAAATTCACGGACATTGCAGTGAGCATGTAACTAATAAATCTGACAGAAACACACAACAAAGTTACTAAAACTTAATTTTTTTTAAATGAAAATATAAATATAAAGTATAATTCAAAATATGAACAAAAACTATAACAGTTTATCAATGATACTAAAATAACACTTGTAGGGTAGTTAAAGATACAATATGTAATTTCTTTCGCTGCTAGGGGTCGCAAACCTCTTACAATAACAAAGGCGTAGGTTGATGACGCAAAATTTTCTGTGGAATTATGGAACTTGTCGTCAAGCCGATGGATCTAATAATGTTTATGGATGAGTGAATACATTGATGTTTTTATCATGACTGTGGTATGAAGCAGGGCGCGATTGCTAATAAGATATTAGCGCTACACGCGAATCCCGCGGATATAAAGGAATAAGAATATTTAATACTACCGATCTACCCACAAGTGCTGAATTACTCAAACAGGTCAGTTTATTAGACGAATGAAGCTTCTGAGGTAACGCAGCGCTGTTTCACTTGGTCTAACGTTACACTATCACACTAAACAGCATTTGAGTGTGTTTAAGTTATAATTTTATTCAGTGTTAGTTTGTTGGCTATATAGCAGTAAACTAGTAGCCTGGATGCCAGCCCGAACCCCGCCCACAACATTTTTTGATCGGGAAGTTCGGTCTGGACTCGCTCCATTGAGGAGTAATTATGATCGGTTCAGAAATCGTCGGGCCAATCAAATTGCCAGGGCGGGCTTTATACGATGATGGACAGATGATCTGCAGTTACGTAATCCTCACGTTATCAAAGAGCGCATGGGTTGAACTGGTTTCCCTCACAGATGACTGCGGCGGGAGAACTGAGATGTAGAGATTCCGCTATCGCGTCTGTTGTAAAAGAAATCGACAGCGCATTCATTTTAAAAGACGAACATAGAACTGCAATCGAGGCATTTGTCGATCGGAAAGATGTGTTTGCCGTCCTTCCTACGGTATTCGGCAAAAGTTTAATTTATCAGCTGGCTCCGATGGTAACTAAGAAGATGGGACGCAATGAAAACCCTGTGGTCGTTGTGGTTTCTCCTTTGGTCGCACTCATAGAGGACCAAGTAAAAGACACTCGTTATTTTACTTCTTCCAGCGTGCGTGCATTTGAGTTCTGTAGTTGACAACTGTGCTATGCAAAGTAGTTGACTTACTGCGTTGCTCTCATTGGTTGTAGGTCTATCCAATTGAGTGCAGAGTTTTTTTTTTCCTGGTTCGGTTAAGACACGCCTCATAATCAAAGCCCTATGGAGCAGTATCAGACTCACATTTCTGACTAGAATATGAGTATGACGAAGTCAGGCTAGTAAACTAGATCAACATTAGAATAATATACAGATCATATTCCAACATTCCATCATGGTGAACTATATAACATTGATTAGTTTTATGTACATTTGCTCAGCTGTCTAATAAAGTACATGTAAGAGCGGCGTCCAGTCGAAGTTATTCGCGGACGTGGAGCTCTCATCTCGAAAACGCCACGGTGATATTGATCCTCGTTTTAGTTCTCCTTTTTTTCCAAAGTCTGCTTGTCATGGTCCATAATGTTTGAACGAAACAACAACAGCGTGCAGCTAGACCTTACGCACTACGCAGTTGTCCACGTCTGTCGTCATGGTTACTATGGCAGTACTACTAGCGGAAACCAGGGATAATGCGGACATTACGTTATTGACAGGCGACAAGTGAACAGGAATTCCGGGACGGCCAATTATTTTAAATGGGAATTTCTCTGAAATTAAAAATCTTTGGGAACTTTTGGAATATTGTTAGTACACAACTACAGGAAATATATCACACTGTGAGTGTGCAAGCGATTATTGGATATTTTATTACAAAGTTCTTACATATTGTACCTTTAACCCCAAATTGGTGCTCTGTTTCTGTGCAATTACAATGAATGGGGACTGAAGCTTACAAGCTTCAAGAAGACCAAAATGGTATGTTTCTTTACAAATTCTTTGTAAATTTTGTTTAAAAAAAAAATTTGCTCCACGGAAGAAAAAAGTTCATGCATGGTGAGAAAATGAGTAAGTGAGGTTTTTTTAAAAAAAAATTTAACTATTCCTTTAAGTCATTATATAGAGACCATCTTACCTGATCGTTACACATTGCAGTAACGTTGCCACGGTTATTGTTGCCCATGCCGACAGATGGTCCAATAGGAGGTAGAGTGCTCACCGCTCCTGAACCTCCAGCCATTGACACGGTGATGCTCATGTTGTTATAAACGCCTTGCTGCCCAAAGTTCTGAGAGACAGGCTGACCTGCCTGGTTATACATACTGACACAACAAAATGAAATGGTTTAAATGAATATGAAGACACGTAAAAACAATGAAAGAAAAACTTATAATCTTTATAAATTGCATATAATCTTTGTGACCTTTTTGGTGATCAATATCAAGCAGCATACCTGTTGTTTCCCATGGCCCCTTGCTGCCAGTTCTTTATGTCAGGTGACTGATAACCAGGTGGAGGCTGCGCTTGCTGGAGCAGAGGACTCTGGGAGGTGGAGTTCTGAGGTGAAAGCAAGGGGCTGGTTGGACTCAGCTCAGAGGCAAAGGATGGATCTGCTTGCTGGATCATGCCTGTGAGAGACAAGTGGTACACTGACTCTTGCTAGACATCATGACAGAAGCACGTTGTTATTTTAGTATCATTGAGAGACTGTTATAGGTTTTATTAATATTTTGAATTGAATATTTGATTGATATATTTTTATAATTAAAGTTTTAGTATTTTTCCCCAATTTTTATAAATTGTCTATATAGTTTTTATTTCAGTTTCACTTATTTTAGTAAGTAAACAATGCAAAAAAAAAGAGAAATACTGAAATAAAATGTGTACTTTTTAAATATTATTTTATTTCAGTTTACGGTAATTTTATTTGAATTTTATTTTATTCAAAAATGTTTTTTATGGTTTTAGCTTTAGTTAACTATAATAACCCTTCTGATGATAAATTAGTAGCTTACAAATGAGACATACCAGGCCCCCCAAATTGCTGGAAAAGCCCCTGCTGAACAGGAGTGTTCACAGGCCCCCCAAATTGCCCTTGAATGCCTCCCATAATTCCTTGGTTTCCCATACCCCCTCTGGTAGGCAGCTTGGGGTCCAGAGGTCCTCCCATGGGGTTAAAATGGCTCGGGGAGGTAGGGGTGTTCCCAGGCACGGCACTGTAGCCAGGAGGAAAGCCAAACTGCTGCTGTTGTGGTGGCAGTTGCTGCTGGGGACCCTTAGGAACTCGCTGAGCCCCCAGAGGCCCCGTGTTCATCCCCTGCCTCATCAGCAGGACCTTCTGCTGTAGAAGCTGCCGCTGGCGGTGCTGGAAACTGTAAAGCTCCCGTTGCCGCTGCGCCATCATCTGAGCGTTCAGCGGAGGCTGTATGAGAGAGAGAGAGAGAGAGAGAGACTAGCTTTCAG
This sequence comes from Rhinichthys klamathensis goyatoka, assembly GCF_029890125.1. Classification (NCBI taxonomy): domain Eukaryota; kingdom Metazoa; phylum Chordata; class Actinopteri; order Cypriniformes; family Leuciscidae; genus Rhinichthys; species Rhinichthys klamathensis. Next base: position 6,163,874 of record NW_026606800.1, read on the forward strand.
TTTCAGTCACAGGCATATACAGAAAAAATAACAATTGTAAAAGGGAAAGAGTGAAAAAATACACAAAAGCACTAATTTGACTATGTGCACTGATTAATTTGACTATGTGCACTAAATGCACTGATTATGGAAATGGCAAGGCGGCAAAGGCAGAAGATATATATATATATATATATATATATATATATATATATATAAAATAGAGATGTCAAATTGATTAATCGCGTTTGTGTTTACAAAATATATTTGTCTGTATATAATTACATTTATATATATAATATATATGTCTGTGTGTGCCTGTCTAAATGTGTATAAATATGTGTGTGTATATATACAGTATATACACACACATACATGCACAAACATATGTGATAAATATATATATATATATATACATTTAATAATATACATACACATATATTATGTGTAAACAAACTTATATGTTAGATGCGATTAATCGTGATTAATCGATTTGACAGCACTAATATAAACAAATAATGAATACTACCAATGAATGTGTCTTATTTATAAAAATAATATTAATATTATACTTTTTTAAGTATATAAAACAATAAATACTAGCAATGACTGTCTTAAACAGAATAATAATTAATATTATCTGTTAATAATGAATAACAGTATAGTTCATAATAACAAAGTAAGAAATAAACAATACTAGTATATATATATATATATATATATATATATATATATATATATACACACAAACACACACACTAAATATTCTGTATATTTATAATAAAATCAATATTATATGCATGTACAATTCAGCTTTTTAAATAAATAAATAAATAATAGCAGTGATTGCATCGTCAGGATTTGTGAACTTGTGAACAAAATTATCAAACCAAACCAAATTTTGACCAAGATTCAGATCTGGTCTTACAATCGTAATCAAATCAAACCTGTCAGAGCAAATGCTTACATCCCTATAAATGGCATTCATAATTTGTCTCGGCGCATGCGACGCTAACCTGAGAGGGCATCTGAGGCTGCTGCATGCCCTGACGCATCCCCATGACAACATGCCCCCCCTGTGGGAACTGGCCCATGGCCGCAAGCCTGTTCTGGAGCTGATGGGGAGAGGAGATAGATCACCACTAAACAAGAGCAACTAATCATGTTCGCTCAGCAGCTGCACTCGACAAAAGAATAGGTTAGTTCCACAGCATGTTATTTAAAAGGGCGAAATCAAAAGCATTCACTGGATTTGTTACACAGTGCAACAAAATCCAAGAGGAGGATTTAGACATTGTGTGTTCACATTTATTATTGCACAATGAAGTGAAAGCTGAAGATCTACCTGCTGTGGGCCTTGCAAACGTTGCTGAAGCTGGAGTCTCAGCTGGTTAGGAGGTAGTCGCAGCTGGTTGGGCACACCAGGAGCTCGGTTCATGCCGGGCCGCACCGTAATGCTTACGTTGCCTGGAAACGCCATCCGTGGGGCCCCGAAACTCATGCCTTGTGCTGTGCCCATCTCAGCAGGGAACTGTGAGGGTGAGGTTGGGAACTGAGAGGGGTAGCTGGGCAGCTTGGGGTCCATGGGTACAGGTGTTGGGGGCTGAGATTGAGGAAAGGTCTGGATGACGGGTTCGAGACCTCCACTCTGTAGGCAAGGCGGTAAACCAGTCAACCTTAGACACATTGTTCTTGTTCTGGTAAAATGAATGAGAAGATTTTTTTTTCTTATAATACTAACTTGAACAATCTTGTCGATGCCCAGAGCTCGGTCCAGCTCGGCGAGCTCGCTCTCGTCAGTCCGGCTCAAGAAAGTGACCAGCTGCTCCAGCAGGGCCTTCTCGTCGTTGCGGCCCTCGGGAGTGGTGGGCGGACACAGCATCTCATCCAGTGGACACGGAACGCACTGCCTGCGTAGTGCAGAGAACAAACAAGATGGTCTACGATTCTGATCAAGAGTGGAAGGAAGGCAGCTGCCACTTCTATGTCATGTTTGCAGGGTTAACTGATCTGGCAGGTAAACAGAATTTTGGTGAAAATGCACATTTTCTTCCCTGTGACTGAAGGACTACAGTATTATAGTAGTAATTTTAAAAAAAGCAACTATTACACATTGACATAAATCAGAGATAATTTACTAGAATGTTCTTAACACAAATGTGCCAATTCACCTTATTCAGAGACAATTTATACATGACTTGCCTAAAAGGACTTTGCCTTATTCACTGCTTATTTGATCAAAATGAAGTTCATATCACTCAACCCCTAAACAAATTTAGGCCTTTATTCACATATAAACATTCATCAACTCACAAATTAGTTGTGGTGAACATAGGCTAAGGCATGTTCGCTTAACGTGCGAGAGCCAATGAGGTTCATTCTCGTGTTACGCAGCACATTTGAGCTTCAGCTTTTTGGTTGAGCTTTTGTTTATCTTTGCTGATCAATGTTTATATGTGAATAAAAGCATAAATTCAATCTGTTTATCATATATAACGATCAAGTCTCTTCAGAAAATTTGGACTAAACCGCTCTATTCATATGGATTAGTTTTACGATCTCTTTATGAACTTTTTGTCCAAGTGTCAGCTGCGTAGCTGTCAACAGAAGGACAGAAATCTCTCAGATTTCATCAAAAAGATCTTAATTTGTGTTCCGAAGATGAACGAAAGCCTTACGGGTTTGGAACGGGTGAATAATTAATGACAGAATTATTTTTATTTTAAGGTGAACTAACCCTTTAAATTATTACAATTAAAATGAAAACTGAAAATATAAAAATAAAAGCTAATTTAAAATATTAATAAATACTAAAATATGATTTCAGTTAAATGTGCTGATATTTCCTGGTGACAAAACCATGATAAAAATTTGGGTGATGGAGTTGGTACTGTTTAAGTAACCGTGGGATTTTTAGATAATTTGCCTTATTTTACATAAAAATTTTATAGTAGTTAGCAGCACCAATGAAAAACAGCTACACGTGTGATTAATTACTACAGTATATGCTTATTTTGTCAACACTAAGTCTCAACTCATTTATACTCACAGATGAATGTTAAAATTAGAAAATATTTATTTTAAATATTTGACACAAGAATGCACATTATTTCTGTATCTGACAGCAACATTTTTAATTTATAATTTATTATAATATACTATATCAATTATCTTTTTTTTCCAGTTCCTGTAGCCTGATTATCATCAATAATCACTGTACCTCATACACTGAAGAAGGCCTGAGAGCCGAAACATTTGTATTTTTTTTTCCATGTGTAAAAAATAAAATAACAAAATTTGTGAAATTTGTGTGCAAATCACAATTGAATTCAATAATCACATCCATAAACACTCACTCTTGAGGAGAGGACAGAGGGGCCTGTGTCTGGCTGTCCAAGCTGCTATCGAAGGTCATTGGTTCAACCAGGGTCAAGGGTTGGAACTGCTGCTGAGAATCAGGAAGCTCCAGCTTGGCCAGACCTGAGTAAAATATGATTACATTTAGTTAAAAATCTTATTTCTTCCCCTGGCCTGCTATTCAAATCCTTTCTATTTTAAAAGTTTATGTTTTGGCGCATTCAATTTGGTACCTGTGGTGGTGTTGAAAGAGTTGAGGCTGGTTGAACTGGCAAAGGGGCTGCTGCTCTCCTTTGAGGGCTGGAAAGGGTCTGTCTGCCCAAGATCCGGCACCTGGACCTGACCCTGGTTTGGTGTAGAGGGGTCACAATACTCAAAAGAGGACTGATTCGAGAGGTTTGATCCATCAGGAAATGCTACAGAGAGAAGTGGAGAAGGAGAAAAGCAGTTATTAAGGACTTAAGATAAATGAAAAATTCAGAATTTTATAATTACTTCGGTGGGACAGGCCTCACCTTGGCTTGATGTTCCTGGTGACTCTCTCTTCACATTCACCCCGATGGAAAGGTTGTCGTCACTGGGCTGGACGAGCACTGGCTCCTCTATAGATTTACATCCCACAGAGCTTCTCAGAGTGGGCAAGAGCTGGTTCAAAGTGTCCAGATCGGTACTGGGAAACTGCTACTCATGTAAACACACACAAGAGGTGGAGTGGAAATGAGAGCAAAGGTCATCGACATCAAAAGGCACACCAGAGCACAAGAAAGATAAAGTCCAAACGTGACCGCCTCAAAACAACACACGGGTTTGACAGTTCAAGAACACCAGTAACTGAGGGAACCCAGCAAGAATAAGGCTTACAAAATGTATCACTAATATGTTCAGTAGGACACTGAAGGGGAGTTCATGGTGCAAATTATTTTCATAAGAAACAGCCGTTTCCTGTGCCAGGGATGATGGGATAAGGGCACATCCAGCAACAAGACAAAGTTGCGAAGAGCTTAACTTTATGCAAATGAGAAGACAACATGATTCTTTTGTCAAAAACTATGACTAACAAAAAAATTTATTCATTAAATATTCCATGACATTTTCATTTATTTTAGTCAATTTTACTCTGGCTAAAATGGAATCTTATTTGAGCTGATGAAAATAATTTTTTGGTGATGTGAATGTGCAAAATTAAACCAAATATTCAAACATTTCAAATATTTCATCATTGTCAACAACATTCAACAAAAACATGTGAAATCTGACCTTGTTGTGAAAACCTGAGCTTCTGAAATAATTATGAGTACACATTAATTGTAATAAAATTCTTTAAGCTTTCTTCAATATTTTTTAATTAAAATGTTTTATGTATTGTGATGTGCATTTTTCACCTCGTTCTCGTTATCACTTACGAAACAAAAAATAAATTTGGCAAACTAAATTTCTATCAGCCAAACCATATTTAAAAGCTATGCGCAGGAGTAAACGTAGTACTTCTTAAAAGTTTGGAGTCAAATAGATTAAAAAAATTAAAAAATAAATTTATTTTAAATATAAAAAAGGCCCCATTAAATTGATCAAAAGTGACAGTAAAGATATTTAAAATGTTACTAAAGTAAATAAATGCTGTTCTTTTAAACTTCATCAAAGAAAATTAATGTTTTTTCCACAGGGTTTTCAAGATTAATAGTAATAAGAAATATTAATTGAGCACCAAATCAGCATATTATAATGATTTCTGAAGGATCACGAAACACTAAAAACTGGAATAATGGCTGCTGAAAATTCAGTTTTACCAAAGGAATAAAATACATTAAAATTTAAGTTATTTTAAAGTGTAATATTTCACAAACAAAACAAAAAAATCTTACCGACCCAAAACCTTTAAACGATAGTGTAAACATAACTCGAGTAGTGAAGTTTATCAATAATGTTAAGGCTTTAGTCGTTGTGGCATAGTAACATGTACTTAGACATTCTTTCATTAAGTACAAATATGGAATAAATCAGGAAGTAAATACCGGACTGGGCTTGCCACTGGATTGAGGTGAGCAAGCGATTGCAGACACGTTGGTGGCTGCAGCAGCGGCACAGGGGACGTTCTCTCTGCTCCCTTTCTTCTCGGCCTTCACCTTGACCGTCTGGAGGCTGAGAGCGGCCGGAGGAGGCAAGTCCTCCAGGTCCTTTTCATCCGTATCCAGCAGGAAACGTAGCAGCTGGTGGTCCTGGGGCTCCTTCCCGAGCCCCCGTGCTACCAAGGCCGCATTGGGACTGGTTGGAGGCTCCTTCTTAATGTCAAGCTCCTTGCCTGCATCTGCAGGGCTGTTGTCTTGGAGCAGGCCGTGCAGAATCTTATGGCGCTCGGTCAGGCTGCGGTGAGAGCCTGGGCACTGGGACATGGGTGAGGAACGGGGTTGAGGGTCGTGTTCGGAGGCACCCGCATCGGGGTTGCCGTCCAAGAGCTGGTTGAGTTTGGAGTTGCCTACCGTCTTGGGCTCATCGGTGGATGCTTCCGGCGGTTTGGCCGGTGGCTGACGTGCCGGAGAGCTGCTGGGGGTTGGAGTCTGTCTGGGAGGCAGGGGAGAAGGGAGAGAGAAACCGACACCATCGCCACTAGATTGCTGCCTGGTCAGTCCACCAGCGGGTGAGTGAATGCCGGGCGTAGAGGGGGAAAAAGGATGGCCGGGCACACGTGGGCTGCTGGCCAGGCCCGGGCTACCCCGTGGAGGTCGGGGCGACATGAATGAGGTAGAGGTGGATGTGAGCGGGCTGCCTAGTGGAGAGGGGCTGCTGACCTGCTGGGAGGGCCCAACACGGCTGGGCGTCAGGTAGCCTGGTGGAGTGGGTGTGGGGGGTCCAGGAGTGGCACAGGTGCCGTTGCTGTTGTTGAGATGGAGGCTGAGGTCACTGGAGGGCTGCAGGGCAGGTGAACGGGAGGGCGGGGCAGCAGGAGATGGAAGGCTGGGGGTAGTGTTTTCCTGAGACCTAGCAGTGTTGTGTTCCCTAAAACACACATTCAAATAAAAAAATATGAGGGATCCAATAGTCGTTGTGTGCTGTGTTTATATAAATTAAAGAGACATTCTCTGTGTTGGTTACTGTGAGAGGATACCTGTCTATAGTGTGAATGCCCATGATGAAGGGCTGTACATCTGGGTTTTGGGGGCAGCAGAATTTGCAGCGCGTCTGCGCACTGAGGGATGTCCCGTCACTGAGTGTGAAATGGTAGAGAGGACTGATGGCCGTGCCGTGGGTCATCACTGTCAACACAAACAGATTAAATCAGTCACAGTTTCTACAAAAATATTAAGCAGCGCAACCATTTTGTACATTGTTAATAATAAGAGATGTTTATTGAGCACCAAATCAGGATACTAGAAGGATTCAGGATCATGTGACACTGAACACTGGAGTAATGGCCGCTGAATTCAGCCTCGTCATCATGAATACATTGTAAAATAGACAGTTATTGTAAATTGTTAATATTCCACTATATTCCACTATACTACTGATTACTGAATATTTTGATCAAATAAATGCAACCCTGGTGAAGATAAGAGACTTTCAAAAACATTAAAAAATAGACTCCAAACTTATGAATAGTTATGTAAACCCTATATTCATACATCCATTTTTCTTTTTATAAACTTCTTTTTGCACTTTGATTGGAGGAAAGCATTAGGCATAGATCAAAATAATATAATATAATAACATAATAATATCAAAAAAATATTGAATTTTCAATAAAAGAAAGAAAATAATACTGCTTTTTCTGGCAAATAAAAACTGGCTACTCGATTAAATGAAGAAATAATCCACAGATTGATCAATCATCAAATACATCATAAAAAGGTAATGGTTCTCTAGGTAAAGAAAGACAAGGTCTAATCATCGCTGCTTTAAAATGTCAAGTACTACTCAAAATGGCTAGAACGGAGGTGAACGTGCTCACCCTCATGAAGCAGCTTCTTGGCATGGGAGGGCTCGTTGCCCTGAGGCTGAAAGAAAGCATAGATGCACTTCCTGACCAGATCCTCCCAACCTGGTCGGCCTGTGGCCCTCAGAGCACTCGTCTCAATAGAGATGATTTTCCCTGCGCACACACACACACACACACACACACACACACACACACACACACACACACACACACACACACACACACAGAGAGAAAGATCATTCGATTTTGTCAACAGGACTAGAAGTTCAAGAGGAAGCTTTTCACATTGCAGTTTTAACAACAAACAGTTTTGCGCTTCCTTGTGCAAGAATAGAAAAAGCATAGTTTCAGTTTCAGTCTGCATGTTTGTTATTCTTCTCCAGCATGTTTCTTTTTCTTCTCCTGCACAAAACTAAGCAAGACTTTTAAAGAACAAAGCCACATCTGTATTTACACAGGAATGACAATCACAGGAAACAACGTACAAGCTCAATGTACCCGTCACATATGTAATGTTTGGAATTTAAAACAAAAAAAAATAGAGCGCATTCAAATGGAAGGTGACGTCTGGAGATGCATTTTAAAGGGGTCTTATGGTGCTTTTTAATGTTTTCCTTTTCCTGTAGTATGTAATGTATCTGTTTGTGCATGTATATGATCTGATCCATTTATTCTATCTAACAGAGGATAGAATAAACCAGACCTGCCTAAAACGCCTCGATTGAAGTCAAGATAATACATCAGCTAGCCAATCAGAGCACTGTGAGCTTTTCGGAAGGAGGAGCTTTTTAGAAATTAGCATGTTTCAGACAGACAGGGGATAGAGGAGCTACAACAACGTACAGTATGTGAATTTTTTTTTATTAATCCCAGAAATCTAAATAATTAACCTTTAAAATAGCATCATATGACCCCTTTAAAAGTGTTTATCAAAATCATTATTACAAAAACCAGATAAAAAAAGAAAGAAAAAAAAGTGGCTGTGTTCGAAATTGCCCCCTGTACCCACATAGGACCAGCGGTTTGGAAAATGGATTGATGGTTGATTGAGCTGCGGGCGCCATCTTCCGGTGAGACGAGGTCACGGTGCATTATGGGTATTCTCTAGCCGCTGAGCGTACAACGGTTATATACTCGTTATTGCGGTGCATTGTGGGATTGAATGAGTGCACTGGATGGTATTGGACATCTCTACAAACAGCTGTCCTTTCAAATAGTGCCCTATTAAAGTAGCCTGGGAAAACCCAGACAACTTCCGGCAAATTTAGATTTCAGAGCGCGTGCTGACACGGAGTAAAGCCTTGTTTATACTCGACATCGAGTCATTTCGTTCATTCAACGAACAAAATGACTCGAAAAAAGATTTGTTAATTTTGAACGAGTCTAGTTTCGAGTCATTTCGTTCATTAAATGAACGAAATGACTCGAAAAAAGATTTGTTCATTTTGATGAACGAGTTCGAACAGGAGAGTCACGAACGCGCATCACAGAACAGAGCAAGGTGAGCATTTATGCTCATAAAACTTTAACTTTTTTATTTATTTTTTAAATGACCGATCGTTTCGCAAGATAAGACCCTTATCCATCGTCTGGTGTCGTTTAAAGCCATTTGAAGATGCACTGAAACTGTCATTTGGACCTTGAACCGTTTGGTACCCAATGAAGTCCATTATATGGAGAAAAATCCTAGAATGTTTTCATCAAAAACCTTAATTTCTTTTCGACTGAAGAAAGAAAGACATGGACATCGTGGATGACATGGGGGTGAGTAAATTATCAGCAAAAGTTTTTTAAAAAGTGAACTACTCCTTTAAGGGTATAGGGGGCGATTTCGTACACAGCCAGTGAGACATACAGCAAAAGCATGAGATGGCCAAAAGAGTCCATCTAATATGTTTGCATACAAAAACAATTAGGAGTTTGTCCTCCTGTGTGAATATTTGTGTCCATATTTGTTATCAGAAACCTTACTAGTATCTCTCGCTAACTACAGTATTTATTTTTAATCAATTTTATTTCGACAACAGCTTTTTCAACTACTGTTTTCTGCTTTGCAATAGTTGTTTTATTTTTGATTTGCTAAAATGTGTAAATCAATAGTTTAGTCTTTGGTTTAGCTTATGACAATATTTTATATTAAGTCTAGTATGTGTGTGTGTGTGTAATGAAACACTACCTGTAGGGTCCTGCTTGGTGATGAAGGACTCCGTACTGACAGGGATCTGAGGTGGACGGGGCATTCGACATGCTATACATATCAAACACCTCTGCAGGTCTGTGGACAACAGAGACATCATGGTTTGAACAAAGTGACCCAGCCATAATAAAAACTAAAAAAAAAACTGTTTTCAGATTTGAACACTGGCACGTCAACCCTGCACTAAGCTAAATATTTATATGGGTATGACTTTATGAGTGTGTGTGTGGTCTTACCCTCACCCTCCTCCTGCACCGCTCTGGGCTGAGAGACCGTGAAGCACTGCATGAGCTCATACTGTTGTCGGGCCTCCTGGTTCTCTGTGTCCACCTCATCTGGAGGCCTTTTCAGCAACCTGCAGTTAAACGTGTGGCTGTTCCTCCGGCCTTGCTCCTGAGGCCATGGAACACCGTTTACTGAAAACACACACACAGATGAGAAAGGTAAGTGAAGAGAAGTGCGAGATAAGACCACCAGTGGAGTGTAAAGGCGGGCATACACTCGTTTTGAGTGCAGTGTACAGGGAGAAACAAGAGGCGATTAACCTCTCCCGATCGGCAATCGGATGGTCGGATGAATTTCTGGCATAAAATTTTGGTCGCTTCTCGTGTTTATATCGCACAGTTCAAGCAGAGCTACGAACCGATTGCACTAAACTCAGTTGCTGCGTCCCAATTCGCATACTATCTGTCCTAAATGGTATTCGAAAATAGAATTAGTACATCCCAAATCGTAGTATGTTTAAATGAGTGTTCCAAAGAGACCCGGGTGGTCTACTATTTCCGGTCAGAATCCGAAGTGCAGATCGATGCGCACTCTAACGGCTGATATTGCCCACAACCCATCGCGCAATGGACGAAGATTCGGTTAGAACTACAAACACGAGTGAAAAGTGTTTAAAAAAAAATGGAGGACGCGCGAGTCCGGCGGTTATGTAGAGTGGTTTAGATAAAGGGGTTTGAGTGATTCATTATCAGTATCTAATCTGACAAAAATGTATTTATTCAGTGTTGGCTACATTATATTGCATCTGCAGCAGCATTGTGAACTTTTGTAAAGCGTTTAGCCATTAACTTTTAAATGCATCATTATTGAAATGCAAACACATGAGGAGAGTCTCCGCATGAAAGACTCACGACTGGCAGGTGAACGTGCTACAACATTTCTCTCCGAAACGGTAAGAAATTAAATTACATTGAATGGAGGATTTGATACATTGATTTTAACTGTGACAAGATGATTGACAGGGCAGTTTACGGTGACAGGATGCACGCGGCAGATTTGATGACGAAGTAGTATGTCCTAAAGCTTGCCTACTCTTTTGCTACACACTCAAAAGTATGTACTTTTTCTTCACAAAAAGAGTACATACTTTTAGGGCAAAGTACAAGTAGACGAATTGGGACGCAGCAAGTGTTTTTTCCCGCCTGCGCGAAAACAGAAGTTTAAACCTTTTCATCTGCAGCAAAAAAAAAAAAAAAAAAAAACATTCGTTAAGTTCTGTAGTTCAAACTAGCTACAAATTACTGTTGCTTACCTCCAGTTTATGTTGCAAAATGGATTAGCCATATATTACCCACGTCTTCCAAGCCACCTGCGATGTATCTACACCGTGCCTCTTTTATTCATTTTATTTTATTTTTTCCAACAACCGGCAAAAAACAGCTTGTACATACATTTGAATCCAAATGTACCCAACATGGATAGGTTCTTGGGACTTCAGAAACACCAGCGGCTTCAAATACCTGTCTGCTGCTCAACAGTGGCGTTTTATAGCTGCCCTTTTTATACATTTAATTTGTTTGACAGAAACTTTATTTGACCGAGTTCTTCTGTGCACTAAATCACTCACAAATCTTTTGATAGTTCAATAATCTGTTAGTTGTTTTCATGTCTTTTACAAGATATTTGCACCATTTCATGCGTTTTATCTTCAAAAAGATCTTTCTTCATCCCCGTATTGCGTGAGAAATATGACTTGCTTGATAATCCCGAACAACCTCTTTAAGCAGGTTTTCCATTTATCCAAGAAGACCTGGCAACCTATTTAACAAACCTGTCTGACATTGATACCAGTTACCTAAAAATATGTGAGAAATAAAACAAACTCTTTCTTTGAAAAACTAAAATCTCAATCTTTATTTTACTGAAATCCTACTTTTATTTTTGTATACATCAAACAAATCAATTCATAGCCTCAGGCAGGCAAATGGTCCTGTGCATGGAGCTCAAGCTTTCTGTCGCATGATAACGTTTGGGCAGTAGCAAAATCAGCCATAGTAATCTTCTTTTTACACCTATGCGAAGAACAAAAAAGAACTTCGCCGCGAGTATATTGGGGCCTTTATCTATCATTCTGCTCTTCACTGTTTCCGTCCTCACCGGGAGACTCACCAAGGCTTTTGGGTAGCAGGTTGCGCACAAACTCGTTGTGATCTCCCACATGAAGGATGCTGTAGACGCTGGAGGTCATCAGCTCTTCCTGACTATAACCCAGATAACTGGTGACATTTTCAGACACAAACACAATGCGCCCCTCGCGGTTCGCAACGAAAAAGAAGCCATCCAGGGCCTGGTGGAGCGGGCAGAGAATAGAGATAGAGGACACAAATAAGATGTATGTTGCACTGAAGTGCCATATTCCCAACCATAGGAAATGGGCCAGGCTACGGCAATACTCAGACATCAGTCTTTTCTACAGATAAACAGTCCGAAAAGTTCAACATACCTCCAAAAGGAGTGGCCCAAGGGCTTCCTTCTCCACCATGTCCTGACTGCTGGACGATATGTCACTCTTTTGCACCTCATCATCTAGAGACATCAGAGCTGCTTTCTCTGTGGGCACACAAAGAAATTTCAAATCCTTGGTAAGTGATACCAAAACTTGAGAGCATGAATATACATTACCATTCAAGAGTTTTTTGTTTTTGAAAGAAATACGCAAACACTTTTATTCCGTTAGGATGCAATAAATCAAAAGTTGCAGTAAAGACATTTATAATTTTACAACAAAAAAAAATCATCATGGTCTCAAAAAAAAGAAAAGAAAAAAAAGTGCATCTAAAAAATATGCATCACAGTTTCCACAAAAATATTAAGCAGCACAATTGTTTTCAACATTGATAGTAAAAATGTTTCTTGAGCACCAAATCAGCATATTAGAATGATCATCTGACACTGACTGCTGAAATTTTCGCTTTGACGTCACATGAACAAATTACATAAAAATTTGTTAAAATAGTTTTTAAATTTGTAAAAATAATTCACATTACTTTATGACTGTATTTTTGATCAAATAAATGCAGAATTATAGACTTAAAAAAAAAATCTCACCGACCCTAACCTTTTGAATGAAAGTTTGGATTTATATGCACTTTCTGTTGGTACGGTGAAATGCACATTCACAGTTTTGTGGCCTCGAATTTTGGTTCCTGATGTAAGGCCAGCAGGTTTTAGTTTGCGGTGTACATAATCCACACCCTCCAAACAAATCTTATGCATCCCTATCTGTCAGAGCTTTCTCTAATGTGTTAGTGCCTTTTATTCCCACACAAAGAAACGTGCATCATTTCACTATTGTCCTCCTTCCTCTCCTGGACTGGGTGGATGAAAGCTACGCAGCGGAAGCTTCTCTTAGACTAATGCGAGCAAAGTGATACTTTTGGAGGGGAGCCAGCAGCAGTAAGTGCAGAGAGCACTCTTGAGAAACAGTCACAATTTGGTCACTCCCATCCCAGTTAGACACAAAGAGCTGATAGAAAGTGTCAATAATTATTCTACTGCCAAACTACTTAACCTTCTTTCTCCTCTCGAGATCAAAGGTTCTGAAGGACCGTTTGAGAACTCGACTCGGTCCAGCAGCTGGAGAGAAGAGAGGACGAGACTGTTTGTTTTGGGCTGCATTCTAAGTGAAGATTTCTTGAGGGAAAGGCTAAATTTAGATCAGAGCTTGAGCGCCGTATTTACACACATAATAGCAATGTAGCTCTCGCTGAGGAACTTCTGCAGAGCGCTCAACTCAGCGACGACATCAATCTGGTTTGTTTCGATCTGAACTCTGCAATGCAAGAGTTTAAAATGAAGTCAGTATGGTGGGAGAGGAACAGGCGTTTTGGGTTGTTAAATGGTAAAATGGTAAATGGACTGCATTTATATAGCGCTTTCACAGACCCAATGGCCACCAAAGCGCTTTACATACTGCCTCACATTCACCCATGCACTCACTCATTCATACACCGACGGCGGTGTCAGCCATGCAAGGCGCCATCCAGCTCGTCGGGAGCAGCTGGGGTTAGGTGTCTTGCTCATGGACTGATTGTCAATAGTTTAGAGATGAACGAAGCAAAGAACACATTGAAGTCTTTCAAACCAAGCAGTTTCCTGTTGGTTTAAAAGTCAACTCCTGTCGCAAAATCGGCACGGATTCCTGTTGAAACTGCTGATTCTGTCTGTGAAAATTCGGAGAACAGCAGTAAATGTGATCGCACCTTTACATTGAGGGACGGATCCGAGCCATATCTAAAAACCTGAAGAACACAGAAACTTAGAGTAGTGCTCTTTTGGCGTGGATCAATGAGTGACCACCTAGAACACCCTAGCAGGCACATGCCACATAGCAACATGCTAAAAAACACTGAAAACACCTTAGCAAGTACATATCAACAATCGACAACCACCTACAACACCTCAAGATCATGACACCACTTATAATCTAGTCGAGTATTGCAATTCCTTCTCAAACGATTCTGGATCAATTACAACAAAACATTTTTTAGAGTTGAGATGCATTTAACAGCAAAGCACAAAAAAGGCTTAAGTTTTATTCTACACCATCTTACAACCAATCAAGGTTCTGCATCATGAAATATTTTTAAATGTTTAAACGAATTAATGTAATAAAAAAAATAATAACAATTGTGAGGGATCGAGAATTATTCTAGAATCGGATCATGACTTCCCGAATTGACACAGATAAAAGTGTGAGGTGTGTAAAGATTCTCCTCCTCCTAAATACATCCTGTCAATTTAAATAAGAATGGCAAAGTGAACAAATTTCATCATGCACAATCCTTAAAATGAGCTGAATAAAACCAAGTAATTTTATCCAGGCATTCAACTAAACAGAGAGCAATAGCTTAATGGCTGCTGGTTTTCATGACCTTTTCATGCGAATTGTGCTCTGACTTAATTTCTCAGGTTTCAAATTGAAACGGATTTTGATTTTCTTTTTTTTTTATGTGCATTTGTTGAGGGGCTGGAATGTTAATGAAGTGCGCTGTGTTGTATGAGAGCATGGCTGAAATGTGAAAAATGTCTTTGATGTACCCTTCATCCAACTAAAAGTGACATTTGATCCTAGTATCCTCATTCATATCATCTGGAAAACACATCAATAGTGTGCAAACTTTTTCATACCCACACACAGACAGGATCGATCTGAAGTAGTCTCAAAATATTTGGTTGGAAATATTTCCATGACAGATCAGAAGAATTTACTGATGTAGTTCTGAATTTAAGCTGAATGCGTAGATCCTTGATGACAGAGATGGGGACTCGAGTTTGAGACTCGGACTCGACTTAAGTCGCACACACAGTGACTTTAGACTCGACTTGAGACTCGTCCTCGAAAGACTTCAGACTCGACTCGGACTCGAGCTGCGGGACTCGTGAACAATGTTTATTTTTAGGAAACGTCTGATGAGCTCTCTGTTATTCCCCTCCCTCCGACCCGTTACCTAAAACCTGCCTACATAACACGTACTACGTGCGCGTGGCCACACATGAGAGGACAACAAACAAACATGTCGACTGCACCGGCCGCTGCTGTGCCATTCATCGTAAGCTTTGGGTTTAAAAACTTCAAATAAGACGGGCCAAATAAAAGAAGCGCTCAATGGAAAATATGCGGTATCTGCGCGAGAGGTATGGGTGAACGAGAGAGAGGGACGTGCGAGAGGTAGTGCGGCGCGAATGCGCTACGGCGCTCTGCAATCAAATACGATTTTAAATAGGCTTAGTAAAAAATAAAATAAAAAATCGAAAATCAATGTGTGGCGGTCAGCCAGTGTTGATATTGTGGCGGGGGGCCACAAATATATGAACGTATGGGGAACCATGTATTTCACATCATTTGGTTTCCAATAGTGTTTTGCATTTAGCTACACTGTGATGTTTTGCACTATGTCAATTTTAGTGCTGTGAGGTAGGCTATAACATTTTCTATATTTGGTCTTATGGCTCCACAGAGCCAGCACAATAGGAGCCAAGGCCTTTCATTATAATTCAGCAACAGACATGAGAGTCCTTTTTCTTCAGAACCTCAATTTTTACAGATACAGATATTAACTTAAAAGTAAAGCATTCTTGGTGTTTTTGTCATGTTGAAATAGCCTGTTTACACTGATTATCTACCTAAATCAAAGCTGATACTGTATGCTAATAGATAAAGGAGTCATAATAACATTACATGCTTTGAATTCCTTATATATGAAGTGTTCTAAGCAGCCTGGATGGGTCGCTGTACGTGATGCAACGCTTATTATAACCACAAGAGACTTCAGACTTGACTTGGACTCTAGTTAGAGACTTGTGAGCATCTCTGCTTGATGATTAGAATTAAAGGTGGGTGGTTGGTTAAAATCTTGGTATGAGTATTTTTATGTCATGGTGACAGACTAAATCATGATATGCTTATTTTTTTGCTGGAAAATCAAATGGAAAAATGGCCTCCAATACAAACCCTGCTCCAGCTTTCGTCATCCCTTCCACTTAAAGTTTAGTTAAAGTAGTCCTGTCACAAAAATATATTTACCACGGTATAAACAGACACACTTCTACCATTGCAAGGTATCGTATGTCATACTGCCCAGCCCTAAAAGTGTACCAAGAGACCTTCCAGGTAAACATGTTTTTAAAGGTTGATGATGGAACACATCTGAAAGATTAAGCTTAAGAGGTGAAAGTGTGTTCTTGTCTGACAACATTAACACCACCCTAAGCCAGGGATAGGAGGGGCGGCAAGTTCCTGTTTCTATTTCTCGCAGGAAGAGAGGGGAAGCTGAGGTCTACGAGAGGCCCTCTCTTGCACAAGGTCAGGGGGCAGGGTAGCGTCGCCATTGGCTGTTCTCTCGCACGCCCCTGCGGCCCCCCGAAAAAAGCATATTGATCCCCTCCCTTCAGAGCGTCTACAAAGCCACACTTCCTCCAAAACACATGGAGGCTTACAGAAAGAGAGAACTAAAGCGTCACGAGAGATGGCGTTAAACTACCTCATGTCTCAAAGCACATAACATTACAATAATAATGAACATAAACAACTTAAAGAGCACTGACCTGTATCACCTGATGGCTGCAGTTAATTCCGCCGTTGATAGGGTTTCCATTGAAACGCATAAATTTGAGTAACAAACCGCTCTGAGTATAATGTCACGGGTTTCCATGTCTTACAAATTACTAGCCTGGCAAAACCCAGACAACTTCCGGCAAATTTAGATTTGCTCTGAAAGTTAGTCTGGCAAAGAGCTCATTCAAACCCATTTCCAATCCATCGAAATCGCGGCACCAATCAGAAACGTTGGGACGGGCTTTACACGATGACGACAGCGCTGGGATTTTGAAGCAGATTTTGTAGCCTACATTACAAAGATGGATGCCGCCGTCGAACATCACTCGTTCGAATCAGCTATCGCGTCTGTTTTAAGCGATTTGAACGTTTCCTTTTTGTTAAAAACCGAGCAAAGAACAACACTCGGAGATTCTCCGCCGCTCTGCATCCGTCATCTCCTTCATCGCTCTGATTGGGTTTAGGTCTATCCGCGACGTCCGTTGGTGACGCCCCTCTGGAAATGATTTGTCTATGACGCTTTGCCAGACCATAACTCAGTTACAACTGAGAATGGTCTGGTTTTAACCAGGCTAACAAATTACGGTAGTTATGGCATGAATGCAGCATAATCGCATTGTTTTGGTTCAGGAGGAACTGTTAAAGGTGGCTGCTGTTTCGGTTGCGGTGCTCGGTAAATGAGGTCTGTTTAACTGTGCAGTGCATAGCATAAAACACGCTGATGACTTTCAACCGGCATAACAAAAAATGTTTCTGGAACAAATCACTTACCCTGCCTTTAAGAGTCTGTGACAACAGGTTTACAAATGCTCTCATTAACAAATCTACCTGAAATGCATGAAACATGACATGCTGTAATTATCCGTGCACATCATCGGAGCACAAAACTGTTCGAAATTATGCTAACGTGAAAAAGTGAAAGTGCCGTATTACCCTGCCCTCCCACAGGTGGTCGCACATCTTCCTTCATTTATAGTTATAGAAACTGATTACACTTCTTGCTTAAGCAAATCATCTTCCTATGCTCACCTATGCAACACAATTTAACCCATTTCCCACTGCTTCAAATGATAATAATGCATTTCCTCTTGCAGCGCCAGATATAGCAGAGCGGTTCCAGCAACTATCTGTCAAGTGCCATTTTAAAGGATTATGGTGTATACATTAAAGTCCTGCAAAGAAACCAGAGACATCTTAAAATGTTTGTGCTAGCCAGTGCCTGCCCACCTAATATGCAGACCCCACCACCTTCTGACATTGATGAATTTTTAGATCTTCGGATAAACAGCCTCTCGTGACCTCTTTGCATAAATGATATTCACTATTCCAGGGGCTTCTTAGTTTGCCATGCCAACAAAACCCTTTTTTAAGGCCTGCAAATCATGAGATGACATGTTTACCGCTGTCGAAATGAAGAATGACCGGGTGCATGTTCTGAATTACTTCCAAGTGTGAGATAACGGGGTGATTTGGAGCTAGCTGACATGCTTTGTTCACACTTCAATTTACTTTAAAGTTTTCAAGGTGCCTCTCATTGGGAAATAACAACAACAATCCAAATCATTTATTGAAGCAAAATACTGGCAAGTTTCATGTACTGGCTAAGGCAATACAATTAATACTATATTATATTGCTTTAAGGTCAACCATAAATAATCTCCAAACAAATGAAACGATCAATGATAAGGAAATGAGCCAGGGTCACAAGGACTTTACTCAACTTAAGGTCTCATCGGTAGTTCTTAGAAAATATTTAACCATTGACAAGACTTGTCATTAAACAAACCAGACTCTTTCTCTGAGAACTAAGCCAGTTTTGGTAAATTAGTTTGAAACTTATGTCTATTGATAGGCAGACCAACTAGTCCAAGTGTACTATATTTTATATAGCTTTGAAAATCAAGACAATGATTTATTTTTTATAGTTTATTAATAAGAAATTAATTTAACCATAACATGAGTTGTGCAATTAAAATAATGCATACAATAACTAAATATGTGCTGAAATATACAGTCAATCTTCATTTATTCCTTTATGACTGCATGCTTTATGGCATTGATAAATACATATTCCCAGAAAGAATTATTTACATACCAAGGACTAATCTTAAGCAACCAGTCTTAAAAAGCTAAAATACATCACTGCAGATCTGACTTTAAACATAACACAGACGTCAACCTTTGACAAGAGCTAACATCCCCTAATGATTGGTCAACACTAGACTGGCCAAACATCCCAAATGTCGTCTTATAGGAAGAGTTAAGCCAAATTTTGTTATCCTTTATTCACCCTTGTTGTTACAAACCTGTTATTTTCTTTCTTCTGTGATTGCTCCAAAATTGCCCATGCAAGTTCCCATGACGATGATAATGATTTCATTTGCACCTAATATTCAACAATATCATTGATCTGACTACACTAACTCTATTTGATGAGAACTGAATGGAGCTGGATAATAACATCACTGTTTTCTGAGGAACTGCTTTATAGCCAAATTGAACTCATTTAATAATTGATGATCTTTACAATGGTATTGATTTTGATACAATTGGTATCAGCACTGAAATGACTTCAGTTGAATAATAACACTATTTTCTTTACAGCAATGTTTAATTTTATTGAATCATTATTTTGCTGTTTAACCCTGTAATGCTGAATCTGTATTGTATAAAGTGCTATAAAAATATGCTGATTTGGTGCTCAAGTAACATTCTTATTATCAACGTGAAAACAGCTGTGCTGCTTAATATTTTAAATGTAAAAAACTGAGTTTTTTTTTTTCTTTGAGCATTATAAATGTTTTACTGTACTTTCAATCAATTTCATGCATCTTTGCATAATAAGAGTCATAATTTCTTAATAAAGAACTTCAAAAATGTACTTTACCACTGAGTGTGTCTTGGACATAATATGTGTTCTCTTCATTTTATGGCTTTGTCTGAGAGCTCTGTCCAGTTACTGATTAAAACAAACCAGAAAGGCAAGCAAATAATCATCCTCTGGGCCCCCCAAAAATATATCACTAAAAGCCCTGCGCAACCAATTTAGAAGCTCCTAAAAAAGGAGTGACGAGGGAACAATGTCGTTCTCACCACTATGATTTACAGCCAGTCCAACAACCAGATAAAAACCTTTTGTTGTGTTTCACATTTCAGTTTATTTCCCCTATTAGTCTTTAAGATGACTGAAAGAACACAAATTCTAATCAGATTAGGGATGTCAACAAACCAAATATCAAGTGCTATATGCACTATACAGGGTTTTTCCTGGGTCAAAAATGGTCTTCGGTGATGGCAGACGAACACAATCATCCACACATAGTAAAATGGACCCTACACATGTGAACTGTGATCCCAGAACAGACAATAAATAAAAATATTTCTTGGTGCGCACCTTAGTGCTCAATTCCGATTTATTGCTCAGATCAATTTTTTTTTGTATAGCTGTGCACATTGTTGTTTTAAACATGGCCAAAATCAGATTCCAGTGCGAACAAATCATAGTCCTGAACTGACCTGCATGTGCAAAAGAACAAAAGACGTCACACAGCACGCTGTCATACGGAAGTAAACACAGAGGACATTAAAGTAAGCGATTATGTGTTTTTTTATTGTGTGATCTGCTGCCAGGCCAGCGAATTTAAGCGCAGGCATTCAGGCAATATAAAAAATAAAAATAAAAAAATAATAAAAAAGAGGATGCGGAAAAAGAGAGCAGTGTTAAAGGAGCTGTATGTAAGATTGTGGCCAAAATTGGTACTGCAATCACTTTCAAATTACTGTAGAGCTGTGTATCCCCTCCCCCTCCCCCCTGACTCGAGGTTGCCAGATAGGCTGCAGGATCCAGCAGGAACATAGGCTGCTACAAGGAGCTTTCAACTAGAGCAGAGCTGGCAACCCGGATGCCGAAACACTACTGACTTCGTGATTGGTAGATAGGTGGAGGGTGGGGCTTCAGGCCAAAACACAAGATGACAACATCAACATCAGTTGAGGGCTGCAACTTCACTTTTTAAATGACAATATCGTGGCCGTACTACTGTTGTCAGTGATTTAAGTATTTGAAATGAACATAATTTCTTAATGTCTAGAGACACATCAGGGCCATTTTATGATTAATTGAAATACATTTCTTACATACAGCTCCTTTAAACATTTATGACATGAGCCCTCATTGTTGCTTGTACATGGAGCTGTCACTGTAATACTTATGAATTCTGACACATCACTGTCTTGATGACGTCAGATACTGTATGTAAAATCTTTGAAGCGACTCCCATGAGAGCAGAATTGTGACGAATATTGCTCTACAGAAAGTTTCACAAATTCCGATATGACTGTTCAGACTGAGGTCGCATTGAAAAACATCTGACCTGCATCGGATTTAGTTCCACATATGGAAGTGGCCCAAATCCAGAGTATGTGAGCGGAGTGGAGCGGTGTGATTTTGAATGGAGTGCGGAGCGGATTTTTTAAAAGTCGGAGCGTCGTGGTTTTCACTCGCTCCGAGAGCGCTCCACTACCGCTCCATCACGAGTACAATTCATGCCAACGGCTCATTATAGCACTGCATTTTTAGTAAGGATTCACACGTTAAACACATTACGCTAGCATGATACAGATGGATCACTCTGGTTGTGAAGGTGTGAAAATGTGAAGGTTATGATGACGCCGATGGACATGAGTGGCTGCGGGAGGTTATAGTTATCAAGCCTACTGATTATGATCGGGCAACACGATCTCATGAAAGTGCGTATCTATAGCACCAATTTTATTTCTCGTGCCATTTATATGCCAAAAAATAGTTTTTGCGTGCAAATGAAACACACTAAACCCCTTGGTTAGGATAATGGGTGTGAAGTGCGTTCTCGCCATGAAGTGCGTATCGTATGCACGCGAAAACTGCTTATCATAGGCTATGCATGCAAAAACTATTTTTGCCGTATAAATGCTACAAGAAATAAAATTTGTGCTATAGATACGCACTTTCATGAGATCAGGCTGGATCGGATGAAAGCACATTTTAAACAGGTAACACTTATTCACACACGCAATCGCTTTCTCACTAATGCATTGCATTCAAACAAATGTAATCTTACAGTACTGTTGGTATTTGATTTCGAATGAGCAGAAATCTGTAAGAAATGTAGCGACCCGTAGATAAAATAACTGATGAAAACGTAGTTATTTTCTTCTTTCCAAACAAAATATGCTCTGCAAAAAGCAGCAATGATATTTAACTTATAATGCTGATAACCATGTAATAAGCATAGCATATCATAGGAAAAGTTTGCACACTAACCAATAAACCACATTGCAACTATTCTCCTAATGTTGTTTTTTATTTTTTTATTTAATATGCCTATATATTATGAGGAGGAGAATTTTTTTGAGATTTTAAAGCATACTTAAATACTTTATTCGCAATTTCCTTGGGGAACGAAGACGGAGAGGTGTTTCTGATATCAGTGAGCGAGAAGTGGAGCGGGGAGCGGTAAATTGATTTATAATCAATCCGCACCGGATTGATTATAAGGCGCACCTTCAATGAATGACCTATTTTAGAACATTTTTCATATATAGGGCGCACCGGATTATAAGGCGCATAAGATACTGCAGTCAAACGTTTGACTGGGTTTGCGTTATGCATCCACTAGATGTCAACAAATGTCAACAAAACAGTCAAATAAAGTCAAACTTTATTAAGCGTTCTGACAACTCCGTTCACTCCCATGGTAACGTTGTTCAAACGTTAACGGAAAACTCTGGTCAATTTTAACATTGAGCTCATTTTTTGTAAATTTGGAGTGCTGTCAGTAGGCTACACACAACAACGACAAAAACTGGTGTTGCCTACACCGTGTTATCCTCTTTTTAAAATTTGCACCCTGTTGACTTAAACAAGACAAGTTTTAAACCTGCTTTTAGCCTCTTAACAATGTGTCATTACAAGTGCACAGCCATGTGAGTGAACACGGTGAATCTGACTGCAGTAAATGTGAAAGACATGAATAAAAATGATGTTTATTCAGCCAGCTCACATACCTGTATTTACTTCCTGTTTTCGGCCGAAGTCCACAGTAGGCGATTGTCGAGTGCGCGTGCGCGATCATTGGTAACTAAGCAACAGTGGAGACTCAGACTGTCAGCTGTCAGCCGATGGCGGTGCTGTGTGGTGTTCTGAGAATATCAGCTCAAATGGATAGTTCATCCGGATCAGATGTTGAACACACGGAGGAGGTTTGATCGCGCGCGCGCGAACTCGACAATCAACTACTGTGGACTTCGGCCGAAAACAGGAAGTAAATACAGGTATGTGAGCCGGCTGAATAAAGAGATTATTCCTGCCTTCGTGAAAGCTCGGATCACAGTTGAGACTGATATATCAGCCCAGGCATCCACGATCCATTGGCAGATAGTGGCGTAAGTCGCCCGGCGCTGTCTCCCCGTCTTGGTGAACGTGTGTTCACCATCCATATATAAGGCGCTCCGGATAAGGCGCACTGTCGTTTTTTGAGAAAATTAAAGGCTTTTAAGTGCGCCTTATAGTGCGGAAAATAGGGTAAATGGATTTGGGCCAAATTTCCCCTGCAATCTGAGCATAGCCTTATTGACATTGTGTTTATCCTTTGTTCCCCAGACAGCAACATAGTGTCATCCCCAGATCCGACCCACTTCTGGTACGTGTGGATTCCACGTGTACCAAAAGTGGGCCGGATCTGGGTCGACACTATGTTGCTGTCTGGGTGGTTATAATGAAAGGATTTACGAGCGTGCAGAACTCGCACTGAACAAAAACTGCAGATTCTGACTAACTTAAACACATCTGATTGGCCATTGTGTTCCCGCTCGCAACAGATATGTCTGTGATTAGCTACAAAGCACAACGCTGAAGGGGAGTGTTTTAAAGTAGACAGCTATCAGCGGGTACCAGTACTGCAGAACGGCACATTAAATGATCAAATAAATCTTTGGCGGGACATATTTTTAATGCAGGAAAAACCCTGACGAAAATTGTTGCAGTTAACTGAACTATCAAATCGTCTCCAGTGTCAATTTCCTGTCTGTACTGTGAAGTGAATGGAAAAACTTGTACGCAGCCCACACACAGCCCCAAAGGAAAAGCACGGACACTGGCTACTCACCCTGCTCGCGCCGTTTGATCTGCTGGATCTGGTCCACGGTGCTCTTTAAGATGTGGCATTTGTCTGGCTTCACGTTCAAGCTGGCAATGTCACTCATGTTGGCCGATAGTAACTCAGCCAGTTCGTCAATGTAGCGGCATTCCAGCTCCCGCCGTCGCTTCTCCACACTACCATACGTACACACAAACATGAAAAAAAGAAAAGAAAAAGAATTGTACATTTTTTAGCACTCACTTGAAAGATTAAAGTCTATAGCACTGTATCTTATTACAATGTAAACGAAAACAATAAAATATTAAATGTACATAAAATATGATCTATTACAAAATACAGTACTAAGTTTGGGGTCAGTAGGATTTAAAAATAAATAAATAATACTTTTATTCAGCAATGATGCATTAAATTGATTAAAAGTTACTTGCGTTATTACAAAAAAATATTATTTATTTTTAAATATAATAAATGATAATATTTCACAATATCACTTTTTTTATATATATAAATGCTGCCTTGGTGAGCAATGTTAATAAAAAAAAAAAGAAATCTTACCAACCCCAAATTTTTAAACAACAGTGTCAATTAGGCATATTTAACTATATTTAAAATGTAAATATTCAATATTTTAATAATATTTTCTATAAAATATTCTATATTAATATTTATTTATATATAAAATATATAACGGGCTAGTACCTGCATGACTCGTCATAGACATAAACAAAGAGAAGTAGCTCCGGCTACATAATGTACTTCCGCAAGACACATGTAGTTCTGTTTATTAACCGCTAGAGCGCCAAAAGTTACGGACTGCAGCTTTAAAGAGTCTAACTGCTCTCCCTTCCTTTGCTGGCACATGACAACCAGCAGCACTTAAAGGGGAAAAAAATAAACAAAAGAAAAAGCCAACCTGCTGCTGGTCTATGTTATGACGTTTTTAAGACAAAGCCTTGAAGTGGTAAAGTTTGGCACAGAGACTAAGTGGGCATTCTGCAAGGACTTGGGGTCTGAATAATTCATGATGCTCAGAGAGCACTATGATCACAAACAGCCCCTGAACCCTGTCTTTAGCGGTCTCAGCGTTCTGCCACCTGATAGAAGCAGAGGATTCTGCAGTTAAAAGGGAGAATGCTGGGTGAGAGGAGACTATAGGTGCACTCAAGGACAAACTGTGGGTGGCCTGGAACCAGAGCGAGGCTAAAACACACACTTTTACACAGATGTATCATTGTAGAGCTAATAAGGGTTGGGGTGTATACAGTCCTTGCACTAGAAGGCATTCCTCAAAGGCTTATGTTGCACATGGGTTATCAAGCTGAGAAGAGAAACAGAAAGAGAGAGAGGCTGAATAGGACAGAGAGACAGATGGTCAGGGGGCTATGGTGAAGTAATGTTAGATATCAATGGAATGCAAAGGCTTCAGATCTGAGGCCATTTATCATCCAGTCAAAAACAAGAATTGCATGCACTGTTTTAAAAGCAACTGAAATAAATTTCACAAAAATTCTAAAGACGCAGAATTATGGAGTTTCAGTGACCACTGTTTATTCTTCAACAATCCTTGCTCAACTGGCTAATGCATACAGAGTATAGGACAGCACAACTGTTTTCAACATCGATGATAATAAGAAATGTTTCTTGAGCACCAAATTAGCATATTAGAAGGATTTCTGTAGGATCATGCGACACTGAAGACTATAGTAATGGCTGCTGAAAATTCACCAACACGAATAAATTACATTTTAAAATAAAGCAGTTGTTTTAAATTGTAAAACCATTTCACAATATTCGTTTTGACTGTATTTTTGATTAAATAAAATGCAGCCTTGGCAAGCATACAATACTTTTTTTTTAATCTTGCCGGCCCCAAACTTTTGAGCGGTAGTGTATATGTAAATAAAAAATAAATAAATACATAAAAGACGCGATATGCTTTAAGCAGATTCAAAGAACGAACTTGGGTGACATTTTCGGAAAAAAATCAGTCTAAAACGAAGTTCATTTTGTGTTCGTTTCAGGAATTCGAAACAGCTCGCCAAAGCGAACTTTGCAAAAAAGCTCGCTCTGGCTGATAAACACCTTCGAACTACCATTGGTCCGTGGAGATTACATAATAGGTGGGTGTGCTCTGAGGCTCCGCCTTCTTTGATGTGGAAATCTTCACTTCATTTCTTTAGTACAGTCTGTCGAAGTCAGAAATTTGCTAGTGAAAACATGAATATGCTGGAGAGTTCTGTTCAATTTAATAAAAACTTACACTGTTTTTTCATGTTTAATACTGTAAAGCTGCTTGCTTTTAAACAATCTATTATAGAGTGTTATCTAAATAAATGTGATGTGACTTGAGTTGACTGGAGTGCCAAATTGCAGAGCTCGTGAAAACATGTCCACATTGCTATGTTCAGATGCTTCCTTAACTGCTCTTTTCTCACCGCTGTCATTTTAGTTAGTGTATTTATTTTGTTATTGAGAGGAAAGCGCAGCACACATTTACATATTAATTTAAACGCCGCTCTCAGCAGTGTAGGCGTCATCGGGATGTTCCCTAACAGTATACCGCTGCTCACGTATTTCAAACAAAGCGAAGAACGAAAAAGAACAGGCGTGACTATATCGGGGCCTTAACTCTGCTTTAGCACTCACTTCTAAACAAGCACTGTACTTTACAATGTAAGTGATATGTAATATATATATATATATATATATATATATATTAACAAGCATTTATTTATTTATATTATATATTTATATAGTTCTAGAGATGCACTGATTGCAATTGCTATTTTTTTGTAAGTTCAACCTGCCGATATCGATTTTTGCCGATTCCGATTTTCTTTCAAAGAACTATAGATATAAGAATAAACAAGGCTTTAAGTTTTTCACGTGGATATACAGTAGGGATGTCCCGATACCACTTTTTCACTTCCGATACCAATGCCGCAGCTTTGGCTATTTGCCGATACCGATATCAATCCAATATTTTAAACATTTTTCTTGAACTAATACTAATAAAATATATGGCAGCACTTTGCTCAATTAGCAACCTAAAAACATCTCCCTCAAATGGAGAAACAATACTTCTCCAGTATATAGTCCACAACAACAGTTGATTATGAAAGACTGCCACCCTTTATTCAAACAATACAATTAAAAAAATAATAAAATTTTAATACAGGTAGTATTCAGTACTTCAGTACTTAAAGCTACCAACAGATTTAAAGTTAATCATTAACAAGCTTTAAAATTCCCAATTGATCCGTGCACTTTTGCGTCCATTCGTTTTTCCTTTTTTAAAGGGATACTCCACCCAAAAATGAAAATTCTGTCATCATTTACTCACCCTCAAGTTGTTGCAAACCTGTATGAGTTTCTTTCTTCTGCTGAACACAAAGGAAGATATTTTGAAGAACGATTGGAACCAAACAGTTGTTTGGCACCATTGACTTCCATAGTAGAAAAAAAAAATACTATGGAAGTCAATGGTGCCAAAGTTCCAATCGTTCTTCAAAATATCTTGCTTTGTGTTCAGCAGAAGAAAGAAACTCATACAGGTTTGCAACAACTTTGTGACCTTCGGACCTTGAAGGAGTATTCCTTCAACCCGTAAAACGAAAAATGAACGGTTGTATTTTTAAAACACCAAAATTTTAATTTGAACTGTAGTCACACCAAGTGCTGCGCAAAAAAATAAATATTGACGTATTTTCAGATTTTTGTTTATGACTTTTTGCCCCTTTATTAAACATTTAAAATATTCACAAATTAATTCTGGATCAGCCATCAAATTAATAAGTTTAATTATATCAAGTGCTGTGAGAAAATGCTATAAATCTCCACCTCCAACATCCTCACACGCAATATAGCCTATATTGCGTGTGAGGATGTAGCCGAGACTCCTTCTTTATGTGTACAGATGTGACGTAATGATGCAAAGACATGCTCGAATCTCCCGCGGAAATCCACCAGTAGCACTGGAATTAAAAACATTATTACAAGCTTACCGCTTTGAATCGAGCTAAGGCAAGCAGATAGTTTTGAACACTGGCTGGTTATGTACTTGCTAAAAAAATTATTTTGGATCATTTTTAACCCCAAAAAGTTACGGACTGGAGCTTTAAGCGCAGTAAGGCACTCATTTTGGTACTTGCGACTCACACTGCTTGAGACTGAGAGGCGGCTTGAGCGCTGGTGCGTGCGGTTTAGGTTTTCGCACCACTGACCTGCGTGAATTAGTCAAATTATTTAACCGGAGCGAATGAGACGAGTGGGTGACAGGAAGTGGGTGTGTGTCACTTCGCGGTCAGAGAGAAAAGAGTGAGAACGCGCAGCTGAAGTCATTGCCTGTGCCGCTGGCAACAAAACGGATCGGCTCGGAATCGGAAAGATGTGAGACTGACCGGCAGGTTACCGGTCATGCGGAAAATCGTCCGATTCCGGTCTCTGGCCGGTCGATCGGTACATCTCTATATAATTCATTTATTAATTCATCAAGGCTCAGTCATCTAGGGGAATAAATAATTAAGAATAAACAAACAAACATACATCTGCCTGGTTCATAACAAATCAAAATAACATGGATCATCTGCTTAGTAGAAATTAGGAATTAATTAATGCTCATTTCAATACACAACTCTTAACCCTCTGGGGTACTTCGTTTTCCAGTCACACATAGGACCTTCACGGTCATAAGTGACCGGACCCCTGAAATCAATTTTTTTTTCTTTCAGTAAAATCAATGAAATGTATTTTTGTTCAATAATATTTTTTCTTTGGTGTTTTGAGAGAATTCTATGATAATAATTAATATTTATGCAATAATTATGATCAATTTTTTCCCACTGAATATAATAGAAAATGTATATATATATATATAATTTTTATAATTTTTTTAATTAATGCTGTATTTCAGATTAAAGTAGAGACTAGGCCTATAGAAAAAAATTGTTGAAAGCAGATTGGTGCCATCTGTTGGAAGAAGTGAGCATAATTATCATGCAATATCATATTGAAACCACTAGATGGATTTACAGCTCTCTGTAGAAAGGCTTGTGAATTCTAGTTGTTTTGAACATATTTGCCTATTTTTTTCAGGTTGTGGATTTTAATATATAATAAGAGATTCTCAAAGACTATTTTTGTCAAGTTTCTTGAGAATTTTATGAGAATAATTCATATTTATGCAATAATTATGATCCATTTTCCCCATTGAATATAATAGAAAATGTATATATATTTTTATTTTTTTATTTTATTTTTTTAATTAATGCTGTATTTCAGGTTAAATTAGAGACTAGGCCTATAGATTTTTTTTTTTTAAATCAGATTGGTGCCATCTGGTGGAAGTAGTGAGCATAATTATCATGCAATATCATATTGTAACAACTAGATGGATTTACATCTCTCTGTAGAAAGGCTTGTGAATTCTAGTTGTTTTGAACATATTTGCCTATTTTTTTCAGGTTGTGGATTTTAATATACAGGTCCTTCTCAAAAAATTAGCATTTTGTGATAAAGTTAATTATTTTCCATAATGTAATGATAAAAATTAAACTTACATATATTTTAGATTCATTGCACACCAACTGAAATATTTCAGGTCTTTTATTCTTTTAATACTGATGATTTTGGCATACAGCTCATGAAAACCCAAAATCCCTGTCTCAAAAAATTAGCATATTTCATCCGACCAATAAAAGAAGTGTTTTTAATACAAAAAAAAAAGTCAACCTCCAAATAATTATGTTCAGTTATGCACTCAATAGTCAATACTTGGTCAGGAATCCTTTTGCAGAAATGACTGCTTCAATGCGGCGTGGCATGGAGGCAATCAGCCTGTGGCACTGCTGAAGTGTTATGGAGGCCCAGGATGCTTCGATAGCGGCCTTAAGCTCATCCAGAGTGTTGGGTCTTGCGTCTCTCAACTTTCTCTTCACACTATCCCACAGATTCTCTATGGGGTTCAGGTCAGGAGAGTTGGCAGGCCAATTGAGCACAGTAATACCATGGTCAGTAAACCATTTACCAGTGGTTTTGGCACTGTGAGCAGGTGCCAGGTCGTGCTGAAAAATGAAATCTTCATCTCCATAAAGCTTTTCAGCAGATGGAAGCATGAAGTGCTCCAAAAATCTCCTGATAGCTAGCTGCATTGACCCTGCCCTTGATAAAACACAGTGCACCAACACCAGCAGCTGACATGGCACCCCAGACCATCACTGACTGTGGGTACTTGACACTGGACTTCAGGCATTTTGGGATTTCCTTCTCCCCAATCTTCCTCCAGACTCTGGCACCTTGATTTCCGAATGACATGCAAAACTGAGCAACAGTCCAGTGCTGCTTCTCTGTAGCCCAGGTCAGGTGCTTCTGCCGCTGTTTCTGGTTCAAAAGTGGCTTGACCTGGGGAATGCGGCACCTGTAGCCCATTTCCTGCACACGCCTGTGCACGGTGGCTCTGGATGTTTCTACTCCAGACTCAGTCCACTGCTTCCGCAGGTCCCCCAAGCTCTGGAATCGGTCCTTCTCCACAATCTTCCTCAGGGTCCGGTCACCTCTTCTCGTTGTGCAGCGTTTTTTTGCCACACTTTTTCCTTCCCACAGACTTCCCACTGAGGTGCCTTGATACAGCACTCTGGGAACAGCCTATTTGTTCAGAAATTTCTTTGATGGCTTACAGTCTCATGCTTTCATTGCTGTGCGCTTTTTATTCCTTACATTGATGAATAATTGCTTTTATTTCACACATTTTCCAAAATTAGCTTTTGCAATGACACGTTCATTTGTGTGTGCGTGTGTTTTTGTGTGTATAAGTATGTGTGTGTGAGAGTGTGTTTGTCTGTTTTGCACTCTTGATGTTTTAGAGATTCACCCCTTCACTGTTGTGTGCTTTTTTTTTCCTGCATCGTGGCTGATTTGTAGATTGTACGCACAAAAAAACTCTGTATTTTCATATTTTTGCCAATTTCCCAATCATTTCCTATGGCTGTCATTTTTGACCCGAAGGTCCTGAGTGTGACTATTTTTTTTATGACCACTTAGACTATTCAAATCATGTCCCCAATTTTTTTGTGTGTTCATATACCAAGTACCATAAAAGTCACCAAGTTTCGTACCATTTCGATGAAGCTACGATTTATATAAAAAAATGTATTAAAAAAATTCCGGTCAGAAATGACCGAAGTAACAATCAGCTAACAATCTAGCTCTGCCTTGACTAACAATCAGCTCTCCCTTGCTCCAACATGACCAATGGCTGGCATTGGAGTATGAAAGGATGGAGGAAAGTGCTTATCTGTTGAGGTTGTGCTGCTTCTGAGTGAACGTACGTACGAATGACTTGCAAGTGTTAGCGCATGATACCATGTGTGTGTGGGAGAAGACAGCAAAGAAAGTAGGTCAGCGGCTTCCCAAGGTTGTGCGCAGGCGCGCTGCATACACAGGTCAGGCCGCTGTGTGGGGTTGCTGTAGAAACAGGCAGTTAAATCAGCCCCACCAAGGCCCTATGGAAGAGTATCACTCAGCCAGAAAGACCTGTTTTCCTCTAACCAAACCTGACACAAGGAAACCTTTAAAAAAAAAAAAAAAAAAAAAAAAAAAAACACGCTGGCCAGCCATGTTACACCTAAAAACAACTGTTGGACCTATATCATGCATCGCTCATGACAGAACTGTTGTGTTTACAGGGACTGGGGTTTGAATCCAGTCTGGGCTATGTCCTGATCGCATTCCCCATCCCACTGCCCTTTATAACACTGGTAAAAGCCAATAAAACTTAGAAAAAAAAAAATATATATATATATATATATATATATATATATACGGTATATTTGACTAATTAAATAAATGAATAAATATTATTAGATATTAGATATTTCTAAATATCGTATTTATGGTTTTTGGATTTTGTAAACAAACAAAGAAAACTTATAAAATACTCACTAGTAATGTGAACTGAAAGAAAGACTAAAATATGATCTCATACTTCACCTGGGACCAGAGGTATCACATGGAGAGCCCTTCCTCTTCCATGACTCTGGGGTGTTGGGGTCAAGGGCATTTTCTCCTGCAGCACTCATTTTGAGCATATGCACACCTGCAAAACAGGGTAGTCACAGGTCAGCCGACAGTCAAGCTTGAAGGAACCATTCTACTAAATAAACACAAAGCAGGACAATAAAGTTAAGTCATCCAGTGGAGTAAACAACAGAAAAAGTTAGTAATGGTAGTTTTTATCTGATACCCACATGTTGTTGTATTCACCTGATTTTTTGATATCCTCTAGAACTACAAAATAATAGTGGCAAAAGGATGCCAGGCATCACTTACCAGCAAAAATACAATGAAAACCAGCAAAAATACAAGTCTGACCAGTTCTGACTGTAATAGGTCCCTTTTTACTGTAAACGCTATGATTGGCAACATATCTCGACCGGATTGAGCGTAACAGTCAGATGACTCCATATCAGGCACAGTCTGAAGTGACAGCTCATTCCTGCTAGCAGTACACATAATCAATAGCTCTTTGCAGAGGAATCGTAAATCTGCTGTGAAAGGGCTTGCTAACTGAAAGCCTTGTTTGATCTGTGGCACTGTCCACCCAGCACTACGATCTAACTCTTGCTGTTAGAAGGAACCGCTGAAAATCCCATTTGTGAGGATACTGCGTGCATATAACCACTATTATGTGACACTGGGAAGAATCCACAGCCAAAGATGGCCATTCTGCCAATGAAGACACTTTCAACTGGGTTTTGGGCTTGTCTCCCATCATCTCATGGACGTTTTCTGCGGTTACATTTCTGCTTTAACTTCTGTACTACTCTGGTTACTCTACTGTTTGGTATAGTGGTACTCAGAGATGGGCAGTCGAGTTAGAGACTCAGACACGGATATAATAAAAAAAGAATGTGTTTTTTTTAATGGTTTTATAATATCTGCGTCACATATATTTCCCTACTTGTCACGGTAGTTCGGACCCTTATCATAGAATTTTGTTACGCATGTCCGTATATTCTGTGTAAACTTCGAAATGTCATAATGAAAGTCCCATGAAACATGACGGGAAAAAACCGTGCCATAGACCTATGTTCTTTCATTTGGGTTTATTAACATGTCAAATCGACTAGATGCAAGGAATGTGGGAAAATAAAGACACCAGAACAACAACATCAAATTTTATAAGACATCACATCCACAAAAAGGATAGTCACATTATTATACTGTGGTGTATGTATCTGCATGGCTCCTTTGGATTTCCATCTTGCGTCCACTAGCGATTGTAGTGAAAATAACTACTTGTGTTGGCAGGACGTTTTATACATTGTAATGGATTATAAAGTAACAAGCTGGATTTACATTATACCTTAAATCTTAGGACCTTTATTAGAAACAAAACAGATGATGGAAAGATCATATATTTTGTCTATATAATACAAATAATAGGATTTTTGAGTATGATAATTTGTTTTGTGTGTAAGGCATAAAATGACTCGAGACTCTACTGCTAATATTGTTGGCTTGTGTTTTTCCTCGTTTTTGAAAGTTGGTTCGGACAAAAAGAATTACAACATAGAAAAGCATTAAATTATAATGAAAATCAAGCTTTCTGAAGACAATAGTCCCTTTTACACATAGTGTTTACTGGTAAATAACAGGATAAAAATACCAATAAATCAGCTGGCAATTTTTTTGGTATAATTAGTAACATTATCAGTAAATTACCATTACGATGCTATGTGTGAACAAAGCACAAGATTACTATACTGGGAATACTATACTGCCAAAAAGTACCGGCCTTCGGATGAGACGTTAAACTGACTCTCTGTGGTGATAAAATATCCCAGGATGTCCTTCGAAAAAGAGTAGGGGTGTTAACACTAGCATCCTGGCCAAATTTGCCCATTGGCAACTGTCCATCATCATGGCCTCCTAATCATCCCCATATTTACTGATATATATATATATATATATATATATATCTGATTAGCTTCATCACTCTGTCTCCTCACCACCAATAAGCTGGTGTGTGGGGGGAGTTCTGGCACACTATGGCTGCCGTGGATGCTGCATATTAGTGGTGGTTGAGGAGATTCCCCACTTCCATATGTAAAGCGCTTTGAGTACCAGAGAAAAGCACTATATAAATGCAACAAATTATTATTATTATCAATTACAAAGCTCTGTCAGATCAATCTGTCAGCTCTGCAGCTTTAAAACATTTTTCTATGTAAACGTGCTAGATGGACGTCTGACCGTTAACCCGCATCTCATGCTCACCTTCTTTTCCATTTATCAGCGCTGCAGCTCTTTACTAGTAACTATGCGCCGTGTGTTTTTAAGAACAAAAACACATTCAATGTGATTTTCCCCTTAAAGCAACACTATGGAACTTTTCAACCTTCATAATATATTTCCAAGACCCTTGTGATGGTACATCGACTTATAATAGGTTAAATGACACATCTGCCATAGCCTGACGTGGTCTGTATCGCTTTTACTCGCACTATGTAACTTCGGGTTTCGGGTAGTAACCCGAGCACAAAAAGAACTACAAAACTCGACTGCTTTACGGCATACGTCACTTGCCCCACCACTTCCTCAAATTGTCTATGGCCATTGCAGACATCCCAAGTCTATAGCGTCTCCCTGATGCCCGCAAATTAGTTCAAATCTGCCGGAATCTAGAGCGCGCATGCGAGACAGAACATACTGCGCGCATAACATACATAGCGCGAGCACGGCAGAGAGGGAGAGAGCGAAAGACCTTGCGAGTGTGCCTCACGGAAGCTAGTCAACCCGCCACCCCCCCCCCCCCAATCCAGTCACCAAGATATACCTCCCTGAAATGACTTCTTGCAGGTTGGGATGTCTGCCATTGTTGATTCCAAAGCCGATGCTGGATAAACAGCGAGCGTGCGTGTGTGACCGTAGGCTGCGGTAGGCTAAATTATTTACGACGGCGGTAAGGGACAATTCCGCTTCAACCTGTAGGGCGACCGCTGAGGAAAAGTTCCTTGGTGTTGCTTTAAAAAAGATGCTTCCCTGAAGATGCTTGCTTCTTCCAGCTGCTGCACTGAATGCTACTAGATGGAACTCCTTGTTCAAGGCAGTGGAAAGACTGCTGTCAAAGAGTTTTCCAACCCTTTCAAAGGGGCTGTTTACACCTGGCCACTTCATGCGTTGTCTGTGATCGGATAGCTATCCGATCGTGAAAAGACCAGGTGTAAATGCCCTCCAAAACGCATTCAAGACGGATTTGAATCTGATCGCTCAAACCACTTCAGGAGGAGGTCTGGGCCGCATTCCAGACGAAACTGGACAAGTGTCAATGCATCTGGTTGTTGAAACCACATATGTAAATTTTACTCCTCCCAAAAATGCTAAAAAATAAACGTGTGAGAGCGTGTTATATAGGCTATATGTCATGTTATAGTCAGATATGACGACGCTACTGCAACACGCATTACCGCAGATGAGCATCTATTCATCAAGCCAACGCGCCACAAACTATCGCAAAACAAAGTGAAAGTAAGTCGCAGACGCGTAACACACAATCATCTTCATTAAAAGTAAAGAAACAAAATGATCTTACCAGGGCTGTTGCCGCTGTCTCTTATTGCCGTCTTTGATTTTGAAATTAGCTGATGATCAATAAAATGCAGCTCATGATATCTGTTGCTTTCGGTGACGTGCACTCCATTAAATCTGAATTAAGCGGATTTATATCCGTTTTGCAGAAACACATTTATGTGACCAGGTGTAAATGGAATCGTTTTGATAAATCAGATAGCTATCCGATCTGAGAAAACGCATGAAGTGGCCAGGTGTAAACAGCCCCTTAGACACTAAGTGCATTCCCAACTTATCATTGGTCAATTTTAGTTAATTACTCATCCAGCAATTTTATGTTGAATAAGATGAATATTTCTAGTGTTAACAGTGTTGTTGTTTTACAGGTTTAATCCAGATGAGCTTGCATTCCTCACAGAGTATGCTGCTGCCATGAGCCCAGTCGCCCAGGCAACCAACATCTTGCAAGCAGAAGCAAATGCCCAGAGGCTACTAGGTGGCTACTTCCAACTGACCGTCAAACGTGACCACCAGGTCAAGTTGCCATTGAAGTACTGCAAGCCTCTGATGGATGCTTTACAGGTGGGAATAAAGAATCTTTTTGTTAAGCGAACTTAAGTTAATCGCAGCCGCGATTCTTCCAAAATTGAAAACAACTTGGACAAAGGATGATGCCACAATCTGAATGGGTATAAGACAACATGGAGGGGAATGCTATTGAGTACCAACATTTTTGGGGACAGGGACATGTTTACTTACTGGATTAGGATTTTTGTCGATCTCTGGTAAGATACAATCATGATGATAAGTGTGTTCATTAATTATTAGTTGTTAATAGGGGTGCAACGGATCACAGTTGATCCGTGATCCATACGGGCCAGGCCCCACGGTTCGGTACGCATGCGGATTAACTGCTAAGTTTAACCAGAGTGAAAGTTTATCATTTAGATGTGTTTTGTCTTGCCAATTTACACATTCAAATGATT
Source organism: Rhinichthys klamathensis goyatoka (assembly GCF_029890125.1). Lineage (NCBI taxonomy): Eukaryota > Metazoa > Chordata > Actinopteri > Cypriniformes > Leuciscidae > Rhinichthys > Rhinichthys klamathensis. The sequence goes on from NW_026606800.1 coordinate 6,200,373, forward strand.
TCAAACACGAAAGAAGATGCGAAAATATGGACTCGCGCGCTGTTATCTGTGAACCTATATTTAATTTCTACAGTGAACAAATAGTGTTATAGTGAGGAAAGCAGTCAGGAGGAAAGTGATGATGTTGTACTAACTTATTTGGGAAGGATCACATGGACTACTTTACCTCCAAGAGGCCTGCGAAAGGCTATTCAGCATCGCAGCCCAAGAAGTGCTAGACTGCATTATGCAGAGATGCAAGATATTTTGGAAGACAAAGTACCGTTTCCGAATCATTTGTGTGCTTGTTCGCATGTTTACCACACAGCACTTAGCAGAATTGTAATTTTGACTAAATGAACAATCATGGAGTCTTCCCAAATTCACATTAAACAGTATGAAACGATTATTCTGATTATACTTTTTTTTACTGTTTACTTAAAGAAAAAAAAAAAAATTCACATTTTGCCATTTCTCATTACATTTTCAAATGAAGCTAAAACTGAACACAAACTTAATGCTGTTTTTTTTTTTTGCTGCTCAAACTGTATATTGTAAACAGTAAAGTATGCCACATAAGACACCTGCACAAAACAAAAACAGCAGACTGTCTGAATGAAGAATCACTCTCTACAGTAGGTGGTGCTTAAGAAACAGCTAGCTTATAAACAATCCTTTATATGGAGAAAAAAGAAAATGCCATCAGCACTTTTCTGAAGACAGTCAGTTTCCCTTCGGATATACACTCACCGGCCACTTTATTAGGTACCCCATGCTAGTAACGGGTTGGACCCCCTTTTGCCTTCAGAACTGCCTCAATTCTTCGTGGCATAGATTCAACAAGGTGCTGGAAGCATTCCTCAGGGAGTTTGGTCCATATTGACATGATGGCATCACACAGTTGCCGCAGATTTGTCGGCTGCACATCCATGATGCGAATCTCCCGTTCCACCACATCCCAAAGATGCTCTATTGGGTTGAGATCTGGTGACTGTGGAGGCCATTTTAGTACAGTGAACTCATTGTCATGTTCAAGAAACCAATTTGAAATGATTAGAGCTTTGTGACATGGTGGAAGTAGCCATCAGAGGATGGGTACATGGTGGCCATAAAGGGATGGACATGGTCAGAAACAATGCTCAGGTAGGCCGTGGCATTTAAACGATGCCCAATTGGCACTAAGGGGCCTAAAGTGTGCCAGGAAAACATCCCCCACACCATTACACCACCACCACCAGCCTGCACAGTGGTAACAAGGCATGATGGTTCCATGTTCTCATTCTGTTTACGCCAAATTCTGACTCTAACATCTGAATGTCTCAACAGAAATCGAGACTCATCAGACCAGACAACATTTTTCCAGTCTTCAACTGTTCAATTTTGGTGAGCTCTTGCAAATTGTAGCCTCTTTTTCCTATTTGTAGTGGAGATGAGTGGTACCCGGTGGAGTCTTCTGCTGTTGTAGCCCATCCGCCTCAAGGTTGTGCGTGTTGTGGCTTCACAAATGCTTTGCTGCATACCTCGGTTGTAACGAGTGGTTATTTCAGTCACTGTTGCCCTTCTATCAGCTCGAACCAGTCTGGCCATTCTCCTCTGACCTCTGGCATCAACAAGGCATTTCCGCCCACAGAACTGCCGCTCACTGGATGTTTTTTCTTTTTCGGACCATTCTCTGTAAACCCTAGAGATGGTTGTGCGTGAAAATCCCAGTAGATTAGCAGTTTCTGAAATACTCAGACCAGCCCTTCTGGCACCAACAATCATGCCACGTTCAAAGTCACTCAAATCACCTTTCTTCCCCATACTGATGCTCGGTTTGAACTGCAGGAGATTGTCTTGACCATGTCTACATGCCTAAATGCACTGAGTTGCCGCCATGTGATTGGCTGCTTAGAAATTAAGTGTTAACGAGCAGTTGAAAAGGTGTACCTAATAAAGTGGCCGGTGAGTGTACATTCATATAAACCCCCACCCCCACCCCCAATTCAATATTTACATTTTTCCACCTATATTTCAAGCATCTTGAACAGTGAGCTTGCTGTGCTTGGTACAGTATTTTCTCTGCTGCCTCTCCTCTTTGCATCCGTCTTCAGCGTGTCCCGTTTCTGGCCTGTGTTAACATCCTGTTTACAGACTTCATAATATTTCAACACAAACGTCAATTTGGGAAATGATTACAATGCAGTTTGTGTGCAAGTCCGGTATAAAGATCGGCCAGAATAACATGAAAAAACGGTTGCTGATTGTGTGTTTTGAGTAAAAACCGCCCGGTTTCGATTTAGGCCAGTCGACCAGTGCGTCTCTACCTATTAGTAATAGTAACAGCATTTACTTGTACTTTTACTTTTAATGAGTGCATTCAATATATATTTATATATTTATATATATATATATATATATATATATATATATATATATATATATATATTTTTTTTTTTTTTTTTTTTTACCAAAGTCATTTTCTGGTAAGATGTATGTACTTTGACTCAACTTTGGCTTTTAAGTACTTCATCCACCACAGGCAAATGCACAATGTTCCCTAAAAGAGTCAGGTGTCCGTTGCAGAATGTAACCATAGAAACAGGACACATTCAAGCTTCACATTTAAAGGAATATCAAAGGATATGCAGCATTTTGTGATAGTGATGCATTGCATACAAGCATACATACCATTGCACAACATACCACTAAGGGTATTCAGAAGAACCAACACATCGTTTACTTGTCTACAAACAAACCTTAATAACAAAAAACTACAGTACCTGTTGCTACTAATATCGGGTATACAACAAAGTAAGGATAAAAAGCATGTTATTCCAGCTAATAAGACTTCAATGATGATGAAATGCAAGATCACCACTGCAATACAGAGAATGAAAATGCCTGGCTGAGCCCGATCTGAACCCAGGTTAACAGCACTTAAATGACAAGACCACACTTGTGACAGCACACCAGATAAAACACCAGATGTCAACTCGTGATGTTCAAATAAATGACCCACTTTAAAAGAAATGCAAGCTAAAGAAGCTGATGGATAGATTTAAATTTTCACATGATGGCACCAGATTTTCCCTGGAGCATCTTGAGCTTTAGGGCTTAGCTAAAGTATCTCAATAGCTCAACGAACCTATAACCCTTTTGGTTATAAGTTCAGATGTTTACCCACTACTAGGTAACACCACCCAATATTTGGCATGATTTAATGCTAACCTTGGACAGCAAACTAAGACTGAACTCCAAAGTAATTCCTGCTCTCTCAGTAATCTGGAACTTTGTTAATCCCTTCAGTTTGAAGAGGATCATTCGCCATATCTTGTGTTCTGTTTCTCCACTCGGGGAGGCCACCACCCAGACCAGCGCTGGTTCCTCAGGCATAGTGCGCTTTGATCTGCAAGGCCTGAACAGGCTGCTATTGTGGGTCTGTTGAAAACCTCCAGCGGCCCCTAATCCCTGGCAGCTCCATTTCCAGCAAATTTGCCTTAAACAGGCCCATTTAAATAAAAATAAATTAAAAAATTAAATATAAAAAATCCCAGACATTTAAAGGAGCTGTATGCAAGAAATGTATTTCAATTAATCATAAAATGGCCCTGAAATGTCACTAGACATTAAGAAATCATGTACATTTCAAATACTTATATCACTGACAACAGTAGTCTGGCCAGGATATTGTCATTTAAAAAGTGCAGTTGCAGCCCTCAACTGATGTTGATGTTGTCATGTTGTGTTTTGGTCTGATGCTCCACCCTCCACCTATCTACCAATCACGAAGTCAGTAGTGTTGCGGCATCCGGGTTGCCAGCTCTGCTCTAGTTACCACAGCTGCAGCTCGTCACGTTCCTGCTGGATCCTGCAGCCGATCTGGCAACCTCGAGTCAGGGAGGAGGGGGAGGGGATACACCACTCTACAGTAATTTAACAGTGATTGCAGTACTAGTTTTGGCCACAATCTTACATACAGCTCCTTTAAACACTTGAACCTGAAAATGGCCTTTTTAGTAGAAAGAGACACTGATTTTCTTGCATCACAAGCTTTAGCATATTTCTCATTTCAAAATGTTAATCACTGCTGAAGGATCCACTGCAAATAATAAAACAATCCCTAATTCACACATTTGAGAATTCTTTAAGAAGGTTTGGAGGAAGTAAAGCAGGGTTCCCACTCTTTTTCAGCGACCATTTTCCAGGTCTTTTTCAATTTTACAATGACGGGAAAAAAAGACAAGGATCACGCCCTAATATATTGCTCTCTAAATCTTTAAAAGGCGTACAGTTTATTGCCATGACTTAACTGTAAAATCACTTTTTAATATGAGCTCTTAATCATACATTATGACTATGAAAGCTAGGGCTGTGCGATTTGGGGAAAATATCTAATTGCGATTTTTCGGACAGATATTGCGATTGCGATTTGATTTGCGATTAAATTTTGTAAAGTCAAGCTTCAGCTCAATATTTTCAATAGTCTGCAGCACACACTCTAAATTAAAGTAGTACAACATTTTTATTATTTAGTATAGGTCCTGTGTCCAATGTACTTTTTAGTTTTTATCCGGCGTTTTAGGATCCCAAAACTCCGGATCTGTTTGTATCGAAACGCTGATAAGATTCCAAGTTTTTACGTATACAGCTAAACGCGTCTTCGTGTGGACGAGCATTTACACTTAATGCATACATCTATTTTGACATCAGAATTTTTTGTCCCATCCAAAGCTGGTTATCACCATGTCAATCAATTTAATTTTGGATTCAATCCCACATTTAAATAAGTTAGTCATTCCCAAAACTTTGCAGTGTGTATATACATAGCAGCATGAAAAATAAAAATAAAACTTTTTTCAAACTGCGAATGGGTTATATGCAGATAGCAAACAAAGAGCGTTCCTTTTTTAATCACTACAGCTGTCTAGCTCACAGAATTCAGCACTGTTGTGAAAACTCCTGGATACAGTGCACAATTAATATCTTATTGACCTTATAATCACATCAAAATTATTAATTATTAGAACATTGTACTTTCTGCAACTAACGGAAGCCTAATTGTTTTTGGCCAGTGAAAAACTCTGTTCTCACCTAAATAAAAAACGAATAACTTTTTAAAAAATAATTTTCCAGCCAGGACAACAAGAAGATTTTCCAGGACATTTGAAACTGTCTCTAATTTTCCATATGTTTTCCATGACTGGAAAGTTTGTCATCAATTATCCAGGTTTTCCAGGACGAGTGGGAACCCTGTAAAGGCACCTTTGAGTTTACTACCCCATATTTTGAGGCACTCGAGCTTTCATTTCATTGCTCTGGAGAATATTAAACATGATCATGCATGTGAATGTGCAAAATTGTTCAGAAATTAGGCTAGATCCTTAAGAAAATCCACCAGGCCATAATGACTCCCGTGCATGTGCGGCCCACTGTTATTATCAACAGCTTGCCCCAATGTGCTCAGTGTTCAGCCCTGCTCAAGTGCCGAGTAAAACCAACCCACACGGGTAATGAAGATGTAACCTGTGGTAACCTGTGCTGCTTAGACTTGAGAATAACCAGTCGCACTGCTCATGTTGCACGAGTTAACCAGATCAGCTGAAGCTAACGTCAAAAGAAATAGATGCGTGACCTGTACAAAAACATTTGCAGAACCGTAGTCATAGCCCTTAAACACAGGACACAGATATTTACTTTGAACTATCTGAAACATGTTTTGGATGGTTTACAGCACATTTTTCTAAATTTCCAGTTCGTTAAGATAATGGAAAGTCAAATCACTTTAGCAGCACACCGTTTGTGTGCCCTAATCTTCCAGAGGATTGATATTTCTATTTAATCAAAGCATGTCTGTTCACATTTAAATAATTTTTACACCTCTGCACTGTACTTTAAGAAGAAAAATATTTTGCATAAGGAACATTTGTCTTCCAACCAAGAAGTTAGTCTTTCTCTTACCGTCTGCTGTTTGCTGAAGCTCATATTTCTTGCTAGATAAGAAATATTTGGCAAAGTCCAATCAAGATTTCAAATTCCCTCACCAAATGCATTGGATACAATGCTTTACCTGCAAAGCTGTATGATAGACCTTGACGAAACAGTTATAAATCTTGTCTATAGGTCAGCTTGATCCTGTTTATAAACTCTGAGTCATCAGTCTTTGGTTGAGAAAGTTTGCATGTACGCTGATGCTTCCATCTTATATCTGCTAATAAGTTGTGGGGCTATTTAAAGGTGACCTATAATTCAAAATTGAATTTATCTTGGTATAGTCAAATAACAAGAGTTCAGTGCATGGACATGACATAGAGTGAATCTCAAACTGGACTGTTTTCGCGTTCTCATTTAATTCACGTTTATGAAAAACACCCCTGAAAAATGGTCGGTTCTCCACACAATACCGACTGTGACGCAATAGTCGGGATCATTAATATGTACGCCTCCAAATATTTGCATAATGCCAGCCCTCAATGCCAGGCGGAACTGCGCAGCCGAAGCATGGCAGTTGCCCAGTGTGGATGTACACATGAACACAAAAGTATTTTTTAGTTCCTTCATCTGAGCCTCTGAAGAAACAATGGGTTAATTTTATTTTCTCTGGAAATTTCCAAACATTTCACCGAGTGTTTCCTCAACTTGGGCCAATACAGAGCTGGCCTCGGATCGAGCTACCAAGCAACACTTTCTGATGTGTAATTGTTCAAGTTCAGACAGGTAATCTTTCTCTCAAAATCGTTCAATACTGTTTATGCATCAGTAAGTCAAGCCAGTGAGTGACTAAAATATCAGCTTCACATCGTTTCTTTTAGTAGGATGAAAATAATCGTATTTAAATTGTGAACAAATTATATACAGAAAGCGATCAAAGAACAATCTTTCCACACAGCGCGAGTTTATCTGGACACTTGCCAAACTCGTTATGAATTCATTGACGCACGTTACTGCACAACGAAGCTCTTACTGTATTTACATCATCGTGTTTGCATTGGTGAAAGCAGAGAGAGTGCAGAAACTGCTTTGCAATGATAAGATCTTCATTCTCGCGATCAACATACTGTCATCTGCTCAATGCTCACCATGGCAACATTTTATGTGATGGGAATAGATCTAAATACTTAAAAAACATCTCACGATTCGTTAATCTCGATAGCTGTTATAGTAAAAACGTATAATAGCAGTAGTAAAAGTATTCGGGAGAGAGTTTCACATGTAATGCGTTGCTATTTCATATGCAAGCATGTCAGCCAATCACAGCAGTGGCCGCGGTTACACTGAATCCCACAGCAGACACGCCCCTTCAAACAGAGTGTTCAAATCAGAGGCTAAAAGCAGGCTAGGAAAAATGCCATTTATTTCTAAATTATGAATATTTTTTATCTAAAAAACATACTAACATTATAAGGGTAACCCAGGAAACATTATAAAATAATAAAAAAAAACATTCTAGGGCACCTTTAAGGGAGCTATAATTCAATATCTGTGAAAGTAGTGGATAAAGGCACACTGTAGCCAAGAGGCAAAAAAAATATCTTAATTTTTAAGCACTGCCATCATGTGACTGTCTAAAACTTTTTTTTATTTATTATTCATACACATCTAATTTCCTGTCAGTAGAATATAATGAGTATAATGACACTTCATCATACGTATGAAGAGGTCCATTATCACAAGAGTTTACCCAGATACCTTGATAAACTTGAAGGTCTGTTGATTTATCAATAGAAGCATATACATACAAAACTCAAAAACACACACAAAGCAGGTAACACTATGATACCAGAAATAACCAAAACATGTGTTCGTCCGCCACCACTGAAGACCAGTGTTGACCCAGGAAAAACCCAGAAAAGCTAACGATTTAACCCAATTTAGATTTATTTGACATAAATCTTATCCTATTTAACACTGATGAAATATCCTAAAGATCACAATGTGAAGAACACTTCAAAGTAAAGAGACATAACTATGATCTCACCCTTTCTACAAGTAAAAAAAAAAATCCTCATAATCAACCTCACTACATCCACAACAACATTTTAATCTGTGCTCACTTTGGTCACTCACTCTTCAAGTGTAAATTCTCCTCACACTTCCTTGAGCACACAAACAAACTGAAACTCTGGGAGGCCTGCAGTCCTCTCACATGCTCGGCACACACACTCTCCCACGCGTATGTGCACGCACGCGCAAACAGACACACACATACACACACAGTATGCCTAAGGTAAACAACCTGCTTATGGAAGAAAAAAACAGTGGGAGGGGTTTTCCTTTTTGCTCTCTCTTTTTCTCGCTCACTCACGCACCTGAGGCAGGGCTCGGCTGTCACCTATGAAGTTGGCCAACACAGCCTGTCCAGTCAGATAACAGTCCACGACAGTTGCGCTAACCCCTCTGTCAGCACGAACTACGGCCGCGTGTCTCGCCATTTCCCAGGATACAGGGCTCTTTCTCGTCGAGAGCTAATCACTTCACTTCGCGCGCGGCGGACAGAACAGTCAGCAACGTATGTCACTGAGGGAGAGGGACAGACCACCATGCACCGAAATAGAGGGGATTAAAAGCATTGTTTACACACTCTTATCAGCACTCACGCCAGGCGAAAAGAGAAAAGGTGTCTCATAAAAGTGAGCTAATGAGGGACAGTTCAACAGTAGAGGCCCTCGTAGAGGAGACCGACGGCGGAGCGAGGAAGTTTCAAAACGGACAAATCCCACGCCTGACTGCACACACCCGACCCCCTCGATCTGTCAATGGTTGGTTCCATGAGAAGCCGTGGAGTCACTGTTGCTGTCTACCTCCCCATAGCAATACAGAGGAGAGAGAAAATGTATACGACTCTGCCTGAAAATCTGAACACAGTGTGAGGCTGAAGCAACAGTCGTGACTCATTCTTTGAAGATGTGCCAATTAATCCAATATATTTTTTAAAGATTTGTGAGCTTCCCACTGCAGAAATATAACCAAAGTTATTTGTAAAAATCTGACATGATTCAAGGCATCCGCAAAATGTGCAAAGCTACATTTTTAAAATCTATTATTCAGGAGGAATAATTAAATTATTATTTGATGCATGTATTTCTAAGGCATGTAAAATTATCAATGTTACCCAAATGTTGTTGAAAAAACTCTTGTACACAATCTACTACAAGCATTACTTCATCTCATACTTTTTGAGCAAGTAAAATACCTTTTAGTATTCTAAAAACATCCACCGTAGGTCATGGAACATTCACTGTAAATGTGAATGTCTTTTCACTGTAAAATCTTTACTACAGTTTCAATATGCATTAAGTCTAAGTGACATAACTACAAACAAAGAATCTGAACAGCTCTAAATTACAGTAGCTAATGTTTCCATCCAAAGTTGTGAATGTATCTTATGCGCAAAATTGGAATATAGCATAAAACCTTTACGAAAAAAGCACCGTTTCCATCCAGTGCGCCGAAGAGAGCATCCTTCCTGATAAACTGGCACTAAATAGCACTAAGAAAAGTGGAAGTTTCTGCAATAGGAGAAGCCACTGTATATAATGATTTAGTATAGCCTATAATAAATGACCTGTGCCTCAGAGCGCACAGACAAAATGCAATAAAGTTATCTTGCTTTCGGAGGTGGATGCCTGCTTTTTTGCAGTCGTGTACAGTTCTGGGAGATAGTTATACTCAACCAGACAACAGTCTTTCCTTTGGCATTTCAGAACAACCAAAAGAGCAATTTAGATGCTGTGCAACGAGATCGGTCCACTGGTTAGTCCAGCTATGCTGTCCCACTCCCATCTCAAAGTCACATGACTTTTTTTTCTTCTTTTTTTATGCGCAGAGGAATTTATATGGTAAATGTGTATCCATCGTAGTTTATGCGCATGTTTTCTTATCGGATAAAAAGTTTATCCGACTCAATTGAGCGCATACGTTTCTTATGTGCATTTTGCCGTTTCCATCCAGTGTTTTTTATGCAATATCCCAAAGAGCGCATAAAAATAAGTGGATGGAAACATAGCTAAGTGTTAGCTTCGGTATAGCATGCAAGTCTAGCTTTAACTAAGGTCAGTGCATTCTTATGCAGTTTGAGAAATAAAGAATCAATGTATTATTTTATAACTGCATTTACTTTGATAGTGATAACAAAAAAAAACATTGATATGGAAATCTACCTCTGTTTGGTGGCTTCATTCATGGACATATTCTGTCATGCAAACAAATAAATAACCCATATTCATTTACAAACCACTGTGCTACACATTCTCCACAGTTCTCATTTCTATTCAGTGTTATTGCACCCTTGAGCATGCAGTGCACTTGATTCTCCAATAGCCCGCCATATTACTTTTTTCACCTCCTATGACCCCAGGCTGCAGTCTAGCAAAGGAACAACCGTTAAATTGAATACAAATGAAATACTGAATATTAATCATGAAAAGAGAGCTTACTGTTTTTTTTTTTGTTGACGTTGTTGTTGTTTTTTGGTTTCTGAGCCTAACCAGCATTAAATTACACAAAACTTACTGCATAACATTGTACTGTTGACATCAGAAAAAGATCATAGTTTCCATAACACGAAACACGTGTCAAACAAAATCCGATAATTATGGGGAAAATTGCTGGGAGAGTACAACTCAAGTATGCGGAAGCAGTAAAGAAAAGTCTGATGACTACAGCTAAGAAAGCAGGTGTCAGAGCCCCGTACAATCAGCACAAACCCTTTGAAAGAAAACACAGCCATGCTCATGCAATCATCATATAAACGAACTGCCTTTTTTTCAAAATTGAATTGAGAAGCCATTATGGGTCTTCGACTAATTCATGCAAGTCAGTGATTACCCTCATATTAAGAGGTCGGTCTGTCAATTCAGCTGGTTTCCAAGCAACTTAGTGATTAGCATGAGCATTTGTCCATACATTAGGAAATGGAGCAAATTATATTTTAGTCGTGGTTTTTTTTTTTGCATTTGATTACAGCTTGTGTAATATTGATGACTAGTGTGCATTGATGATGACTAGTGTGTATACCATCTGACAGCTTTTACCTACATCTGTGTGTGTATGTTGTAAGCTCTGCATCTTAAAATGCACACAGAGATGCAGTTAAATACTGCTGCAATTTTGTGCTTTACTAATTTATTGCATTTTTAGCTTCTTTAATTCACAGTGTAATTCAAGCAATCACAATGCTCTCCCAGCTGACGTAGACCAAAAAATACATTCCAAAAATGATGATCTGCACTCATAATTAATACATTAAATGCTATTTGGTGAGGTCCAGGAGTTTTTAGGAAAGTTCAAACACAATTATGCAAGACAGGTCGCTAATTTCCTCCAGGAATTATGACTTCCTCTTCTATAAAATAGCAAATGTTTCCTAACTGTCTTAATCAACCTCTATTTGATGATTAATATGCATGAGTATCGGTACTTTAGCCCAATTAGATTTCAGTGTGGGTGGAACTAAAACAAAAAACCAAGCAAGCCAAAAAGAGGGGTGAAAAGTCCTTCTAAAGTAAACTTCAACTTCTAAACTTCACCCCCATAAATCTATTTTACACTAGTAGTAGTAGTAACACAAAAAAGTTACACTCAGGACCTCAAGGACAAAAATGTCCCCATTGAAACTGCAATTTTTAATCCCAGGGCCATTTAACTATAAAATGATGCAGTCTTTGTTAATAGGCTTTCATTCTGTTGGCAAGGCTTCAAAATTGAAAAGTAAAAAAAAAAAATTACCAGATGGTGCCATTTTCTCAGGTTTGGCCTATAAAACAAATACTCGCTTTATTGCTGTTTTCTGATTCTGCATATTTTAGAGCCAAATGGATACATTGTAAAGCTATAATTGTCAGAGGATGTCAGAGTATGGTTTGTATGTGTGTAATAAAAATAAATTGTGTGTGCGTGTAATATTTGAGAGAGAAAATTCTTTCTGTACTGCAAATCACAAATCCAACCACTGTGTGCACCAATGGAGCTTTGCTGGCATCGAATGGGGAAAATTTTATACTGTGCCCAAACAAAATCTTACTGAAAGCAAATTTTTTGAGATATCAACTTCAAATTTGGAACACAACTTATTTAGATTTATGGCTTTGATTTTCTAGCAGTTTTAGAGTTCAACATGTTTCATAATATTTTTTATCATAAATTTAAACCTTAAAGGGGTCATATAATGCCATTTTTGTACAAGTTAATATGAATCTTTAGGGTCTAAATGAAAACTTTGTAATATACTTTTATTAAAAATTCTCATTAGTATTTTAAGAAAACACAAATTTTACCTAGTCAAAAACAGCTCTGTTTTCAGCATGCCGTTTCAGTGCATATGCCTTTAAATGATAATGAGCTTCGGTCACTCCGCCTCTCTGTTCTTTGGGCTGTTTTGACACAACGCATGTGGAGTGTTGCCTTGACAACAGTTGAGAGTATATTTTTGAGAAAGAATGGCAGCGGGAGTCTCTGAGGACACATCTGTGCAACCGTATCAATTTGAACCGGAGTTGGACCCTGAACAAGATGACGGCCGCAAAGAAGTTCGACAATGGGCTCTATGCACGGCAGTATTTCCGGTGAAGGTCTAAGGATGCTGGATTACTTCCGCCGATCGTAGAGTCCAATGCTATACCGAGAATTTATATTGGTTTTTATACTCTATTGCTATACTAAAGAAAAGTCACAAAAACAGACAAAACAGACACCCCTCATTTTGTTTATGCTTCTTTGTTTATTATATTAAATAAACATAACTATATATAAAATTACATCTAAACGTATTAAAGTTTCGTTTCAAAGACGAGAGGACAGTAAATTTTGAAGACTCTGCCATAATCCCGTTTTCCTCCGCTTTAAATCTCCCCAACCGGAAACTGAAGAGCAGCCTTGCGTCAAATGCGGAACTTATGCGTGCATATAGCCTATTAAGGCTCGAACAGGACGTTTCTGAATGGATGATTAACGTAATGTCACTTTGATCTATCTTTGTATGTACTGGCAGGGTAGAGTAGTGAGATACGGACGATGTGTGTTTACTGATGTATACGTTAGTTCGTTGACAGATTGATGATGTTACAGTTAATGTCATGAACAACTTTTTTTCGCGATTTGCAAAGATTAATATAAAGGTTAATAAAACTTTACACTCACTTCTTCTGGAGGTGCAGAGGGAACATGAATAGTTGGTACCGATTCTTTTTTTGCGGAGCAGCTTCTTAGCAAAACCAGCTTTATACTGACCCTCGTTTATAAAGCAGTCTGGTGAGAAATGATTCGCGCAAACATGAAAGCATTGACGTTGCTCGTGGGGAATATTCCCTTCGAAAACAAACTCAGCCACTGTGTCTTCAGCGGTTCGGATTTAGGAACATCAAAATGGCTGCTGTGTTCATTATTACACCCAAAAACAGAACACCACAATCGCTTAGACGCCATTCTGCTCCAGTGTATCAATGACGGACTATGATGACAGCTCGCTCAGGGCGGGTCTGTGTTGAAACGCTGCTGTCCATCAACAATCGTGGGAGGGGGTCCGATCTAGTGATGTCACACGGTCGAACGGCTCGATTTGAGACAGGGGAAAACAAATAAGGAGATTAAAACAAAAACACTGGATGGATTTTTATCATTATATGATGGTTGTGTACAGGCACTGCCAACACACATTTCAGTACAATCAACTTGAAAAAGTGCATGTCCCATTATATGACCCCTTTAAATAATTCATTACATTTATATAGCGCTTTTCTCGGCACTCAAAGCGCTTTACATGGAAGGGGGAATCTCCTCAACCACCACCAATGTGCAGCATCCACCTGGATGATGCGACGGCAGCCATATTGCGCCAGAATGCCCACCACACACCAGCTTACTGGTGGAGAGGAGACATAGTGATGAAGCTAATTGGTATATATACACTCACCGGCCACTTTATTAGGTACACCTGTCCAACTGCTCGTTAACACTTAATTTCTAAGCAGCCAATCACATGGCGGCAACTCAGTGCATTTAGGCATGTAGACATGGTCAAGACAATCTCCTGCAGTTCAAACCGAGCATCAGTATGGGGAAGAAAGTTGATTTGAGTGACTTTGAACGTGGCATGATTGTTGGTGCCAGAAGGGCTGGTCTGAGTATTTCAGAAACTGGTAATCTACTGGGATTTTCACGCACAACCATCTCTAGGGTTTACAGAGAATGGTCCGAAAAAGAAAAAACATCCAGTGAGCGGCAGTTCTGTGGGCGGAAATGCCTTGTTGATGCCAGAGGTCAGAGGAGAATGGCCAGACTGGTTCGAGCTGATAGAAGGGCAACAGTGACTGAAATAACCACTCGTTACAACCGAGGTATGCAGCAAAGCATTTGTGAAGCCACAACACGCACAACCTTGAGGCGGATGGGCTACAACAGCAGAAGACTCCACCGGGTACCACTCATCTCCACTACAAATAGGAAAAAGAGGCTACAATTTGCAAGAGCTCACCAAAATTGAACAGTTGAAGACTGGAAAAATGTTGCCTGGTCTGATGAGTCTCGATTTCTGTTGAGACATTCAGATGTTAGAGTCAGAATTTGGCGTAAACAGAATGAGAACATGGAACCATCATGCCTTGTTACCACTGTGCAGGCTGGTGGTGGTGGTGTAATGGTGTGGGGGATGTTTTCCTGGCACACTTTAGGCCCCTTAGTGCCAATTGGGCATCGTTTAAATGCCACGGCCTACCTGAGCATTGTTTCTGACCATGTCCATCCCTTTATGGCCACCATGTACCCATCCTCTGATGGCTACTTCCACCATGTCACAAAGCTCTAATCATTTCAAATTGGTTTCTTGAACATGACAATGAGTTCACTGTACTAAAATGGCCTCCACAGTCACCAGATCTCAACCCAATAGAGCATCTTTGGGATGTGGTGGAACGGGAGATTCGCATCATGGATGTGCAGCCGACAAATCTGCGGCAACTGTGTGATGCCATCATGTCAATATGGACCAAACTCCCTGAGGAATGCTTCCAGCACCTTGTTGAATCTATGCCACGAAGAATTGAGGCAGTTCTGAAGGCAAAAGGGGGTCCAACCCGTTACTAGCATGGGGTACCTAATAAAGTGGCCGGTGAGTGTATATGGGGATGATTAGGAGGCCATGATGGACAGAGGCCACTGGGCAAATTGGGCCAGGATGCCGGGGTTACACCCCTACTCTCTCGAAAGACATCCTGGGATTTTTTGTGACCACAGAGAGTCAGGACCTCGGTTTAACGTCTCATCCGAAGGACGGTGCTCTTTGACAGTATAGTGTCCCCATTACTATGCTGGGGCGTTAGGACCCACACAGACCACAGGGTGAGCGCCCCCTGCTGGCCTCACTAACACCTCTTCCAGCAGCAACCTGGTTTTCTCAGAAGGTCTCCCATCCAGGTACTAACCAGGCTCAGCCCTGCTTAACTTCAGTGGGCAACCAGTCTTGCGCTACAGGGTGATATGGCTGCTGGTTAAATAAAGAAAATTGTTTCACTATTTAAATTTATTTTACTTCAACAATAATCCGCCAAGGGTCTTCTTTAAAATGAGACCAAACTTGACAGTTTATGACCGTTTTTGGATATGGACATTTTTGTCCTCTATGGACATATGTGTAACTTTTTTTTAATTAACAAGGGTCAACAAACAAACATACATTAAATCTATGCAGTTAATTAAATCACCTAAGTTTGAGTGTGAGAATTAAACTGTAAATTAAAACAGCAACAGATTAAGTGGAGGCACAATCAGGTTACATTACCATGACAACTGTACAGTCTGTTGATCAACCACAACACATCTAGTATTAGCAGATGCAAAAAAAAAAAAGAAAAAAAGAAAGGACAGTGGGGCCTGAAAAATTGTTATACCTGCACCAACTGTCCCTGATTCATATTTGAAACGCCTCAAAGCAGTTGTGCTGTGCTGAATACCTTACATGTTTGAACAGAAACAACTGTCTTATGGACTGTTCATTGATTACCTTTGCAGAGATGACATTAGTTGACAGTTGTGACTTCAACATTCAGAGGACTATTTTAACTACTGTTTTAGAAGCGGCTTTTATCTTTAAATTTATTCATTTAATAGAAGCCTTTATCCAAATGAGAATAAAACAAATGGCAGCAAAACTATTGTGTGTGCCCCGATACAAGTTACTAGGCACACAACAGCTTGAAAACAATCAAACAAACAAATGATTTCACCACAAAACAATGCATGAACAAATGGTCTGAATCACAAAAATTAATACCCAATATTATGTTACAAGTATTTTATTTTTGCCTTGGCACACGCGAGGCTGCATGTGATATAATGTGACATAAACAACGGTGATGTAACTTTTAGTCATGCCACCACTTGGAGAAAATAGCTTGTTACTGGAAGAAGTGCTAGACTATTTTGAAAACAGCTGAGCTACTGTCACGCTACTTAGAACGCAGTCCAGTACCATCACAACTTCTAGTTAGTTACTCCACAACACCTGATGATTATGTAAAGATAAAAAGGCTGGACCCACAGTTTCAGCTGTTGCCAGTTCAGGTTATTTCAATACAGCTTTGAGCTTCTGCATAATCTGCTGACTTACTTGATCTAGGGCTCCAGAGTGATGCTCATTGAGGGGAACACTATGGCTGTGGTCCACTGGGTTTATGAGGTGGGAGATATCTCAAACAGAGGGGGCTATGGCGCCACACCCTCTCTGTCATGCAGAACCATCCCACCGGGGGGAGGCAGCAGAGAATGGACACCCAATGTAACCTGTGGAAGAAGCAAAGTATTGTTAGATAATAATACTTGGGGTCACAGAGTCTGTGTCTGTAAAGCCCAATGTGGATGACTTACTTGATCTAGGGCTCCAGTGGGATGTTCATTGAGGGGAACACTATGGCTGTGGTCCACTGGGTTTATGGGATGGGGACTGGAGGACCCATCCCACTAAGGGAGGCAGGAGGAAATTGGTGCTGCAACCTGTGGATGAATCACAGAGAGAAAATTAACTGGGGTTGAGGGAGCAAAATCCATAAAAAATAAATAAATAAATAACAACACGTTTTGCAAATCGTTGTCATTGCGAATGCCTCTTAAGGCAAACATTATCTAACAGTGATGAAGTCTAACACTGTCTCAAGCTTTGCCATGAAGTTTCACAAAAGAGGTTACAAAATGATCTTATCTATTTTCATACCAGCTTCGGGCAAGCAGCTGATCGGCGCTGAGCTGTGATCAAATCTAATGATTTGTATACAGCGAGAAGATGAAAGAGAACATTTCCTGCTGCGTTAATTAACAAACCTTTTACTTCACCTCAACTGATGTGAGACCTAGGGCAGAGAGCACAGATGGTTTGATTAAACAAGTGCGTGTATACGATCTAGATTATAGCAACTAGGACACCATTAAGCTTTTGACTTCAGATGGGCCTTTGTTCTTGTTCCAGACCAGTATTCTCTACCAACGATATTGATTCTCACGGGGCCCTTAAGGTATTTGAAGTGCAGTAGGCTATCAATTTAAGCACCAGTCGGATCATATCTTTTCATATTTGAAAGAACAAGGCTTCCACCAGATTTAAAACCAAAAATGTAAGGCTACATTTATTAATAATGAATGCTTTGTTCGTTACTTTGAAACACAACCTAGAAATGTACTACAAAACTGTAGTATTACAGTTTTTCTCCATTGGTTTGGCTCATTTCTTGAAACAGAAATTACATTCTCAAAACTTTAAGATCATTTGGCAAAACAGTCTTACAGTTCAGCACAACACCATGGTTCACCTGCAAAAGCTCATACCTCTCCCAAAACAGTTCACTCATGTGTCAAAACTAAATTTCTTTCTCATTTAAACAGTCAGTGCCCCCAAAATGCTTCGTCCCCTTGGCATTGTGTAAGCACTGCAAGTCAAAATGTTTAGATGTTTTGTCACTATGCAGAGGACCATTGAAATATCGCCCATGTCCACCTTTCAGCCTTAGCCTAGTCCTTTATTGACAATGGTTACTATACTGTTTTTAGTCTAGCTAACAGAATGCAATTGTGTATAAAACTGAAAAAAAAAAGAAATAGGATTTTAGGGTAAGAGTTTGACATCCAAGGTTTGACATCACACACTCATACTGCCAAGGAAATTGTAACCATTATCATTCACACACATAAAGTAACTTCCATACATCAGAGTAAAAAGAAAATATATACAGCATAATATACTGTAATATAGACACACAAACAAAAAACAATGAAAATGATATGCAGCCTACAGTGCTGTAAATAAAGCTGAGTTTCACAACTAACAGTTCTTCACTGGTCGCTGTCCTCACCCTCCCTCTCCTGGCCACCGTACTCTATCGTCCATGGTGTCTTCGTGCTCCTCGGCCTCTTCCCCCTATTCCACCACCACGCACCCTTACTCCTCCTCCTCCTCCTCTTCTTCTTCTTCTTCTTCCTCCTCCTCCTCCTCTTCCTCGAGCAGACAGTTGCCCTTGTTCATTTACTTGGCCAGGTGCCTCCATGTTCATAAACTGTACTGGTCCTGCATGGTCAAGCTCTTTACATACATGTTTGGCAGCATTCACAGTCATGGACAGAACCTGTCAGGTAACTAAACATACTGTTTGATTGGTCATCTGAGATGTGTGAAACTTCTTTGTTCTTTCACCTGACTGTCAATTGCTGCAATAAATTTATCAAATGTTCCAAGGGATTCATATATGGTATTCATGGTATTATGTTCTTGACTCATTTTGACAATTGAACAGACTATTGTGCATGTGATGACTTATACAATGAAATGACGCTGACATGTCTTGGAGTGAACAACCATTAGACTGAGAATCAACAATCAGTTTAGATCAACAAGATCTATTCACTTGGAAATTGTGCTAAATGTAGGCTACTTGTACTTAATCATTTGCAAAGATGTACTGACACATTGAGACATGTACTTAGACATTTGCAATTTGATGAAATGAATGAGAAATTAAATTCTGTTGTGAACAATTGCCAAGTGGTTTGGAGGTTTGTCCATGTTGTTTTGAGAATGTAATTTCTGTTTCAAGAAATGAGCCAAACCAATGGAGAAAAACTGTAAGCTACACAAGCCAAAAATACGATTACAATGCATTCTGTATTTAATACAAAAAAACTGCCTGGAGTTAAATCTGCTTAATATAAAACTAAAAAACTAAGCAATTCATGTTTTACTGACAAGTTTTCCACAACGTAATGGTAGAGTAAATGAGAAAACTGTAACAAGGGAGAAAAAAAGGCTTTGAGGATTCTTGTGAACTATTGATTAGCCCTCATAAGGATGAATAAAACAAATGATTGTATTATTCTAAACCACTAACTAGACATACTTTATATTGATCACTGTGGTCTTTATGAGAAAATGGAGAAATGAGAGAAATGGGCAGCACAAGACAACCTCAAAACCTAAATTTTCTATTACCTGATATGGTCTTTTTGCCTCAGAACTACAAGCCTAAATCTATGGGCTGCATTTAGCTATTATAGTGAAGCTAAGCAAGATTTCCAATAGAGTACCTACAAAATGAAGGTCTTGAAAGTCAATGCTGAGAGTTATAACTTGAAAAGAATCAATTACGCATTTATTCCATGGCTACATACAAAATTACCAAGATGGGTGCAGAGTTCTGTGAGTCTGCAGAGTGATATGAGAGTTGTATAACTAGCACAGCTATACACAAAATTGTTTGTCTGGGATACTAATAGTCAGTTATAAAATTCAGTAGTCATTAGACTCCTCATTATACAAAAATATTTGACCTCAGAATGCCATTATCAATCAATTTGAAGTATTTCAGAAAGCCATGTGATAAGTGATCCTAACATACTACTGAATGGATTTCATAAGTATTATGTAAAGCAACAGGGGTTTGGTCATTTTTTACATTTATTTTGGTCATTTTTTATGGTTCATTAATCAAATCCAGTGTACACAGTGTGCAGGAAAAGAAAATTTCAGCTTTAAAATGTCAGCATGATTAAAGAATACAAAATGCAACTGTGTGTGGCGGTTGTCTCTTCTCTTAATGTTTCTTTTATGAAAATATCAAGACAGAACCAGTGATGTCACCCCATTGTCTTGTTTATTTTCAAAACATCAAAATCGTACGCTATCCTATAGAACAGAATCATGAGAAACTCAAGACAATCAAAACAAGTCATCAGTCCACTGCCAATGCATGCAAGTGTACATTTTGATTTGGAAATGATATTAAACCACATAGGTTAACACATGCAAGTTGCTATGATAATGAGTGAAATGCATCAATTTTGCAAACAAATGCAGACTACCACCACAAATAATGCAGTTTGGTTCCCAACTGTAAACAAATTTGCTCTTCTTTTGCTACAGAATTATTTAATCAAACATGTAGCTACACTACCGTTCAAACCTTTTTTTTTTTTTACATTAATATTTTAATTAAGCAAGGATTCATAAAAGTATCAAAAGTGGCAGTAAAGACTACATTGTTACAAAAACAAATTGTTTTCAAATAATCCCTGTTCTTTTCACAAAAAAATATTAAGCAGCACAACCTTTTTTCAACATTGATAAATTTTAGGAAATGTGTCAGCATCAAATCAGCATGTTATGCCTGCTAAAGACTGCGATTTCAGCAATCCTAGAAGATCACTACAAATCACACTGTATGACATGGATCTAATAAACTTGGGTATGACATGCATGTAGACTGTAAGATGATAATACCCATTGAATCATAGGCTACGAAGCAAGTTAGTATAGAAGAACAAAACGTCATCTGCATGCGCTAGTGGTAAACAAGCAAGATGCATCACACTTTAGCTTGGCAATTGTGGTTTTTATATGCGTTGAAAAAAAGAGGAGTATAAGCGAAAGAGGAGAATATGGATGCGGTCATGGCTAGGGAAAAGAGGCCAACTTGGCATTCCAATTTTGCAAATGGAACTTGAGGAAAGTAGTTTTAAGTAAGTTGTAGCACCATGTCGCATTGATCAATACGCCATTTCATGTTGCATTTTTATTGGCTAGTCAGTGGACGTAGGTCTCGGCAGCAAACACACTGTGAGATGATCATGCTGAATTTATGACAGTGTCAGAAAATTATCGGAGGCAGAAATTTGGTTGCAGGACCGTGACAACGGCTGTCTTTGAACCTCTCTCACTGTACGACGTAGGACAACCGTTTAGGAGCCATGACCACAGAAATCACCTCGATTGGTCATCTTTCGTCAAAATCGAACAATGTGTATACCTGGCATAAGAATGATGTCACTGAACTGAAGACTGAATTCAGCCATCACAAGAATAAATTACATTTTAAAATATATTAAAATAGGCAACAGTTATTTTAAATTGTAATAATATTTCATAATATAGCTGTTTTCCTGCAATTCAATTAAATAAGTGCAGTTAGTGAGCATAAAACATTTCTTTCATGAAGACATTTTCTTCTTTTATGAAGAAATTGTAAAATAAATTTTACAGACCCTAAACTTTTGAACGTGTATGCTTATATTTGCGCATTTCAAATGACATGAGGGCAAAATAATAACGCATAAATAGTCTGAGAACTTTTTTATGTTGACCTATGCTGCTACTCAAAGCATTTCAAAGGCACATGACAGTGATGAAGAAAAGAAAAAGTAAAGATAAGAGGGTAAAAAACAGCTAAGTAGAAGCAAATGCTTCTAAAGTTGGAAAGATCCTAAAAATCTGGTAGAAAAGGGTTTACTTTAGCCTAAATCCCTATGTTAAGAACGAAGGAATGATACAGAACATGTAAATACAGTGTGTAAACGAGGACACACAAATTCCAACAAATCTTTCATTACTTTGTATAATATTATACCATCGTTTGTTTCTTGACACAGCAGAAGAAAGATGGGGTTTTCAAATATTCCAGTAGAGCGCCCAAAAACAGAAAAAAAAGAGCAGATAAGACTCCAATGTGATATATAGGGACTTGTGTGGAGCTAATTTTCAAATTGTCATAACTTTTAATAGGCCTAGTTAATAAGGTTAAATGTAATGAATTTATCATAACTAAATTTTACAGGAACACAGAGACATATGAGAAGGAAAATGTCAGGCCTAAACTACATCTCTGGAAAAGCAGGATGCTGCACACCTTGTTTAGAGCATCTAAGAAATACATTGTGCTGCCCATGAATGAGGATGATTTGAAGAAATTAAAAAAGGATCAAGGGAAAGGGTGCTGTCATTCACAAAAGCAAGGCAAGCTTTGTTTGAAAAAATAAAGTCAGATGTTCGCTGACAACTAATGCGTCCACAGTTTGTCTAATTACTAACATCTCCAAACAATGATAGATCTACCTAACATCTGTAGATGAGAACTCTGAACACCATTTCCATTCACTTAACATCTGTGTATAGACTGAAACCACTTTCAGGAAACATTCAAATTCAAAACACTTCAAGAAGCATAATGACAACCAAAGAATTAGGGCATAGAAGCAGATTTCACTAAATGTTTCCATGTGTAAACTCTGTTGATAGAGGAAAAGAGACATTGATTTGGACGTGAAAAACAAAATCATTCCCTAACTGATTAGTAGTTATAAGAATCTGAAAATAGTCTACTTCCCCATTTCTCATTGTTATAAGAACAAGAATTCCCTGAATTTACAAACTTAAAAAATAAACTTAGTGATAAAATCTTTCATATTCATCAATTTGCTTAATACGGTCACAAACTGTGAATACTGGTAAAGTGGGACATTCATAAAAAAGACCATTGCCTGTTGGAGACAATGCTATTCTCTATACACAAGTTGACCGCAACAAATGTTAATTCTTTCTGACTGTAAGTTTGACAAGTTAGACAAATGTATGTACATCTATAATACAGGAATTGTTACAAGGAAACAAGTTACTGTTGGAAATTTACTGAAAAGTTGGCCTATTTATGCTTATGCTTCACAGGTAGCAAAGTATTTTACAAATAAAGTGATGGAAAGGGTAAAAAGCTAAATATTTAGAAGGTGTTGACTTTCAACCACTTTCCAGAGTCCTAAAACAGCTGCTCAATGTTGACAAGTTCCCACAGCAGTCAGTCCACCTAGATTTTGCAATCTCAATACATATTCAACCAATCCCTGCATTATTTCCAAAGGCTTGCAACGTTTGTCTTATACTACCGTCACATGGCTTCCAGACAATTATTTTGTCAGTGATTCGTTTACACATTCAACCCTAAGAAAATTAACTTTCCTGTAGCTCAAACAGTAGAGCGTTGGCGCTCGCAACACCAAGGTCTTGGGTTCGATTCCCAGGGAAAGCAAGAACTGATAAGAATGTAAATGTGTCCCTTGAAATGCAATGTAAGTCCCTTAAAAGCATCTGCCAAATGCATAAATGTAAACTAGCATAACCTGACTACATTAATAATCATGTAGCACTACTGCCTCCATATGTTGAAGTGACAATATAAAAACCCTATCAGGATTGAGTTACAATGCAAACAAATTATTTCCTTAGTTAGTACGTTGTCTTTTTTTCCCCACTAAACATTTTTTAATCAAGATATATTTACTTATTAATAGATATTAAATTCTTGTTTTCTGAAAATTTACCAAAATTAAGTGAGTTTATGCTTAAAACAAGTTGCCAAGATTATTTTTTTTATTTCTTGTTTTAAGCAAGACCTTGCGTAGTTGATACATTTTAAGAGTTAATATCCAGTTATTTTGCTTTTCAAGTAAATATATCTGGTTTGAACTAAGGAATACCATTAGCAAAATTTTAATAAAAGTATTAAATGTGGTGAATAAAGTGAAATACTTGGGTCATATTATTAGCAGTGATTTAAATGATAATCATGTGCAGCATCAGTGTACGCACAAGCAAATATGCTGGCTCGCAGATTTCATATCATGTGCACAGATGAAGTAAGTTAAAAAATGTTAGAGAATGTACTGTAATCCACTGTACAGCACATTTGTAGTGCAAGACAAGTACAGTAAAGCTAAAATGAAAAGGCTTCAGGGGGCATTTAATGATGCACTAAGAATTCTGCTTAAACTCCCACAGTGAATAAGTGCCAGCCAAATGTATCAAATAATGTCCACACCTTACATGCTATGTATATTTGATGTCGTTAACTAATTTTGAAAAAGTAATTATAATGTTCTTAAACTATCCTAGATTAAGTGACACAAGGTATTCCTTTTGTTTCTGGAAACATTGGAACAAAAGGTTGTACGCTTTTTAATTAATGTCTAATAATGTTTTTATGTGATTGTATGTTTTTTGATATAGACCTTTGAGTCTGAAATAAAGTGAAAATATCTTGATTTAAGAATGTTTAGATATTTGCACTGGAAAACAAGAAAAAAAATGAAATTTATATTTGGACTAATTGAGCAAAAAGTTTTTTCATTATGAATCACAACAACCCTATTACAGATAAAACATCCTTGATTCTAAAGTAATAGGATGAGAGTTATAATTTAAGAGAAAACAAGAAAGTTTGCTCATAGTTAATAATATCAAGGGGAATTGCCTTAGAATTCTTTTATTACAAAGGACATTATAATGTAATGATTTGTATGTCATAAATACTGTATATAATCATGTCAAACTTTTTGAGATTAAGTTAAGTTGGAGAAAAAGATGTGCATAAATGTTTTATTTAAAGTTATAAGTGACAGCTTATAAAAAGGGGTGTAAAAATTTGCAAGGTTAATAACAGCAGAGAGTGTGGCACATGTTCTCCGTGGAGAAAGTGATGTTTCACTCACACTGAGCTTGTTACAACATCCTGTACTTCTGAACTTTAGGGGCGAGACTGTCCCTCCCACCTCTGCTATCTGTAAATACAACTCCTGAGGCAAGAGAAGAAGTTAGCAGATGCTGCACTCGCACAAACTGTTGCCCCTCGACCAAACTTCCATGCAAAGGGGAAGTGGAGTTTGTCCGTCCCGTGCGATTACGGTCCGCTGAGTTGTTGTTAAGCCCGGGCATGATAACAAGCACTGGGTCTCCATCTCCATCTCCTCTCGCCGTTCACGTTTCGGTGTGGGCGTCTGATAGCTGGCTTGAGCAGGCTTGCTTTCCTGTCCTTCACGCGTTCATTTGCTAGTTCACTCTGACGAGCTCTCCCTACCCCCACACATTCTCACAGGCTGCTCCACAAGCTTTTTTTTCGAGAGAGAGATGTAGGTCAGCACAGCTGAGCGCCCCTCTCCACGCTGCGGCAGAGAGACGCTCGCACCAACACCCAGGGAAGGAAACGACGCACGATATCGTCGTCTTTTGGTCACGCTGTAATCTGGATTGGACTACTGATTATTTTACTCATTGAGTTGAGAGAAAGAAAACAAAAACATTAGGGAGCTTTAGAAGACAATAAAGCAACTTATCATCAACAGTTGCATTGAATTAGTTACATCAATTACCTGCCTTGAGATTTAGAAAATAAAACATTTTATTTTATTTTAAAATTAGCTGGATTTTTCACCAATCAACCCTAGGGTGTTTTCACACTTGGCATGTTTGGTTCCATTAAAACGACCCCTGGTGAAATTGGTCTGTTAGTGCGGTTCATTTGAATAAGTGTGAACGCTTTCCATCCGAACCCTGGTGCGCACCAAACAAGTGGACCGAGTCTGCTGCAAAGATGGGTCTCATCCGAGCGCATTTAGCCCAGCACACAGCATTGTTTTGGATGTTCGGAAAGTTCCGTCATGAAAAATACACATAATAAAAGCCAACCAATCAGGTTGTGAACATATACCCGTGCCTTTAGGTTCGGTGTGAACGCTAAGAGGACCAGGAATACTTTTTTTTTTGGTCCGGACCAAACAAACCAAGCGAACAGAACTACAAGTTTAAACACACCCGATGTGAAAAACACAAAGAAAAACTGAAAGCCAGGGCAATGCATTCAACTGCTTATAAATATTTACATGGCTACCAAACTATTTGCATGGCTCCTTAAAATCAAAGACCATTCATATCCTCCACTGTATGTGAGTCGACTGCATTGAAATAAAGTTATAAGGCAGCTACAAACTCCTGTTTAGTCAAACTAAAGCAAACAGAATGCAATTTGAAAATAAGTTCACATCTTATATCCCTCCCCTGGCAGGTTCATGTAAAGGACATGCTTAAATGAATATGTGCTGGAATGTAGAGGAGTGACAGTGAACTGTGAATTCTGACCATGCACAGGCTTTACATATTTTGGGGCCTTCAAAAAGTATTAAAGCATTTTCAAGTGGCAAAAAAGAAGAAGCACTAGAGCAAGGAAA
The DNA here is from genome assembly GCF_029890125.1 of Rhinichthys klamathensis goyatoka. NCBI lineage: Eukaryota > Metazoa > Chordata > Actinopteri > Cypriniformes > Leuciscidae > Rhinichthys > Rhinichthys klamathensis. The sequence continues at coordinate 6,226,626 of NW_026606800.1, forward strand.
ATCATTTATGGCAGAATTTTATGCATATTTGATGCACTTGATCAATCAAGGATGGTAAAATAATGACAACAAATTATTATAATTATCATTTTGTTCTCAGTAATAATAATAATATTAAACTTCATAACTAGCCTAATTTACTATTTTTGTTACTATTATTATTATTACTAGTAATATTGTTATACAAAACTCTTATTACTTTCATTAAACTCAAATATTTGAAAGCTCTATAGTTAGTACTAAAGTCTCTCCCTATATTGCATCTAAATCAATGCACTTAAAAAAAGCACTAGAGCAAGCTGAATAATATATGGCAGGATAAAAGCAGATTTTATGCACCTGATTAGACAATAATAACATCAATAATTAGTATAATTGGTTAGTAAAATAATTACAACAATTATTATTATTTTGATTATTATTTTACTGTCAATAATAACAATTATCATTGTTATCATAATTATTGACAAAAACAACTATTAATAATAGTATTAATAATAACAAAAGCTGAATGTTGTTAGAAAATCTTATATTACTCTTATTACTCACAAATTATTGAAACACCTAACTGCAGTATCTCCATTCACCACACAAAAAACAATGCACTTCAAAAAAGCCCTAAAGCACGTAGAGTATAAAATATTTTAGAGTAGAGTATAAGATAAAAAATATTATCAGAAAAGAACCACATCAATAATTAGTATAATTGTTATGAAAATAAAAAGATTGTATAAAATAATAAAAACAATAATTATTGTTATTTTATTGACAAAAATAAAAATAACACTTATATATAAATAATGATTATATATATAACCATTAATTATTAAACAACAATATATAATTGTTATTATTGACAGCAACAATTATTCGTATATTATTATAGAAATAATAATAATAACAACAGAAGCTGAATATTGTAAGAAAATCCTATTCCTCTAATTAAACTCATCAAATTATTGAAAGATCTAACTCTGCAGTCTCAACTAAATCAAAGCACTTCAGTTTCAAACGCTGTCAACCCTGAGGTGTCAGAATCCCTTGACATGACATTTAGCTTGCTCTTCAAGCACTGGGAAAAATGAGAAACACATCTAATACAAAGCCTTTGATCGCGGATCTATTTTTCAATGCATGAAAGGTAGAAATGATCATTTGCATTTCTGATCACTCAAAGCTGTCCGTGTAAACGCCACATATTTCCCACCTGTCTGGTCAACTAGACCATATCTCTGTGCAATTTGTTTATTATGGCTGTTCAGAGCAAGTAACCTCTAGCTGGTTCAGTCCTGCCACATGATCTCTAGGCTCAACATCAACAAATACACAACATGAATGCATTCCAGTTACCTCTTCAGTCCGTTCTCTTACAGATGCTCGTTGAACTTTGAGAAGGCTGGAGGATGATGTTTTCTGGCAAATACTGCCAGATGGAGCAATTAGTTATGCATTCAGTCAAATGCAAATACTTCTACAAGCCCAGCGCCCACAACCGAGGTTGCATTTGAGAGGTAAGTCGAGAAAAGCGGAGCTCATCTTGCTCTGACAGAATAATTCCGTTAATGTGGTGCTGTGGTGTCCGTTAAACCTTCCAGTTGAAGGCTAGCTAAGCTAACGAGGTTAGCGGGCTAATTTCAGGAGCTATTTTAAATCCAGGACGCAGTTTTTTCCTCGTTGAATTCTGGATGTTTGTTGTTGCAAATGCACTTGGTTGACGATAAGCTACTTCCTTATTCCGTCGCGAAGCTGCAGTGCTGCTGTCATCCAAGTCAAGTGGTCATTTGTATGTTTAATTCTCGCGTTCATCTCTCCCCACCGCCATTTTCATCCTCGATCTACACAAACAAACAGGAGGATCGCTCACGTCACGCAGAAGTTACGCGACTGCGCTGATCTCTATGGCATAGTTTGATGCGGTTGCATAGCGACGCATGCCTTGGAGATCTGATTGGCTAGGCAGGAGGTTTGTGTGTGATTGAGGAATCGCTGGGTTGTGTGTAACTTGCGTAGTGCATCAACGTACAATGACGGGAGGCCTATGCGGGAGGCCCATCATGCTCCAAGTTTTCGTTGAATTTGCCGTGAACTTCACCTGACTGTTGTGTTTTTCCTCGTTTCCTTTTCTGATGTATACAAAGTCAAACTATATCTGAAACTATTACGATTATGTTTGATAACGCTGGGTTTATAGGGTGACAGGTAGTGTTTTTATTTTGTCTTCCCACATGGTAAATTTCAGCGAGTTGCACAGGGGGAAAAGGGAATTAAAGTCACCATGAAATCAAAATTGACAGTTTTAAAAAAAAATGAAATACTGCAGTATTTCTTATGATTTATCTTTGCACATTTTTTAATTCATGTAGCTACCCTTGTAATCTTTATTCAAAATAACTTTCCCTCCCCCTTAAAGGGATAGTTTACCCAAAAATGAAAGTGTTGTCATAATTTACTCTCACTCACAACTCATGTTGTTCCAAACCTGTATGAGTTTCTTTCTTCTTTTAAACACAAACAAAGATATTTTAAAGAATGTCAGTAACCAAACAGTTGACGGCACCCATTGACTTCCATAGTATTTTTTTCCTTCTATGGAAGTCAATTGCTACCATCAACTGTTTGATTGCCAACATACAGCTTTTCAATGATGTTCACGTCGCGTAATTACGTCACTTCATAACGTTCCCATGGCAACAGGGGGAAATGGCTGCTCTTGTGTGAAGCAAACGCAACATTTTCCAACTTTCTGCTAAGATATATGTGACTTTTTTGCGACGAAAATGCGGGGATTATGAAATAATGCAAGCCCCGCATATTTTGCACGGAAATCAGTAATTTATGCGGCGAAATTGCGGAGTATTTGAAAAAATGCGACCCCCGCATGAATATGCGGACTTTGGCTGATTATGCATTGAATTCAGCGATCGCATAATCGCGTTTTTCTGGAGGGACTGTTTTACATTTTTCACAGCTTTAAGTGACTTAATTAAAAGAGTGCTGAAGAAGAAAAAATAGATAGCCTAATTGTTTTTTAGTTTGACGTTATCGTAAATTAATGTTTTTGTTAAAATTCACAGCATGTGTGCAAATTTAAATTTTATATCGGTGGAGTAATCACATGGTGGTGAGGTGGTGAACGTGAGAGTGCCGGATCCTCCTAGTGAGTGAAATGTGTAATAGTCACTCCAAAGCGAAAGGCGGCAGTATTACAAAGAATACTGGCTAAAACAAAACGTCATCTGCGTGCGACGGGTCACAGCAAACGCGATGGCAGAACCTGGGTGCGTATTTAAGTTGACAGAAAAATCTTAAACAATCTGTGATGAACTTCTAAAATATCCTTTCATAATTTAGCTTTTTAGTATCCATGTAATGTCACTATTTTTGTGGTACAAATATTTTTTACGGGTAACACGATATAAACCGAAGAATAGGGGGTTAAGTCGAACATGTTTTCACATGGAGCATCTGAGCTGATAGCAGCTTATCAGCAGGTCGCTGATTTAGTTATTATGTTCATACATGACTATTCTGTTGTGTTTAGGACTGATTGTCCGTACTCTAATGTTGTAGATACTTATTTTGGATGTTTTTTTTTTCAGGGAATTGGTTACTGTAGTCGGTGGGCTTAGTTTCAGCGTCATGTATCAATTGGCACTATGGAGAAAATAACTAGCTTTAGCTTTTTTATTTGCACTAGAGTTATAGTATGCAGCATTATTAGTTTGTACTGACAGCATTTTCTCTCAGCTGAAAACCCATGAAATTGCATTTATTGACCACATGATCTCAGTTGAAGCACTGAAGGTGATGATACACAGGGCAACTTTTTGAGCAATGTTGCTGGGCAATCTTGCCGAGCGATTGTTGCTCTGGCACTTTCCCATTGAAAATAGGCAATACATTTCTATCTGGATAATTTAGATCGGTCGTGGGCCCCGTGTCTCATCTGGTTGCCCGTTGATGCCAACATTGCCCAGCAACATTGCTCAAAAAGTTGCCCTGTGTATCATCACCTTAAGCATAACTTTTTAGCATAAGCTTTTATTTACCACTTCATGTCTTATCAAGGTGACAGACATAAAGTTAGTGGTATTTGCTTGTGTACAACCTGACGTTTGTTTACCTTGCTGAATTCCCGAGGAGTTTGAATAATAATTTAATTTTGTGTACTTAAAATGATTTATTCATATTTTGTCTTGTTCAGAACTGAGAGAGTAATCAAGCTTGTTCCTGAGAATCTTCTCAAGAAACGCAAGGCGTACCAGGCTATCAAAGCCACTCAAGCTAAACTTGCGTTACAGCAGAAGAGAAAAGTGAGAATTCCTCCCTTGTAACCAGTTTTTGTTTATAGTTCAATAATGGTTTCAGAACAGAACTGAAATTGTCAAATTTTCACAGGACAAAAAAGGAATTCCCTTGAAGTTTAAGCGCTTGGAGGAGTTTTTGAAAAACAGCAAGAGGAAGCATCGAGATGACACACGACTCGCCAGACTCAAACAAAGACCTCCGCCGACCATGCCGCCAGCGAAGAACGGTCTGGTGTTCGCTGCCCGCATCAGAGAGTAATTTCTACTTATGCATCGTTCACATTGACATTAAAAGTATAGTTCACCCAAAAATAAAAATTGAAATCATTGACTCATTCTCATGCTATTTCAAACCTGACCAAAAAAAAAAACCCTACAACAAATATATTTTGTGTTCTACAGAAGATAGAAACTCATACAGGTTTGAAACATCATGTGGGTGAGTAAATGATGACAGAATTTTTGTTTTGGGGTCCATTATGTACTGTTCCACATCTGCTTGGTGGTTTAATTTTCCCGTATGATTGCTTGTAGGATCAAAGGTGTGAGCCCCAAAGTGATGAAGGTCGTTCAGATGCTGAGGCTGAGAAAGATCTTCAGTGGCACCTTTGTGAAAGTCAACAAGACTTCCGTAAAAATGCTTAAGACTGTGGAACCTTATGTTGCCTGGGGGTGAGTAATTATAATGTTCCTTTTTTGCACATAACGACTAAAGGCTGGAAAGCACTACATGACTTAAAGTCGGCATGAAACAGAAGTTACGGCAGTGTTTTATTCCCTAGTTTGATGTATATCCAAGTGAAGCAGGATTGAATTAAACAAACTTGCACAGAAAACAAGCATTTTGTTGCTAGGAAATGCATGACGATTGAAAACATGTATTAAAACAAGCTCAAAATATCAAACGTGTTTTATTTCCTCCGACTGAATGGATTCATAGTCTGAAGGTTAAAAAATCTGAGTTTGTTCCCATTATACACTACGCAATTTTCTGTGGAATAGTTAAAACTCAGATTGGCTCTGACTTTCCGGCAACTAGTGATGACTCTAGGGGTGTCGAAATTAATCGTTTCTACGATGCATCGCGATGCAGACGAGGACGATTCGGGATCGGTTCAGTAATAGACCACAACCGATTATAATACTTACGCTTTTCTGACGTCTTTTGTCGCGGACGTGCTTTGTCGTGGTAGCATACAATGGCAGAGGGAGGCGAGGTGCGAGTAATTAAAAATATTATGTTACCTTCTCCCGCTCCCGCCTGCAACATTCATGTTTTGTCCCACTTCCGCCCGCAAAAAAGTATACTTTTTTTTTCTGTATACTTTCAAGTTAGCCTATGTGTCGCCACCACCTACACATCAGCATAAATGCTCCCGATAAATTATTTGTTATTAAAGCATTAACATTCACAAACGTTCATTTAACATGACAGCAAGCAGGCTACTGCGTGCATCCTTTATATGCATGTGTGCTCCCTTAAAGGAGAACTCCGGCGCAAAATGAACCTCGGGTGTAATAACACATTGGTACAGACTAAATCGTTCCCCTGAGATTTGTTTTCATGATAATCGAATATAAAGAGTTTTATCTCTAAAAACAGTTTAGCTTATAACGCTAGTATATTGGGCATAGAGTAAGCAAAAAGAGATCGCTAGTTAATACCACTAACAAGGCTCAAATTAGCCCCACACTAACACTGCAGCATAATGAGTGTCCTTACATGCAAACCGAAGCATTGAGAACTTTGTAAGTGTATAGACAGTTTAATAAGAAGATACTTTACACAGACAGTACAGTTAGCACATACAGACAGGAGCCATCTTGGAAAACAGTCTCGATCAGTCAAACCACGAACACGGTGATACGTGAGCTGAACTGTGACTTGGAATCTCATATGGTCCGTTGTTTCCGGAAGAAAGCACTGAGCGCATAAGAGAAGCACTGAACGCAACAGAGAAAATAAAAAAATAAATATAATTTAATAATTTAAATATTTTAAATATAATCTTATCTTCAATATCTACACGTACTGTTCGCTCACCTTCGTGGTTCGATTGGTCGAGACTGTTTTCCAAGATGGCTCCTGTCTGTATGCGCTAACTGTACTGTCTGTGTAAAGTATCTTCTTATTAAACTGTCTATACATTTACAAAGTTCTCAATGCTTCGGTTTGCATGTAAGGACCCTCATTATGCTGCCGTGTTAGTGTGGGGCTAATTTGAGCCTTGTTAGTGGTATTAACTAGCGATCTCTTTTTGCTTACTCTATGCCAATATACTAGCGTTATAAGCTAAACTGTTTTTAGAGATAAAACTCTTTACATTCAATTATCATGAAAACAAATCTCAGGGAACGATTTAGTCTGGACCAATGTGTTATTACAGGGTCCCCGCGGGTCCTTAAAAAGTCTTAAAAGGTCTTAAATAACATTTTCGCTTTTTAAGGTCTGAAAATGTCTTAAAATCTGCAATTTCCAATAAGGAGGTCTTAAATTTCACGTACGGACCTTAAATTCCTTGTAGGAGACAACAACACATTACAGACGGTGTTTACGACCGTTCATGCTTACGGTCGGGTTGCCAGATTTAAATAATTAAATCCCCAGTCAGAGCTTTTCTGTTAAAATAACACGCTTTCTACCCGGTCTTGTCAATAGTATCTGGCAACCATGCTCGCGCGCGCTCTCTACACTGCTGAAGAAGCGCGGATGATCTGAAAACACTGACAAGTAAGCTGGAGTTCAGTGATCTTCATTTGAGATTTTCTACTTACATTAATTAAAGTGTCATTCAGTTGGTCTTTATTCTGTCACGAGCCGCTTGCGCTGTTTGTGTGACTAAATCTGCGATCAATACAGGCTGATATCCAGCAGTGTTTTTAATGTTGATCATATTATTGCATATTATTGCTATTTTGCAACAAAAGCCACGGCAGCAGACAGTGGTGATTCGAGAACGAATCTGTGGCTTTGAACGAATCGTGAGATTCAATGACCCGTTCATAAATACAGCCACTTGCTTTGTTACCATAGACTGTTGTGTTTGATACTGAATGAATGAATGACTCGATGACGGATGACTCACTCATAAAGACAGTGACTTACCGCCACCTACTGGCGATTTTAATTTAATGTTAAAAAGTATCACCTCGTTTTTACCATCATTGCATATTTATTGAACATTGTTTTATTTAAAGCATTATTTCTTTTATAAAAGTATTTATAAAGGTAAAAAATTAACTGGAAAAAATCGATTAAAAGGGGCAGATATTGTCCCTTAATGGAAAAGGTGTGACTGCAGTCTAAGTGCAAGAGGGGTTACGGCACTCTAAAAAATTGGAGTACCACTGAACTAAGGAACAGGGATACCGTATGTAGAATTGCACAAGTGCTACTGCTAAAGAGTTAATTGTCAATACAGCCTGTTACCTTGATTCAAATGTCTCATAAGCTTAACTGAATTGGCCTAAAGCAAAAAATTATAATGTCATTTTTTGTCTAAAGACGACATATAAAATAGCTGCCAAAATTAATGTCGGTAACTGAAGTTTGACTAAAAGTTGACAAAAAAATGCAATGACTTTGTCAACTAAAACTAGACTAAAACTATGAAAGAGAAAATTACAAAAATGTGACTAAGACCAATAAGCATTTTAAAACAAAAACGGCTGCCAAAATTAACACTGTCGTGTCGTGCTGAACATTTTCCTGTTTTTTTTTGTCGTGGTAAAGTCTTAAATTTGCCTTTTAGAGGACTTAAAAAGGTCTTAAAAGTCATTAAATTTGCTGTTAAAAAATGTGCAGATACCCTGTATTACACCCAAGGTTCATTTTGCACCAGAGTTCTCCTTTGATAATAAAAAAAAAGCTGACATCTCAGTTCATCGCGAATCAAAAATCTCATAAATCTCAGTTATCAATGAAGCTGACTGCACAATGAATCTTTCATAATATCTACACTTTGTTTGTTATAATCAGAGGATTTTCCAGCATGCAGAATTCACCACTGAACAAAAAGTCAGTTGAGCGGTGAGGGGATTCTATCTTAAATGCATCTGATTGCCCATTGCGTTAAAGCAATCTACACATATGTCTGTGATTGGCTACATTGTTCAACGCTGCAAACATGTTATAAAGAGAAACTCTGAATCGTTTCTATTTTGTTTTAGTTGTTCTTGTTGATTTTGTGCAACAGATGAATAACAATTTATTAGTTTTTAGATGTTTTATTCATAGATATTTCTATTTTGCGGGAGTCCCACAAATCGTTTTATTCTCCCACAACCCGTGCCGCACTCAGCCATCAAACTAGTCCTGCGCCGCACTCTGTTCCTTTAGGTCCCGTGGGTGCAGGTCTCTACTTTAAAAGTACTCCAAAAGCCGACATCTGGGCACATTGCGGCTTTTATGAACAACCTGGTAAGCACGACCTGGAGAATACACGCGCTGTGTGTAAATCATGTCACGCACAAATAAAATATGCAGGGGGTAAAGTAAAATGCAAAATTGAGGATGCAGTGCATTATCAATGCAGTGTACCAGTGTAGGTTCACACCCCTTGTAGACTTCTCCAGACTGTAAGTCGGTGCAAAAATCTGGAACAAGTTGTGGGTTCGTACGGTCTTGAAAAACCTGGAAAAGTCATGGATATTAAAAAAAGGCAATTTCCAGGCCTGGAAAAGTTTTGGAAAAAGTAAATATACCCAGAAAGGTTTGAAAAAGCCATGGACATTTTTTTGAAATATTTCTATAAAATTGAATATATGTTTAAGTGATAATATTGGTTAAACAACAGTACTTAAAGTTCATTCAATCCATCTGACTGCTACATTCAGATTTCTTTTGCAGAGTGAGCATTGTAACCAATCACACGTTTCCGTCGAGCTTATAATTGTCAAGGCGTTCAGATCTATATAACAAAGAGTTTTGTTCAGTGTGCACTCTCTGACTGAATTTTGACTGAAATAGGAGGCAAAACTGTTTTAAAATCTTTTTAGTTAGCAAATCTCTGGCACTTCCACCTTGTAAAGTTGCTGTCAGTGTTACTGGACACTTTTATTTACTTATTTAACATTGTTGCCTCCCATTGATGTATGTTAATCTGTTGCTACAGAGTGGAGTTCTAAGGGTCAGACATTATTTTATCTAACCGTCTTACTGGTGTGTCAGGGTTATTTAAATAAACGTTTATGTTGTATTAAACCACATAGCTTGTTAATTAGTTAAGATATGCTGTGATTTTGAAATTAACATGCATTTTCATTTTTATTCACATGCATACACCGACATTTCATGCAACGTTAGGTCATGAATATTTGCATAAAGTCATGGACATTTATTGGTAGAAGTGTGTAGTATATCCCAGCCTTAACGTTGCATCAGCAATATCAGTCAAATTGGACGACTACTGGGACTTGTCTCAAGATCACTCATTTAACAGTTCATCTTTTGGCAAATTTATGGAAAAAAAAGATCAACCAAGAATAGAAAATTATGGAAAATATTCAAATCACGAATGTCAAAATCACAATGTGTAGTTTGTGCAACAACAAAAAAACGATGTTCACTAACCCTGCAATGTTTTTCAATTAGATTAGGATTTATTTTTGTTATGCAGTGTCTGATCATTCCGATAACATTTCAGCGTGTGAACAGCATATTTATACTCACGTGTTGGGTACCACGTTATCATCTGACAGACAGCATTTTGAAGCCGCTTAGACCGCCCTTTTCTTCCTCTTCTACAAAAGCGATGACATAGTCAAAACATCCGGTAGAGTGGTTTTTCCATGTAAAATGCGTGTACTCCTTAGACCTCTGTTTCTCAGAAATACTACTGTGTATTGTGCACGTTATTTTTTGACAGACATTGATGTGATATTCAAACAATGTGGTTTTGAAAAAGGATGGATCGTTAGGTAATTTATTTCTTAGCCGGCAAGTATTCAGTGAAGTGATTGATGCCCATGAATGTGTTATGTTGATGTTTTTACTTCTAATATTCCAACCAATAGTCAGCCTTAGTTTTTGACAGATGTGATAACGTGCATGAGGGGTGAACTATGTTTGATTATTGGGTAATTATAAAAAATGTTGGAGATGGTCGAAATGCTTTTTGCATAGTTCATTATACTTAGTTTATTTTGTGGCTTAAATCACGTTACTTAGAGACTGACATGTTTGGCTTGTCAAAAATGCTACATTCAGCTGTTGCAAATCCATTGACTTGATGAATTTTTTTACCAGGAAAGGAGTGGTTTTGATGCACAGTCACAGAGTTGTTGTTGTCGTCTCTTATAACTAGGGTTGTGTATCGTAACAAAATTTTCAATACCGATATCGATACCTTGACTTAGATACCGGTTCCTGAACGATACATTTTTCGATACCAATTTTATGAAATCCGTTTTAACAATATTACATAAACTGGAAAAATTAAAGTTTTTTTTTTTTTTTTAGGTAGTTGACTTTTTTACACTCATATTTTGAGTCTGTAAAAAAGCACCAATGCTAAAGTTTTCTGTTTCCTAATCATTTAACAACATGTATTCTTTACTTCAATGAGCTCATTGTTTCTGCCTTAACTTAATGCATTGTTTAAGTCTGGCGTTAAACGTCGGCGAATATCGCACGCGAAATTCGTCCCGGTGTGAACAGGCCTTAAATTGTAATTTAGACGCATGCATTTTCTGTAAAGCTGCTTTGAAACGATATGTATTGTGAAAAATGCTATACGAATAAATGTGAATTGAATTAAATATAGGCTACTGGGATGCGGGATATATGCCTCACACTCAGCTAGGGGTGGGAGATATTGACAAAAATGAATATCTCGATATTTTTTTTTCAATATCTCGATATCGATATTCAGACGATATTTTTGCAATCCTTCAAAGAAATGTGTGCAAACTGGCAAAGAAGGTTGCTTGCTGCATTTGATTTGACCTATTATTGTATAGAATTACTAGTACATAAAGATATGAGACATTATTGATTTAAAGACTCCTAAACTTTTTAAAATAATGAAATATTATTCAATAAAGTCTTTATTGTTCTTTTATATTTTTAATCGGGGTGTAACGATTTCGGGGTGTAACGGTTCGGTACGTTTTCGATGCAGCAAAAAGTAAAGAAATGCCATAGAAATGTAATATTTATTAAAAGAAAAAATATATTTTTAAATAAGTGTGAGTTTTCCTACACCTTGAAACTTTTAGTTTTATAAATAGGGGTAATCTTTGAAGGATTAATAAAAAATGTTCTGGTCATCACATTAAAAATAACATTTAAATAACATATAACATTTGAGTTTTGAAGTGCTGGAAAAAGATGTGTGACGTACTTGTAAGCATTTTAATATTTCTGCAAAACTTCCATGGTTACAAGATAGTGTTACTACATTAAATCCATGGTGAATGATCTGTGGACTTAAAACCTATAGTTCATTCATGGAACGATGTTTCTCCTGGTTTCCACGTCAGTGCTGTTTGATCCGTTATTAACGGAGAAATTGTTACGCTTCTCACTAGATCTCGCAGCGATGTTATTACTTAAGTGGCGAATTCAAATGCTTTGTTTACGCTTCTCTTATGTAGTAACGGTGTCGGCTCGCGCTGCACTGACATTTGTCCGAACTGATAAACGGTCCGTGAAGCACAAAATAATGAGTTTCGTTCCGCTTTCATTACATTTGCCATTTGATGTTGGGCAACGTTGTGGTGTTCGCTCCAGCGCGGATTTTGGTCGGCAGGAAAAATGGTCCAACCACCGGAATGGTTCGGTTTGTAATGCGTACCGAACCGATCTCTTTGGGAAAATGTAGGGCTGGGCGGTATGACGGTATATATCGTTACCGCGGTAGAAAATGTCAACCGTAACAGATTTTTTAATTCCGTGTATACCGCGAAATGCAAATAAGTGGGCGTGGTTAACTCGCGTGCAACGTGCGTGAGACTGAAACACTGAGAATTGTAAAAAGAAACACGGAGAAAGCAGATCAAGAGGATCCACAAAGGAATTACATTTTCTAAAGGGTTGTTGTTGTTAACCTGATATTTTCGGGGGGAAAGGCGCACGCGCAGCAATTAAACTAGAGCAGTGCAGCACCCAGGCTACATAGTGCATGCTCGCAAAGCATTAATTGACAACAACAGTTCATATATCAATATCGTAACAAATAGAAATATCCTTAAATAATGTATAGTTATCTGTATCTTTCCGTCTCTTATCTATAGTTTTTAAATGCAAACAGTTTGCCGTGGTAATGAACAACCGGCTTGTTAAAGTGAATGCCTATCCTGTAGCCTATCTGAGGCAAAATTACTAAATGTGCAGCGCGAGTTATATATTTCTAAGTCCAAACAATTGGCCACCGAACCAGCTGATAAAACCTTCCTGTAATCGATACGTGATTACAACTTGACACTCAAATTAACCGATCGCATTTTACTGATGCAGAAGACGCGCGCGTGCACACGCACTGAGGGAGCGCGGTGTTCACCGGGCTATGGTCAAATAATGACGCAGTTACAAGGTGTGTATAATTTAAACTAGGCTACTTTGTCAACACTAACAGTAGCTGCTGTTCGGTTTTCAAACTGCTGCTCTCCTTCTAGTCACTTCTGAACTTATATTGATTAAAGGGCAGGGTGACGGGTTGCCAGATATCACAAAAAGAGCAAAACAAGCCCCTTAAAACACAGTGTAGCCTAAGCAGACATGGCAAAAATGTACCGGGGAACACATTTAAACATAACTAGTATTACTATCCTAAAAAATTAAAAGGAAATAAATAATTTATTATGAATAGAATAGTTCAATATAAAATATTCAGATATTATAAACTGATTGATGAAGTAAAGCAGAACATGAGATTGAAAAATTATTCAGCAACACTTTATTTAAAGTTTAATTGCACCTATGAGTTGTATTTAATATCAATCAGTTGGGGGCAGTTCATCTAAAAGTTGATGAGTGTGTTTTGTTTATATTTAGCTATCAAAATTGTTTACCAAAGAAATAATTGACCAAATAAGAGAAACAGAAAACAATGTGAAGTACTTTTCATTTCTAAAGTATTTGGGTTTATTTATTATACAAAGCCCTTTTTGTCGATTTTTCGAGAATAACTACATATATAAATAACTATATCGTGAAATATATCGTTACCGTGAAACAAAATTAGTCATACCGTGAAATAGAATTTTGGTCATACCGCCCACCCCTAGGAAAATGTATTCCATCTTTTGGACTCATTATACAACGCAATTTTCTAATGATGCAATCACGAAGCTCGCCACTTGAGGACGCCACAGACATTTAAGAAAAACTTTTTAACTTCAGACTTCATTTTTCCGCAAACAACGCACATTTTGCCTTTTCTAGCAGCTATTTTATTAATCGTACATCGGCTTTACTCTTTTGGATTGTTGCTTCAACCTAAGAAACGTCATAACACACAGGTAAGAACTTCGTAGTTGTATATTGCAAATTAGTAGCAGCTTTACTCTCGTGCAATTGAGGAACGATCGTGATTTTGTACAAAAAATAAAATAAAATACAGTCAAACAAACCCCTACAGTATTAAAATCGCTACATATGATTGTTTAGAAGGTTAGTGTGCGTTATTTGTTTTCTCTTTAACTTCCTTCAACTCTTTTCATGTTTGGGGGGTCGGATTGTACAAATTATGAAATATTCGATATCCCAGTTTTGCATATCGTCCAGACAACAATTCGGATATTATCGTCTAAACGATATATCGCCCACCTCTACACTCAGCACGCATAAAGATTGCACTGGCAAAAGTAGCCTAATGATTATGGATGTGTCGGTAAAAAATAGCAGGAAGATATTTTAATTGTATATTAATAAACAAGTGTTTTCTGAGTGTGTTTGCTGCAAATATGAATATGGCGATGCTGACTCGCCATTCCTGCAGTAGTGAACGCGCCTATATGGATAACATAATCAAACTATTTTTTTAATTGTTTTGTTTAAAAGTAGACATATTTTGACCGTCTATAGGCCTATTTCTCAGGCAAGTTTCTGTGAGGCAAGTATACTATACAAGTATAGTATACTGTGAGTTTCGGTTCATTTGTGACACGCTCCAATTCTTGCAGTCGAAGATGGATAAACTTTCTACTCTCAGTGTATTCTGTGCGCTTTAAAGTGATTTATCGTGTTCCTAGTCTTGGCAGCAATTACCTATTCGATAATATTGCATCGCGTGCTTCTGGCATCGAGTCAGGTACACTTTTGATCTTTTCCACATATTTTCTATCTATTTGGGTTGGGACGCTTACACACACCAGTGTTGGAAGTAACGTGTTACAAAAGTAATGCATTACAGTAACGTATTACTTTTAGCTATAACGCAGTAGTGTAAGGGATTACTAATCAATTTTCAGTAATATTTTACTCGGTACATGTTCAGTAACGCTTGCGTTACAATGCACTTTTAGCCCAAAATTTAATTGTTAACCCCCCCCCCCGAAAAACAGAAGAAAAAAAAGCAAGATCGCGAGACATTAACGAATGAAAAATGCAAGTAAGATATGACCTGTTCGTGGTCAGTCAATTGCCGCGTGTGGTGTCCAAGTTTGTAAATAAAGACTAAATGACAGCTTCTGATATATTTGTATAACGATTTATTTCATTCATCTCCCTCTTGCTGGTGTACCTTTGTATTGTGTGACATAGTCCAGTGAAGGTTTGGGGAAGGTTTTACAGGAGTCCCGCGAGGCATGATTTCGGCCTCTGTGCTCGCGCTGGCCAGTGGAAAAGCGGCTAATGTGTGAAGATAGCAGAAGAGGACTGTACATTCGATTACTTTGAGTTTGTCAGAGATAAGGACAAGAAGAATGTAATAGTCAAATGCAACCTTTGTCTAAAACCGAAAGAACTATCGACGTCGCGAAATGGCACTAGCAATTTAAAAAAATATCTCGAACGGTGCCATGCAACCACTCCACTTACTGAGAAGAGAAAAAAAAATGATTTTTAACTATTAGTAGCCTGGATAGCCCACAGTCATTATGCTACATCATATCGCCTTCTACAGGATGTAAAATGCTCTGTAGTACATTGTCATTTTAGAATGTTAAGTTTTACTTCTGTATTTATTTACACACTTATTACACACACACACACACACACTACAGCCTCACACCACGTCTCTGGGTAACCGCGCAAACTAGTGTTTTTCCGCCACAGCCAATCATGCTGCATCCTTATTGTTTCACTGAGGTTGACGAGATAAACCCCTTAGGTATCGAAATTTGGTACCGAAAAACAAGACATGTTTCGATACTCGATAGTATCGAGGCAATTCGGTCGGTACCTAAAAAGTATCGAACTCGATACCCAACTCTACTTATATTTAAACATATTTTATAAAAATATTTTATTTAAACTGATAAAAAAGCAGATCCTGTGGTATATCATAGTGAAAAATGACTTTATTACTGTTGTTCCATTATTATTTTTGACTAATTTTCTCAGATTTAAACAGGTGTATTTCTTTAATTGATTTTTACTGGTTTGATTTATTGTTGTGATCTCTTTAACAGGTATCCCAATTTGAAATCAGTCCGTGAGCTCATATTAAAAAGAGGTCAGACAAAGATTGCCAAGAGAAAGATTCCTCTGACCGACAATGCACTTATAGAGAAGCATCTCGGTAAGTAATTGATGTGGTATATACGTCTCATTCAGTGGGATGCTGAGCATTTTGGGCTACATAACATACAACTTTAAGAAGGAGCTTAAACAAGAAAAAGGAAATGTGTAATCACCATTTGCAAAGAATTTCTTTTTTAAAGATGGGGCAAACTATAATGGACTTGACTGCAAAATCCCTTTTACTCACTTGTGAATTTAGTCTTTACTTAAGTTTGAAAGACACAGTGGCAGAATAAATTCTTAGATATTCTGTAATGACATGATTGTCTAATAGTGTTCATATTCTTAATAGCAATTAAAAATGCAAATACAATGAATAGTCTGAATATGTTTTTTTTCTTTGTTTCTCAAGGACAATATGGGATCATCTGTTTGGAGGACCTCATACATGAGATCTATTCTGCTGGTAAGAACTTCAGGGTGGCAAACAACTTCCTGTTGCCATTCCATTTGTCAGTACCAAGACATGCTGCTAGAGACAAAGTTGGACTACTGAAAGATGTTGGAGACCCTGGACCCAGAGCTGAGGATATAAATAGAGTCATCAGGAAACTCAACTGAGCTAATGGACTCTCATGGACTGTTGTTTTGTTGCCTTCATCCAGATTGCACCATCAAAAAGGAGAGAACAGAGCCTGTTTCTCAATTCTGTTAAAACTGAACATGCAGTTTAAATGGACGTTTCCTTTGAATAATTCAGTGTTCAATATTGACACCTGAATAGTTGAAATAACGTGGGGAAGCATACAGCTGTATTTCAGTTTCTATGTAAACGATCTTTGTTTCTAATTGTAAAATTTATTGTGCATTATTTTTATTAAACAATGCAAAGTTTCAGTCTACCTATGCTCCATTCCATTTTTAGGCTTCAGACTCCACAATGAGCTGATGAGGGTCAAAGACATCAAATTAGTAACAACAATTAACAGAATTTTATATAAATTGACAAATTTAATTTCTTTATGACATTATTTATAAAAAAGATGATACTTTTTTTCATGTATTTTTTTGTACACAAATCCTTACCAGTTTTTCAAAACCTTGCTTTAAACGTATTTCCAAGACAAATAACCACATAAATGTTGTGAAAAAAGTGTGTATGTATATATCTATATATTATTTTTATTTTATATATATATATACACACTCACTGGCCACTTTATTAGGTACACCTGTTCAGCTACACTTTTAACACAAATATCTAATCAGTCAACCACATGGCAGCAACTCAATGTATTTAGGCATATAGACATGGTCAAGACGATCTGCTGAAGTTCAAACTGAGCATCAGAATGGGGAAGAAAGGTGATTTAAGTGCCTTTGAATGTGGCATGGTTGTTGGTGCCAGATGGGCTGGTCTGAGTATTTCAGAAACTGCTGAACTACCTGGATTTTCACATACATCCATCTCTAGGGTTTACAGAGAATGTTCAGAAAAAGAGAAAATATCCAGAGAGCAGCAGCTCTGTGGGGTGGAGAATGGCCAGACTGGTTTGAGCTGATAGCAAGGCAACAGTAACTCAAATAACCAGGCGTTACAGAAGAGCATCTCTGAATACACAACACGTCGAACCTTGAAGCAGAAGGGCTACAGCAGCAGAAGACACAGCGGGTGACACTCCTGTCAGATAAGAACAAGAAACTGAGGCTACAATTCACACAGGCTCACCAAAATTGGACATTAGAGGATTGGATAAATGTTGCCTGCTCTGATTAGTCTCAAGTTGCTGTGACATTCAGATGGTGGGGTTAGAATTTGGCGCAAACAACATGAAAGCATGGATCCATCCCGCCTTGAATCAATGGTTCAGACTGGTGGTGGTGGAGGTGTAATGGTGTGGGGAATATTTTCTTGGCACAATTAGTACCAATTGATCATCGTTTAAATGCTACAGCCTACCTGTGTTGTTAGTATTGTTGCTGATCATGTCCATCTGCTTATGACCACAGTGTATCCATCTTCTGATGGCTACTTCCAGCAGGATAACACACCATGTCACAAAGCTCAAATCATCTCAAACTGGTTTCTTCAACATGACAATGTTGACACTTTACTCAAATGGCCTCCACAGTCACCAGATCTCAATCCAATAGAGCACCTTTGGGATGTGGTGGAATTGGAGATTCACATTATGGATGTGCAGCCGACATATGCAGCAACTCCAACTCGGCACTAGTGTACCTATAAAAAGTGACTAGTGAGTGTGTATACACACACACAAGAGGAAAAGCTTGCCACTTTATGCAACAATATTATATTTGCTTACAGTAGTGGTGGTGCTAATCGCGCTTGTGTAAAACATTACAATAAAGCTTGAAATCATTTTGTAAGTGAGAAAATTTTGGCTTGGACCATTTCAACAACTTGTCTAAGATCTTTGACTATTGTAATGCAGGCCTTCCAGCATGTAAGCCTCAAAACGCAAAGTTGAGATGTTGTTGCCCAGAGAGAAAAACAATATGTGGTGTCGGAGGAAAAGATGCAGGAGAGACGAGAGATGGCGTATTTTCCCCGGGTTTAATAAAATGACTTAAACGTCACACTCGTCCGCATACATGGGGACTGAGTGAGAGAAAGTATACAAATAAACAATCAACTCTGGTCAAAAATATAAAGGGAAATAAAAGAAAGAGTACAAAAGTCGGTAGAGCGGTTATCTCTTCTCACCTGTCAAATCTATTACTGACACTCTACGCACATGCGCAGTTCTCATTTTACCTCAAATTACCATACATGTAAAGTGCCCGTTACAACCTCTGCAACTGACCCAGAATGCGGCAGTGAGTGAGTGGTCTTTAACCATAGACAGTAAAAAAATACACTTTCCGTCTTTAACGGACAGAAGAGAGCACATGTCACCTCTCTCTCTTCATCAGTTTCTGTCAAATTCAAGGCACTGATGTTCGCCGTTTGCACCACTGGCTCCCTAATACCTAAACTCACTACTTCAGACTTATGTGCCCTCCAAAAGCTTACAAGTGACGGTTTTTTTATTATTCAGAAATGCACAGTTGTAAAGAAAATATATTTATACATTTCAGCAGGTTCAAGATCATTTTGGTTAATGCAGAGAACACGATTCGATGTTTTAATTAATTGACAGGCATAAAACGTAGTAGCCAGAGATGGGGGACTCGAGTCACATGACTTGACTCGAGTCGCAAATTTAAGGACTTGAGACTTGCTTGACTAAATTAAGAAAATGACTCGACTTGACTTTGACTTGAGATCCAATGACTTGAGACTTGACTTGACTTGAACTGTATGACTCGAGAATGACTTGATATACATTTTTATATAAATCATCGCAACATCCATTGATAAACAAAATGAAAGCAACGGAACCATTGACGTCAGTCATCAGATTCTGCGCGATTGCGTGACGCTGCACAAGCCCAGAAAAACATAGCCTACATCGCGGTGAGCGCGCTAAAAACAAAAACATCTCCCTGCATCGTTTCTTTTTGGATATAAACACTAGAAAATGACCATATTCATGCAAGAAGATTTGTTGTACGCATAATAACTGGCAATGGATATCGGACGACCATCACAACCTCGAACAGTCGAACTGTCCTTGCACTCGAAGCAGTAATCCTTTCCAGAATGTGATCCTTTTTTTCTTTTTGTAAAACTGAAATACAATAAACAATAAATTAAATTACAACTTGTACATTAATTCGTTTGATATAAATATAAATATAAACGCGTGCACTACACGTGCGTATGTAGAAAACTTTCTTACATTTTCGTATTGAATCACAAACTTATTTTCGAGAGGAGATGTTTTGTTACCTAATAATACTTTTAAAGATCGTTTACAAATAGTAAATAAACTTAACAGGCATATCTCCAAGGCAAAGACTGTTTGTGCGTCGCATTAAATCGATGCTGCACGTTGAACTGCTACCTAACTAATAAATCAACTGCGTGTACAGAAAAATAACAAACTGCAATACTGGAAATTTTATTTTGGTAATTAGTTTAACATTTATGACCTAAAAAACTGTCAAACATGAAATGTTTAGTTACTTACATCTCGTAAACAGAAGCGTCGAGTCCTCCTGCTACAATTTCGCGCTCATCAACTTCCTCTGTAAACATAAAGCCCGCCTACTTTGGTTTGATTGGTTATCTCAAATATTCTAATATTGATGAGCAGTGACAGACCAATGCCACATGAGGCTCAGATGACACGAGGTACCTGTCCTCTGTTTCGCGCGCCCTGCTTAGCGCCGCTGCGGATGGAAGATGAAGAAGATGAATTTGTGCAATTAAAATTAATCTAACTACTTAATAACACGTTTTTATGGGGAAGTTTAGTCCACATAAAAGGGCCTGGTGACGCCTCTGGCATCAAGACGATTCTTGTGAATTGAAATATAATGTATTCAAGCATGTCTGGCAACTTATCAATATACTGTTGGCAATTTTTTAAAGTATATATATATATATATATATATATGAAATTAGATAAAAAGAGGATAAAAAAGTTTTTTGCAAACGAATTATACCATATGCCATCATATCTTATGTAACCTACACTAAATAAGTGCGCACATGCACGCAAAACAACTGACAAATTTGAAACTCTGAAAAATTGTTTGCGCAAAAATATTGCAGTTCTGAAGAAGGAAATCTCAAAAACAACATAATGTTTGCAGAGATATTTTAATTTTTTTACATTTTGCAAGCTTGCAAATCTTATTTTTCGATCTTGCAAAACTTTTTTTTGTACGATTTTGAGTTTTCGAACACTTAGTTTCAACCTTTCAGAACTTTATTTTCAGTTTTGAATCATGGCAGGATATTAATCCCATACATAAAGGGTAATTTATGTGTTTAAAGATCACGCAAAATGAAAGCATAAACTTGTGCCATACGCAGTACCAGGAGACTTCCCGAATTCATAAATCTGAATGATTGTGTACGCAAACAGACAGTAGCACGATGGGTAACACTTTATTTTACAGTGTCCTTACATTACAATAGTAACAGTTAATTATGCATAATTATATGCAACTAACCCTCAACCAAAGCTTAATGTTACCCTAACTCTAGTAAGTAGCCTACATGCAGTGTTGGGGAAGCTACTTTGAAACTGTAGTTTGACAAGCTACAAGCTACTCGTTAGTTAAAGTAGTTAAACTACAGTCAAGCTACCATTTTGGAAAAGTAGTTAGCTACACTACAAGTTACTATCAAAAAGTAGCTAGCTACATTGAAACTACTTTTGCTTTTTTTGAACAACATATATTATAAATAACTGAATAAGTGTCTGAGGAATGTTTTAAGTAAAATATTTAGTGTTTAAAACAATGCAATACAATTATGATTTTTATTGTTTTATTACACACAACACTCAAATATCTCAGACTGTTTGTCAAAAGTGCAAAATTGCAACAAATACAACATTGCAAGAACAAAATATACATCCAACGTAAATTGCATGTATAGACTTTTTCTCAAAAATACCGATTGTGACTGTGAGATGGTTGCATTTTGGCAAGAAAATACATTGAACAACCGCTCACATGTGGCACTGACAATGCACCTTAAACTCGCTCACATGCAGTGATGGAGCTCGCAGAATTTACTGTGAAAGAAGAACCTGAATCAAGCTGCTTGTGAGCACAGTTCGGTTCGCTCTGGATCCAGTCACAACAAATCTATACAGCAATTTAATTAGATCAAAGCCTTTGTCGTGCTATAAACAAACTAAGATTACATTTTTTGTTCAACTGACAAACACGATGGCGCAAACTTTAGTTTAGTGGTCTTTTATGTTCATTACCAAACGCGGACAGATCATGGCGGTTCATTGTAATTAAATCAGAAATAAAAATTTGATGTAACATAGAGAGCAATAAAGCAGGATAATTAATACATTTTAAAATGGCCATTAATCACCTGTATGTGCGTCCTTAAATTTGTGCTTGAGGTCTTCTGTACGTCAGTGAACCGTTAGCCGCAAGATGCGTGAATAAACAACAGGTGGCGGTAATGGCAAAACAAATTAGTTTGTAATCTAACAAGAAGAAGAATATCCTTGCATCGCGCTGATTCGACAGGCTCAACAAAACACAATGTAGCTTTTGCTCGCGCTACACCGCTACTTGCTGCAAAAAGTAGTTAGCTACTGGAAAAGCTACACTGTTTAAAAAGCAACTGAGCTACTGCCAAGCTACTGAAAAATGTAGTTAAGTTAGTAGCGTCGCTACTTGTAGTTAACTACTCCCCAACACTGCCTACATGTACTTAATTAATATTACTTAAATATATAATTACACTGTAACAATGACACTGTAAAATAAATTACAACCGCACAATGTGTTCGTGAATAAAATCACTAGTCAATAGGGCGCAATGATCCGCTGTAGCCTATTTAAAAAATATTTAAATTATCTTTAAAAATTGCTGTATAGACCTAAAGTTTTAAATTTTGATTTACTTTGTTTTAGGTTCCAAGCATACCATGAGTGGAATCAGATGTGGAGGAGTAACAACGCGTTTCAGCTGTAAACCAACATGCAAACACATACACAACATACACGCACTTTTTTGTTAAATAAAAGTATTTTGTTTCCTGATATTCCTTGTTGTGTGTTTTTTCCTGGGGTAGTTTCAATTTTGTGTTATCAGACTAAGTATAAAAGGACGTTAAAAGGACTTCTAATGAACGTTCTGTAAAGGTCCCCAAATGTTTTCCAAACGTCCCACGAAGGTCCCTCGGGACGTCGCACTACGGTCCTGCAAACGTCCTGCGAAAGTCCCCCGCGACGTCCTGCGAACGTCCCCCGCGACGTCCTGCTAACGTTTAAAGAACCCTACACGAAAACGTCCAGAGGACGTTCACAGAGGACGTTCAGGGACGTTCTAGGGACGTCTTTTTGTTAGCTGGGAGCATACGAACCAAGAGAGCATCGCGACGTGAATGGTAGGCTAACTTTCTTTTCTTAATCTAGTTATTTACTAGGTTGTTATTTAGGGATAGGAAAAAGGACTTAACCACCATATTTGCTCGCTGCAATCACTGACAGGTTTCTGAGAGGCGGGCCAGAAACTAGACAGACATGCCCGGCCTCTAGTTTTTGGTTGAAATCCTCTTACCTGAACATTTTTTTGTGTTCTTTCACGATGTGGAGCATGTTTAAGGGTCACAGCTATCATATCTTCCACACTCTGGGTCTTGTGGTGTGGGTACATCTTACTGCAGGAACCTTCAAATAATACATAGTTCACAGTAATTAGATCACAGACAAATGTAGAAAGTACTATTTCCGATAGTATTATTAAACATCCATCGTGTCTCATAACAGACCATTATTACTAATATTTATATGCTGAGTTTTAATGAACATTTTTCAATCAAAGAGAATGAATGTACCACTTTTTACAACCTTGGAGACAGGATCTCATGAGTAATGTTTTGGACTTACGTATGATCACATCATTGATCAGCAGATGCTGAAATGCACGTTTACTTTTTCTCCCTTTGTAGCTGTATTCAGCCCAAAGGGAATTTACTCCTATTTTCTTTAGCATTCTCCTAATGCCATCCCCCAGACTGCTTGCACTCTGAAGACAAAGATATTGAATCTACAAACAAACAACAACAATCAGTTATCAAAGAAAAGTGGCAAGAAATTTCATAGCATAAAACAGCATTTGTTTCAGCACATACAATCTTCTTGCGGAAATCAACCGCTTTCAGCTTTTCGCACAGCTCTTCCAATTCCTCCACTGACTTGCATGGCTCCTCCAGCATGTCCCATAGGTCCAAGGCAGAGGTGCTTGGCTGGCTTACCGACTGCATTCCAATTGCAGTTTTAATGTCGGCATGGATTTGGTCTAGTTTCAGGAGTATTCTCCTTTCCAAACCATCAAAAAGCTGAGAGATTTCTGTGAAACATTTTATAATATGATATATTATATCAGTGATGCGCGGGTTGATCCAAAATGAGTGGGTGCCTGCGGTCACCCGCGGTTACGAGTCATCCAAAAATATTTTTAATGATATTCGGGTCGCGGTCGGTCGGGTCGTTTGAAATAAAGATGCCAATTAAACCTTTATAATTTATATACTACTAGACATAATTTTCTATGAATTACATAGGCCTGCACTTTATTGGCTGAATAACTGGCGCGAAGATGACGCATGAGCTCAGTCTGCAGGTAGAGATGGAGGCGGCAAGAGAAAAGGTGAAGACTGGGGGAGTGGAATACACAAATAGAAAGAGCAAAGTTTGGGAGAAATTTGCCGAAATAATGAAAGATGATGACCAAAGTGCTACACCTTACAAGTGCAAACTATCAAAAAAGGATTCCAGTTTTGGATGGGCCAGACCAATTGTGTCTTAAATTAAAAACGTTAAATAAAAAATAAAAATAAACGTTATCCAATCACTTCTTAACCTAATAAAAAAATATTGACTAATATATACTGTTATGTGCATATACATAATATAGATTTTAATAGCTTCATGCTCTTTAAATATTTTGTTGCATTGTTAAAAGTGTCGGTGCATAGGACAGACCTATCCGTGATCGCTCTCCATGGTTCTGAACACGGAAGAGCGCTTTGGAATCTCCGTTACGCATCGGGTACAATATTTTCTTTTTCTTTTTTTTGCGGTCCGAGTTGCGGGCGGGTTAGTTGAAAACGTTGGTCGGGTGCGGGTTGTTTATACATTGACCCGCGCATCACAGATATATATATATATATATAATAGTAAATGGCAAAAATACATATTGAACAGAGCTGATTTAAAGGGGCCCATAATTAAATACAGTGTGACTGTTATAATCACTCAATGCTTGCACATATTTAGCATATTGTGTGAGTGTATAAAGTCTTTCTTCGTACCTTGAATCTGCTGGCTTGTAGAACTGGACTGTGGTTGGAGGCTTAAAGCAGATGGAACTGTCAAATCAAAACATTTACAAAGTAAATCAAAAAAGTTTCAATGTTACAATTAGGAAGTTTTCTGTTATCCTGCTCACATAAGCTGCACTTATTTAATATGAAAGTTGAAACCGTTATAATGTGTATTATTACTAAAAGAAATGTGTTTGTACTTGTTTTTTATTTTCAAATTCAATTAATTTATGGGAGGACAAAGCTGAATTAGAACACTCTTTATGATCCTTCAGAAATCATTCTGATACGCTGATTTGCTGCTCAAGAAGCATTTATTATTATTATGTTGTAAACAGTTGTTTTGCTGTTTTATTTAATTTAGTTTTAAAAAGTCCCAACCGTAAACTTCTTTCTATAACTACTCAGTTACTGAAAAATTTAAACACAAATGTACTCACAAGAAGGAGCATTGGGCAACGTCAAACAAGATTGTTTTTCTTTTTTTCTTTTTGGCTGCAGCTCCTCATCTAAGGAAAGAAATGAATTGAGTAAATAAAAATACATCACATTGATTAAACCTATAAAAACCAAATAGTAGTGGTCTTACCTTCATCAGTCTCCTCAGCTGGAAAAACAAACAGTGACAACAATCATGTAAGCAATAGACTTCTCTTTATATATTTCTTTTTTCAAAAGTGATATATTCTACTTACACTCAAGCATAGTTTCTGCTAATCTTAATCTTTTTTTGGGTTTTGTTTTCTTTTTCTTTGATTGTAAGCTGGTAATGTCATCTTCCAGGCCAAGTGGAATAATGAAAATAAAGAATTATGTTATATAGTTAAGTAGAAGTAAATACATATGTATTCAGGCCTTGAATCATTCATTCAAAAAATTTTATAACCTCACTGATATTTAAAACCCATTTTTTAACACGACCACAATGAATTCACCTTGAGACGACCCAACATTCTCATGAACTGCAAAACAAAATTTTATTAAACATTAATATATAGAACACAAAGTCTGGCTTTTCATAATCATTCTCATTTCAGTTATAGTTTATGCTTACAGCTTTGGCTCTGTTTTGCCCTTTTGGGCTGGCTGGCCAAGACTTCCTCCTCTGCAAAAAAAAGTTAAATATTACCTTTCATAATAAAGTAGGGAAGATCTTTAACCTATTTATTATAACATATCTAAATACCTCTGAATCGTCTTGGGGGAATTACTTTTCTCCCTGTGTTCTCATCAGAGTCCTCAACATGTGATGTTTCTTGTGCCCTTCTTGCCCGAAATCTTGCTAGATCATAATCATCTGCTCACAAAGCAACTTAAGTAATTATAGAAATAATTGCCAGTTTTTCTTTTTGCTGTTGTCTTCATTAAATATGTATGGTATTACTTTGCATTCTTTACCTGTGTCAGAAAATATTCTGACTTGATGTTTAGACCATATTTTCTTATCTGGTATGGCACATTTTTTTACCATGATACGAGCGTTCAAGTGAGGCCAGTAGCAATACAATACCTTTCAGAAAATAGATTTTTTTTTTTCATTTGCACATTTATAATAAATAATATTAATAAATAATACAATAAATACTGTGTAGTGTTTAACATTTATGTTTATATATATATATATATATATAGATAGATATTGACTTAGTCTTACCTCATTATTCAACTCCAACCAGCTGGATGGAGCCACCTCCACTTCATTGTGCTCAACGAAATGAAGCACAACATAGCGTAAATAATCCTGTATTAAACAGAAAAGTTCAAATATAAAATGCTACAATGTTTATAATTAGCTATTAGATCCATAGGACATTCTCTAACCTCTTGAATCAATTAGGATTATGGCTGTTTTGTATAAGATCCATTTGTTGATATTGTTCATCCTCCTTGTTTTAAGTTCTAGACATTCTGATTTCGTCTTTTGTACTTAAAATGTTCTTCTTCAGATAGGGTTGAGTCGTGTGTCATATTTGCTGATTTGGTTGTAAAGCTATTTATCTTTAAATTAAACTAATAAATAACTATGTACATGATCTTTCAACAGCCTACAAAGTATGAAGGATAGACACGACAATTCTGATTCCACCATGTTCTTCCACCATGAATGCCCTCCTCTCAAGTGCCTTTCTGTCAAGGCAACGCATTTGTGAGTGCCTATGCTGGCGACATAAGTTCCATAAAGACGGGAATCACATGGCGTCATCAGGTATGGCTGTAACTTGGTGAACACTCTGCATAACATTGTGTTGTCCACCCCTTCTGACACCACCTCACAACATTCTTCAGGGCTTAAAACAAACACATTGTTTGGGCCTTTCAATGACACCACTTTTTTCTTGTTTGCTTGCTCCAGCTTTGATGTTTCCTCCAGACGATTTGCTACCTGAGTTAAGACATTTTTTCCAGAGCGGACCATTTTCTTCATCTGTTGTAGATAGTTTTCAAATTTAAACGCACTGCAGTTGTCAAGGCACCCAAAGTTTTCAGCATCTTCTGAAAGGTGCAGCAATGAATGGACGTTGTACACTAAAAATGTCTCTCCATATATCTCCCGTCCTTTCTCCACAAAGTATTGCAGTAGTTGGCTGGCATAAGGCCCTTGTGCCTTTGTAAGTTCTGGACTCACTAAGATGCACAGGGCAGTGCTTAAACACAAGAAGTGTTCGTACAGTTGTCCTTGTAGTGCTCCCTTCAGAACTATCTTCCCTGTGTATAATGCAAACTGTCTGAATTCGGTTGCTTTCCAACGCTCAACTTCTTGCAACCCCCTTGGCTTTCTGGCAAAGCAGTCAGGAATTGTTTTCTTCAGTGTCACCAGCCTATTGCTAACACGGGTTACATCTCCTGATGACATGCGGTGATCTGATCTACCCCTTGTCCACAATAGCAGCAACATTTTCATGACCCCAAGGCAGCTCTGGTGCATGTAATCTAGGGGGAATGATTTTATCATGTCAATTGGGAGGACAGAGAAAGGCGAAATCTTCTCCTCTTGATGGTGTTCTGGTTGCCAACACTCCCTGAATGATTGGTCTGTCCTCAAGGTCAGATTCTCAACATCAGGATACAACACCCGACCATCCCAGGATCCCTTCTGGGTGCATCTGTCGCACCCATAGTAGCCGGAGAACTGCTTGACACACTTGACCATGGCTTTGGCAGGAGCATCGCAGGTAACACATCTCAGTTTGATGTTTAAATGCTTGCCTTCCCAGGTCAGACCATTCTGTATTAATTCTGCCAATTCCTGAACTGTGTCACTAACAAAGTCTTGTGTTTTTGGTTTTGATGCTGCAGTGGTGAGGCAGAGGGGGAAGATACATGCTGGTGACAAATTAATGGAACAAAGAACTGGCCAGAGGGATACGTTTGAGCTTCTGAATAATGGTAGCCCATCAACATTTAAGGAGAGGTCAAGTGATTGCAGATGGTCTGTCACAGCTGCAGGATATCTGCTCAGATGTTTTGAGAGCTGATCTGCCACATTGAACTGTACACTCTCTACACCATCTTTGGTAGTAAGTTCATAATGGTTCTCATTGCCAAAGAGTGTCCTTGCAGTATGTGGGAGTTCAGGATGCCCATGTATTGAGAGGATGTTTAAGAGAGCATCCACAGCATTATGTTTAACTTAACATACATGCCCATTTTGAAAGTTCTTCCCTGAGAGTGGTTGTAGCTTGTTCACTCTCAGAACTTGACAGGGCTGGATCTGTAAACATGCTAGGATTTTCCTCCTCATAGAGCTGGTTGTGACTGTCACTATCAGCAATGCTGGCCATCTCAATTGAACTGATCGTTTGCTTGTTGGCTGCTGCCTTTTGTGCCCTTGACACTCTTGCCCAGATTCGATTATACTGCCTCCTACGCTCGTTGGATGTCATCCACCTACTGTACTGGTGTCTCTGCCAATAATTGAATAAATTACGTTTTTCAGTATATTTCTAGATTTAGTCTGTTTTTTTTTGTTTTTTTTTTCAGCATATAAATTGATTGGCACTGAACTAACCTTTTTGGAGGACATATTGGCCAGAAGTACAAAGGCTGAGAAAACAAGAAATAAACTATTAAATAAATATATATGTATACATAAACAGCAATTTCAAACAAGATACATTAAAAGATGTGCCATACTGTTGGATGTTTTTTTACATCATAATACTTAATATTGTTTATATCAAACTTAATACGTGTTAATTATGTGACGTATAGCATATAAAAATTAGTCATGACACGTGTTTTTTTTTCAGGTAAACAATTTGTAAATTTTTCATAGTTAGATTTGTATTTTATTTTTCAGCACTGGGCTGCACGAGGGCGGGTGACGACAGCTGTTCCACAATTGGCAGGATTCACCGCATGACAACAATCACGTGTGTTTCGTGTTTATTCAAACACCTTTAGTTCCTCTAAAGTTCACAAATCAGTTTTTTATAACAGTAAACACTCTTTTCATTTCTTTGCGATGTTATATTGTGTCGTGTTTATCAAATTAAAACTTTAATCACCGATCGGTTACATCCAGCCACAGCTAATGTGGAACACACCTAAGATCTTCATTCACGTGATCAACAGGTTTACACTGAAGTCTTAGAGCAGCCAATCACAGCAGTGGGCGTTTACACTGAGGTCTCACAGCAGACACGCCCCTTCAAACAGAGTGTTCAAATCAGAGGCTAAAATCAGGCTAGGAAAAATGCCTTTTATTTCTAATTTATAATATATTTTGATCTAAAAAACACACTAACATTATAAAGGCACCCCAGGAAACATTCTAAAATAATAAAATAATCCATGCAAGGGCACCTTTAATGTAAAATATTTTGCCATGAGTTATTGATCACATTTTTACCCTATAGTAAAGTTTTTCTCTTTTGTGCACTTTTTTTTTTTTTTTCTGAATGTCTGAAATGTCTGAATGTACTTCTGTTTTTCAGGTCACCACTCTTAATACTTGTCACTTACCTTGATCAGTGGTGGCTGGGCTACCAGAGAAATTCAAGCAGCAAATCCTGGGAAATATGTCTGTCAGAAACAAAGCTTAGAAATCCCTTTATTTTGGGAAATTGAATCAGGAAATCAAGCCAACCTCTCAACATTCACTTAACATTTTTGATTGAATTATTTTGATTACTGTGTAAAATTCACTGTACAAATGGTAACTCATCATTAAAAACACATGAAGTGTTAGTTAAAAGTCTTAGACTACATAAAAGTCTTAAATGACTACATAAAAATAAACAAAGCTTGAAGTGAAGCTAAAAAACATTATTTACCTTGAAATAAAAGATGGCAAGAAAAGAAACTCAATGGAGGAGGGCAGGAGGTACTTGAAAACGATGTAAAATCTAATAAATGAAAAAGGATGGGTTGGTTTAGGTAAATACATTTGTATCATGAATCGAAAAAAGAGTTTAGAAACTGCAAGAGCAAATTAGAAAGATGAGAGAGAGAGAGGGGAGAGAGGGAGAGAGAGAGGGGAGAGAGACTGTGACTCAAATTAAATCATGAAATCTATATGAGTCTCCAGGCCAACATCTGACTTATAACTTAAATATCTTGTAGGCATTCAAAACATACTTACAAAATACAAAGTCACTGTGTGCTAGGGCTCTTAAAAGAGCCTTTGGGGTGTTGTAGCTGCTGTTGACACAAGGAAAGGGAAGAGAAAGAAGAAACATGTCTGAATATGAGTGAGATATATCTGTACGAATTAATGCAATGATTTTTGACTAATCAGGATGACTGCTAGATTTATCACTTACAATAATCAGACTGCAATATACTGGAAAAAAAGAAAAGAATAATATAATTAACACTGTGACAATAATAATTTAAATAAAATATAATAAAATGTTATAATATTATTGTGTTATTGATAAAATACAATAATAATTATTGTTATTAATAAAACAATATTTATTAAACAATGTTTATATTTATAAATATTATTAGATGTAGTGGTATTAATAATATGACAGACAGACGGATGGCCAATCTGACCTCATCTTTATAAGCCATGCACGTCTCTCGCTCTCATTGGCTTGGCTGCGAGTGCGTGAGCGCTGCGCGTACACCACCAGCGCTCACGAGCTCGCAGCCAAGCCACAATAACGCGCTTTCCATACAAAGTAAAGATAATATTATTAATAATTGTATAATTTATGTATTTTACAGTGACGATAACATCACAGACATGACTGATGAAACGAAAAAGTTCATTTAAATTATGAGCGGATTTTCTCTATCCCAAATGACGTCACAGACGTAACGGCATTTAACGGTATTTAATTATAGCGGACGGGAAAACAACAGGAAAACCATTGTTTATGTGAAAAGTAGTGGTACATTTACTGGAAAACACAGTTAATAAATGTTGTGACAATTAAAAATGTTCATTAGGGGAAAGCGGCCGTTATCTTATTATTTATCTGGTTACCCTGAGTATCGGGCCTAGTAGCCTATAATCTATATTTAGATTTTATTATTTACTTTCTTCAAAGTTTTAAGTGTCATTTACCTTTGTATGGGGTTTATATGTTTTAAATGTAATTTACCTACATCAGTTAAGTAAAAAGTACTTTACCTCAGAAATGTTGTTAAATATGGATGTCCACTTAGAATGAAAACCGGGTTCTGCGCGCGTTGGTCACAACCCCTTCTTATATACTGGCAGGTTTCGCGGGCTGGCACGCGCACAAATGTATATTATTTTATTTTTATTTTTTAAATGTACATTTTTATAATGATACCTTGCGTTACCTTGTCAGGAAAGTAATACCACAATAATTTAATAAATTGAAGTAATATATAAACTTTAGAATATAAATATGTTAACTAAATTGGCTATATATATACAAAATTAATTTACAAGTAAAATTAATTGGTTGTGCTGTCAGTGTTGGTAGAAGGGATGGGAAACAGAACATAATACATATCCAACAACCCATAGGTGGCGATATATGCGAGTTACCAATAAGCATGCATGCAAGCGAAGAACCAGCTAACGTAGCCCACAGCATGGCCCACAGATGCGAGTTTACTGGTGCGTTCGGCTTTGCAAAGCTTGAAAACTGATTTCTTGTTAGTGCATTAAACCACTAACCATGGTGTATAAACGGTTGAGAGAAGTAAGTATGATATGGAATACTATGTGGAAATGTATAGCTTTATCATAGTATGATAATTTGTGGGATTGTGAGCGTTTTGCTCAGAGCTGACGTGTGTTACATTACACATTTGTTTTGTTAAAGGAGCTTTATAAAGGAGATTTATAATTTTGAAAATGTAGTGTTGAAATATATCTTAAGAATTGAAAGTAAATCAAACATGTAAGAGAAGTGCATCCATTTGTTAATTAGGTGTGAATTAAACTGTTTTCCTTACAAAAAATAACCTACAGGAATCCTTTTTTTTATTTATACATTAACAATATGTGCAGGAAATTTCTACAGGTTTTATAATGAACCCTTCAGTACAACAGAAAACATGCAGGGACATCCAGTACACTTGTGCAGACCTCCATATTCCATTATATCAGCATCACCAGAGACAGTACTGGAAAGGTGGCAAGGTTTGTCTGTTGGCGTTTTTGTTTTTTATCATTACCATTATTTTTTGCCATAAATATTTTGACCTCATTGTTGTTTCTGTGTCCTGTCTTTATATCTTGTTTGCTCTCGAAAACAGCCTAGATTGTAGTAGTTTGCTGATATTTTTATGTTGATATGCCTTCAGCTGCTGTTTGTCGTAGGTATTAACGACAGAGAATACAGGAGGAATCAATGGCTCCTGATGAGAGACCTAGTGTCATGCCTGAGCTGGAATCAGAATCCAAATTAATGAATAAACTGACACTGAAATAATGTCGAAAAATAGAAACCACTTCTAAAATAGAATCGTTGTGTGGCGCTGTCGTGGCTGGTTAGGACAAAATTTCTGATTAATATGGAAAAGATACCTTTTATCTCATGTCGCGACATCTCTTGTAGTTAGGACACGGTGTGACATGCTAATTCATACATGTATCACAGTAACACTGCAAAATTAAAGACAGACAAACAGATCCAACTAAAATAACATTTAATTGAGTCAGCAGTTATATAAAAACAATAAGGAAAGCTTTAATACTTAAGTTTAAGGCTTTCTGCCTCTGGTATGCGCACGCACCCTGTAATGTTTGTAAACAGTAAACCCATGTTTACAACTAAAGGTGGGCCCTGGCTAATATTCGGGTTACAAGTCTGACTCTAACCATTAGGCCACACTGAAAAAAACCCACACATTTGTCCTTAAGAGAAATGGCAGCATTGTTATTTCTTACACAGAGATTTGTAGATCTATTAGTTAAATCTGTTGACTTTGGCAATTTTTGTTGCATTGTATGCCAATGGTGACAGGTCAAACATGAGAAAATGACTTGTCTTCCCCCAAATTTTAAAGACCTGTAATTCAAGAAATATGAAAGATATCTTAAAATCCTTTGTAAATTGTTTCTTAACAAAATATTATTTTGATATCATCATTTTGAAGGCTCTATACTGTTTAATTAGGAGAATGATTTTTTAAATTTGAATTAATGGTTTGAAGAATACATATCATGTGCTAATTTTTGAGTTTTTCCATTACACCCAGGCACGCTTGGTGCATGTAGTCAATTGGAAACTGCTCTACCATGTCCAATGAGAGGCTTAAAAAAGGGAGACATTGGAATGTCCTCATTCTCCTGACGTCTTGTCATTTCAGCATGGTGTGTGTCATTGGTGCGTAGAGGGAGGTTGTCCACCTCTGGGTAAGTCACTCGCCCAGAAACCCATGTGCCCTTCTGTGTACATTTGTATTGAGGTATCAATACTCTAAAGTTTAAACCATGATCAGCAAAGCAACGATTGGCATCAAAACAGCAACATAACAACATAATATAATTTAAAAATGAAACAGGCAAAATTAAAATATCTAACAAATAAATAAAATGTAAAAACGATTGTTACACAATTCATATTTGTTTAAATTTTTCACAAATTTGTGTATTTTGAACAGGCTTTACACTTTTTTTTGTTTTTCGGTGCCAAGGGTATGGCCTATTGTAATTAGCAATTCACATTTCTTAAGGGCCAGGAACAAATGAATAAAATAGTTTTTACAGTATTTGATGTTTAAGGATTCAATAAAATTAAAGAGTACCTATTATGCCCCTTTTCACAAGATGTAAAATAAGTCTCAGATGCCCCCGAGTGTGTATGTGAAGTGTTAGCTCAAAATACCCCACAGATATTTTTTTACAGCATGTTTAAATTGTCGTTTTTGGGAATTGAGAAAAATGACGCATTCTAATTTTGTTTCTGTCAAATAAGCTCCTGAGCAAGTTTGACATTGCTGATTGCTGACTGAATAACCTGGATCATCTCAAATGGTCACCTGTAAAATCCTGATAACTAATCCTAATTTAATACACAACAATTTAATTTTTGTTGATTTTAGGGATGGGAAGTTCGAATCATTTTACTGACTCTCTTGTACGATCTCATTCATCAAAATGAACGAATCTTTTTGAGTCATTTCCTTCATTTAAGTGGCTTTATAAAACGGTTTGTTCCAATTCTTGATTCTGATTGGTCAATAGCTGTGCTTTATTCACGATAAAACACGGCTATGACCGCTTTACCCAATGGTTCTATGTATCACTACAACACCCCTAGCAACCGATCTTAGCAACTTAAACACGTTTCATCTCATTGATCTTGTTCATTGAAGCTATAGTAGAGTATTGTGAGAGATTGAAAAAGCGAGTGTGCCTGCATTTACAGTAGATATAGCATTTTCCTTCAGGTCAGTTATTTTTACATTTGGTCACTCAGTTTCTGTTGTTAAATAACCCTAATATAGGATAACCTGAACCCCTAAACCCTGTGCTTTACACTGATGTTAAAATAAAATTTCTAATGCTACAGTAAAACACTGCTGTGTACTTTCAGAAGCTGTAGGGAATGTTTTCTCGTCACAAAAAGAAACGTGAAACATGTATGTAGGTTATTTCATTTTAAATATATTTTAAATGAAGTTAATTTTACACACTTTAAGCATTCTCATATATATCTTAAGTTATCGCATATCACATTTTTTCTTCAATGTTGTGCAGCCCTAATAAAAAGTATTGTTCATCTGAGGTTGTATTTTCTTTAGACCTTTTAAAAACTAATTAAAGATGTTCCCCCTTATACATAAAACTAGTTTTAGAGTTATAGATTGTGCCTCTTTTAAAATTTGGGCTAGCGTATTATTCTAAAAATATATTTATTGGAATATTATTATATTTCCTACCAGTATTATGCATGGAACTGTTATTCTTTATCATTGATATATATATATATATATATATATATATATATATATATGTTTATTTTTTTGGGGTCACATTTTGCAGCCTGACAAACGGTTTAAATTATGGGTGTAGAATGTGATATTGCCCAAGATTACATGAGAATGTATGTCTTACCTGTATCTTTTTTGTTTTCCAGTAATTTCAGCAATTGAACTCATTTCCATCCTTTTTGGCCTCTCCTGGAATTGAAGACGTTGCTTACATCTGATTGAGCGACCGTCGATCTGATTTTATAATTACATTACTCTGCAAAAATTTTTAACCCTTAGCAATAATAAAATGATTTTCCATTTGGGCTGTAGTTGTACAGTCAAGTTTGTTTTTCCTTCATTTAATTTCCTTTTTGACATTAATTTAGCATATATGGGTGGATGCAAACAAAGATATGTTAATATATACAATTTCATGTAGAGGCATGATATAGAGCCAATAATAAGCAATTTCATACATTAATTCAAATTTTTAATTGGTTATAGAAATACCTGCACAATGGTGGATTCTTTCACTTTTGCATGAATATGAGCACTGTGATGTATTATGAAGCACACATTAAATTGACTATTTTAAAGTCATAGATGGTAATGGTGTAGAAAATATTTTATTGTAAACAATTATGGTTTTAGAGATTTTTATTCATTTTAAAAACAATACAATTATTATTAAGGCATTTAACAGAATAATTGAGTATTAACCTAGTCATCATGTCTGTCAGTGAACGTTACAAAGGGGACCAAATGCTAACGTCGCTGGAATGTCCGACAGCAAACGTTACAAAGCGGACCTAATGCGGACGTCGTTGGAATGTCCGACAGCAAACGTTACAAAGCGGACCTAATGCGGACGTCGTTGGAATGTCCGACAGCAAACGTTACAAAGCGGACCTAATGCGGACGTCCTCCGAACGTCCGTTTGGGAACGTTGCTAAGAGGACCTAATTCGGACCTGAGGGGACGTTCGAAACGTCCGGGGGACGTCCCTTGTTTGCTGGGTTCATTCACCACGTCTAAAAGTAGGCTATAAGCTATGGCTTGTTTAACCTGTTCGTTATAGTTAATTTGACTATCTTTAAATCTAGAGAGAATAATATTGGTCAAAACAGCATGCCTCTTTATACACAATTATGTTTTCAAATGTAGCTTAATGTTGTCAATATTCAAATGATAATTAATGTCGGTATATGTTTTGTATAACATTTGCCACATTTCTTTTTAAATCATGCTTTAAAGCCAAAAATGTTGTTCTTTCCAATGACGAAAAACAATATAGAAAACTGTTAGTTTTGTCGTTTATGTTTCTCTTAATGTTATCAGGGGGTTGGTGGCAAAAAATGCCAGCAGAATTAATATGCACCCAAAATTCAAAATGTGGCGGAAAAATGGCCCTAGTATGAGTTATTTTCATAATTATAACATATATAAAAAAATATTTCCAGATTATTGGCGCGATTGCAAATGTGATGATTTTATAAAACAGTTCAGTAAACAAAGAGTGAATATTGTGATGTGACATTTTAGACATAATATTCCAAATATTTTCTGTTTTTGCTCTATTTCTCCAATGACAATAGTTCCAAACAAGCCACAGAAAGAGTTATGCGTATTTGTGATTCAGTGACCTAGTTGCTTAGTTCCAGAACGAATCTGTCATTTTGAACAAATCAGTTGACTGCTTCTATGACTCGTACATTAAGACGGTGATTTGGCGCCACCCATTGGCGGTTTTAGCTTCATAATAGGCTAAATGCCAACGGCTGTTATATAACTTATATAAAGGGGATGCCAGTTTGAAGAATGCCATTTGGTGGCATAGGAACCATTATACTTGAATTGTGAATTGTTTAATAGCTTTTAATGGTCTTCTGCAATGTTTGAGGCATATTTATTTTTTCATGCTTTAATGTTGGCCTAATTTCAGTTACATTTACATTTTAGGCTATGTAGTTTGAAATTGTATTTATTTTTTATTTTTTTAGATTTTTATTGTAGTAACCACTCAGCTGTATGTGGAAATGCATATTTAAAAAAAATGTTGCAAATAAAACCATAGTCCACAACTTATGTAGTTTTAACTTATTTTAATATATAAATTCAGTGAAATCATCAAACGTTTGTATGACTTGCCAGTGACTTGTGACCCAAGCTACGACTTGACTTGACTTGCTTGACATAAGGCAGTGACTTGACTTGACTTGCTTGCTTTTATAAAAAATTGACTTGGACTTGCTTGAGACTCGAAGGTTAAGACTTGAGACTTGCTTGTGACTTGCACATGTGTGACTTACTCCCACCTAATAGCAGACGGGCTCTGGTAATAATCTGCGTTCTTCTGATGAGTAACTCTGCGTGTAGAGGTCATAGACTAAAAAAAAGGTAGAGGTGCGCTGATGAACGCTGTTACCGGAAATTACAGTGTAGTAACCATAGTAACAAGTATAACGCGGAAGTAGTTGTGCAAGTTTCTCGCTTTGGAAAAAAGCGTCCGCTAAAATAAATGATTCAATGTAAAAATGTAAATGTAATTTTATGAAAATAAAATATTAACATTGCAAGAGAAATTACAATAGTGAAAACAGTACATCTTTTAGAGGATTTTGAACATTTTCAAGCATATACATTCAAACATATTGCACAATGTAATACCCCAATGTAGGAAAAACAAGTATTTACGGTACATGAAAGATCTCGTCATATCTCTTCAAAAAATAAGGTCACATTTTTTATTAATAATTATGGGTTTAATGTTTTTTTTTGGTCGTGAGTGAGGTAGTAACATGACGTTTCATTGTGACGTCAGAAGCACATGTGCATCAATGGAAAGCAACCTTTGCGTGATGTCAAGGAGAGTAGGGGTGGTCTGAACCGAGACTGGTTTTAAACCTTTCTCCATTCATCACTCATTATTCATCGCATGAACTCTGACCAAGGTAAGATAATACATGATAGCTGATCAGAATGAATAACAAGGTCGCTAAAAACACTCTAAAAACTCCAAGCGGACATTGCGCACTGCAGCGTAGGCAGCTTCGTTTACTATAATTGGATATTTCTATTTATATACGTTGCAGTGTACATGTATTATCACTGTATATATGTTTTACTTGGCTGCGCTGCGCACATTGCGTTTTTCTCGTGACGAAATGGTGTCACCCTTTACATCAGCATGTCATTTCCTTTAGTCAGAGTGGTATTTTCCGATTGCATACAGGACTGTCATTCACAGCATGTTGTGGCAACCAGCAACACAGCTTTTCTTAGCTTTACGCAACATCGGGTTAAACCTTTAACTTATGAAATCAAATATCCTTACCCGTTCTTTCTTAACAGTTCACGCGCGCAATCTATTCCTTCTCGAGCTCGTGGCTCTGTTGCTCGCGTTGGTTGAGAGAGACCATGGTTGAGATATTGACCGCCCGGTAACAGTGAACGATTTTCTTTTTAAACGCCATTTTCTTTGATGATACATCAAATGTCGTTTTTGATTAGATTATAATTTGAAAAAAGTGTCGTATCCCGCCATTAAAACGCATATGAAAAATGTCATGGTCTCACTGACTGATAACACGCGCGACATGTCAGTTTGCAGAACTGTTTTCATGAAATATTTATAATAGGCTACTTTATTTGTAAAGATGATTCATTTTAAATAACTTATCAAGGTTGTATTTTATTTTTCAATAAAATGAGAAAACTATTAAATGCTTTTTAATCTAATTTTAAAACATTTCCAGGACATTATTTTGTCATTATGAATCAATGTGCTAGTAAATGGCTGTCATTATGGCGAAGTGCTTGGATTTATCAGATGTCATTTGGTCTTTAAATCTTGATCTTTAAACAGATAACGTTTGCATAGTATTGCAACCAAATCAGTCACATTGCTTTGGAACGTCGGGTAGCTGTTGTAAAAAGATGCACAGCCCCAATAAATATTTTGTTGGCTGGAGAAGTTTAAAGGTATAGTTCACCCAAAAATGAAAATCCAGTCATTAGAGTGATTTCAGCTCAATACAGCATGTTCACAGCAAAACATAACAGTGTTGGTGCTACACAAGACAAACACAGAATGCAGGACCACAAAAACTAAACTGTACATACATAAATTATGTTAGATGGGCTAAACATAGCAGTTAAATAAGAACTAAAAAAGAGCTGAAATAAGAGTTGAACATTATACGCAGACTACGCATGACTATAAAGTGCACATGTGCATACCTGAGCAAACTGCAATATTTACTCACCCTGGTGTTGTTCTAATACCACATGACCTTGTTTCTTTTTCAGACCTTATAATGAGAAACTGGAAAAAAATGTTTGCAATTTCTTTTAACCAGCTGGCCATTTTAGTGGACATAGTCAGTTCCCCTTAAGTTCACACAGCTGTCCAGAAAATGTAGATCCCAGAAAATATAGTTTATTACATTAACTCTGGATATATTCCACTAATGTTTGGCGATCAGAAACCAATACTCTTTGTCTGAACACTATGTCAAGACTTGGAAGAGTTTTTGTTCTATCAATAAAAACAAAAAAGCAGACATGCACTACAGGCACAGCATTGGGTTTCAAGGTTTAAGTCTTTGGGTTTTGATCAACACAAGGATGAGAAAATGATGACAGAATGTTCCCTTTCATTGCTTTGGCAGTTTACACAGCCCATTTCTCTCAAGTTGCTAATCCTGATGGTGGCGAAACAATGACTTTTCAGGCATTGTTAATCATGTTGGTTGGCCCTCTAGCATGCTGTGAGCTTGGCATTTTAAATAGCGTGACAGCTTTTCACTTACTTCATTTCACCAGTGCTATAATTCATGTCAGAACTTGTTCTATTAAAATCACTGTCCTGTTTTATTTTCAGATTTTTTTTTAAATGTAGTTTTTCTTAATTGTAAAGCTGTGTCTATCAGTGATACGTCTGATTAGCTGATCCTTATTATTCGTTTTTCAATTTGAATTGGTTTAATTAGGTCCTTATTGATGTCCTTTTGATGTCTTTTTATGAGAATTAATTTCTGAGATATGTAATATTAGAACATCAGAAATTAGAACCTGTTATGAAAATCAAAATAAAGATTAAAAAAATTATATAAAATATTTAAAAAAATTATATTGTTATTATAATATATAAAAGGTTCCTGAATGACAACTAGAGCTACAAATTGAAAGTTGTACTTCAAGCCTGATTTACTCTTTAGATACTAGAACTTTTTTTTATTTTGGGAGTTAATCCCACTCAATAAAACTGCTTTTTTTTAAAGTTAAGCCTAAATTTTTGAGGGACACATGCTGAACTAGCACAAATAATGGGACAGTTGGATTGTTAGTTGATTGGATGGTTAGAACAGCTGATGTTTACTATTGATCATCTTAATCAGGGCATGCTGTGTTGCACAGTGAGTTCTGATGCTGTTCATGAGTCATAAACTGTGTTTAATAAGCAGGAGCAGAGCTTGATCATAGAGGCTAAAGAAAATCAGACAGACACTTTGCTGCGCATTTATCCCACTGTTTGATCATCAAAAGCCTTGTGACCATAGAATGGATTCAGGCTTGTCTCTTTTTTGCCCTGGATACATATCCATAATAGATTTAGGTTTTTTTTAAACTAAAAAACAATGGTTTTCCACCATGACAAGAAAGAAAGGTCGA
The DNA here is from genome assembly GCF_029890125.1 of Rhinichthys klamathensis goyatoka. NCBI lineage: Eukaryota > Metazoa > Chordata > Actinopteri > Cypriniformes > Leuciscidae > Rhinichthys > Rhinichthys klamathensis. Next base: position 6,267,524 of record NW_026606800.1, read on the forward strand.
CAAATCTTGGCCTGTGTGTCCTTGCATTTTCTTCACTGTTCTGCAGATAAGAACAGGTTTGTCCTTTCTTTTCTTTCAAATAAGAAATTAGAAAGATTAAATTGGTGTGAAAGCCTCCATCCCAGCCCAAACATCTCTTGTGTGGTGTTGTTATCGGAGTTGCCACAGAGCTTCTAGGTCAGAGTCTTATCATGTCGTATGTGAGACTTATCTTTTAGCAAACTAGCCAACACAACAGCTTTGATCACACAAAATTAATCTTGAATTGAGCTTTTGCTTGAGTTTTATGCTTGATATACTGTAAACGACTGACTATCAAATCCAATAAAGTGATAAAATAATGCTGTTATCTTTTTTATTATTGTTATTTGCTCAGATGCCAGAGAATTGGTTGTTCAAAGTACTCACCTGATGGCTGCTGTAAGAGAACCAATTCATTCACTTTGTGTGTGTGTGAGATTCATTCAAAAATGCTGAGTCATTGAATCATTCATTCAAATAGATTTGTTTTGTATTCAAACCTAAATAAATTAAACATTTTTAAATAGACTGCAGCAATTCATATTTTGTCAGAACCTTTAGTAAAGTACGTTATTTTGTTTAGTTTGTCTGTTCAGAATCGTGATCTCTATTTGAAACAAGAAATCGTGATTCTCGATTTATCCAGAATCGTGCAGCTCTACCTAAAAATGAAAAATGCCATATTTGCTGTGGCTCCCTGCCTGCAGCTTACTAGAATCACATGGTTTCTCATTGTAGGACATATTGTTCCACTGGAAATGACAGGATTGCGGCTCTATTGTATGCAACTAATTTACAGATTTTTGCACTTGTAATCAGTAAATGAGTTAGCAAACTTACACAGTCGCAAGAAAGTTTAGTATCATGTTTGACCTTTAACCATTTTACGGGATCGTATGTAACTTGCCTGCTACTAAATGTGTGCTGATGAATTTAAACAGTGGAAACGTTCAATAAAATGAAATATTTCTCCCTTCTGATCATTATTGAGGTTTACTCTGCTGTTAGGTGTTGATAAGATTTTTTAATGTTTTTGAAAGAAGTCTCTTAATCTCATATGTCATCCGCATCATCCTCTCAGCATCACCTATTACAAATTTTTTTTTTCATTCCTCATGATTCATTTCTGACTTCTCTGGACTGAATACACTAAACCACAGTGCTTTTTGCATTCAGCACATGTTTGTGTGAATAAGCTTTAACCTTACAGAATGTCAGAATCTGTTAGACTAGTTGTTGTAAGCTGGTTTGAACAGACAGGAAGCCGTAGAGGCACGAGAGCCTATTCAATTAAAAAGAAAAAACCTCTAAGTCACATGATGACTCATAATGTGCCTCACAAGACCAGTAGGTTATGTGATTGACAAACTGGTGTTTTTTTTTGTTGTTGTTTTTTTTCTCATTTTATTTTAAAAATGTTTTAATAAGACAATGAGTCTGGAACTTCATAGAATAGTGATAACGAGATTGCATAGCAAATGATTTTATGCACTTGCATAAGTTTTGAGTGGATCAGATTCAATCAGAATCAGATTAATCTTTAGCATAGATGAGGTGTCTTCTGTTTTTTTATTTTTATTAAACCTTTGATGTTTTTCATGTCAAATACTATAGGACTGCTAAAATCATGCTGCGTCCTAAGGCCACGTACCAGCAGCTCAGAAAACATAATGTAGAGCTTTTATCAAATGGAGGCAAGCCAACGGTGCTTCAGCTTTAACTCTAGTGATATTTCTGTCTTTGCAGCAGCAGTTCTATTAATTCTACTGATACTATCAAATAAATTGGCAGCTGTAGCAACAGTGTATTTCACATACTTCTCCAATCATTTAGTCCGCTTAAATCCCACCCCTCCACAAACGACTGCAAGCTTGCATTGATTTTTGAGAGCAAGAAAATAGTGATTTAAAATATATTGTGTGTTTTGAGCCATTTTGCACATGTTGTGTAATGCATTAGTGTAAATGTTTTTTTTTGCCTGCAAAGTATAACTTGGATATTCTGTTTCCATTTTGGCCTAAACAGTCTTTTAATTTTTTACAGCACGTCACCTGCAATCCTTCACGATGACCCAATGTGTAACTATCCACTGACCCTTCACTGATCATCCAGGGGCCACATCACTCTGTGCGCTCCACCTCACGGCATCATGGGGGACGTAGTTCAAATGCACTTCAGCACGGTGGATTACGTGATTTTCGTCTTGCTGCTAGTGGCCTCCGCTGGAATCGGCCTTTACTACGCTTTCTCAGGGGGTCGCCAGAGTACCACGCAGGAGTTCCTGCTGGCCGACCGCAGCATGCGCTGCCTTCCGGTGTCTCTTTCACTACTGGCCACTTTTCAATCAGCGGTGGCCATCCTGGGCGCCCCATCGGAGATTTACACCTATGGGACGCAGTACTGGTTCCTGGGCTGCTCCTACTTCCTGGGCCTGCTCATCCCTGCACACATTTTCATTCCGGTTTTCTATCGGCTCCGCCTCAGCAGCGCCTATGAGGTAACACTATAGAAATTCACTTTGTTAGATTGTTTGAAAGACTGGAGTCAGTCACAGTTTGGGAATCGAAGTTGGTTCTTTTTTTAATGAATCAATCAAACCGGTTCAGAAATCAGTCAGTGAATGATTCATTAGTGATGTAGTCTTTTTTTAAAGGGGACCTATTATGCCCCTTTTCACAAGATCTAAATCAAATATTTGATGTCCCCAGAGTGTGTATGTGAAGTCTTAGCTCAAAATACCCCACAGATATTTTTATAGCATTTTAAAATGGCCAAATTTGGGCTTGTGCAAAAACGCACTGTTTTAGTGTGTTTCCCTTTAAATGCTAATAAGCTGCTGCTCCCGCCCCACTTTTCCAACGAGAGAGGTCCTCTGTATAAGCAGTATCATGTAATACATAAACATACCTGAACTCCTGTAGAGAACATGAAACGTCTTCATTTATAACTGAGTACCAACAGACTTGGTCAGCGGTTTTGCATCTGTCTGGCAAGCAATATCTCTTGTTTCGCTGCTCTGTTCTGATGTGCTGTCCTTTACAAATAAAGATTCCACTATCAGTGCGATAAAAAAATAACAACATAGCTGGACAGACTCATGGTACTATCATATGCAATCACAAACTTTATAAGTCTAACATGTTATGATCGACAAAGGCAATTTGGAAAACAAAAGCGTAATACTTCTAGATGTGTAGCTGGATCACGAACAGTTGGCACTGCTACATCCTTCAGGAGCAACTTTTTACTAAATAGATAGAGCTATGTGGATTAATACATCCAGCTACACAACACCGACAACGCTTGGGAGACATTCTCGTCAGTGCAGCAATGGCGGATGTGTACAACTCTCAACTCGCTGTGAACTCGATCAGGGGTGCGTTTCCCAAAAGCATCGTTGGCCAACTATGATCGCAATTTCCATTGAACTCTATTGGTAACGACGGAACTTGCGACCATAGTTGGCTTTGGGAAACACACCTCCAGGGCGGTTCTATGTTAAAACGGCAGTGTCTGTCAACACTCGTGGGCGGGGCCTGTGGCTTTAGTGACGTCGTTGGGAGACACTGCTTATGATTTATGGGGATTTAAAAAAAAGGAGTGGGTGGATTTTTATCACTGTAGGGTGGTTGTGTACACACACTGCCAACACACATTTATGTCCAAACACCATGCAAAAGTGAATTTTGCATAATAGGTCCCCTTTAAAAATCCTTATCCAGTAACCATCAAACAACTGGAAAGGTCATGGAAAAGCTATTGATATTTATTAAAAAGGGTGAGATCCCTATAAACTGTCTTGCAGCGTTTCATAAAAGAGTGCAAAATGGAAGCATTCTCTCACTAGTGGTCTCAGACTGTTTTAAAATGAATAATTGCAATCAGTCATCATAGCAAAATAAACCCCAACATTAAAAAAATATATATTTGACAGCATGATTCTGACCAATCAAAATCAAGCATTCCAGAGATCAAATATACTGTTTTATGACAGTAAATAAGGTGTACACTACCTGTCCAAAGTTTGGGGTGGGCAAGATTTTTTAATGTTTCTAAAAGAAGTCTCTCACCAAGGATGCATCTATTTGATAAAAAAAATACAGTAAAAACAGCAATATTGTGAAATATAATTACAATTTAATAATATTTTCTATTTTATTATTGTAAAATGTAATTTATTCCTGTGATGGCAAAGCTGAATTTCCAGCAGACATTGCTCTAGTCTTCAGTGTCACATGATCCTTCAGAAATCATTCTAATATGCTGATTTAGTGCTAAAGAAACATTTCATATTATTATCATTGTTGATTGAACATAAGTTTGTCATTTTTGTAAATACGTAGAACTACTCTATGGTGTTTCTATTTGTAATAAATTGCATTCTTTTTCCTCTTCATAGTATCTGGAGCTTCGTTTTTGTAAAAGTGTTCGGATATGTGGCACTGCGACCTTCATCTTTCAGATGGTGAGTTATGAGCAGCACCTGGGTGTTTGCAACAAGTTATTAAAACCTAAAGGAGTAATAATCTAATAATCTAAAGTAATATTGTCTTTTACTCCAGTTTTGCTAGGCACAAAGACGCCCTGTTGTCAATATAAAAACTTGAACTTACACCTACAAATCTATTCTGCACCCACCCCCCCCCCCCCCCCCCCCCCATTGATATGGACAATATTTTACTCCGCGTTATGGATCTAAAGTGTAATGATTCTCAAAACTATCAGTTACTAGATGTGGAAATTCAGAGAAAAAAGGTTATTATGTCCCAAAGCAATCTAGTGTGTCTGCAGAAAAGCATCCGTTACATCTGTCTACGTATTTATGTATTTTTCCGCAGGTTATCTATATGGGAGTTGTTCTGTATGCTCCCGCACTTGCACTAAATGCAGGTAAATGAGATTATTTATGCATTACTAGAAATGCATGTCGCTGTATATCAGATCTGTAGTTTATTTCATGTTTTGTTTCTCTGGTAAATGTTTCTTTGAATTTGTTTGTGATCGCAGTAACAGGTTTTGACCTTTGGGGAGCAGTGCTAGCCATGGGATTGGTGAGCACGCTTTATACAGCATTGGTAAGTTGGAGAGGCAATTAATCAGAAGTTACATTTATAATGTTAAAACCCTACTATTCTAAACCTAGAAACATTTGAATGGTAGTCTACATTCTAACTCACCTGTTCCTCTCTTCTCTGTGCCAGGGGGGTCTGAAAGCAGTGATCTGGACAGACGTGTTCCAGACAATCGTGATGTTTGCGGGGCAGCTGGCAGTGATCGTGGTGGGTACCCACCAGGCAGGGGGCATCGCTGAAGTATGGAGGAAAGCACAAAACGGCAGCCGTATCTCAGGCCTTGAGTTAGTGTTGCGATTTTATATCATTTTGTTTCAGATATGAGTTGACATGAAGGAACGGTTTACCCAAAAACTAGTTTTGTCCTTATTAACTCAGCCTAGTGTCATTCATTTTGGGTGAACTGTTCCTTTAAGGTTATCTAACAAACACTGATCCACATACCAGAATTGTAATGGAAGCCTACATTCATTGTTTTGTGGTCCCCTGTGGCAGCCTGAACCCTGACCCGTTAGAGAGGCACACGTTTTGGACTCTAGGAGTGGGGGGCGTTTTCCTCATGCTGGCCCTGTATGGAGTGAATCAGGCTCAGGTCCAGAGATATCTCAGCTCCCGCACAGAGAAAGAGGCCATAATGTAAGAAAACACCTCACTCTGGTCAAGTCAATAGAACTTGAAACTGTAAACTTGTTTTATGTACCATTTGCACATTTGTTATATTAAATTACTGCAACAAAACTCTATGATTTCAGAGCACCAGTGACATGCTTTATTATTATTGTATTTTGGTGGTTAATGTTTGTTTTCATAAAGTGGCCAGTACATTCTGAAAGGTTTTTGGGGTGTCTTGTTCTCCAGGTCCTGCTATGTGGTGTTTCCATGCCAACAGGTTGTGCTCACATTGGGCTGTCTAATGGGTCTTGTTATGTACGCTCGATATGGGGAGGAGAGCCCCCTGGATAAGGGCTACGTCAAAACCAATGACCAGGTCTGAAAATAATAACTATATTTTTTAGTTTAAATCTTATTGTTTGTTTTTTTTCTCTGAAGTTTTATACCATTTACCATTCTCGTGTGTGTGTGTGTGTGTGTGTGTGTGTGTGTGAGTTTATAATTTCCTTTTATTCAGCAATCAGCACACTATTGTTGAATTTACACTATCGTACAAGTTTGGAGTCAGGAAGATTTGACTCTTTTTTTTCTTTTTTCTTTTTTTAAAGAAGTCTCTTATGCTCACCAAGGCTGCATTTATTTGATCAAAAATACAGTAATATTATCAAATATTATTGCTATGTAAAATAACTGTTTTCTAGTTTAATATATTTTAAAAACGCAATTTATTCCTGTGATGGCAAAGCTCAATTTTCAGCATCATTACTCCAGTCTTCAGTGTCACACGATCCTTCAGAAATAATTCAAATAGCCTATGCTGATTTGGTGCATTACATTTTTTTTTTTATAAAAAAAATAAATAAATTCAGGATTCTTATTTGAAACTGATATTTTTTTGTAACATTATAAATGTCTTTACTGTCACTTTTAATCAATTTAATGCATCCTTGCTGAATAAAAGTATTAACTTATTTGAAAAAAATCTTACTGAGCTCAAACTTTTGATTAGTAATGTATGTTAATTTGATCAATGGGATCATGAGAAAGTCACTCGCCACCTCTCTCTCTCTCTCTCTCTCTCTCTCTCTCTCTCTCTCTCTCTCTCTCTCTCTCTCTCTCTCTCTCTCTCTCTCTCTCTCTGTAGATGGTACTGTACTTTGTAATGGATGTGTTGAGAGATCTTCCTGGTTTACCAGGACTGTTTGTTGCCTGCCTGTTTAGTGGAGCTCTCAGGTATCAACCAGAGTTTGTGATAATCCGTCTTCCACAATCTTATTGTCATTTTTTACATTTTTAAAATGTTCTTCTTTAAATGGTGTTTGCTTTATCTTATAGCACAATCTCATCTGCCTTCAACTCTCTGGCAACAGTTACCATGGAGGACTTGATCAAACCACATGTCCCAGCCATGACGGAGGCTCGTGCCACCCTCTTATCAAAAATGTTGGGTTAGTGAATTTTCAGTAACTGTCTGAAAGGCAGATCTTTTTTGATTATTTTTCTATGAGTGGTCCATCTCCTCCCCTTATGTTCCTGGTTAGTACAGCGATATTAAAAAATATATTGTCCATACTAAACTGAAAGCCCATCCTGGGATCATAGTATTTTTTTTTGTCGTTATATTCCCCCACAGCGATTGGCTATGGGCTTGTGTGTCTAGCTATGGCGTACCTCGCATCCCTAATGGGCTCTGTGCTGCAGGTGAGGTCCATGATTATCATAACATGATATAATAATAAGATAAATACAAGTAAATTTGAGGTGTCATTTAATTAAATGTAATCGTACAGTTAACAATCTTTCTGTCTATCTCTGTGTTTTTTTCCCTTCTGTTAAATCCTTAAGGCGGCACTCAGTATATTTGGGATGGTGGGAGGACCTCTTCTTGGCCTTTTCTGTCTTGGGATGTTTTTTCCTTGGGCCAATTCCACTGTAAGTCAAAAAGCAAAGTATTCAAACAAAGCACAAAGCTGTTCAAAAGTTTGGGGTCGATAAGATTTTAAAAATGTTTTTGAAAGACGTTTCTTATACTCAAGGCTGCATTTATTTGATCAAAAATACAGCAAAACAGTAATATTGTGAAATATTATTATATAATTTAAAATAACTGTTTACTGTAGTAATATATTTTAAAATAATAAATTTATTCATGTGATGGCAATGGTGAGTTTTCAGCAGCAACTACTCCAGTCTTCAGTGTCACATGATCCTCCAGTAATCATTTTAACCCTCTGGGCTTCTTCGTAAATGGGTTACACTTAGCTTCCTCCCGGTCAAAAACGGACGAAGCCTTAAAATGTAACTTTACTTTTTCCCAGGATAACCAATCAAATATTGTTTTGTTCTATAATATTTTCTGATTATTATTTAGAATTTTTAGAATTTTTTATGATACTTTGCATTAATTATATAATTTTTATGAGCTATTTTTTCCATTAGAATTAATATATATATTTTTATTTTATATTTATTTTAAAAAAAAAATCAATAAATGCAACATTTCACATCAAAATAGAGTGCCAGCCAAAAAAAAAAAAAATGTTCAAGTAGAAGAGCGCCATCTAGTGGCTTTAAAAAATAGTTAAATGTGTGCAATGTCCTGTACCAGCCTGTAGGCTGCATATAGCTTCCTATATAAATACATAAAGGCTTTTTGATTCCTTTTGTTGTTTTAGACATGATTTCTCTATCTTATTCGTTTTTTTTAAAATTTAGATATAGATTTTAGATATTCTAAAGACTTTATTTTTGTAACAATTTTTTTTAGATAAGTATCAGGTTTTGCATTATGATTAAAATCAAACTATAGCATTTGGTTAGAAAGGGAACACAATGCAAACATTTTTGTTACTCAGTATTTGATCATTCAAATAATTAAACAAAATAAGGGATGGTTAGTGATAATTCAAAACACTTTATACAGACATTTAGCAATAAATTGGTATTTTTTATTTATTTATTTTTGCATATTCTCAAAATTTGCTGTTGCAGTCTTACCAGTTAATCTCTCTCTCTCTATCTCTCTCTCTCTCTCTCTGTGTGTGTGTGTGTGTGTGCATTTGAGCGAGATTTTTTTTTTTTCATTTATTGATTTTATTTTGCATATTCTACAAATTTGCTGTTGCAGTCTTGCCAGTATATCTGTGTATGTGTGTGTGTGTTTGTGTGCGTGGGTGTGTGTGTGTGTGTGTGTGTGTGGGGGGGGGGGGGGGTCTTATTTGCACTCTTGATGTTTTAGAGTGTCACCCCTTCATTGCTGTACACTTTTTTTCTGCACAGTGGCTGATCTGTAGCTTGTACCACCAAAAGTTTCTCTGAGTTTTCCTATTTTTTCATATCTCCCATTCATTTCCTATGTCGCCCATTTTTGACCGGGAGGAGGCTAAGTGTGACTATTTTTTTTACGACCCTTTAACATATCAGAATCATCTCCTTGATTTTTTGTGTGTGTTCACCAAGTTTCACCCCCATCCGATGAAGCAAAAAAATTAAACAATTCAAAATGTAAACGTTTTCGGTCATTTTCGGACGAAGAAGCCCAGAGGGTTAAATTATTATTTAGTGTTTAGTGTTCATTTGATTTAACAAAACATTTTCATGATTTTTTGATGAATAGATAGTTCAAAAGAACAGCGTTTATTGAAACAGAAAACTTTTGTAACATTATAAATATCTTTACTATCACTGTTGATCAATTTAATGCATCCTTGCTGACAGTAATTTATGTTAAAAATAAATCTTACTGACCCAAAACAGTGTTGTAAATATCTTTTTTACTGAGTATCTTGTCACTAATGCACTGAAATTCAGTAGATTTCATGGTTTGATTTCATTTCATGGACTGAGTGTGTTTTCAGGGTGCTCTGGTTGGACTGGCATCAGGGCTGGTCATGGCTTTCTGGATCGGTATCGGCAGTTTTGTTTCACGTATGTCTCCACCTGGGATAAATGGCACCATCATGCCTGATGTAGGAAACATGACAACAGCTATCATGACGACGCTCATCACAACTAAACCCAGGTGTGTATTTATAAGAAATAAATAATGCTCAATAATCCATTTTCTGCTCTGAAACGCTTGATTACTTTCTTGACCAATGAGAAATTGATTATTTTAGTGTCTGTGGCCAGTTGCATAAACTGGTCATACAGGTTATACATCTTGTTTCTGTAAGACTGGTCATAACTTTTTTTTTTAAGTCTGTTGCATTAAAACATAGACTGGTCTATGTTGAGACCGAAAACTGGTGCGAGTGCAGGACAACCTGTCACTCACATGAGATCACAGTAACAGCAAACCACAATGATACAACCATCCAGTTAATTCTCAATGGACAAAATCAAGTGCCACCCAGCCACCCTACTTTTATTGTTATTTTTTTTGAAAAGCCATTTATAGTTATACGTCACAATAGGGAAGAAAAGACTATCACAACGTATCATGCCGACTGAATGGCATTGTGCAGCTGGTCCCTGATTACAATTCATAAAGCCTTTTCAAAATGATAGCTATATTACAGACTAAACCGGCCCATTTATTGTGTCTTTTTGTCTTTTCAGGCCCTCTGGAGTTCAGGCTCTGTACTCTTTATCATACATGTGGTACAGTGCTCATAATTCTACCACGGTTGTGGTGGTGGGACTACTGGTCAGCTTTCTCACAGGTAAAGTGTGTTTCTAAACACTTCAACATTGGGACAACTTAAATTGTTACTCTTAAATTATATAAATGTTGGGTAGATACACTGGTAATTTGCTTTAGTACAATGACATATTAAAGCTAATTATTTATTTTTGGAAACATGTTGTTCTGATAATATAAAGTTTCTTGTTTTTGCACATAAAAAAAGGAAAAATGACCACATAAAAATATATAGATGCCTTTATATTTTAGTAAAGGGGACTCTCACAACGGTATCATCATATAAGGGAGTCCTTAGCGCTAAAATGTTTGAAAACCCCTGGTCTACAATGACATTTTTAGCAGTTGTATATTGGTATTATTTATATAATATTTTAGTGTTTACAAAAATTTTAAATTAGCTTTTATTTTTATATTTTCAGTTTTTATTGTAGTTTAAGTTTGAATAGCTTTTGTCATTTTTATTAGTTTTTATTGAGGTTTTATATATTATATATATATCTTTAATTTATTTTTGTTTCAGTTTTAGTTTAAGTAATTTTAGAATTTAAACTTTTTTCCCCAGTTCATTAGCAAGGCAACATTTCTAAGGTTTTTTTGTTTGTTGAGTTTTCATCTTATATTTTATTTTATTTTATTTTAGCTTTATTTCAGTTACTGAACACAATCTTTTATAGTTAAGTTTTAGTTAACAATAACACTGTTTATTATGCTGCAAAAATAAATAAAACATATTGTGGTTTGTGTCCACTCAGGGCCATGGAAGGAGAAGGACTTAAACCCAGGTACCATTTACCCTGTGCTTGGCACTTTGCTGTTCTTTCTGCCAGAACGGTACAGGGAGAAACTCTGCTGTGTAACCCCACTGGAAGACAAGGTAACTCAATAGAATGCTCTGTTGACATCACTTACAAAATCCAGTTTCATTTACAACATTCCTACTTTCATTATGGGCTATAGCCCAAAGGTCTGGACCTCCAGCCTTACCTGATGGCCCAGATAAAGAGCAACGGTGTTGCCTGCACTAATGAAGAAGACAAGATCAGGGAAGAGGAGGGAGAACAGATAACCGCCCAGCCAACTTGTAACCTGGCCCATACGGTGCAGGAAACAGCCTTGTGAAATCTCCTACACTATGTCAGACCTAAAGGACACTTAGTTTCCCACACGCTCAAGGAGAAAAACATCTGTTAGAATGTCAACAGATGCCAGCGATGGAGGTGAGGGGTTGTCTTGTTTATATGTGATACTTTATGATGTCAGTGGTCTGTCATAAAAATCGTATTGTGTTTGAGATCCTGTTGAACAAATTGAGATGTGTTGAGCTGATGTGATCACCTAAATCTTTTAGTTTACATGTCCTAAATTTAATCTTAAGATTACTTGGTTGAATATTGCTGGGTCGTGATATATGCGTCGCACACGCACAAATCAAACGAACGGCGGGTTTAAGATTTAAGGTTTATTACAAGAAAGACCACAGTTTGCACAAATCTTTAGTCGTTTAATGTCACTGCCATTCAAGTTTCGGGGTTTCTCTCTCCCAAAGATTTTGTTCACTACCATTAGCCTTTCCATTCTGTTTGCCTTTGAAAGCACTACAGATGAGTTCACTAAACCGAGTTAAGTTTACAGCAAATGAAGAATGGCTAGTATCGAAAAATGTAAATGTAGTGAACTTTCAGCGTGTCATCTGCAGTGAAGAAGTGCCATATTGTGATCGATCCAATGAATCTAATGCCTGTTTAATCTGTAGTTACCTCATTGAAGCCCATTGTTTGTGACAAGTGCCTCCTCATATGAATGTATGATGTAGTTTTGTGACTGGATTGTTTCTTTAGTTTGTCGTTTTCGTAGTCTAACCCAAATGGAGCATGGCCCTGACCATGATAAGATGTTTTTTAAGCATCTGGATGCCCCTCTATTGAATTCCCATGATGCTTTGCATTTTGAGAGCCTGGCTAACTATACTTTAACATCTCAAAAAATATATATTTATGTTTGCCTAGATTGTATATTATTTTGATATACATAAAACCATCTTGAATTATGACCCTGATAAGATGGTTTTTAAGCATCTAGATGCCCCTCTATTGAATTCCCATGATGCTTTGCATTGTTAGAGCCTGGCTAACTTTACTTTAACATCTTTAAAAAATATATATATATATGTTTGCCTAGTTTGCATATTATTTTGGTATAGATGATTATTTAGGGAAAGGTCATGTTTAGAAATGTTCTTTAAAGGAACACGTTGACTTTTGGGGACTCCCCCAGAGCTAGATAAGTCCATACATACCCTTTTCATCTCCGTGCGTGCTGTAACTCTGTCTGACGCACTCACCGCTAGCCTAGCTTAGCACAAAGACTGGAAGTAAATGGCTACAGCTAGCATACTGCTCCCAATAAGTGACAAAATAACGCCAACATTTTCCTATTTATATGTTGTGATTTCTATAGTCACAGTGTGTACAAATAACAAGGTCATATGAGACACAGCCATCTTTTAACCGTATACATACTGGGAACTATATTCTCAGAAGGCGAAGCACTGCTACTTGGGTAGACTTATCTAACTCTGGGGGATACGTTGAATAAGCTAAAGTCCCAAAAAGTCGGCGTGTTCCTTTAAAGTTACAATAGCCTATGATTCACATATTTGATCTTAGATTTAGTAGTAAAGATGCTTGTTATAGTATCAAGAGTACTATGATGAAGACTAACTGCATAGAATTGAAACCTCAGTGCTGGTTACTGACCATAATTATCAGTATTAGCATATGAATTGATATGGTTGCACTTGGATTCTTGTAATTTGATTCGTTTTTGATGTTATAGTGGCATTTTCTGTGCATTGCTGTCTAATCCAAATTCAAACCTCAGTCTAAGCCATACCATTTGTAGTTGCTATAGGATTCCTAGGTCCTTGTATTGTGCCTATGACTGGAACGAGAACTTTCTCTGAACTGTCACAATCACACAAACACAGATATTCTATTGTAGTCTATTATATTTTCATTTTTCAGGTTATGTGCGCTCTGGGTCAACAGTTTTTGGAAGTCTTGCGGTTTTTGTTTGTTTGTTTATTGTGGGTGTCTCATCTTGGTCTGGTGACAGTTTTACATTTGTCTTCAAAGAATCATCCTATGTGGAATCATGATCGTTTCATGGTGACTTTAAAATTAATTTCTTAAGCAAACATGCTGTTACACCACGTCTTGCTGTTTTTTCAACATCCTGCTTATGGGCGCTGCATTTTTAAAATGGCATGCCATGATAAAAAAAAACATTTTTTAAAGGGTCTCGAGAACAGTGTAGGGGACATTTATTTTTAAAAGTAATGCATTACAGTATTGTGTTACTCCCTAAAAAAGTAACTAATTGTGTTGCTTTTTATTGAAAGTAACACATTACGTTTTTATTAATTGAGGAATACTGAATCTGGTTTTGTGCAAGTGAGATGAGTAAATGCCTGCTCACATTTAGTCTAGAACTACAATAACCAGTATGTTTACACAGCGCACACAACACCTCTGCACTTACCCCCGGTTTCTCTCAACTTGGGGACAGACAGGAGAGCTGTTCAGTAAATGGGAAAACAAAGTAATTTGCATCATTTATTTGAAAAAGTAACTTAGATATTTTGTTAATGTGTTATTTTACTCATTACTTGAAAAGTAATCTAATTATGTAACTCACATTATTTTTAGTCACATTTTAACTCATATACATTACCCCCAAACACTGCTCGAGATCCTGCGTTCTTTTCATTTCGTAACGCTGTCTCGGATGTCTCTTTTGCTGCACTGCTTCTTGCTCGATTCCGTTATGATCCATCTTGCTGTGTTTTGAAAGTTACTTTGTGTCTAGCCTTTACTTCATATTGCTCGATGAACGCCATATTTTTAAGACATTATTTCAAGTTATACTATTTCTAACTTTTTAAACACATCCTTACATTCCATTGCAATCCTTTGTTTTTGAATGCAAGTACGCATCCTGTGTGAATTAAAGGCCCCAAGGGTTAGTTGAGTGATGATGACACTCTACATTTCATAAGATCTTCACTCCTTTAGAAATACGACACATTTTTTAGCCTAGCCTGGTTTTCAAACGTCTGCTACGGAGCCGATGTGTGTTCAATGTTCATTCATTCTTGAAACTATTTTTAATCCATCCAGTTCGAGCTTTTAGATTAATAATGATATTTATTTCAGGTATGGTAATAAAGAAATTTGTTTGGGATTTAGAAACTTGAGCATTCCACTCACATGGTCCGATAGAGATTATCCCTTTAATGTAAAATGTAAACATTGATTTCTCATGTTCTCCTATTACATTCATTGTGTAAAAGACATTGTTCTTAATATTATTAGTGTCATAATGTAGTACGTGTAAGACTGGATCAATTGCGTGTTGAGTTGCCATCCGTCATACCTGAAATTACTTGAATTATGTGTGTAAAATGCTTTAAAACACCTGAACTTTTAAAAGTATAGAGCACTTGATTTTACAGACTGAATACTGCATCTAAATTGTTCCACTGATGATTTTTTTCTCTCTCTCCTAAGAGTGTGTTAATTCAGAATGCATTTCCCCTTTGAGCGATGAAAGAAGGAATGAATCACCACAGACACACTTTAAATCTGCCTACAACAGGACTAATTGTTAAGGCACAGGCAGGGACTGAACTATTATAAGCTATGCTGTCCTACAATCTAAAACTGTGTAACCCTTAGAGAATCAACCTTGGGGGGCCTATGTGGAGAAAAGACACTGAGCTCTACTGTGAGAATAGTTTTTTTATGACATTTTTAATATACATTTTATATGGGAAGCACAACACTCGTTAGTACAAAATAAATATTTAAATACGTAATATTTATGTTTGTATAAATATTATGAGAATATTTATTTTTATGGAAAAAGTTTTCCTATTTTATTTTCCCAAATATGCATTCCAAAAAACCATAAGCAATGGAGTCTGACCAGCTTGATTGCTTTGGGCGTGCCTTCACCTAGTGTCTCTTGATTTGATTGGTCGTGAAAGTTCCCTCAGAGAACTTTCCTTTATGTGAAAAAGAGGCAGTTGCATTGGCCTGCAGAGCGTCTATAGCGATGATCATTTTATTTAAATAGATGAATGCAGAATAAAGGAACCGATAGCCACTCTAGTGGGCATTACTTTGAACCATGAACACTCATTTTTTCCTCTTGATGAATTGTTTGTAATGAGAATGTGATATAAAATTCATCTTGATAAAAATAAAAATGTCTTCCTGACTGTCTTCTGTGATTTCTGTCATTGCCACATATCACTAGGATTCAGTAACTGTGCTTAAAAAGTACTTCAATAAAAAATAGGCTAAAGTAAAATATTTTCATACTGTTTCATATCATATTGTGGTCCCATTCAAAAACACCTCAGCATCTTCATAAATAATCACATCAAAAGCAAGCTCCTGTCAATATAGAATTATTTAATTACAATTAAACAAAGGCACATTCCTTAGTATGTTACTAGCATTAAACAGCGCTATTACCGTACCTAAAAATAAATGTAATGCATTTGTTCATAATAGTGTTGATTAGCAGATTGTTGTGGTATAAGGGTTGTTTTTTTACTTCATGGTCATCACTGTTTAGATGCATTTATGAGAGTCCCATGGATATGAATAAGATGACATGGAATTACTCATTTCCTCTTTCTCTTCTCTACAATCTTGACAAAGTTCTGAACATCCTCTGCCAGTAACTGCGGCTCCTCCATAGCAGCAAAATGGCCCCCACGGGCCATGGGAGTGTAAGTCTTGAGCCTACGGTATTTCTGTGTCACCCACAATTTAGGGGTGTGCATCAACTCATTGGGGAAAGAGGCCACACCAGTTGGAACGTAAACTGGAAGCCTATGGGGTGAGAGAGAAATAGCACATTAATTAAGTGATCTTGCATTATGCACTACCATTCTTTGGGGTCACCATTCTTTACGATTTTTTATTACATCAATTCAGCAAGGGGACTATACATTTATTTACTGAGTGACGGCAAAAAAGTATATTTCAAATAAATGGTGTTTTTTTGAAATTTCTATCCATCACAAAATCCTGAAAAAAAGTACCACGATATCCCAAAAAAACCATTAAGCAGCTCAACTGTTTCAAACAGCAAATCAGTATATTAGAATGATTTCTGAAGGATCGTGTGACACTGAAGACTGGAGTAATGATGCTGAAAATTCAGCTTTGTCATCACAGGAATAAAGGAATTTTTAAAATATATTAAAATAGAAACGTTATTTTAATTTGCTATAATAATTCACAATATTACTGTTTTTACCCTATTTTTAATAAAATAAATGCAGCCTTGGTGAGCAAGAAACTTTAAAAACATTAACATCCCAGATGGTAGTGTCCATATTTACATGTAGAGCAGTTCCTGTGTCTAATATCTCCAAATACTTTTGGGAACACTATATTGAATAAACAATTAAGCTTCATGTTAATCAAAGCCTGTATTTCTCTTACTTTGCATGGGGCTGGTCTAAGCCTTTGCCAAAGTTCTCTTTGTAGAAGCGCATGGAGGATATAATGCACCTAGAGGTCCAGTAGATCATCACATTCGTCAGTAGATCATCAAGAGAAAACTTCCTGTTGGGCAATCAACAGATTATTTCACTGACTTTTAATGAAGCTAAACTAAAAATTTTAATTTTTTTTAAAGTACTACCTCTCCAGTCCACCATCCTCAAGTTTCTTAAATTCAGGATCAGTCCAGGTTGAAAATTTCTCCAAAATGTAGGCAGCCAAACCAACAGGAGAATCATTCAATCCACGGCCTGTGCAATACAGTCAAGCGTCAAATTAAATTTCAAATTCGATGTTACATAAAACCAAATATATAACCAATGGACCAATGTCACAACAGATTCATATGTGGAGTTTATAGAGTGCAACAGTGCCCGCCCCCTTTTTCAGTGGCACTGGTTCCGGTATTTTTTCCATTCATTTTTCCTATTGGGATTTTTTTTTAGGAAGTCTTCATTAAAGAGTTATAAGCCATGAACCAAACCAATCTGCTACAAGGTGAATCATAAAACTACAAACTTTGATTTTAAGCATTTTTTTTTTTTTAGAAAAGTACACAAAAAGACAAAGGTACAAGACTGTACTTAAAGGGACACTATGCAGCTTTTTTTAGCTTAACTGAACAGCTTCAGAGTTATTGAAATGGTTATATAACTTCTTTCGGGTTGAATGGTGGGCGTCTCGACCCCCCCTGGTGCCTGTGAGCGAAAAAATCTCACTTGCAACTTCGGTGCGGCGGGCCGCGTCAGGAAGTATCGCGTGATATCAGCTCTCGCGATGTAACATATTCCTTTACGGCAACTGCACACATACACACAGGAACAAGGTATAGATGGATGGAGTTTGTCACACTATCGTCATGGCTGAGCCGGCATATAAGATGCAGAAAGCTAGGAAAGCATTGTCGGAGGAACAGAGAAAGAGGAAACGGCAGACTGACCGAGTGAGGAGTCGGACACGAGCATAGGCATAATTTGCGGGTGTGTTATGTCCCCATTGAAACTTCTCGCGGCACGGATGTAACGTTACCATTACAAACAAATAAAACATCTCCAGGTAACTCTAGTAGAGCATTCATTTCGTTCGTTTGTTAAATAAGAGGCGATCTGAAATGTGTTAGTTTTGAAATCAAGTGACCAAAGTGCTCGTTGCCTCTGCGATCAGTGGTGCAGATAAGTTACAGTGTTCTGTTGTGACGCGCGCCTGAATCCGTTGCGGTGACTGAGAGACTCTCTATATTTTGTTATGGTGAAATCACAAAATCTAATGCACAAAACACATGTCCCTGCTTGAAATACAACCACTAATAAACAATCGGTTTTGATGAGGAAAATAAACTATACTATTAGTACCGATTAGAACCCAGAACCTCTGACACACTTGGCAAAAGTTCTGCCTCTGGACCATTAAAATTGTCGGATCTATGTATTTAATCACGTGAAAATTCTCACCACTAACAACATATATTATATCTCATTAAACGACAAATTAAACACAATGTACTATTGTATACTATGTAACAGGGCATGTCAAGCTCTGAGTGAGTGGTATTTACGACAGTAACATTAAATTCAAGTACTCCACAGTAACTCTAGGGGTCGCTGTTTGACAAAAACGGGATTTCTGCATAATGCCCCATTAACAGGTTTAGTTAGATTCTACTTAGTTAGATTCTACTTTCTCTTAGAAACTACAATCCCATGAAGCATTGCGAACAGCATTATCGAATTAAAATGACAGAGAAATATAAAACTATTCATTTTCAAATGTAGATAATATATATATATATATATATATATATATATATATATATATATATATATATATATAAACTAGGGATGGGCATTTTTCAAAAATATTGTATTTGAATATTTGGGCTCATAAAAATCGAATATTCTAATTATGTGTTTATTTAAATGACGTTTAACGAGAAAGATGTTATTTTTTATTAGTTCGTTTTTCACCAGGAATTCCACTGTTAAACAATTATTTTAAAAATAACCTGAAATTATGTAGGCTGACGGCTTCAGCAGAAGCACATATCATGGATTAACAACCTCGTAGCTCATAGTAGGTCTAAGTTATTGATCAATTTCACTATGGAGAAAATGAATGTTTTTACTTCCACAGCCGGACTGTTGCACTCTATTCAAAGATGCACATTTTTATCCATTTAATTCACTTTGAATATGTCTCTCACCTGCAGTGTCAGGTTTAGTGGATTGTATGTGCATGTATCCAGTCTCCTTCATGGCATTCACTACAAGCTTTTCCATACAAGGGAAAATGCGTTTCACATCATGTTCATTGAAGCCAAAGAGTTTGGGGAATCGTCGACCAAAAAGTATAGACAACACCATGAGAAGGCCTGGTTTTGCAGGTGGAGCAAAGTTAACGTGGAGGCCTTTCACAGCACTAAAAAGAAAGAAAGATCTTTTTATTTCTATACACATTATCTTCCTTTAATATATCTGACTTTAATTTACTGCATTCTATCTGATGATTTCAATGAAATGAAATACTTTAATACAGTGTTTCTCAACCACTAGGGGGCCTCAGCAAACCTCCAGAGGGCCCCAACAAGTCTTAAAATCAATGTTGTTCTTTTAACATAATCTTAAATAAATGTTGATTTAAGTACCAAAGGTATATATCAGTTAAAATAGGAGGGCCTTTGAATATTGTCTTGGACAAAGTTGGGCCTTGAAGTCAAAAAAGTTGAGAACCAATGCTTTTATACGTACTTGGGCTCCAGCTGGGTCATATTAGTGGTAATAAGCCAACCCCAGTCTCCTCCCTGAACGTAGTACTGGTTAAAACCAAGACGCTTCATCAGTTTATTAAATATGTGCGCTGCACATACAGAGTCGAACCCTGTGCAAAACACATTATGATCATAAAAATTGGAATTGTATGGAAAACAGACCAATTTACATGTTTTTAAACAATTAAATATCTGTTGGGTTGGGTTGTTTGCCATTTACCTTTCTTATGTGGGGCCTCTGAGAAACCATAACCAGGTATTGAGGGACAGATGACTTCGAAGGCTATGTCATCAGGGCTGACTGGCTCCGTAAGCAGGGGGATGATACCATAAAACTCATAGAAGGAGCCTGGCCATCCATGGACCATCATCAGAGGTACAGCGCGGGTTCCCTCTGGCAGGTTCTTCGGTTTCACGTGAACATAGTGAATATCAATACCTTTTTTAATAGAGGATACAACACAGAACAACAATGAAATCTGTTGTAGTGTACTATAATAGTGTACTTACTATGCAAAATGTAAGTGTCTATCTGTGAAAAATAATAGGTCTGCCCTGGATGATATTTATTTACTGAATAAAAACATATTTGTTTCTTACTAATTTTGTGGTGATGATTCCAAAAATAGTGCCAATTTTCTCACTAAAACATGATGTGCATTTCATAGCATTTTTGCTTTCAACAACCATTTGTACGGCGAGAAAGTCATCATAAAAACTGCCACAAAGACATGATTCCTATCTTTCTCTGAACCATGTTTGAATTATTTGTTTAATTCTCTGCTGATTTTCATATGTATAACATTATTTTAGGCCTAATCCTGATACATCAGAGGTGAATGTACAGTGAAATTTTAAAGTTTATAATTTAATTTAATTTTGTTTTACTACTTCCAAACAGCATTTGGTAAAAATTGTGGGGAAAAAGGTTTTGTGTTTATGTAAAGTTCTTAGACAGTATTTGAACACTCCTTTGCAAATTGTTTTAAAAAAAAGGTTAAAATATACATTTTATATACTTCTTTTTGTCATTAAAATGAAACCTTTGACATTTGACTGCTTTTGCTATTTTGATTGGTGCATTAAAAAAAATCATCTTTTTTTCACGTTTGTAAAAAATTATGTACATCACTGAAAGTTTTTAAAAAAAAAATTAATTCAGCATCATCAAATTAGATATATATTAGCTTTTTTGGAAATCAGCTGAATTTTTTTCCAAGATGCAGACATGTGTATTTCTCTCTATAGCTGTGTACTAGTTAAGACTCACCTTCGATTTTGGTTTTGAAATGAGGATATTTGTTCAGTTTATCCACTTGTTTGCTCCAACTAAAATCATTCCTCCAATAAGACACAACCTTATCAAGGTATTTGGAGTTGAAGCCATAGTTAAACTGACTATCTTCAAGAGAAGGAAAGGAGCGGGTCTGATCCAGCCTGCGGTGCAAATCCTAAGGAATATAAAGGAGCTTTTTCTAAAGACAAATCCAAAAAGTATATCTCCACTGAAATAATTATTCCAAATTTTATTTTGATGATGACATCAGGATTTACCTCAATCTCTTCTGGAGTTGTCTCAACTTTAAACGGGCGGATACTATCGTCCTCAGGTCCTTGGGGACAAGCTCCCACACCCCACCACCCATCCTGAGCTTTCAGGACATTCTTTCTCTTCTTCAGGAATACCAGAGCAATCACTGCTCCGAGCCCCAATGCCACTGCCAACTCTATGTACATGGTTTAAGGGCCTGGAATAAAGCAAATAATAGTTATTATCAACTAGCTTTAACCTGACATGTCTTCCTCAAGGGGTAATTGATGATAGCTAGCTCATGGATCACCCCTTGCAGAATATGAACCAGCAACCTTTCATTCCCCTAGGCAACATTATTTTAATGCATGAATGCAAGAAAATAGAGCAAAGGTTTATTGTTGCACAACATTCCCAGCACTGGGATTAGGGTGGACAAAGCTCGGTGGTAACAACATGTGGGTCACAATGTACGACAAAGCTTTTCTGTCTAACTCCTAATGCACAGTAAATACCTTGTGAATAGCAATCTGTTGATTTGATCTGTGCTAATTATGAATTATTCACAGAAATATCATAAAACATAACCTCACCTGACAATTTTTTTTTCTGCAGTTAAATGATATAAAAAAATATCTGAATAATAATTTATTTAATCTAACAGGCTAGATGATTATAGTGGAATTATAGCAATAGACTAAGCTAAATTCTTCTCATTCCTTATCTTGAAAGAAAAGAAACGACGAGTCGCTGACAGAACCTGCACAGAAGTTACTTGCAAATCCATTTACCCTAATAAAGTTATTATTAAAAGCTGTATAACAATGAAGTTGTTGCATAATGAGTTTTATTTCATGAAATATGTAAAAAAAAAGAAGAAAAAAAAGAACTGAGAAAAAAGAACACACTAGTATGTTGTTGAACATTAGTTAACAACGTAACTAGGTAAAACATGCAAAAACGCCGATTAATAGGCCTAACACCAGACATGATGCCCACTCACCTCAATGTAGCAAAGTTGCTGTGTGACCGTTTAGCACGGCACCAAGACGCAGTAGCATAAGCACAATGCACTATGGGAAATGTAGTCACAAAGGCGCTTTGCTCACTTCCTTTGGAAAACCCTTCTTGGAAAACACGTCCGTCATTCTGTTCTGTGAAATTTGTTTACGTCCTTCTTTCAGATAATAGTGGTGGTTTTATTTTAGTAAAGCTAACTGCACACCAAGCAAACGTTTTCACATTTCACGATATTGTATTTTGATTGTAGTTCTTATATGACCCTGTAATTAAGTTAGATAGGTCTAATTGTTTCAAGACGTTCTCTTTTTAAAATCAAAACATTAAAAAAGTAAAAAATAAAACTGTTTTTTTTTTAAACTGCCCAACATTTAACTTATGCAAATTATGATTGTTCGTAAAGCACTTTTTTCAACGGCTTTTATAAATAACATTAACCGTTTTTTTCCAACGGCTCTGGTGTGTGGGAAAGACTGATAGGGCGAAGTTTCTCACTCGCGAAAAAAACGTTACTGAAAAACTGACTGGACTGAAGCAGTGCACGCTATGAGTGCACGGCCAAAGAGTCTGACAGGAAGACAAGCAAACTAATACTTGGGAAGGGCTTTCTGAGGTAAAACACGTTTGTCTGACAACTAACTATTTCAGAACCTCATTTACACAAACATATTAGTGTTACAATAATATTTTAGGTGAAGGTTACCTGCAGTTGCGGACCGACAACGCTGAAAATCGACCT
Source organism: Rhinichthys klamathensis goyatoka (assembly GCF_029890125.1). Lineage (NCBI taxonomy): Eukaryota > Metazoa > Chordata > Actinopteri > Cypriniformes > Leuciscidae > Rhinichthys > Rhinichthys klamathensis. The sequence goes on from NW_026606800.1 coordinate 6,290,509, forward strand.
GCTTAAGATGGCCTACTCTCAAAATACTTTCTCCATTGTGGTACGGAAGGAACACATACTAAAAGCCTAGGTATATTCAATGTGACAATATGTGCTAGACAAGTTTAGTACATTTATAACTGTGGTAGTACAAACTTAAAAAAAAAATTCCATGAAGAAATGTGATTGATTTTTTTTTTTTTTTACATTTTAAACATGACAGGTAATACTTGTTGGTCATCCTGAACAGGTAACTTTAAGCCAGATGTTGAGAACAGTAAATTGTATCCATATACCGACACTGAAGTCCTAGCAAATATAAAAACAAAGGTTAACATTGTTAAAAAAATAGATTAAAATGATGTCACTGTGCACAAACGTTGGGTGTCAATAATTACTTTTTAATTTAACTGTAAAAGCATTGTTACATGTTTGTAGACTGTAATGCTGTTAGAAAGTGAGAGTAAAATGAAATAGGATGAAAAAAAGAGAGAAATTTATTTAGGTTCAATGTACGTCATGCATAGACATACAAACTAGATTACAATGAAATCCTAAGAAATGGAGAAGGTCCTGTTTCGAAATGTATTCCCTTGATGTTGGTGCAGTTAAAACCCACTTGTTCCAAACATTAAATAATAGGCAGACCAACTGAAACAGAACTGTATAACCATTACAACGTTGTCCGACCTCCAGAATAAGAACAAAAATATCAGCATCTTGTATAGGATGTTTCCTCTTGTCTTGCTGCTTGCTCTCCAAACGAGCATAATCTTGAACATTCTCAGTATACAGTCAAAACACATCAACCAAACTTCATCTCCATCCTCCTGTAGATCCGTCTCTCTTCAATATCAGTCAGATTGAGTAACAAACAACTGTCCAATCCCAACAGGTCCTTTGATTCATTCAGTCCGTTTCCATAGAACCACTGTGGGTCTCTTTGGAGACCATTAATCTCATCAACTTCCCATGCAGTTTCTCGATCTTCTTTACATCTTGGGCCTGGTCAGTCTTGTACTGTAAACACTGAGAAGAAACGTACAGTGAATCCAACATGATCTACATAAGACCACACACAAAACAGTCTTCTTGCAAGGGCTAAAAACGTACATACCACAGCATCATCTGTGACCTTCATACAGAGATTTCCATCACAGTGTCGATATTTCAGAACCACTCTGACCTGAACGGACAACATTAACAAGACAGTTACTGTGCATCAGTACATGGAAGGTTTGAATACTGCAGTTTTTCTCTGGCTGACAGTTTCATTTTCAGGCATTCATATACACGATAGTGTTTGTACTTACAGACAACAATTCGAATTCGCTCTACAATACATCTGACCCAATTTAAGTTTATTTTTGACTGTAAAATATGTGCTTGTAGCCGGTAGCCTAAAAATAAAAGGTTGTTTATCAATTACCTTCATCGGGTCCGTCAAATAAAGTTTTTCTGCTGCTCGCGCAAATTCTTCCCACGTCTGGTAATAAGGCATGATGTGATAAACACTAAATATAGGGTATTCTGGTAAATACTTTAGAGGCGTAGAAATATACAGCTGTTAAAAGTAAAACCCAGGTGGCATAAAATATGGCCACTTTGAGTCGTAGAAAAACGCACTCTGATTGGTCAGCAGCTGAGCTGGCCAATATAAAACGTGCACACTGACGAGTAATCACTACGTAGTGTACGTGGTCGGATTTGAGGATTGTGATTGGTTCATAGAAATAGAATGAGCGGTAGAAATGACGATTAGAATGAAAAGAAAGGCGGGGCTTAGTAGCCGCGTTGTCACGTGGAATCTGCGACGTTTTAAATCACTAAGTCAGGGCGGATCAATCATAATTATTTGTGATGACTTCATTTAAAATAATTTTTATAGAAATTGCTAAATAGAATTTACATGGTTAAGTTATGTACATAGGCATAGCCATTGGAATAGAATATTTTAAACGATTACACATTTTAGTTACAAATGCATTTAGTAAGACACAGAACGTCATGTGATTTGAATGCGGCTTAGAGGAGGATTCGGTATTTTGAGCCATGTTTTGAGCCACTATGCGCTTCCTGCTGGTAAACAATCGTCTCACCGTATCCAAGACAAGCACTTATTTAAAATATTTCCCGTAAAGGGCCGGTGAACGACAGCTACACTGACGTGTATTTAGTCAGAGGAATATAAAGACCTGTTATTTTGAACTGTTAATTCATTCATTCAGAAAAATTGGGACATTTTTTCCCCAATCATCTCAATGGCAAAAAGTGTCCCAATTTTCCGAAATACATGAAATACAGTGTCATTTTCAAATCTCGAAAAGCAGTATATAAGCAAATTTTAAATGTTTGTTAATGTTTTTCTGTTTGTTGCTGCTTTGGAAATACATGCATTTGTGATTTTCGTGGCTCAAGCACGATAATGTTTTAGCATGTGTAACCAATTTTTATAAGAGTGCACCAGTAGATGGCAGTGTCGACCTTTTTTTTTTAAAGCCTGGATATTTAAACCAAAAATTCAAACTGTAACCCAAATGCTTTCCCTTTCATTCTCCCTTCAGTCATAGACCCTATCCACATATACCCAAATCTTCATATAGTTCATTAGAGTCAGAGATGTATGAGAAACCTAGTTGATCTGGTAACTGAGATGTGGGGCCCAAGTCGCAAGGTTTGAACACTTGTGATGAACCATCAGATCCTTCACTTCTGCCATCAAAGCAAGCACACCATTGGCTCTTTTTATGAACAGCTGACAGCACACAGATTATAGTCAGATAACCAGGGCCGTGTTAAGACAGTGTGGTGCCCCTGGGCACTATACTCAAAAGGCCCACTATATTCAAATGTGTCAATTAAAAATGTACATAAATTAATTGACAGCGTCAATTCACGTTTGCCCAAAAATAATAATAAATCTATCAGGTTTCTTACCTCTACAGGCATGAAAAGGGGTCAGGGGTGAAAAAGGTGAGAAGGATATTATCCCTCTAGGGGGGTCCGGGGGCATGCCCCCCCGGAAGATTTTTTTTAAATATTCCATATTTTATAGCATCAATCTGATGCATTTTGAGATGCATTTTTTTTGCCAACCTGGGGAGAGTTGGAGAAACTTAACTTCAGCCATGAGTCAAAAATATTATGGCCTCCGTAGCGTTAGCTAATAATTTCCCACCAGAGCTTTAGCTAGCTGGCTAATGTTGCGTTCTCTCCTGCTGTGTTCAACTCAATTCATCAAGCTGTAACTAACGTTAGCAAAGCCTATGTCAACAGAGCTCCTGGGTAACTTAAATATAGCCTACCAGAAAATATTAGGGCTGTCCCGATACCATTTCTTCTGAACCGATCCAATCCGATACCAAAAATTCTGAGTATTGAATTATACCGATCCGATACCAGCGCAGTTAAAAAAAAAAAAATCAAGTAGAATTTCTATAACTCTGTGTGTTGAACTGATAATCACTATTTTCTGTTAAACACAATCTACTTAATACAGACAACTTCATTATAAAGAAAAACAACAAATAAAAAAAAATATGATAATAACCTATGACAAAAATTCTATTATATAAACTAGATTAGTGGGTAACTCAGCAGTAAAATTTAGTCTAGAAAAATCACAAGTGCACAATAATTGTATAAAATCGAACATTTAGTGGAAAAAAAACATTTTTTTAGTGAGGAACAAATAAGAGACAATAAGTGTAGCACTAAATCTGGTAAAACGTTTTCATGTATTAAGTTTAGCAGAACTGCTCCTTCCTTGATTTTGCGCAAGCAAAGGTGTCAACTACATCCCCAAAGTCCATTTCTTTGTTACCGTCTCCACAGTTAGCTCCGGCTTCGTCAGACTCAGCGCTGCTAGTGATCGCAATTCCCGTGATGTTCTCACAAAAAATCTTTCGATACCTGGAACATTGTGAATTGTAGCTACGTCTAGCGTCCTTGTCTTTCTTTAACTTTCTTTTTGCAAAACCACTCAATTGACGTCTGTCCAGTTTTGATTTTAATTCATTTTTTTGTAGCCGTTAAAAAAATGACACATTTGCACGTATTTGTTGTGGACCAACGCAACTCTGACAGATTGGGGAGGGGGGAGTGATAGTGGTCATGTAATCTTTATTTATTTATAATTTATTATTAAATCATTATTGTTATTATTATTGTTAAATTTCAAGTTAATAATATAACAATTTACGAAAAATATTTTTAAAGCTTGACTCATGTGGTGCCCCCCTAGTGGTTGTGAATGGTTGGTGCCCCTGGGCACTGGCCCAAGTGCCCTTATGGATAATCCGGCTCTGCAGATAACATACACTTATCAATTATAAAGCATCTTAATATACTGAAGGCTTGAATGAATGTGATCAAATGCTCTATCAATGATAATCTCTCTCTCTCTCTCTCTCTCTCTCTCTCTCTCTCTCTCTCTCTCTCTCTCTCTCTGTGTAAGAGAGAGAGAGAGAGAGAGAGAGAGAGTCAAAATAAATATTTATATATAATATATATATAATCAGTTTGACCTTTATCTTAATATTTTACAAGTATTTTACATACTGTCACTCTAAATCATAAATCCCTGACAATTTAAACTATCAAATGGGGGCGTGACCTGTGCGTCCCTTGCGTGGTGACGTAGGCCAGTAAAGCTATGCGTCTGTGCTGTGGCTGTAGAAGGGGATCCCAGCGGCACGTTGCCGCTATTAGAAGATCAGGCGTTTGCAAGACCAAACAGAAAATTACATTCTCACTTACATTTTTTGTGCTGCAGCATCCACATACAGCTGCAATGCGGTAGATCATGTAGATCTAGTTATTTTTTTTTATTTACTTTGATTTTTTATTTTTTACTTTTCGCGATACAAACTCTCTCTGGTCCTGCCGCGTTTCATTCATATCTTTTGTGATCAAGTGCGAACTTTGCAAACTCTCTGAAATTATATAACACCGAATAAATATCGCGGAAATCACCATGAGGTAAGTAAAATCTAGTTTAATCTCTACCCAAAGGCGTATATGCGCTGGTCTTCTTGTTTGGGGAACAATTTATGCGTGGCTATATTTGCGCACTGCCTATAAATAATTCATAAACAAGCAGTTGATTAAATAAATGCTGTTTATGATATAGATTGTCCTAGCATTTGTACTGCAATTAATTTTTAGTAGGCTACTGTTAAAAGTAATCATTTAAATTATTACAGCTAAATTGAGCAATTAGTAAAAAATCAATTTGAGCGCCTGTATATTGCATAACGTTACTTGATATGGGGTGTGAGGAAAAGACGCACATATGTATAGGTCTATCTGCATACGAAGTATCATGTAAATATGCAGTTCAATGCAGCATGGCACTGAACTTGAGAGATCTTGTTTGTTTAGGATGCATCATGTAAGCATAGTTGAGCTTATGTGACTACTTTGACTCTTCTGTTCATGTTATAAAGTAAAGAGCATAACAATGTGTTAACACATTGGCTTCATTTTAGAGGACGATGCCAATTCAAATCAGTAATTTCCCTGCCTTTATTATTAGATTGAAATATTGCTGTTTTTTTTTTAAATGTAGTGACGTTTGACAATGAATTAAAATGTATATAGTCATACACTGTTTGCTAATAACTGATTGACTAAGGATTTGATCCATTACATTACATTGTGATGTAGGCATGTTCCCAGTGTCTGGTGATCTGGTGAGAGCATGTGTTAAAATGTTCAAGCCTTGCTTTGATTATCGGAATAACTAAGTATTTCCTCCCACACTCCCACTGAAGACATATGAAGAAAGAGCCAGCTGTTGGCAGCCTTCAGCAGAAACAAGCTGCCCTTAAAGCAGAGTTTGAATGATATGACATAACCTTCCCCTTAGGTTTAGATTAATCTCTTCTGTATTTGTATTATTTGGCCTGTCTTCCCACGAACCATGGTGTTACATAGTAAAGCACCTCAGATGTACGTGGGTTGCCTCTTGTGTCAAAAACAGGATTGTCTCTCGCTCGGGAGTGATTGAGCGGAGGCGAATGTTCATGTTTGTTAGCCATAACAGGTGTGGTTTGTGTGATTTAAAGACCCAGACTGTTCCCTCTTACTCATCACGAGCATGTGTTGGGAAGTGTCAAGCTTTTAACTGTGTGACACGACCGTAGGTTTATAATGTGCATGAGGAATTAACCTAATTGTATTAACAACCTTTTTGTGAATCAAATTAATTAATTTAGGACAAAAGTTTGGATAAACTTGCATGCATTTGTTTCTCGTGATCTTAAAAAGTGCATGGGCATGAATTTCTGTACACAGCTAAATTTATAAATGAATTTATTTAGTTATTTAGTTCATTTTTATAAATGATAAATCTTTTTAAATGGTCTAATTAGTGAATGAAAATTAGCCAGTGTCCAGCATGCAAATAACTAAAAACATGCAAATTAAAATTTTTAAATTTGTTTTTAATTTTTAAACTTTTAAACGTGGAAAAAGTAGCTGTGAAGAATGAGTAGTGTCAACTTGTGACTGGCAGTCTATACTTTAGGTTAGTAACTAAATTGAATCAACCCCCTGAAAGGCTTGTTTCATGATTTCCAAAATTCCAGGAAGGCCAGGTCAGTAACACTGCTGTCTGGTTCATAGATCATGAAAGTGTCTTTCAATATTGAGATAGAGATCGCCTAACTGAATGGACACGAATAAGTCATATCGTTTTTGTTTTTCATTAGTGCATGTTAACTGAACTCTTGAGCACTTTTGCTTTTTTTCCAGCAAATTCAAATCAGGCTGCTCTGATCTTTAGGCCTAATCAAGGCTTTCTGAGTTTTGTAGATAGAAAAGTGTCCATATGAATTCATCAGTATGCTCTCGCTTTATCTTTCTGCCATTAGAAAAGACAAATCCCCTCAGAATATTCATGCCTAATCAGAACAGAATTATATGCGAGCGCAATTGTATTGAAGGGGCCATTTAAACTTTTCCTTTTCTCCTTATGTAATTACTCTCTTTGGTAGAGATACCGTGTCTACCTAATCTGCCCCCCACCCCACCACCACCACCCTTCTCTCTCTATTACACCCTGTCACCTATTATATTTTCCATTTCATCTCTCATTTAGACACAGAGCCCTCTGTGAAAGTTCTTTATCTTTGACGTCAGTGGCTCAGACTCATCCTGTTGCACTCCTCTCTTACCACCACATTGTTTCTAGAGGAATTTAGATAAAGCAATCAAGAATGCATTTAATCATTGCGGATTACCACTGATTTGTACTTTGTTTAAAGCAAGTTCATAACGTCATTTAATATCTGTGCTTTGAATGTACCAAAAGTAGGTTCTGAATATGTTTGGTTGACATCATTTTGCTATACTGCAGGCTATGGACTTTGTTTCGTTACATGCAGTGTTGCACTCTAAACTGCATTATATATTTTTTCTGGCCTATGTTTCTGTAATGTTACATAGATAGATTTGAACTGTTGATGAATTCAGTTTTCTCTTTGATTATCACAAAATGGAACATGCATCAGTCTTAATTTTTCATGTTTATTTAGGTAACATGCTACAATAATGACACATTTGCAATATTAATAGATGATCGATGATACTATAATTTCCCCCTAACACTCATTGTTGATAGTCTGTGAGACACTGAAGCATGACTTTTAGCTAGCAGTCACCTTGAAACTTAGGCTTGCTTTTTGGTAGGCATCGAATTGAATCAGATGGTGTAGGTCGGATCATTGTTTTATTGACCAGTGTTTTAGAAACAAGGTTTTGGCTATAGCCTTGCTCCCTCTTCATCATAGATATCTTGTGCTATCAGACATAAAAATTAACTAGACAATATAAAGAACATAAAAAGTGTTTCTGACTGACTGAGTTTAGAGCAAAACACTGTCTATTAGCTCCAGATATGCATGTGATTGTGAAATCTAACAGTCTGTCATGGCTTTGTAGGTCCCTTATGAACAAATCGCTCCATGTTTGACTGCATTTGAGTGGTCTTCACAAATCCTTTACCGTTGCTGCTCTTATAAATTCAGTCACTTTGGAGTTCATTTATTTTTGCTAGGGATGATGATGATCACACCTGCCATCATGGCTCTCTGCATGTTGGATTTTCAATGAACCGATTCAGTGGTAAGCATCAAGTTGAGTGATTCTGATTACCTCTTATGCCCAAGTCTTCTCCCAGATGCCCCAGATGCTTTATAGGCCAATAAGCATTCCAGAGTGTTTAAAATAGGCTTGTCATGAATAGGTTTGACAGGATCTATATACACTACAGTTCCTGTTACATTTGCATGAGAACTTGTTAGTAGCATATCACCTTTTCCTCCTAAGGTCTGTTTTACAGTGAACATGCAGTTGTTACATAGGTTGGATTGTTTTCATCAACTGTTTGTTACGAATTTGAATGTTCATTCATAGCCTATTGACAACTTTGACTAAATTTGTGTACGACGGAGCCATTGTTTATGCTCACTGGGAAACGCAAGCTAATGTTATCTTGCTATTATTGCGTCCTTGTATGGGAGCTAAAGTTATAACCTCAGGTGGCGAAACGTTTAATCGTGTTTTTCTAGTAATGTTTCTCTTTTTCTGCATTATAGGAAAACATTTATCTAACTTGGCGACATTACACCTTGAATGAAGTATCAGTAAAACTACAGGGGGAGGGGACGGGATGAGGAGGAGGGAGGGTCTAGCTAGCCTACGTTTTGTTTGACAATACTTCAAACGTCAACAAGAAGTGACGTCACCCAACATCGCTTAGAGCACTTCAAACCGTTAAGAAAATTATTCTGGGTTACTAGTGCAGAATATTTGTTGAAATATTGCCAAACCCTATCCACCTTATTTTTCACATAAGTGTGGGCGTGGCCAATTGTTGATTGAATGTGTCTGGCTTCCAGCTATTTTTAGCTGTTCAAAACAGCTTGTTATGCTGCTTGATATTGCAAACTGGATGGCTGAACTTAGCTGCAGCCCATGGGCACTGCCGAGTAGGGGGCCCCGCCTTTACCCGTTTATGTTCGTTTGATTTGTTCAGTTATATGCCAGTCAGAGATTGTTAGCCGCATTTCCACTGTCGGGCCATTGCGCGCCAGGGCAATAAGCGGGCCGGCTGTGGCTAAAACCCTCCAACTGAGAACTTTGAGGCCAAAATCAAACGCCGTAAACTGGTACCTAACATTATTTCACATAGAATACATTAGCTGGGTTTTAGATTTGTGGTAAACTTTTACGATATTTTCTAAATGTCGATAAAAAACTATTGCGAAATGACAGCGTTTGTTATGCAACTAAAACATAATATTTTTCCTCTTGTGATAAGTCATTCCAAGAATCATGGCAATGGATGTTAGTATGTTTAAGTTTATCGCAGCCACTGCACTACCCATTATTTTTAATCAAAGGACACATATACATGTTATCCAAACATTAATGGCAAGAAAAGCCCTTTATACTTGGGAGCGGCCGGCCACTAAGCACAAAGGATGGTAAAAATGAGCTCAGCACCGAAACGGAAACTCTTTTTGTACCTATAGAGGCTTCCTTGTGTGGGCAGTGTGAACTCTCTAACCTATTAATATGGATAGGATACCAAAATAAATATGAGCTGCTTTTGCGTGTGGTATGTAACCAGCCTAAGTTCCTCTCAGCACCTGGCTGACTCTACAACATGTGGGTCTCTGAAGTGTTGAGAGGTAGCAGGAACTATCTATCTGCCTTATGGGTTTACTTGGGTTTCTTTATTTTCCTTATTTTGTTTCCTTTACCCATTCTGTAGTGCTCACTGCTCACAGTAAGCACCTGTTCAGAGTCTGAAAGCGGCGACCAGTGAGCTTTTTTGGTATTTTTCATTTGAAATGTTTTTTATGCCCATAGCTTTTTGTCTAAAGTACCCTTGTGTTTGGCCATGAAACTTATGTTTATGCCTTAAATGCCGCCTTCTCAATCAATGAATGTCATCAAGTGATTGAGTGATATTCTGCCCTCAGTAGTCAGTCCAAATATGCTTATTTATGGATCTGAGAAAGGCTAATAGTGATCCATCTTTGTACTAAATGGGATGTCTTTCTGTCCTGAAGTGAATGCATTGTCTAACTATTGCATGATTTCTTAATTTAAACAACTGCATATGCTGTATCCTTTAATGAGGACTGGTCATGAATGTGACATTTTTGTTCCATGATGCTCCCCTTTTACCTTTTTTGGAGAAACTTAATGTTATGAGTTAGCACTAGATGAATTACATTTAAAGTGGTTCTCTCTTCTTCTTCTTTTTGCATTGCTTTTGTTTGATTCATTTCAATTGACGTCATAATTCCTAGTTCTAAAAATCCTACTTTGGAAAACCACTTTGGAACTGTCACGTGACCAGGGCTCATGTCTCAAGAGTATGGGAATATAGGATTAGCTGGCAGTGATCTGTTTTTGAAGTGCTAAGTCTGTTGGATTGATTTAAAAATTAAAAAAATTGTAGGAGAGTGCTGGGGAGGTGTAACCTGCTGGTTAGTTTTGCTTATTCGTGATCTTTCTCGCCAAACATTATGCAGTATGCATTAAAGCCTTGGGGCTCATCTGTACTTCCTATGAAAGGAACAATGCTACAGTTTTCCACCTCTTGTTGGTTAAATTGCCGTCAATCAGCAGCCATTAATCAACAGCTCTAGGTGGAAAAATTATGCTGGGCCTATTTAGCTTTTTGACTTCAGGCGATGAAATGATGTGTGAAAAAAAAATGGAGCTAAAAAAGCTACCCAACTCTAAATCATTAGCTGCGTTTCCACCGTTGGGCCAAACCGTTCGCGTTGCTTAACCATTTCATTCCTTGCCAAACCGGCCCAGCCGATACCGATATGGTTTCATTTTCCACTGTGGGGCTGATAACGGAGCTTTTTGGAATGCAAATGCGTAAGTTTACAGACAATATAAGATGTAAATGGTGACCGCGTTATGGAGGATAATCAGATATTTATTTTAATTTAATAATTCATTTGTGTTTACGTCGCTGAAATAGTGCGCTTAGCCAGCTAGAGAGAAACTGCCACTAGCCAGGCAACAGACAAGTGACTAATCCTTTTTTTTTTTTTTTTTTGGGTGTTTTTGCCTTTTATTGGATAGGACAGCTAGACAGGAAGCGAGGTGAGAGAGGGGGGATGGGATCAGGAAAGGTCCACGAGCCGTGACTCAAACTCAGGTCGCCCGAAGCACAACGGCGATACATGTCGGAGCACTTGCCCACGAGGCTATCGGCACCGACAAGTGACCAATCCTGAGTGGTGACGTCACTACACGCATCGTTAGAGTTGTCAAAAAGTACCGACTTGGCACCGAAGTCGGTACTTTTTGACAACTCTAACGATTATACGTGAAATTTAAATATTGTGACAAGATGTTGAGCGCTGTTGAGCGGAATCGTAAACACCTCTGATTGGCCATTGTGTTCACGTGCTCATCGGATAATTCTGTGATTGGCTACAATGATCAACGCATGGGAGCGTTTGAGAGCACACGGAAGTGTTTAAAAGTGTTTTTAAAAACGGGATCAACTAGCCTGGCATGCCAGACCTACATCAAGATGTTAGGTCTGGGAACTCTCCATTGACATGCCTCAATCCGAGGGGCGGGATAAACGGTTACCTTTCAAAATCCCTCTGCACGCAATAGGATAACGCTACAACCAACCAGAGCAACGAACGGTTGTGGATGAGTGAGTCCCATGTGTTTTTCCACCTGCGGAGCTAATTGATATATTAAACTTTTGCCGTATCAGGTCGGCAAAACTCCGAACACATCTTCCTTTTTTAAGAATGACTTAAGTGACGTTCTCTTAACTCCAAGTCCTCCAGAGTCGCGGCCAAAACCGATTCGAAAGACCGCTGCATCTTCATTGTTTTCAAGTAGCAGGGAAATCACCTATGGAAATCACGCGGAACGTCATGAACTGTGCCGTCATTGTGTTAAGCCCGCCCGCCGACTCTATACACGATGTGATTGGCCTGACCAGTTTTTGGTTTTTCCAGCTCAAAAGCCTATGGAGAGTTGCTAGACTACACTGGCTGCGAAATAATTTTCGCTGCCGCTAGGGTGCGTCTAGATTTCTAGGCTAGGGATCAACAACAATCAACAAGAATCCCCAATATCTGCATTCTGTTCAGAATCTCTGCATCAAAATGAAGGCCTTTTCACTTCGAACAGATACAGCATCTGCATTAAAGATGAAATGTTTGTGTATCTGTGTGTGGGTGCATTCGGTTTAGAAATCTGGCCAGCTTCCCTCATCTTGTTTTCAAGATGGCTTGCTACACAGCAAAACAGCAAGCGACGGATTCGTTACTGTCGTCCAACAGCATCCTTTCTACCACCGTCCCTCTGTGAAACTGTTTCTGTAGCTGGAACGACTGTTTCAGCAGGTACTCTCCCTTTAGGCTGCTGTGAAAGGACACTTTTTCGATGTGAAGTTTGGGTTTGTAAGAAGCTTAAGGGGCAGCGCGTGGTGCTTGCATTTCGCCTCTGCGGAGGAGGACACGGATAATTACTCTAATGTGTAGAGTGTTGAAACAGCTGTGAATGTTATCACAACACAGAATTCTGATGAGTTTGCACAGTTGTACAGCCATCTCAAAGACGACTTGGATAAGGACTTTTCTTTATCAGCAAATGCATTCCTTGCTATGGCAAGGTTTTCAAAATCCTTCAGTATTAAAAATCAGCAGTTTTTAAAAGTACTTGATTCTGATTGGTCAATTGCGGCATTCAACAGTCAGATGTTTCCTAGTACTCCCTGTCGTCCATGGTAATGGCGTATATCTGTCTGAGTAACTGAAACTGGCGCTACTTTTACATCTTGCATACCACACCACAACCCTCTACGCACACCTTAGCAATAGAAGAATATCTGAACGTACACTTAACATCAGTCGATCAAGCATTATATTATAATAATCAAGCACTATTTAATGATAGAACTTCTGTAATTATAACTAAAACTTGGTAACCATGTATGAATGCATATTTGTAATTTGAACTGAACTTAGGACTGGTGGTGGTGGTGCTTAAGATATTGTTGGTCAATGGTCATTCAGCATTTCTATAAAAAAAAGTTTATTAAATACTATGATTGATGAGCTGCAGGGTTCATGAATATTAATCATGTTATCAGCGTTCCACAGATTTGCTGAAATCAAAACGGGATGATTATAGGTGAGCGCTAGCCAATGAGATTGCCGTTTGCACATTAGTTCCACCCACTGCCGGAGAATCCGGCATATCTTCTTGTTCTTAAAAACTGAATAATTCCAAGTGAACCGTTATTTGGACAGGAAAATACAACAAAGAATATAGTTTACATGTAGTGCGTCGATTCTGCGTGGTATGCAAGACTCTCAATCGCTGCGTCGGTAGGAGAAACATAACGCTCTCAGAAAAGCAATGGTGCTTCGTGCGCCTTTACAGTACCGTTTGGGTAACACTTCCTTTTACAGTACAGTACTTATGTGTACTTGGTGTACTTACCTAGAAAGTACTGGCTAATATAAGGTAAGTACATGGGTTAGGGGTAGGTTCAGGGTTAGTACCTAGTTATCACCAAGTAATTGTAATTACTATAATAAGTACATAGTATGTAGGAAGCGTTACCAGAGTTTGTTACATTGAATACAAGTACACTGCGCATCCATTGAGCTGATTTGAAATAGTATAGATCGCTTGATGGAGAGCGAAACTCTCAAGCGCTCAGCGAGTGAAAATATATCAATGCTAAACTTATACTTAGCCTCTAACACACACAGTGGCGAGTAAAATCTAAGAATTTATTTGCCAATGGCTAATGATAGACATTATTTAGTCGCCCAGAGTGAAGATTTAGTAGCATATGCGAGTGAGAGGGTTGCACCACTCGTTTAAAAAAGAAAAGAAAATGCAACTGGCGCCATCTTGCATTTCAATTATTAGCTGTAGTAAAGATGACCTTAGAATGTAAAAATGTAGTTATCACACAATATCCAACTAGGATGCTTTGGCGGCATTGAATGAAATTAGAATTTGTTGATGCACTGATGCCTATTAAAAACAAAAGCAACTAAAGCTGCACAATCGATAGAAGCTTTGAAGGTTGAGAGGCAATCGGTCCGCATTCCTTGTCGCCAGGCTCCCGATGCCCTACATAATATAGTGCCCTGCTATTGTGAATAAAACATCTCCCTTTTGTGAGTGCAACAATAGAGCTGGACCCTGAAACTGGATTGTTGGACACTGGCTGTAAAACCTTCTCTTGCTTTTGTGGCCGATTAACAAAACAGTCCCGATGATAGAGGAACCATCAAATTGAACTTCTGGATTCTAAAGACTTTTAATCAAAAACGGCCTTGAAAGATCAGAACGCATTATTGGAGATTGAGATACTGTTATATCCCACTTTGGCATTTGGTAAAAATTGCCTACTTGAACAAGCACAAGAGTTTATTTATCTGATATTTTCCCCCTCATTCTTTATGGTTAGTCGGCTCTTGCTTCCCCCAATCCCCCCCCCCATGCACTGTTTTCTTTCTCATATGTTTCATTAATGTGAGCTTGTCTCTAAGTCTTTTTTAATCTCTCTTTTTGCCCTTTTATCAATATCGGATTGAATGTAAAGGATACATCTGCATTCCCTACTTAATATGCCACCGCTAAGAAGCTTCACTTGATCCTTCAGCCTGTACGCCATGCAGCAGCTCCGTGTCATCCCATGTGCTTCTGAAAGATCTGAGCACAGCCTAATCCAGCTGCACGATTGAACCCAGCAGCCCATCTGCCTTCTGCCCACCTCAAGCTGTGCCATTCAGAGCACACAAGCCAAGAGAACATCCCTGAAAAAAAACATAACATGAAAACAGCATCACAAATGACTTAATCAGACTCATAATGGCACTACCTGCTTATGTACCCAATCATTCAGAGTTGGATCTTCACAATGCCACAAGTTCATAAATACAACCAAGTAATTCTCATTTTGGAGAACTGACTTCGCATAGTTGTTGCTGGTGTTAGTTGTTTGCTGTGACATTTTTGAAGCTGAAAAGCAACATCGAGTCACACAATTAATGTGTTTTCTTCATGATTTCTCATGTCCATCCTTTGCCAGAAGCATACTTTTCTGTTGTCTGAGATGGTTGATGTGCCATGAGATTGTGAGCTGTTTTTGTGAGAGAAATCATCTTTGGAACGACTATCTTTATTACAGGTGTGTCTCGTTGTGTATCATATATCTGTGAAATTGTTGAAGGGTTGACTAGAGGATTTGACCTTTTAGGAGTTTATGGTGTGTGATATCTCTCTTTCCATGATATTTATCTTAGGAATTACTTGTCTTTTGCTGTGCTCCAGTACTGTAATTTGAGATTGGCCATTTCAGCACTTTTCAGTCGAAGGTTGATGATGCCTTTAATCATAGCTGTGTGTGTGTGTTTTGAACCATGACCTGCTTGTCAGCTCTGGTAAAATATCTAAACATCCTTAAAATGAGAAATTTACTTGAATCTTGTTTGAGGATATGAATTGAATTAAGTATGTTTTTCTTGGTACTTTATTTCTTGTTTGAAGCATAAATATAGCAATGTAGTGGGGTAAACAACAAGAAAAACAATTTGCTGGTTGTGTAAGGAAAGTGCTTAATATTGTCTAAGTTTAGTTTTAACTACTTAGATTAGTTTTCTTCAAGTAAATGTTTCTTATTTCATGGATTTTTACTGGAAAACAGGACTAAAAATAAGGATTAAGTAAATTAACATTAATATTTTTGAGTGCATTGTTCATCCTGTCTACAGCAAACTCTCCCCCCTCCCCAATTTTCTTTTCTTCTACAGTGGAAATGTGCCCTTGTTTGCTAGTTCCATGTCCTTTCCTCCCATCAGTCCTCTATTTTGTGCACGCTGGTTATCTTTATAGCTACTTTTAGTACATCAGCTAATTTAAATGAGTATCGTTCTTGGGAATTTTCTAACTTGAAACATGAATGTATAGAACAACCAGAAACTTTTGCTCTTTCTTTCAATAGAGTATATTTAGTGTTGATTGATCTTGTGGAGAATTTCAGACAATCATGATTTAATGCACTATTTAATGCTCTACATGAAAAAACACACATTGTCCTGAGGTTGACCAGTGGGCAGAAACGAGCATATGTCAGCCCAGGGCTTAAAGACACTTATTACAACAGATGTTGTGACTGAGAAATGTAAGGCTTTTGTGTTGTAGCATTTGTCTTTTCTGCACATAAGAATACTTGACTGCTCTGCATGTTTTTTTCCCTGTCGCATTCTCTTTGGGGTTCAATAAAACATCCATTCTTCCATCCATGCTGGGCAATTTGCATTTCTTCATGAGCACATTTCTTATTCAGAGTTTCACGAAATCCTCACCATTTTCTAGCCCATTTTGCCCCTTTTGTCTGTAGTTTGGGATCTCTCAGGGTTTATGTATCGAACAGGTGGTCTTTATGTTGACCCATCTGTCCGAAAGAGAGGGCAGCTGTCCTGCAGACGTCGTTTTTATTACCCCTGAGTGTTTTTCTTGCTGTTTTCCTAGTCTGAGAGTTATGTTACGTTTCTGCTGGTACTAGGATTTCAGACCTCTTTCCTTATTATTGTTCCAGGGTTTGGGTGTGTGCCGAGGTTAGCGGGACATGCTCTGCACCGGTCTTATCTTCTAAGAAAGTGGCATGTTCATGTAAACTCCACACCTTCAAGGTGCACTTCTTTCTCTTTGACCTTTCAGAGGAAGCCCAGTTTACATGATGTTTCATAAATTAGGTGAATCTTATGAAAGCTGTCAAGAAAGAAAAAGATGTTGTTCAAAAACAATGTCAGTTAAGCACAATATAGCCACAATTCCCATTACCATAATAAATTTTTTTAACACATTACATTGCATATACATTACAAATTATTAAAAGACATGTACAAAATTATTCTAGTATTTGGTTTACTAGCTACAAATTGAGCATCAGGGCTGAATATAAAAATGAGCAAATGTAATTACTAACATTGTGTCACTTGTGTTACTAACATTGACATTAGGGATGCACAATACATCGGCCACCATATTGTTATCGGCCGATATCATTTTTAAAGTTATTGTTGTCGGCCTGATAAGAAAATTAGTTTGATGTATTAAAGCCGATAAATAATGTATTATTTCCTTCAGCTGATACACTTCAGATGCGCACTGTTCGCAATGATGGTTTTGAATTGCTTGAAATATGTTTGAAATCTCTTCAAAAAAGGAAAATACAGTTAAGTGCAACATGTGCAGCGCAAGTCTGTCATATAGGCTACATAGTTATAATGAGAACATCATTATAATTGTGTGATTGGGACACGATGAGACTTGTTTTTGTAATCAGGCTCTCAAAAATTATATAAAAATTTGGATTTAGATTTATCGGCCAATATATCGGTTATTGGCTTTCAAATATAAAGAATTATCGTTATCGGCCAAAATGTTAATATCGGTGCATCCCTAATTGACATACCAGCATTGAAGGTTTTAAAACAGCTGAACATACTTCGGTATTCAGTTGTCATTTTTCTGCCTGTCCTTGTGTCAATCCCAAACACACTCGCACCAGTGGGAGAAACAGGTGAGCCTCAGTCAACATCAGACAACAGGGCCTTCCCTTTCATTAGGCCATCAACAGCAGAATGTTCTCACACCTGTCAGCCCTCCCAGAGAGGGTTAATGAAGACTAACAGGGTTTCATGGACCGATATATAGAATCATCCAGACTATTTACCAGTACATGCTAGTTGTTATTTGTCAGGCGGCCAGTATTCTGTATTCACAATGGATTTTCTTGCACATGATCCGATTACCATTGGTTCAATTAAGATGGTCATTACAACTACCGTCCGTCACACATCTATATGTGTGCTGCTGGTCCTCTGGGGCAGTCTAGACTCTAGAGGACAGTGCAGTTTCCCTGCTCCTGCTGGCCAGTGGGAGCACATTAGGAATTTGGTGTAGTTTCATTGCGGCATCCAGTCTTGACTGTGTTGTGCTGTCAGAATATTAACTAGCCCTCCCACTTCTCCTTCCCTTCTCTTCTTCACCCCCCCATCCTCCCACTGGCCATGTGCTGAAAGGGCCTCTGGAGTGTTTTCATGGCACGTGGCCAGCCCCGGAGTGAATGTGAAGAATTTCTCCTCTTCTTTCCCTTTTCTCATTTGATCAATGCTCTCTCCGCTGTCCGCGAGGGAATACGGTGCTCGGCGCAGAGCAAAGGAAGAGTGTTAGACCCAGAGCAAAGCAGCTCGTAATTAATAGGAAGAAATTATGATTTAAGAGGAATAAGACGTTGAAGGGGTTCCTCACATGGCCTCGACACGTTCTGCTAATCACGAGCCAAGTATTAAAGCGGTTTTTGCTCAAGAAAGATTTCCCGATATGCTTTATTCTCAATGAAAAGGAGTTGCACAAATGTATGAATGGTCCTCCTGATCATTTTCTGTGTTTGAATTATGTGAAATTTTATGACTAGAGGTGAACTCTTTTTATTTTTATTTTTTTAATCTTTTTTTCACCTTTTGATTTATTGTTTGCTTTTGTTTCTTCAATATCTAGACATTAACTATAGCCAGTAGATTTAAAAAACAAAACAAAACAATTATTTAAACAATCAAGGACTGTTTTCCATACTACTTCTCTAAATGAATATTGATATAACTAATTTATTTGTTGGTCTATTGTTTGGTACGGTAAATGAGCGCTTACTATAGTATTGATTAAGTAGTTAACATTTTGTTGAGTCTGATGAATGTGTTTCTGTCTTGAAGGGGGCATATTTCTATTTCCAGCCACATGTAAGAAAAAACCCCTTTAAGAAGCGGGTGAGATGGTATAATTTTAAAGTCAACTAATATCTAAATCAATTACATACTCCATAGGGTCTGAGAACAAATTGCAAAATGTGAATATGGTTGTGTTCCACTGAGGAATTTTTCCTTTCAGATGGCTTAAAAATGCTCAGGCTGCAGTCTTGCTGAAAACCCCCGAAGCGGACTCTTTGGCTGACTTGAGAGTCTGGGCTGACTTAAGAGCCGTGCAGCGCACAGCGTGATTAACTACAGCTTGCCCGTTAAAGCCATAGAGTTGTTGAATGACTGGATACACTACTTTTTTCTCTTTAAAACACCCTACAAAGAACACTTTATATAACGGCTAAACCTTGAAGGTGAAGAAGTACACTTCATAATGCTTTTTTATGATGATCAAATTCCACATATTACTGAATATTCATCAAATAGACAATGAATGGATCAGTTGCATCTTTAATGTAAATGACAAAAAAAAGTCTTCATGCTGACCTTAAACTCTAATCCCTAGAGATGGATGATTGATGGTATAATGAACTTATAGAAACCGAGGGAGGCAGTATGGTCTTGAGTGAATGCAGTTTGCAGTGGGTGTTAGCACAGGGCCAGGCTGGGGTCACATGGCCGTGGTTGGCTTCTGCTTCGTAATTAAGGTCCTGCAGCCAGTTGGGATTTAATTAAGACAACTGCTGCCAGATCAGTTAGGATTATTGTCAAATGTGCCTTGGATCACACTCTATCTTGTCTTATATGGTCTTTGTTGCACATGAGGGTATTTGTTCATCCTCTATTTGAGACACTTGAGTGTGCTCAGGACACGTCAACTAGGTTTAAAGGGTATTCTACACTTAGAGCATTTTGTTTTTCCCACTAAAATCCCTTATAATGTTTGTCAAGGTTTCTTGCACCAGAGTTTAGTTTTACATGACCGTTTTCCTTCCTCTCTCTAACCATTAGAATTAAATAGGCTGTTGTACCTCCTTTTTTTTTTTTTTTTTTAAATGCCTTCAGCAAGGATGCACTAAATTGATCAAAAGTGACAGTAAAGATTAGGGCTGCACGATTAATCGCAATTATTATGGAAATCGTGCTTAAACCGATTTGTATTATTGCTATTATGAAATGGCAACGGCTGCTTTTTTTTAAATTTATTTTTTTATGTGCAGCTTGTCAGTGACGTACGGCTCTGTGATCCGTGGTAAATGCTGCGGCATCTGAAAGCACTGCGAGTTTGAGTTGCTCATAACTTGCATTTGAAAAAGCAAATGCCCATAGGGATTAGTATGATGGTATGAATAGTATGATGCCCATAGGGATTTCTTGGAATGACGTGCGTGTCTACTTCTGCGGCGGGGCATATTTGGCGTGTCTGTGTGAGCGCCCTCTGGCGTTCAGATGGAGCAATGATCGCTGCCTTTGCCAAATCGTGTGGGGTTTCATTCCAATTAATCGTGCAGCCCTAGTAAAGATTTTTACATTGTTATATGCTGTTCTTTTCAACTTTTTATTTATCATAGAATCCTGAAAATATATATCACAGTTACCACACAAATATTGAGCAGACAAATATTGAGCAGAACAACTGTTTTCAACATCAATAATAAGAAATGTTTCTTGAGCACCAAATCAGCATATTAGAATGATTTATTAAGGATCATATAATATTGATCCTGAGTTTTTAAACCAAGATAAAATATTAAAGCTGCAGTCTGGCGTTTTTCCTCTTTGTTGCCATCTCTGTTCGAAATCTGCAATTGCAGTCATTCGCGGAATTATCAACTTTACGTGAGTTGTTGTTCAACACCCTCGACACGGCACAGCGCGGATGAACACAGTGTTTGAGGAGAGTGTGCAGCTGTCAGTCACCGCACCGGTGTGGATAATGGCACAGATTATACTTTTTGGAAGTATGACCAACATAAGAATTTTCACCGGAAAATGTCATCTGAACTAGTAAGAAACATCCACCTTTGTTCTGGTTCTGACATTGCAGTAAATCGTGCTGATTAAATCTAACAATCGCTTATAAGTTATAATATCACGCAAAACCGTGCAAATTATACTTTGTTCTCAAATTGTTCATGTTAACAACGTAAGCAAGCATTGCGTGATACATGTAATGTCCTTCCAATATGTATCCTTGTTTTCGCATGGGTCCGGTTGCAGTCTCTTCTTTTCTGTAGCCACTCCGAAGTCCGAACGAAGTCTTTTGCATTTTACAGCGGTTGAGTCTCCAGTTGTCACTGGTGATTTGTCGTTTGAACCTTTCTGGATCCGCCATCAAATTGATAAGTTTAATCATATCAAGCGCTGTGAGAAAAGGCTATAAATCTCCACCTCCAGCATCCTCACACGCAATATAGCCTACTAGCCGAGACTCCTTCTTTATGTGTACAGATGTGACATAATGGTACCACTATGTAATGACGCAAAGATGCTCGAATCTCCCGCGGAAATCCACCAGTACCACTGGAATTAAAAACATTATTACAAGCTTACCGCTTTGAATCGAGCTGAGGCAAGCAGAGAGTTTTGAACACTGGCTGGTTATGTATTTTCTCAAATATGTATTTTGGATCATTTTTAACCCCAAAAAAGCTACGGACTGCAGCTTTAAAATGGAAAACGGCTATTTTCATTTATATCATATTTCACACTGTTACTGTTTTTACTGTATTTTTGGAAAAACAAATGTAGCTTTGAGTGTAAGAGACTTCTTTCAAAAACATAAAAAAATAACTTTTAAATGGTAGTGTATGTGTAAATGATCTCTGGCTAACCACAACAATCTGGCATGGTTCACATTGTCTTTCATCACTGAGTTTTAAGTTTACCTATCATGGAGATTTTTCTTTGAAGTTTCTTTGTGGTTTTCTGCATGGTTGAAGTGTACTGTGCTGCTTTGGTGCTCAGTATCAGTTTGGTGCCCCTGTGACTGATAGCCTGAAGAAGTGGAAAGTATGCAGTGATTTTCTATTTTTTTGGGGGTCCTCTTTGGAGTAGCCTCAGCTTACTATGAGCTCAACAATCGAGATCACTTAAAGTTCCAGCTTTGAGTGGAATGTGGAGACCCGCACGCATCCAGATCTCTGACTCCTGAGTTATTCTCCGTGAGTGAAAAATGGAGAGCAGGGAGGTTAAGGCAGCTTAAAGGGGAGCATGACTCATCACACTCTGATTGCCATGTTTGGTACCGGAGCGGCTCGCTCTCACCTCCATGTGGACTTGATTACCTCAGTGAAAGCAGGAGAGAAAGACTTGAACAGTGGGACTCTGGACTCGGAGGGGTATTAATGAAAACATTATTTCAGTTTGCTTCAGAGTTTATTTTGGGGGAGATGACTGCTCTGCTTTTGTTTTTGTTGTAACTTGCACATATATTTTATATTTAGTGATTTATTTTTTATTTATTTATTAAGTTTATTTGTATAGGGACAGTACAAAAACATGATCCCAGTCAAAACTGGAAAATATGTATTGCACATAGAGAGTATAGCAAGAGCTAATTTGCATCTCAGGTCCCTAGGAAGGCTTTTCTAATAAAAATAAAAATAAAAAATAAAAATACAATAAAAAAAACTACGACTCATAGAATAAAACTACCACAATGTGTCACTTACAGACAATCAAATACCTACCTAAAATTATACATATCAGAAATGAGCTTACAACTCAAGCTTAAAACTTTAACATCACAATATACTTTTATGTTACATTACACTCTTACATTACACTTTAATAAAATAAAATAAAACTTTTACTTTTACATTACATTACACTTTTACATACTAAAATTATTACATTTAAATATGCGTTCAGTTCTGGTTTATTTTAAACCACCGTTTTAACTTCAGTGTAAAGGACTTTATTTCAGGTATTAGCTTAAACTCATTTATTATTATTATTATTATTAATATTATTTGATTTATAGATTTAGGGAATCCAAAAAAAAAGAAGAAATTATGTTCTGGCTCATCATCAAAATTACATATCATGCAATCTGCTGCCTAGTCTCATTATATTGTTCATTTTATTTATTTTTATAAAACGGTTAGTTCCAATCCTTGATTCTGATTGGTCAATAGCTGTGCTGCTTCGCGTCGTACCTAACAACGCCCTTCAGCCGTTACTTATTCACGATACAGCACAGCCTCTCGTACCTTATTGCTTACACACAAGTCATGTTGTTTAAAATGATTTTGGAATAGATTGCCTGTTTCTCCTAAAAGCTTAAACCATCAGTTGATGTTAACTGGTTGGCGACCACTCATGTACACAATTTAGTTCAAAATAATAGTGTTTTTTCTGTGTCATATGTAGTCTTTATGCTGGACGATGTGTTAAAGAAGGATAGATGATCATGACCTTGTAGATTTAAGTGTGGATTCCTGTGTATTTTTTTGTGTCAGATGTGTCCTACGAGGAAATGTAATTCTGGAGATTCTTCTTATGTTCAGTCCCAAAGAATTGACTACCCACAATCAATTTTTTATGATCCTGAGAAACAGACCTAAACAGACCTTGAAGTGCACCAAAAACTTTGTGAGTACTCGCCACCATTAAGATGGTGGGTCTCCAAGTGATAATCATTTATAAATATAATTATCTTTCAAGTTCCAATTTTCTGCACATTTAATCTCTTATTTACATAATTATTATAATGATAAGATTTGTGAGTGTGCAGAACTTTGAAACCACTCGCTGCTCGCTGCTGGAGTTTTTGTTCAGTGCTATTGTGCTAACTTATACACCTCTGATTGGCCATTGCGCTCCAAAAATCAACTGATATGTTTGAGATTGGCTACATTGCTCAACGCTGCAAAAAAAACATGTTGAAAATAGAAAGCTTTGATGTTCTCCAGAGCGCAAGCCCATACGCACAGGATCGTTTGCCTGATGTTTTGCCAATATGCAATTATTACAGAGTTAACTGATCCTAGACCAGCAGCTACGGCCAGCTTTTCCCTCTGAAAGC
Source organism: Rhinichthys klamathensis goyatoka (assembly GCF_029890125.1). Lineage (NCBI taxonomy): Eukaryota > Metazoa > Chordata > Actinopteri > Cypriniformes > Leuciscidae > Rhinichthys > Rhinichthys klamathensis. The sequence continues at coordinate 6,314,311 of NW_026606800.1, forward strand.
AATCAGAAGCAGCAGCAGTTATAGGTTTGAGTGAGAAAATTATATTCTAGTCTCAAGTCTGTAGCCTTTTGTTATCAAAGTTTTGTTATCGAATACACGAATGGCCAAATCCACAAATTATAATTTTTTGCCCTCAGTAGTAAGTTTGACTTCACCAAAGTATACTATTGACAAAACACATTTGTTTATACTGTATTTAGTTTACTGAATACTCCAAAAATAGACAGTGCCACATTATGTAAATGAAGCAAATTTTTCTTGTTGCATTTCCAGCAAGAATAGATGTATGATGCATACTGTTACTCTGATGTAAAATCACTTATGCCATGACATGATTTTGTCATACCTCCTACCATCTATTATTGACCCAGCTGTTAGACCTCATCTTTGTCCATGACTTTTCTCTCCTCTGTCTGAAAATTTTCTACATGATATTAAAAGATTTAGGGATTATGGTCTCAGCATCACTGAAGCGCTAGATCCAGCTTGTGCCTGTTGAAATCTGCTGGTAAGCTGAGTGACAGAGCACTGAGGGTGACCTGGGTTTTTTTAGTTGACCCAGTCAGGAGCCGAGGCTTTTACAGCCTAGACGAAATGTGTTTTGTTCCCTGTGCTTTGTAAGGGTGTCCTCTTTGATCCAGATGTTTTTTCTTGATTTAAACCTTGGTTGCATTAGGTATCACTAACTTTTTTACAGCATAAATTTATCTCGGTTCATTTCAAAATAACATTTGTTCATTGTTAAAGGGAAAGTCACCCTAAAATGAAAATTATCACTTACTCACCATCATATTGTTCCATAACTAACTAATTCATGTTAGTTCATAATACATTAGCTTGCATTAATTTATAAAACTTAAAATGTTAATAACATATGCTTTTAATGTATTGTGGATTATTTCATGATACCTAATGCGTTAACTGATGTTACCAAATTAAACCTCACTTGTAAAGCGTTACCAAAGAAGTTATAAATGGATAAATGAAGTGGATAAATGGCTCCGACGTAAGTTTGTGGACATGGAGAATCTGCTTTATTTTCCTTTTGAATATTTAACTGATTCCATGTAACAGCAGCTCTCTGTGCTTCGATATAGAAAGGAAAGTGCATCTGAAAGCAGTGTCTAGCGGCTGCTTTGGTTGTATAGAGATCAGAATGCTGATGGCCAGAGGCTGATGTAGTATTTCCTGAGAAACTGGGTGTAGAGCTGTATAGTCAGCACTTTGTCAACAACTAGACACAAGTTTGGCAGCTGCTACAAGAAGGCCACTGCCTGAAGTGTATGTTTCTGCTCAGCAGATCAAAATTACCCTCGATTTGTTTTCTGTCATACTGAATAGTTTATGTTCAGAAATAGTGATAGTTTTTTTGTTTTTTTAAACAGTGCCAGTAAAACCCAGTGTTGTCACCTGCGGTTGGTTGATTGTCACATTATTGTGGGCATTGGTTGCACTTTGTGAGACATTTTTGGCAACATTTCATGATCTCAAAGACGAAACTGCATTTCACAGTGTGCTTTACCTTCACGTTGTTGTAGCAACACCCTGTCGCTAGCAAACACTCCTTGCCACAGATGTTTTTATTTGAGAATTCAGATCAAATCCTTCCAGACTACATGCTTGAATTATTGTATTGCTCCTCAGTTCCTCAATAACAACATGCAGGCCCTCACTGTGGTTGCTATATGGGATTTCACCCATGCTTTACTTGCTATGTGAAACACCACAAAAACTCTCAACTGTTCCAAACCAGAGGTGGAGAAAATGATTTTGGCTGTCCTTCTGAATGTTGCGACCAAGTTCCAGATAGTCTGAGAACAGCAAAAGTTTTGTTCTCTTTTCTTTCCAATCCCCTCCAAGTCTATCGGTCCCATCTCTTCAGATGGACGGACGAGGCCAAGTCACCATAGAGACAAGTTCAACAAATGGCCTGGATTGAAAGGTTAGCTTGGAGAAAGATACAGGGTTGTCTGCATTTTAAGGGATCTATTTAATAGTGGCCCTCTGTTCGGATCCCAGCTCATTCAGATTTGCAGTTTGGTTTCGGTGGCCTGTGCGTTCTCTTCCGAGGATAGGATTTCACCGCAGAGCTCCTCACCATGGTAACTTTAGAAAAGCCTCTACGGACTGAAGGACTAACCCCTTGTCTGCCAGTTACATCACTACGACATGTACTGAAGTTGCTTGCTTGAGTGGAAATAGACCTTAAGGGTTGAGTTCAGAGTGTTTAGCCTCTTGTTCCTTGCCACTTGGAACATTTGAAAGTAGAAGTGAATACTGTGCGCTAAAGAATGCCGTTTAAATACCAAATCAGTTCCTGAATGTGAATTGAGATAGGCAAATTTGCAATTTGAATGTAGGCCTGTGTTTATGATGAATTACAAGTCATTTTGATTTTCATTAAAATAAATAATTCATACAATTAAAAAAAAAATGCTGGGTTGTTTCAACCGATGTTTGGGTCAAATATGGACAAACCCAACCATTGGTTTAAATTTTGAAACGGTTGGGTTTGTCCATATTTGACCCGAACATGGGTTGAAACAACCCAGTATTATTTTTGCTTGTGGGTAATTCATAATAATTCAAAATAATTTTAGAAATGTATAAAACTTAAACTAAAAAATTAACCAGAAAAGCGATTGAAAAGAGAAAAGAGTTGAATGTGGGCTTGACAAAACTTGGTTTCAAAGATTTAAAACCTTTAAATTTTTAAAGAATGAATGAAAGAACACTTTATGCATTACTTGCATTTTCTTTGTATTACAATAGACCTTAATCAGTGTAGCGCCATATTTCATTTGTTACAGGAATGAAAACAAGGCTGTGAGGGATAGAAATACAGTGTTCAAGCCATTTGACTGGTCGCAAAGACCCCGCCTCCTTTAGTTACCGTAGCTATGTCCGACAAGCCACGCCGCTCTTACGCCACACCATGTTCTCACACCAGGACTCTGACAACGTGCTGATAGACAGGACAGACCAGGTTACTTTTGATAAAAGTAAAGTCTCAACTTTAAAATGTATTCATTTTTTAAAAAGAAATTTAAACAATAAATACCGCTTTGTGCCTCTTTAATGTGCCGTGACCGATCGCTGTAGAGCCTCAGTTAAAGCTGCCCGTGAACCGATCATCTCTTCCTTCTAGTTAATTTATAGCATCAAATATACATGAGTGAACAACATCAGAAGTAATGTTGTTTCAACCGTGGAGAGACGTCAGCACTGTTTTTCAAATCCACCGTTTACTAACTCTCCTAACTGCTTTGTCGGACAAAAATGGCGGATGGCGGATTATGATTGGGTGTCAATCAAACTCCCTGCGAAGGGTGAATTGTAAACATTGGGCAGGAGCATGTTGATGTGAAATACGAATCCTGAAAGTTGACCAAGACCTATTAAAGTTGAATTCATCGTAATACTGCATTTATTTCAAAGCCTGTGGTTTGTAGCCCTCTTGTGACCTTCATGGAAGCATAGCTTTTTAACTACCAGACATCATTCATGCTTGTTAGACTTCTATCATCCCATCTGGGTTTGCTTTTAATGGACAGTAAATGAACTGTCACTGCTCCACTGCCCCAGTTGGGAAACGAATGAGAGACGTAGGGCGAAAGAGAAAAAAAAAAGTCAGTGAGCTCATGACACCCTTCAGTCAGCAGGTTTATTTTAGGGAGAAGGGGACATTCTTGAGGGGACTGCCCAGCCGGACCGATTTAACCCTGAGGGAGGGGCCCTAACGGCAAAGCTTGTCCCGGCTTCGTCTCGGAGTCCCACAGACCCTTCAGGAGGCTGACCGCTTCGAGGACACCTCGGGCTCAGAGGAATCTGGAAACTTTAGAGAAGGACAGTAGTAGGCAGACTCCTTGCGGGTGGAGGATTGGAACACGCAGCGATGACACGTGACGTGTAAGTCTCCTAGAAAGTGGTCAGTTGAGGCCTTTAAGATCTAGTGGACATGTAGAGGATTTATTTTAAATTAATTCTGGATATTTCTGTATCGTGAACATGTGGAAAATTAATCATACTGGATGGCTTTCCTGATAGCTAATCTTGGTGTTCTCTGGTGTCCGAGTAAAAATAGAGACTATAAACCATACCCTTTGGCTTTTGCTGATAAGGTTTTAACTTGAAGTAAAAGTGGATTGAGGTTATCGCAACATAAAGTGAATTTTAAACTCAACCACCTTATGTTAAATATAGGATGAACACAGTGACCAACAGAATTATTTTAGGCTTAGAGAAGGGCGTAAAACACCAAAATAGTAGGCCTGTAGCGGCGCGTCGATGACGTCGACGCATCGACGTCAATTTCGTCGACGTCATATTTTTTTGTCGACGCTTCTTTATTTATTTATGTATTTATTTTTTTGCACCGTTCCCGGCGGTACAGCTCGCCACACACACGTGGGAGACCGAAACATTGCAGAATCGAGGACGAAACAGCAACCTCTTCACAGAATTCACAACAAAGCCATGCAAAAGTCCCAACAAAAGAAAAAGTCCTAAAAAAAAACAGCTCGCACTAAATCAACGAAGGTATGGGAATTTAACTATGGCAAATTAGTTAAAATCTCCCGGAATCTAGAGCTCGCGAGCTCCAAACAGTGTAGCGCGCGGCAGAGAGGGAGAGAGCGAGAGACCTTGCGTGTGTGTGCAAATGTGCGTGTGTGCCTTATGAAGCGCATGTAAACCCCACCCCCGTCAACAAAACCGAAAAATCAGTCCGGATGTTTTTTATGAGCACTCAAAACATTAAAATGAGCACCACATCCAAGTGTGATAGGGCTCATTTGAGTAGCCTACCATTGGCTACCAAACATTTTACATTGTAGATACTCTGTAAGAACCAGATAAAAATTGTTGTGCATTGAATGTGCACTCCTGTTACAAAAAAGAATCGTTCAATTAGTCGTTAGATTAGTCGACTAATCGATAAAATAATCTACAGACTAATCGTTTAATTAATAATCGTTTACCCCAGCCCTACAAAATAGAGAGCGCTTATCAAAGTGTGACATGGTTAGAGTAGCTTGTTCAGTAAAGACAATATAATACTTGATCAATACATTTTTAATTATTTTTAATATTAATTAGATATAAATTAACTGAATTTAAGTTAATGTTAAGTAACAAATACTATATATACTGAACCTGTTTTTAGCTTCTGAATTGCATCATTTTTATGATGTTTGTTGTTGCATTTAAAGTATAAAGTGTAACTTTATACTTTTTGTAAAAAAAAAATCCTTAACCAGTGATGCAGTTTTGTTTTGAAATATTATTCATGTTTTGCCAAATGAAAGCAGTGTTGGTGTATCCATTCCAGGCATGTTCTATTTTTGTAGAAATTAATTTAAACCTTTCTCACTAGATATTGTGGGTAATGTGTTAGTCCTCACAGGTATCATGACTCAATGGATTCTAATAGTCATAGTGGTTTGCTTTCTCCCCCCACAGCCAGCTGGGTTTTGATGTTTTTGCTGAACTATACCCCTGTGTTAAACAATAAATTAGCAACTCACCAGCATGTGCATATATCCTTAGCAGATGGGGAATATTTGTAAATTAGCTCAGCAGTGTAGTCAAGGACAGGTTTTTTGTATACAGTACAAAACAGTTTATTCAGAATCACAATATTGTGTGATTTTTTTTTTTTTTTTTTTTTAGTTTTTTTTCTTGTCACTTTTGCCTTTTTATCTCTAGGGGTACTAAGACACTATTTTCTGTAAAGCTGCTTTGAAGCAATGTGCATTGTGAAAAGCACTGTACAAATATACCTGACTTGTTTCAATATATTTGACAGTCACCTCTGTCAAAGTGGTTTCTGTAAGACAAGTCTCACAGGTCTGATATTTACAAGTGTTTACAATTCCCCTGAGGTGTGTGTGTTTTTTTTTTTTTTAGGTGCACCTGCAGAAAAAAAAAAAAAGTTGATTGAGTAGGCTATTTTTCCACTCTTTTGATTTCCTTGTTTTACCTACAGATGAGCACCATGTGTGTACATTTCTAAAATCTGTTAAAGTTCTGACTTGTCATTTATTGATTTCAGAATTTGTAGTGGATTGTGCGTGAGAAATATATATATAAACACACATGCATACACTTTTTTTCATGCTTCCTGTATTTGCAAGTGGATGGGAAATCCTGCTATTATTTTTTTAACATTTATTTTATCTGTGTGTTTGAATGTTGACACGATGCGTGCTATTTCGGGAGATTCTTTCTTGGCTTTGTGATTATTATATAATGGAATTCAGCTGCATTTTTTTATACATGCAAATGAGGGTCTAAATATAAAATCTGTTGGCTTATAATGCACTCTGTCATGACGCAGCAGGCGTCTGGCATGTACAGTCATTATAGTTTGCTGAGCTGATTAAAGTGATTGCTGAATAAGTCACCTGGAATCGCCGTATGTGTTTGTTTGGGAAATTGACGCTCTGTATGGGTCTTTGTGTCTGTGCTGCAGTAGATCATTAGCATTGCCTTGCTTGGTCTAATCCAGTCTCTTTCTACCCCTCTGCATAGCTGGCGTCCCGGTGAAATCATCTGTAATGCTTCCTCAGTTAACATCTCAACACCTGTCATTATTATTATCATAAGGTTGTAGATGTCATGAATCTTTACACAAGGTAAAACGTGTATTTGAGGAAGAACGGTTGAATACAGTGCCGCATTACAACCCTCCATTTGTTATTCTGAGGGGGATGTGTGGTACAGATCTGGGGATTTTTCTGTCTGTCTGCTTCCGAGAGTGCAGAGAACACAAGAGCCCTGTGGCCTTCTGCTGTTCTTTCTGCACATTTGAAGGGCACAGTCATCTTTTTGAAGTGAAAGTTTAAATTATCAGTGAAGTCAAGAACTGGTTCTTTTTCAGAACCAGTTCTAGTTTTCTTTTTAAGTTAAAGAATGTGAGCTAAAATCGAAACCAGATTTGTTAAAAACCTTGTGATTATCATCTTTAGTGAAATCACGTGTATACAAACCCAAAATAACAATGAATCCGTACTATATCTTGACTTTCTTCCAAAGCCATGGTCGCAAGTTCCATTGTTACCAATAGAGTTCAATGGAACTTGCGACCATAGTTGCATAACGATGCTATTGAGAATCGTAAACCAGGTCAGTAGTGACCTCTTAACCTTTTGTAAGGTTTTGCCTGTAAGTGACAAGTGTTGGTATGAAGAAACTCTGCTGTCAGCACTATTCAGAAGACTGTTTAGTCTAAGTGCGGATGAGTCGTATCCTCACCACTTCAGATGATTCATGGTCTTTTTACTGTTAGGGGTTATACTGTTGTATTGAGTTCATTTGAAAATAAAGTTATAACTCAAGTCTAAAAAGTATTATGTAAAGCAATACAGTGATTCTTGGTGGGTTTTATTGTCATTTAATGCTTGATGCCAATTGTAGCATTTAGTTTTTCATGTGACATTGAGATGGTTTGAGTTTTGTTTGGGGTCCTGCTTGGAGCCAGACCCTAGCAGTCAGTCTGTCTGTCTGTCTGTCTGCTGTCACATGTGTTAGAATATAGCAGCATGCTGGGAGGTTGTTGCTAGGGGCAGGATAGAGCGCTTGCATATGTAAAGGTAAAGTCATTCGCATGGTTTTGCATTTCAGCTTTGAGCAGCTCAATATTTGGATCACAATTAGAGGTGTAAAAATAAATCGATTCATAATGAATCTGCTAAAAATTAAATAAGATTTAATATTCAATTATAATTAATACCCAAAGTATTTACATTAATTATCTTTATTATATTTTTGATTGTAAATTTTTACTTTATAGTGCATTGTAATTTAGTAAGTGCTAATAATAGAATCCAGTAGGGCTACACTATAATCATTCAATCGTTCACTTAATAGGCCTGTAGGTTGCGTGTGGACTTTATTTATCCAACAATGATCGTTTTATCAAACGGAAAATCAATACAAAAACAGTGGCTCCTGCTCTTAATTCCAATAATTCCAAATGTTACATTTTTTTACTTTCTATTGTAGCACAGAGGTTGCATAAGTGCATTTATTCACCAACCATGATCGCAAACAATACGGTCGGTCGAGATTCATGTTTGGATTTATTACAATTCACTCGCAGATTTAGTTGCAGCAAATCGCAGATGTAGTAACACAGGAACACAGACTGGCTGTATGACACTTTCATTTGAGCAGAATTTCACAATAGACATCAATAAATTTCAACATACTCTTAATATTCAACAATATTATAGATCTGACTGTACTTATGCTGTTGTATGAGAGCTGAATTGAGCTGGACGATGACATAATTTTTTGCAGAACTGCTTTATAGATGAAACGAACTTGTAAATGGTCTTTACAACAGAACTGAACACTGAACTAACCTCAGTTGAACAGCTGCCGAAATGCATCATTTTCCTGCTATCACTGTAAAGCTGCTTTGAAACAATCTGATTTGTATAAAATGCTATATGAATAAAGGTGACTTGACTTGTCCGATCATAAGCGCTTTTTTGCAGCTCAGAGAGAAGAGCGTGTGCTAATGGTTGTCTGGTTGGGGAAGATAAAGTAAAACACTGGACAGAAAACGTACTTTTAAGAGAAAAGCTCTGTTTGGAGGATTTATGCTCTTGACATCTGGCAACCCCGAGCAGGAAAGATAGTGGAGGCTTGTTACCAATGCAAGATAATGGAAATGTCAAATTGTCAAATTTTTTCAGGACAAATAACCACCGGGCCCATATCACGCCGATTATTTGTAATTAATCGAGAGAAGCAGATATTGTTATCACGATTAAAATATGATTAATCATGCAGCCCTAGAATCTAGTCATTTGTCAGAGCAAATATTTACCCCACATCACAATATAGTACTATCTAATTTATAGACATGACTGTGGGTTCTCATATTTTCAGATAAAAGGAACATTATTTTGGAGCTTTTTTTATGGCCATAGTTAGGTTAACCAATGCAGTTATGATTAACCACTGTGACTTTCTATAGAGAATTGAAGACACTCATATAGTGACTTATATTCTTGTGGAATACGGGTATAACGGATAGGGACAAGCCCAGACTGGTTCTATGGTGGTGTTGTCAGTGCCTGCAGACAGAGGCATAAAGCTCCAAACGGCTGTGCCAGGCCTCCTGTGGACATGTGGTTTATAAGCAGAGGTGTTGCATGCATCCTCCCATGCACCATGTGTTCTGCCGATGGCGGCTCAAGGTTTCACACTCTCAGCCTGACCCGACTGCGCCACCCACTCACGGGAACCTGGTGCTTCCAGGTGGCTCTCATCGCCTGACAAGTCTGGGATGTTGCACGCCAACTACAGTCTACGTGAGATTCGAAAGGTCTACGTTTGCTGTTGAAGTAGTTCATAGCGTATTAGCATACTGCTCTCAGGTCCAGAGTAGCTAATTGATTCCTGCGTTGTTGCGTTGCTCTCAAAACGGGAGAGTCTGTTGTCACTGTACTTGACTTGCACATTTGCTGGAGTGCGATAACACTCAATGGTCTGAAAACAGTTGTGGCTTTTCCATTAATGAAATGGAAAATAAGAGTGAACGTTTTCTGCTTTCAGCAAGTGTTAAATCCAACCCAACAATTTGTACAATTTGCCACCATGGAGCTCAGGCAGTATACTCCCAATTTTTGTATTCTAGCTAGACTGTGGCCTGGCCACATACACGCTGTAAAGTTTCAGGAGTCACAACTGCATTTAAATATGGCAGTGAATCCCTTAAATGAAAGCCGCGTCTGACAGCACGCAAATACTGAATTGAGCTCTCTTTCACGTCGTCTTCTGCTTGAACGGACAATTTCACACAAAATTATGTCAAAATGACCGACTTGGCGAGTATCCTAGTAAACATAGTCGGTTTTTTGTTAAGTGAAAATCGAGAGATAAAATGCATGTGCACACTCAAGGTCTCTCGCTCGCTTTCCCTCTATGCCGCACGCGCGCTACGTGGTTTGGAGCACAATCTCTGTCTCGCGAGCGTGCTCGCTCTAGATTACGGGAGATTTTAACTAATTTGCGCCATAACTAGTCGATCACGAGTGGCTCAACAGGTATAGATATATAGATAAACTCATCTTCCAGGCATTTGACCGACCAGGTTGACACTTCAGCGTGAGAAATCGGGGGTGTGGCGTGTGAGCGTGTGAAACCAATCAAATGCGTGTGTCTCACGGCCAATGCGTGAGAGTTGGCAGCTCTGATTATACCTTAAAGTGACAGCAGCCTAGTATTCCTGCTACTGTCGGTGTTTTTAATGTTAATCAAACAACAGACTAGGGCTGGGCAAAAAAATCGATTTTTCGATTAATCCGTTTTTTAAAATGTGGTCGATTCAAAATCGATTCTCAATGGCCACGAATCGATTTTTTCCATATTCAGGGCTCGCGGTGCTGCGTCTTCTCACTCTGCACAAGGCAAGCGTCAAGCGCTGCAGGCGTCGATACACACTCGTGTTTAGGAGTCGGGACATGATTCACTTGCACAATCGGGCCAGCATTGCATCCTAACTAACGTTTATAATTTTCACGACTTTTTTAAGTTTTACCAGTTTAAACATTCAAGCAATTTTAAACTATCCTGTGCTCGCGCACTCGCGCATGTTTTTCATTGCGTGCACATACAGTAAAGCCTAAATCCGCCTCACAAACAGCTCGCCAGTAACAAAAGTTCTTTTTCGTGGATTATATCGCTTTAACAGTTAAAAACACGCAAAATGATGTCAAAACTCTGGTCTTGGTGAGTAACCTCGTAGAGACGGTCGGTTATGTCTTAAATAAGCATAAAACGCGTGTGACAGACAGTATAATGAAACAGTAATGGATCCGTGCACTAGTTCTTAAAGTGAACGCAGCCATATGTGTCTGTCATTAATTTTGTTGTCAAAACAACATAGGCTATTAATTCTAATTCCTTACAATTAATGCTATATTATGTATTTAATTCAGTCAGGACTAAAAGACTATCCAGTGTTATTTTACATTGGATTACTTTATTCAGTTTCTGTGGTATTTCTGACCTACCCAAAAACTTTTCTTTTTATGTCTCTTTATTTGTGTCTTTAGGCCTATTCTATTGTATTTATTTGTGCTACTTTTTTCAATTTAATTCAAAGATTGAAATCAAGCTTCCATGTGTTGCATAAACTCTTAACAAAAAAATTACCCCATTTTAAAAACAAACATTTAGGTGAGATCAATGTAATAAAAAATTGTCTAAAAAATGATAACTGATATTTAGACTGAGATTTGTATTACATCTATATTCATTATAGTCGAATCGAGAATCGAAATCGAATCGAACTGTGAGCTTGTGAATCGAAATCGATTCGAATTTGAATATCTGAATCGATACCCAGCCCTACAACAGACTCACTGCAAAAATATCACTTTTAATAAGGATTTATCTATATTTAATTTATACAGTGCAGACTATGCAGTGACAGTGGTTTTTTTAATGTTTTTTTTTACATTTGATTACTTAATTCAATTTCTGTACATAATGTACCTAATATGTATCAGAACTACTGTTAGATCTACCTGAAAAAAACTGTTTATTTCTCTTTGTTCTATTGTGTTTATTTGTGCTATTGCTTGTAGTTTGTTCTTAATTTGTTAGACTTGTTATTTTAATAGTTTTAGAAATTTATATTTAATATTATATTTATGTAGATTTTTTTTTCATTTGCATTGTTCTGGCATTTCATGTAAAAAGTCTGGCGAGCAAGATACATTTACTAGCCAATGGCGACTTGAGCTTCAGTGCATCCGTGGAGGGTTGTTCATTGAGCACTCTGTTGCAGTGTTGCCATGTCTACTAATTATAAGTATTTTGGCCTTGTTGTTTGGACTTGGTGCGGGTCACAAATATTTTGGTCTTATTGACAATATAAAGCATTTAGATTTATTTTGGTTTTATTCTGGGCTGGTTTTTGATCACTGTTTATTTTTGCAAGATCTGGCAATCAAAGCTTGTACCTCTTTCCCTGTGATTTTCTTGCAATCACTCTCTATACACACCACATAGAAATTTTGTAAATGCTGTGACACTACCTGAATTTTAGTTAATTCGGTTGTAGAATGCAGTTGTCACTAATTACTGAACTGTGTGTGGCCTGTGGACAAAAACAGTAATTGTGCATTAAAAGGTGAATTAACAACCAAATGTTATTATTATTAAATATTGCATTAGTGTTATATTATCATATTGGCTGTAGTGTTGAAATAATAATGATGGTGATGAAAATTATAATACAATTCAATAATTAAATTATTATTATTATTATATTATTAGCATATTTGCTGTGGCAGTTAGTTTGAAATTTCACTGGTTTTGACTACTAAAAGTTTGGTATCTTGACAGCCCTATTGAGAAGCGCCAAAGTCATATTGATTGCTCTTGCTGTCAACCTGTCCCTGTCAGTGATTGTTGATTTGGGTGGGTCCTTGACCGGTGCTGCCCTCGTCAGCGCCTGAGTGATTAATTGCCAAGTTTAGAGACTGGACGCTCGGAGCGTGACATTGCATTATGATCAGGCGTCTGCGCGCTGAACCCCACCCTAAAAAATGACAAGGCCCTTCTTTTGCACCTGACCTGTCACTCACACCCATCTGTTCCTGTGGAGACAAGCCAGACAATCGCAAACCACAGGATCTGTGCCATGCACCAAACCACATGACCCCAGAGTGCATCTGTCACATGTTTCCCTGTTTTACTGCTCGGAGATCATGCTTTCAAATACGTAAATAATTGAATTGATTTGACTTTATTGCTCTCTTCAGCTCGGTGGCACTTTTGTAAGTATCATGTTGAGCTTTTCCCACAGCAATTTTGTGTAGATTGATTGCTCATTTTTTGGCCTCCAGCAGTTGGAACAAAGCTGAAGTGTGCTGGTCAAATCTGTTTTTGAAGGTGCAGTGCCTTACAAAATGTAAAATTTAAAGGGATTATATTATATTGTGCCACTGTAGTCTGAAAATGTTTTAAACAATAGTGCATAGTATCGATGTATTGTCTTTCTCTACTGAGTGTCTAAGGCCCAGACTCTATGCAAGTATGTGAACACAGACGTTACTATCTACACAAGCTTGGTTTTGTGTGTTGCGTTACAAAGGGTATCAGATCAGGGTTGTTATATTTCATATATTAGCATAAACCTTTTTCTTCGTTCAATTTTTTTTTAAGGTGCACTTGTAAGCAGGATGAAGGGTTGAGCAATTAAATCTATATTTATGAAAAATAAATCCACAATACCAATAATAAACGGAGTAATTTTTGTATATTTGACCTAAATTAAAACGATCAGATGCGTGTTGCTAAAAACTCAAAGGTCTTTGTGACGTAGTAGTCGTAGTAGTTGTCAAAAAACAACCTTTATCACTAAACAACTTATCTTTTGTCAAATCAACTTAGATAATGTGGTTCAGACAACATAATATTTTAAGTTTCTGTTGATTAAACCAATATCCTTCATTGTATTAACTAAATTTTTTATTTTCAATGAACTCATTTTCAATGAACATTTTAAGGCAACCAGGTAATAAGTTAAACCAACAATAATTTTTACAGTGCTACTACTACTACTACTACTACTATTAATAATAATAATAATAACTAATTTCATTAGACAGCATTTTTGATAATAAATTTGTATTAAATCATAAAACAGAATCGCGAAAAAATAAAATGGATTTTATAGTGCCTTAAATTAAAAGGTAGCTTACTTTGTAGAGTTTACTTAACAAACATGTTGAATGCTTCGCCATCAGTGGTATGAATATTGTGATAATATCTTTGGCCATATCACCCAGCCCTGGGCAGTTTTGAAGAAAATCTTTTATCAATTTTAAGTCAATATATCAACTTACCTGAATACTAACACATCTGGTTTAATGACACCAACATCTAATGGCAACTCTAGCAACCCCTTGGCCTTGAGTACTGGCAGGCCAACGTAAGCGCTTAACACTCACATTTACTTAAACTATGTTTGTGACCTGGGAGGTCACTTAAGGCCAAAATTAAGTGTTTCCTTCTTTTTGATGGCAAAGCTACCTCTCAATCATTAAATATTTAGGCTAGCGTTTTGCATATCATGCGTTTGAAATAATGTTTACCTCATTCTGCACAGATCACTGCATGCACATGCTGCTTCAAAACAAAGCTTAGCCAGTAAATATAAATCACTATTGAAACCGAGCAGCACAGAATAAAGAGAGGAGGGTGGGGGTAGGAAAGACCAGAGCGAGGGAGAGAGAAAGGGAGAGAGGCAGGGCGGGAAAAAGCCTGCTCAGTTGAGCAGTATTAACACAGCGTAGCAATTTCATCTTCCCAAACGTGATCTCCTTTAACAACTGTGAGCACTCAAATGCCTGTTGCCAGGTTACCGTCCAGCACTGTGAAAAGCGGGATTGTGTACGCGAGCAGCATGGAGAAGCGCCGCTGACTTGCGTCCATCTCTAAATAATGAATCACCGATGCATTCTGAATAGAGGGAACGCGATGAATAGGCGTGTGTGATCGGGATCGAATCCGCAGCGTCGGAGCCGGGGGAAGCCATGCAGCTCCAGTCTGCAGCACAATGCAAGGTGTCCGGCTTCATACTGAATGAAAGATGCGCCCAGTCTCCGAAAATGGAAGTCCACCGGTACGTACACACACGGGCTTCATGGGTTTGTTTTCCTTTGCAACTGTTGCATCATTAATGTAGCTCAAAGACATTGTTGAAATGCATGTTTAGGTTCACGTCGGTTTACTTTCTACTTCAATTTTGCTCTCTGGGGTTATGGGTTTAATAAAGCAGTGCTCTATTGTAATTATGGAGGATGTGAGTTGCTTTAGGAAGTGTGGTGTAAAATGTTTTCAGTAAGATTACAGTTTCATTTGCACTAATAGCTCCCTGTGGAATGGATGGGAGATGCACAAATTGGCCTATAAAACCAGTGGCAGGCTACCAACATTTGTGCACTGCAAATTCACTCATCAAACATTCATGGCTAGTTTATCCCATCGCACAAATATGGCCCTGCAGACCAAATCAAAGTTCATTTTTTGTCTTAATTTTACTCACAAAGGGGTCTCAACCAAGTGAAATTGTTTTCTCACTGCTAATAAGTGCTTAAAATTCTTTGAAGGAAAGGTGTTTCCCCATGTAGCCACAATGAATGGGGTGTTTTTATAAACCTTGCTGCCATGACTAAGTATCACTTATGACGTTCTTAAGGGGAGCCTCCATGCATGCAAAAGGTTTGGTGTGAGAAGTCGCTGTGCATTCTTTGTGTGTGAATGGGCAGCTCAGTGGCGGCAAAACGGCTCGCTGTCAGCACTCACCTGCTACTTTGTTAAAAAAAGTAAATTGCATTAGTGTTTGCACAGCATACACAGTAAACGCAGTATGAACCTGCTTTTCGGAGAGCCTCAGGTCATTTTGGAGGTGAGGTGTTGGTGGTAGCTTTTTCTGGAATGAGAAGATTCTTTGAAATTCTTTGTTTTGCTGATGTTTATGTTTTGTAATACAGTGCTGAGGAAAACCAGTAGGGCTGGTCCCATTTTATGAGTTGGGACTACTCTCATTCTTAAGATTTTTTGTTTGTTTGTTTGTTTTGGGGTGAGCACTATTGCTTTGTAAACATTTACTCCACTTTAAATGCAAAAAAAATCAAAATAAACCAACAACATGTATTTATATATAGATTATATTTTTCATATACTTATATAAAATATTTAATATAAATATTTCATGTTTATTTATATAAATGATGAATGCTTAATGTTAGTTTTGGTTAACACCTTTGTTTTGGCAACACATTCAGTCCATTTTAAATTCCAACATGTATATATTTCAGGTTTCCATGATCCTGTCAAAGGTCACATTAATTGATGTCAGCTTGAGTTCCAGTTGTAATTGGAAAGCTATTGTAAAAGTTCCTCATGATTAAAAAGAGGGTATCTCTTAGACTTCATAATGCCATCCGTCTGGCTTTACTACACAACCACGAACCTCTTGAATTTCCTACGTCAAACTGTGTGGATTATACCCGACGCACTGCTTAAATAGAGATGACAGATGGCAGCTGTCAAAGAGAAAATGTATTTAGGATAGACGTATTTTGCTGATGTTTTTCAGTGACCAGTCAAACAAGGAAAAAATAAAGGAAGGCATAAATTTGTTCTGCAATGGATATTGGCATGTTGTAAATTGGGTAGAACAGACATTCTCTGAAGTGTTTTGGGGTCTAAAAAGTATTACAACCAGTTCACCAACACGTTCTCTGACTGAAAACATTCCAAACTCTAATTTTCCAAAATGACAAGGTTTTGTTTGACCTATTTTTAATTTTAGGAAAGTGCTTTGTGGTTTCCTCAATGTGTCTTAAAGGAAAATGTGTCTCTAAATTGAAATTAGAGATGATCACTATTTTCTTAAAACAAGTACCATTTCATACGATTTTTATCTTTACATTTAATGTTTAAAGTTAAATAAATATACATATGCTATACATGTTATGTTGTATATATTATATTACCATTTCATCTAATTATTCTCAGAATCATTATCTTTATATTAATGTTTAAATTATAAATTTAAATGTATAAATGTATTATATATTTTATATACATAACAAAAATGATGTGATATGTTTTTATTAATTTAATATATTATGTATTGTGTTGTTATAATTGTGTATAATATAAATAAATCATTACTATGATGTAGGTGTGGGCCGCATACCTGTAGACACGATTAAAGCTGCATTCCTAACTTTTTTGGGTTAATAAATAAATTTGAGCACGTACATAACCAGCCAGTGTTCAAAACTATCTGCTTGCCTTAGCTCGATTCAAAATGGTAAGCTTGTAATAATGTTTTTAATGGATTTTCACGGGAGATTTGAGCATGTCTTTGCGTCATTACGTCACATCTGTACACATAAAGGAGGAGTTTCGGCTAGTGGGCTATATTGAGTCATTACGTCACATCTGTACACATAAAGAAGAAGTCTCGGCTAGTAGGCTATATTGTGTGTGAGGATGCTGGAGGTAGAGATTTATAACCTTTTCTCAAAGCACTTGATATAATTAAACTGATCAATTTGATGGCGGATCCAGAAAGGTTCAAACGACAATCACCAGTGACAAACTGGAGATTCACCTGTTGTAAAATGCAAAAGACTACGTTCGGACTTCGGAGTGGCTACAGAAAAGAAGAGACTGCAACCGGACCCATGCGAAAACAAGGATAATATCAGAAGGGCATTAAATGCAGTCACGCAATGCTGATGTTGTTATTTGTTATCATTAACAATTTGAGAACAAAGTATAATTTGCACGTTTTGACGTGATATGATAAGCGATTGTAAGATTTAATCAGCGCGATTTACTGCAATGCTTTTTTCCCCTTAGTTGGTCAGAACAAAAGTGGATGTTACTTGTTCAGATGACATTTTCCGGTGAAAATTCTTATGTTGGTCATATTTCCAAAAAGTAGAATCTGTGATTCCGATTGACAGTATCCACACCGGCGCGGCGACTGACAGCCGGACATTCTCCTCAAAACATTGGATTCATCTGCGCTGTGCCGTGCCGAGGCACATCCCATGTAAAGTTGATAATTCCGCGAATAACTACAATTGCAGATTTTGAACAGAGATGGCGACAAAGAGGAAAAACTATGGACTGCAGCTTTAAGCAGTAGAAATTTTTCCACGGAAGAGGTTTGACTATCGTCTCTTATTGCGGTTACGCTTATGTGACGCTGCTGCTCTGCATGGTCACGAAAGCTTATCGTTTAAATGCATTTTTAAACTTCCACTATTATGGTATTTTAAAGGCTCCTAATTTTGTTTTGGAGGTCTCCTAGGTTTACATGCATCAAAAGTAAAAAAAACTATTTCATTTTCTCATAATATACATTGCACATCAACACATTTTTCAATGATTCTTAAGCTACTCAATGGATGAATCAGTCTCTCTCAATCCCTCCTTTCCAAGAGCCACTCTGTTCTGACTGGCCAGATGGCCCAGTCTGTTGTGATTGGTGTACCGCGTACAGCGCTTGTCGAAAGCTACACACTCATTACTATAACTGAACTCAGCTCTGTCCGGAGGCTTCCTAAAGCTCAGCGATTGAACTGTAAAGACAGTAACACTGACGTAGATTTTACCAAATTGATCTGAGCGTGAGTCTGATAAAACATTGGAAGAACTAGTTATTCAACACGAACCTCCATCGCAAGGATGACTCGACGTTTCTCTGTGACATGCTACTGAGTTTGACATGCTACTGACCAAAACGCATCTTAATACCAGGTGTAAACAGGGGCTGGGGGCCACGCACATAAAGCTGCTGCTCATACAGCATGTGAGTACTGAACTGAGTTTTTTTTTGCCACATTATTGGGCTTGAACGGTTATATATATATATATATATATATATATATATATATATATATATATATATATATATATATATATACTTGTGTAAAAATGCCCGTCTTTGCAAGTATCCTCGTAAACAGTCATTTATGTCTTAAGTGAACGTAAACGGTTGAGAAAGAAAAGCATGTGTAACAGTATATCGGATCTGTGCATTTGCTCTTAAAGTGACAGGAGCCTAATAAATCTGCCGTCTGTATCGTTACTGTTAATTAAACAATAACAGCGAGAAAATCTCTCATTGCTCTTGACTGAATCACTTTTTCAACTTTAGTAAGGAGGATAAATGTATATTTAAATTACACATTGAATAAGCAGCGTTTCTTATAAATTTTATTACTTTACACAATTTATGTAGTATTTATTATTTATAGTGCTTGAAGTTTTTCAGATAGGTCGGTTTTATTTGTGTCTTTGTTCTATTGTAGTTTAGTATTGTTATAGTAAAGTTGTAGACTATTTACTTGACTTTGTAAGCTTGAGTTTTTTTTTTTGTTTTTTTTACTTGTGCTAGTATTAGTTTTTTTTGTGATATTAAAATTGGTGATAAGAATTATACAATTTCAATAGTATAATTTGTTTATAATATAAAGTCCTTATTTAAAGCAAAAATAACTAATTGTCATATATCGTTATCATTAAATAAAATTACTTAATGCAGATAGTTACCACCCCTACCCTACGATGTCCAGACAAAAAAATCAAGTCTCAGTTGATTCACTAAAGTTAATGCTACATTTGTCATATTTGGCACATTTTTGTTTCTGATGGTGCTGACCTTTTATTTTCTCTTCCAGATTTCATATAGCCCGTTTTGTGTTCGTACTCAAAAATGAGTGAATTAAAACTGTATTAGCACTCTGCTCGCATTTATGTCTGTCCTTTTTAAGTGTGTTCTTGTCCCCTTGCCAGTGGCTTAAAAGCAAACTCCTCTCACAAATAGCTGCCCATGCAGAGAATGTCACCAGGGCTGTTTATACAGTGATGATGTCTCCCATTGTCCTGCAAAGCATGGCATGAATGAATCTGCACCGGCATCGACCGAAACGGGTGTTCTGCGTGACTCATGGTTTGTGAGTGGAGTGTATTTTTAAGCCAGTTTTTGCAGTTTCTGTGGAGGAGGTGAGGTGTTGGCAGCTCAGGGACTCTCCATCTTGACTGTGGAAGGAAGCAGTCACTGTCATTAGCTGCAAAGGATCATAGTAAGGGTGAACAATGAACACCAGGCTGAGAGTATTAACGTTCATTTTTTTATATTTTCATATAACTCGAGATAGACTCGGGGATAGACCAGTTTACTGTCTATTTAGCGCTGATCATTCATTTAAGGCTTGTGCTATAGAGGAAAACAAAAGGCAAGTGAAAAGCCTGAATGGCTCTGTGACCCTCCCCCCCCCCCCCCCCCCCCCTTCATACAGATTTATTTTTCACAGTAATATGTAGGAGCTACACATAAAACCCACCCACGTACACAGTGTTGCTAAGGTGATGGCTTTAATTCCTCAGTCTATAAAAAGACCAAAAGAGAGCAAAAACACCAACGAGGGATTGTGACTTATGAGGATGTCTCTCTCGACACCAGTGTGTGATCACTACGGAGTCTGAAATCTTTTGAATTGGCATGAAGATTGTGTCACGGATAGTATCCTCCTCAAAATGGAGGAAATTAAATGCACAGGAAAACAGATACAAATGCTGAATTGGTTGACATGCTGCTAAAGTTCATATAGTGAGTTCGACATCCTCCTCTTCCAAATGCCTCCTATACAGTCATATAGGAAGAGCAAAATTCAGATTTCCTCACCTAGCCTGAGTACTCCTCAAAAGTGTTGGCTCTTGCTTGTATTTATTTGAATGGGGTTCACTTGTAAACTAAAATTGTTATTTAAAGTAAAAAGGAGATTTCTCAAAGAGTCTGAAAACGACTCGTTTCAAGATTCAGTCTCTCTAAGCCCCGCCTTTCCGAGAACTACTGTCTGTTGTGGTTGGTCGACCGCTTACAGCGCGTCTCCGAAGTGTCCATTACCATATCTGAATTTTAGTTCCAGAGACTTCCTAAATCCTCAGTGATTGTACACACTGTAACGATGTGTGATTTTACCATATCAATTTGAGCATGAGTCCGAAGATGAAACATTTGAAGAGATAGTTATTCAACCTGAACCTCCATTAATTGACACAAAATGTAGGTAATAGCAGAGACTATTTATATAGAGACATGCCACTTCCTCAATCCTCAATACAACTATATAGGGAAAACCCGTAACGCCAAAGATGGCGGTTGTCTGCACATGTCCCGCCCCTCCCGCTGGAAAGCCAATCGTCTGCTTTTAACAGTCAAGCCGGGAAGCATTTAAGCCTATCGTCTGGTTCCACTGACGCATGCGCACAGTTGAGGTTTGCAACAGCGGAAAATACGTTGCTGTTTGAAAAGGCAGCAGATTTGATATGCACTCAGTGTATGTGTGCGTTGTGTAAATATCAGACATCCCAAGTCTCCCGGAAGTTCCGGGAGTCTCCCGCATATTGATAGCGGCTCCCTGATGCCCGCAAATTAGTTCAAATCTCCCGGAATCTAGAGCGAGCGAGCAAGAGCGCGCACATACTGTGCTTCAAACTGTGTAGCGCGCGCACGTGAGAGGGAGAGAACCCTTGCGCATGCGTAGTAAAAGTATAACCTGTGGGGAAAAAGGTGTTTTAAACCTTATTTTGGGGCAAAGTCATCAAACTTTTTCAGCGATTTTTTTTATCACATTTTACTGCTGTTTCTATACATGCACTTTTTATGTCCCGGTGACCAGTGAAAGTGCAGTTCTGACTCTCTGCCCATTCATTTAGATAGGAGCCTGGTCTTGTTAGTCCGAAATATCTGCCCGGAGGCGTTGCCAAGATGGCGGCCGAGTGGCATGACTTGCCTAAAAGGACTTTGGTAATAGTGGGGCCACAGATGATTAGCGGAACTATTTAGTTAGACAGTAATAAGGTGAGATAGGCGGTTAGCCGGAGACCTACATCTCCACTGGGTGTACAAAACAAAACTGTGTATTTTGAACACTCGGTAGAAAATATTTACATGAATAATTAATCATAAAGAGTATGATTCAGAGGAGCAAGTTGGTACAGATGAAGTGGGGTACTGTCCCATCTTTTAATGGATCGTTTTGCAAATCCCGCGTTGACCTCGCCAAGATTTAAGAAGCAATCGTCAGTAAAATGACCGGAAGAAAAAAAAAGGTTACTGCATTTGTATCGCTGTGGTAATTTTAACCACTGACTTAAAACTGGAAGTGTATACAAAGAGGATTTGCTTTAGCAGTGCTGAAAACAGCATCTTCTCAACATGTACACAACACGAACCATGTGTTTTTGAGGGCAGGTCAAAGTAGACAACGTTTGTGGGCAGCCAATGAAAACCATAGACTGGCATGCAAATTTGTTACGTATGAATGTTACGCATGTAAGACTGGAATTACTGATGACTAGTTTCGGCAGGTCCGAATCGATTCTTTCTTTTGGGAGAAAATAACTTTATTTGTCGTGCACTTTGATCTTTAAAACTTTGCAGACCTTTACATTCCCAAACAGTTTACACACTGCATGAAAGGGAATATCTGAAAAAGCATAATAGGGGCACTTTAATCAATTGTTTCAAACCTGTATGTTATTTTTTTTATTTTAATCAATTGTTTCAAACCTGTGTTATTTTTTTAATAACACAATATTTAATATTTTTAACACAAAAGGAGATTTTTGAAGAATTTTCATTGTTTTTCCATACCGTGCCAATTCTTAGTGGAGTGTCACTGAGGACTGCTGAAAATTCAGCTTTCCCATTAAAGGAATAAATATCATTTTTTAAGTCATTTTGTATGTAGTGTATGTTTTCTATATTATGTTATTTATATATTGTATGTATTTTAGTTATACTAGGGGTGTCCCCGACTAAGGATTTTCATAGTCGAATCAGATTCGTCAGGTCCTGCCTATAGTCGACTAATAGTCGAATCATGTGGTGTTTGGGAGGGGGCGGGGCTTTAACATTTTAAAGCCGCGATGTACAGAACATCACACAAAGATATAGAATAAAATGTATAAAAACATTTTGGATCAATAAAACTAAGAAATAACATAAATAACCTCAGAAAGGCCACACTGCAGATAGGATTTGCATTTCACATGCAAATCAAATTAAATCGGCTGAATTGCCTGAATTGCCACATGCACTGAAAAATAATCAACAATTAAGAACACAATATAGGCCTACATTTATAATAAAAAAAATACAAAACGAAATAAGTCAGAATCAAGTCACAGGAAGCAGAACAAATGTGTGCAAATGCCTAAAGTGCAGGAGAACAAATATTCAAAACACAAGTCACAAATAGTTAAATTAGATCACCCTGAGTGATCAATTAATAAAATTAAAATAAAGAAATGATTAAAATAACGAAAGTATGGCCAGGATTGTCAACTTTGTCTTTTTAACTGCAGAAACAACAATAAACGCTAAACTGGAGCGGGAGTCTTTTTAGCTAAACGTGTTCACAGTCACAGTATCCAAAAATCAAATTAGAACCGGCTGAAATGTTTTGAAATCACTTGTAGGCTACCCATACCTGATCGAAAAAAACAAAATCCAGTCTTTCACTCGGCCTGTGTCCGTTTGAGTCTTTTCACATTGTGTGCGCGGATAAAATAGGCCTACATTCTAAAACGCTTAACGTGAAAAACGCTTAACGGCTTTGTCCTAAAACTGTTATATTAAAAGATCAAATTCTGTACACACCTTATTAATAAAGCGCCTACTATATAGCCTACAGAAAAGCAGATGAGCCCAGAATATGAACGCAACGCGTTTTATTATAGGCTACGTTAAGCATTTTCCTCCCATAGAAAACCGTTAAAGAAAAAGCTTTACGTGACTTTCTATAGGAGAAACGCGTTGCGTTCATATTCTGGGGTCATCTGCTTATCTCCACATAGAATGGTTTCTTAAGGTGTGTAGCCTACTGTACATACATTAAGCACGTACAAGTGCCATTTAAGCGTTTTAAAAGCTTTTTTCACGTTAAAGCGTTTTAGATCGTCCCGAGGAAAACCGACCTGTTAACGTTAGCCAGCAGAAGTGCGATCATGGTTTTCCTGATGCTGAATCCAGCCTTGGAGAATATCCTTCTGATGGTGTGCATCTTTAGATTTTCTTATCCCAGACATTTTTAAAGATTTAAATCCCTGCCGACAAGACGCTCCTCTGTCGGTCACAGATCGAAAGTGAAACTTAAATCTGTCACGGGGTGTTTGGATTTATTCACGCTGCACGCACGTTAAAAAATATTTATTAAAAGCTTCTTTCTTTGCACATTTTTTTTGACAGCATTATCATAATAGGCTGTATATTAACGTATTGACAGAAAACCAGTAGTTCTATGTGAAATCAGACATTGAGCACACTCATATAGCCAAAATGACATAATCCTCGTTTAATAACACATCTGCGAAGATTCGACCGTGAGATTGGTAGTCGAATCAGGCTCCTCCTATCGAAGCATCGAATCTTCGACTATTCGGGGTCACCCCTAAGTTATACCCTGTCGGGTTTATCATGATCTTGTTTTGCAGACGGTGATCAGGGTTTCAGTTATTTGTCACTGTATGCCGATCTCACCTTGTGGCTGTGAGACGGTATGAATCTCACAGTGGGAGTTGGAGCCTATTTCCAGCTCCCTGCTACGCCTACACCATGCCGTGGACCCTCGAGCTCCCTGTGAGCAGTCAGCTCTCAGCCTGAGCCATCTCTGTTACAGGAGTATGGTTTAAAATAGCTCCTGTCTGCTCTTTCTCACGCACCTGTGGCTAGTTGAGTAGGTAAAACGCAGCAGAAGTGTTATTTTAGGAGTCCATGGCCCTCTTAGGGATTTGTAGAATCGTTCAAATGAGATATTCATTTTGCCATTGATTATTTGGTCCATTTTGCTATTAAACTTGAAGTGTAATTTTTTGTTCTCGTGTTAAAGTGCTTTCTCGTATCCCAGCTGAGATAAGTAAACCAGTAAACCATGTGGTGGTAATATCCTTGAACATGATTATATTGGCTCAACCAAAGGCATGAGTTTGGAGTGGGACTACCTGTTTAACTGACCAATGCAGATGAGGTGATTTGTTCAGGAAACCTGTTGTAAAATAAGGCATGGCATCTATACAGATTTCCCAAATTGATCAATTCTGACTCGCAAACTCTTGATTAAATTTCAGATTCCATTTTGATTCATTTGAGTTTCAGTGTTTCAGATTGATTGATTCAAAACTTTAAAGTTCTCATCTTTTTGAACTATCTGTTAAAAGAACCAGCTCATAAGAGTCAATTGTTTCTGGAATCAGACAGTTGGGTATGGTGTATATCCCTTTTGATTTATTAAAGGGGTCATCGGATGCAAAATTCACTTTTATATGGAGTTTGCATATAAATGTATCTTTGCAGTGTGTGGACACAACCACCATACAATAATGAAAATCCATTCACTCCTTTTTTTTTTTTTTTACCCTTAAAAAGCCTAAACACTCTCAATAATCAAGCCGTTTGGATTTCCTGAGCAATATTGATGTCATATTGCTCATGCTCCGCCCACGACCACTGACGGACTGTCCCATATTAGCATATTTCCGCCCTCAGCCATTTGTATACTGTCTGCCAAGGCATCACTTTACGCGTCTTGTGTCGACACGCCCCATGGAAAAGAGGGGTGGGGTGAGCAGTTGCTCATTATCATTTAAAGAGACATGCACCCAAACGGGTCGCTGTGAACAGAGCTGTTTTTGAGGAGGTAAAAGGGGTGTTGTTTTACACAACCATTGAGGAATTTTAACCAAAGTATGTTACAAACTTTACATGAAGACCCTAAAGAACCATACCAACTTGTGGAAAACGGGCATCCGATGATCAGTTCACTAGAGTCCTTTTTTGAATCGGACTGCTTGCCAAGGCCCGAACTATAGAAGGCCTTTAATGGGCTCCTTTTGTAACAGGGCCCAGGACGTTCTAGTTATCCCCCGAACCTGATGACGACCCAATGTTTCTCTTGCTTTCCCAGCCCTTACTCAGAAATACCACCTGTCATCCATGAAAATACCCTTCTTTCTCACTGAATTGAGTCACTGACCCAAATGTGTGTGCTCTTCAATAACTTAGCAAATCTAAATTGTATCCATTCTTTGCTGGCTTTTGTTTCTCTTGCAGCATTGTCTATGAAATTTTAGAGGGCACATTTCCTAGCCATTCAATCTGGAAGATTTACCGCATGATCTCTGTGTCTTGCTGTGTCCTTCAAGATCTCTATTCCTTCATTGTGTGAAACACATTGTGGTTTTGCATGAAGTTTGGGGAGTTGTGGAGCCATCACTCAAGAACGGGGTGATATTGTGATATTATGGTGGTAACCTTGACTGAGACTTTGTCTAACTGTTTGTCTGTATTTCATTTTTTCTTTCTTGATATTCTTTGTGAGAGAATTCAACAATACCTCAGAAATCCCTTAGCCTCTGAGCAGGATTGCTCTGTAAATATCTGGATCTGAGGTCAGTGGTTCCACTTGACTTGTGATGCGGTTTGAATCCTTTTACTTGCTAGAGTCTCAGTGGATTTGTGATGTGGCTTAGAGATGGCAGCGTGAGTTATAGTGTTAGACAATTTGTGCTGTGTAAACAAACTAAGTGTTAAAGTGTGAACGTGTCTGAGTTGGCCTTCAGGACATGCATGATTCATATCAAACCTTCAGGGCTATTCATCATACATTGACACGTATCTAGATCTATGTTTAATTCAGTTTTGTGACTTGTAAATTATAGAATATGAATGCATGATTTGAAATTCCTAAATGAATGTTTTATTTTATTTTTTACATAAAAATAAAAGCAGTGACACTATCATTTCAACCATTGTTGCCAGATACATTTTAAATATTTAATGTCATGTTTTATTAAATTAATAGAACAGATATTATATTTTCTAGTCTTCAAACAACAGATTATACAACATTTACCTGAGATGCATTTTTAATGCATAAAAATTGCTTCTGTAAACTTTCCTGAGTGATGATGCAAGCATATTGTTGAGTCAGAGCTGATTTATTGATTAAGGTTAGTAAAACTTGTCTGATGACATAACGGCTGAATAAAAAGCACATTCAAATAATTATGATTTTCACAATGTTGCTTTTTTTTTTGTTTGGTGTTGTCGGCTTGCAGAATCTGCTTCCTTGTTTATAGGTTCAATGCCATTCTCACACATGCTGCGACAAGCATCCCTTCATCTTAACTTGTGTGGTTTATTTGTGAATGAGTGTGTTACACAGACAGAGACAATGGAGCTGTCATTGAGGACGTTACTTTGAGCTGTGTAGAAGGTTGATGATTATTTCTCCTGATGTTGTGGGCGCTGGGTTGCATAATCAGATCTTGGTTTACCATGCTCTTCCCCAGAGCATTTTGCAGGCAGTGCTTGCTCTCGCGTCACTGCAGCCTCAGCACGAAGCCCTCTGATGTCGTATTTTTTTTGAGACGTCAAGGCGATGAAGGAATGAAAATGTTGCTTTGGATGTTTTTTTGTGCATATAATAGGGTTTTTGATCACACTTTGTCATAGTGCTTGTTTACAGCCAAATTAATTCCTTTAAGCTTTAAACAAACAGTTTTTCATTTCGTCTTTGATCCAAATGTCAAACACTTGACATGCAACAGAGATTCAGAGAATTATTTGCCAATTAACGTTAATATAATTATTTATATAATTACCATTGTTCACTTGAAGAAAGACAAATAATATAAGGTTTAAAAATGTTCAGCTTTATTTTATACTTGAAGCCCTGCATACTCGCACACTACTAGTTTAACTTATTTATATTAAACTGCTTTTTTATTTGCATCCAATTCCAGCACAGCGGAGCTTGTTATTTTGACAATTCCCTAAATGGCTTATTAATCCTATGATAGATAAAAAAAAATGTGAGCATAGAATTGCATAGCTGTCATAATTTTGGCTGTGTGCTTTATTCCATCATGTTGTTTTCCTTTCATCACAGAACCCTGTGTGCTTGCCTCTGTCTGTCCTTGGGATTCATTTGCACCTCTGAAATGAGATTGAAGGGAAACATTATCTGTTTAAATGGGGTTTTTTTTGTTGCCAAATCAGAAAAACTATATAAACATGAATGGTGGACTGACACTGTCGTACTGTGTGTTTTGAAATCCACTGTTCTCCAGGCCTGCTGAAGTGTCAGATTGAATTTAGGCTCCGTTTACACCTGTATTGAGATTGCATTTTGGTCGATCGGATCACAATTAGACGAGGGAGAGGCATACACATTTACAGCTCTTTTGTCCATGGCCTGATTTCTTTGAGGGTAGGGACTTTTTCAGATCTTTCGATCTAATGGACGAAATAAGCTCGTGCAATTTACATATGACCACGACTGGAGAAAACAGAAAAACACAAGGAGAGCAGCAGCTTTAGTTTCTGCTTTGATAGCCGCAAGACCACGCTGAAATTGGCGAGTTTGTGTTAGAAATCAGGAATGGTGAGAGTACATTTTGCTTGGTACGTTTTTCATCTTCAAACCAAACTTGGTAGCCTGGTTAAAACCAGACCATTCTCAGTTGTAACTGAGTTATGGTCTGGCAAAGCGTCACAGACAAATCATTTCCAGAGGGGCGTCACCAATGGACGTCGCGGATAGACCTAAACCCAATCAGAGCGATGAAGGAGATGACGTATGCAGAGCGGCAGAAACATCTCCGAGTGTTGTTCTTTGCTCGGTTTTTAACAAAAGGGAAACGTTCAAATCGCTTAAAACAGACGCAAAAGCTGATTCAAACGAGTGATGTTCGACGGCGGCATCCATCTTTGTAATGTAGGCGACAAAATCTGCTTCAAAATCCCAGCGCTGTCATCATCGTGTAAAGCCCGCCCCAACGTTTCTGATTGGTGCCGCGATTTCGGCGGATTGGAAATGAGTTTGAATGAGCTCTTTGCCAGACTAACTTTCAGAGCAAATTTAAATTTGCCGGAAGTTGTCTGGGTTTTCCCAGGCTACAAACTTGGGTCTCCAGCCAAAGTTTAAATCCCATCAGGCTAGCGTGCTTCCGATAATGTTTATGCATTATGTCAGTAGGCGGAGATTAGGCGGTCTTTTGTGGCTGTTCGACCACGTGAGCGTTTACACTACAAAAGCGTTTTCGACTACCTCTGGAAGTGGTCGAAAGTGGACAAGCTCAAAATGTTTTAGACCCTGTTTACACCTGTATTTAGCATCGTCCACTTGTGATCCAATCGACCAAAACGCATCTTAATACCAGGTGTAAACAGGGCCTTAAGCCCCGTTCACACCGCCAGCGACACGCAGCGACAAAGCGACATGATCCCATTCATTTCAATGGAGCGCTGGCGACATCCGGCGACACGAGCGACAGTGACCGTTGGCGACAGAATGTGGGCGTGTCAAGCGACAAGAGACAAGCGACAAAAGTTGAGAAATTTCAACTTTATGCAAATGTGAAGCGATTTTCGCGAGCGACAACCAATAGGAAAGTAGACTTTCAGTGGAGCTCACGTCACCGTCTCGAGTGCAGGCAAGACAGAGGAGTTCGAGGGAGATTTCACTGTTTATATGATTTGACTGTAACCACATACATGGATATAATAAAATGAGGCATGGAAAAGAAACTGTCGACAGTCTCAGTGAGTTTAATTCATACATTTAAAGTTCGAGTGTTGTAATTTTGTGATGCAAGTTTAGCACTGCTGCAGTTAATTTTACAGTTTCCCCTGCATTATGTTAACTATTAGGGACAAGAAAATTGATTATTTGTCAAATTCGAATGACGTTTTAGTCATTTATGACGGAATGAGTGAGTTTAATTTGTTGATTCATCCATCGTTAATCTTGTAAATGATTTAATCCACTGAACACTGCTGTGGTAATATAAAAACACTCTCCCAACAGCATACTGTTTCTTTTGAGCCTAATTCCTAGTCAAATTAAAATGATATTGTTGTATATATATCACTTCTGGTGGTATTTTGTATAGATATGGCCAGGCGTGCAGTCAACCAATAACATTAGAGCAACAGCACTACGAACGCCCACAAGCGACTTCACAGTACAGAGACTAGCGACATGTAGCGACAAAATCGCTGGCGGTGTGAACGGGGCTTTACTTACAGTAGCAAGATTTGGGTGAAACGATCATTCCCAGGTATCATGAGATCAGCAAATTCCAGCAGTGTGGCCTGCTTCGTCCTTGTAGCTGTTGTCCTGACCCTCATTGATGCTCTTAATGTTAAGGTCTATGATCTATAGATGAAGCTGGATGATCAGCTGCTGAGTGGAGTTCTGCTTATTACATATAAAATGTATAAATAATAATTAAAAAAATATATGGTTAAAAAATAGGTAATTTATCACAATTAAAAATTATCACAAAAGTGGCCCATACAGCACAAGCACTATATTCTAAGACTTAAAGGGTTAGTTCACCCAAAAATGAAAATTCTGTCAGTAATTACTCACCCTCATGTTGTTCCAACCCCCTAAGACCCTCGTTCATCTTCGGAACACAAATTAAGATATTTTTGATTAAATCTAAGAGCTGGATCACTCCTCCATAGGCTTCTTAAGGGATCGAAACTTGCCGGCCCAAAAGTTATGAAAGACATCGTTAAAATAGTCCGAGTGACTACAGAGGCTCAATCTTAAGTTTATCAAGCGACGAGAATACTTTTTGTGCGCAAAAAACAAACAAAAATAACGACTTTATTCAACTATTCATTTCCTTCTCTGTTCGGCCGTGATATTTCACGTAGTGGGACTGCGCAAAGCTTCTAGGTTGTACGTCACACGTAGGCTCACTATTGGCCGACGCTGGTCATGTGTGTGATGCGTGACGTACAACCTAGAAGCTTTGCGCAGTCCCACTACGTGAAATATCACGGCCGTACAGAGAAGGAAATAAATAGTTGAATAAAGTCGTTATTTTTGTTTGTTTTTTGCGCACAAAAAGTATTCTCGTCGCTTGATAAACTTAAGATTGAGCCTCTGTAGTCACTCGGACTATTTTAACGATGTCTTTCATAACTTTTGGGCCGGCCAGTTTCGATCCCTTAAGAAGCCTATGGAGGAGTGATCCAGCTCTCAGATTTAATCAAAAATATCTTAATTTGTGTTCCGAAGATGAACTAAAGTCTTACGGGGTTGGAACAGCATGAGGGTGAGTAATTACTGACAGAATTTTCATTTTTGGGTGAACTAACCCTTTAAACCAAAACCAAACATGTTTTATATGATCTCAGTAATAAAATAAAATATGAAATGAAATAGAATTTTGGGTTGAGTCATTCCTTCGTTTCTATGCAAAAACTGCTTGGGTTAATGATGCAGGATGTGAATGCTTTCTATTAGTGCTAGTTTTTTGTTGAAAGAGTTTAATTTTAAATTTTATGTGTGTCATGGCTCCCTCCCATTGACCTGTTCTCCTGTAATAAGCATTTGCTCCCTGACTGTCTGCCATCAATTACACCGTAATATGACATAGAGCACCGCAGAGCCCGCTCGGCCCACTCCGGCATGCTTCTTCCTTAATTAAAGTGTAGGGATTGGTCTCAGAGGACAATCCTGTTAGATTAGCCCTTATCTGCTAGGCGGATGATCCCGGGATCTCATCTCAGTCCCCAGATTGATTTCAGGGAAAAGCAAAACAAAACACTCAACAGTCTGTCGATGGATATTCTGGAGCGCTTTGTCATGATAATTTATTTTACCAGATTAACTAGATTAGGCATCAGATCTTGAAGTCTTTCCATCTCCCCAGCAGTCCAAAGTCTTTTGTATGTGATTTTAATGTGACATCAATGCTTGTGAGGACTAGGTTAGTGTAATCAAGTAGCATAGACATCAGGTTAGTTTTACACCGTGTTCTAACAAGGCTGACTAGAGCTACTTGGTGCAGAGAAACCAAGCAACCAAAAGAAGTGCTTAGGACATGAACATTTCCATCAAATCTAGTTTTCTATTCTCAAGGTTTGTTTTGCAACAAAGTGACAAAGAAAAATATATATTAAGATGCATTGTCAAGGTTTTTAGAGTATGGGGGATGTCAGTGGTTCTTTTGCTTTTCTATTAACGCAGTGGGAGTTTGGAAGTCATTGTAAATAATTTAGTGTTATATGCAAGGTAGAGTTGCTCTATAGTGGTAAGTGAGCAGAGAGACGGGAAATGGATTTCCAGTGTTTACATTTAATAGTGACTGCTTAATGAAAGGGTGACCTATAAAGGTGTACTGCACTTGAGTGCCAATGCAGGATCACATGACAGATGGTTACTTCACTGTGGTTCAAAGCGTTCTGTGATTGAAAGAGCGTTTAACTACTGCAGTCTGCATAGATTTAAGGAATTATTAAATTCTCTTTTCATTGAATTTAATGACCTGGATCCCATATTTATTGCCACTTTAGACCAGAGGCAGTTCATTTGAGTGAATTTTAACCCTTTTAAAAACATTGTGAATAGTTTTCCATCATCCAATCATGCATATGTCTCTCTTTTTCTTCTTTTTCAGTGAGCAGAGTATCTGTCAGGCGCGGGCTGCTGTCATGGTATATGACGACGCCAATAAGAAGTGGGTTCCGGCTGGTGGATCCACAGGCTTTAGTCGAGTCCACATCTATCACCACACTGGCAACAACGCCTTCAGAGTAGTGGGCCGTAAAATTCAGGACCACCAGGTAAGAGAAAGGGGGAGCTGTGGTCTCCAATGAGTTGCCAATTATTAAAAAGCATGATGGATTGACAAACAAATGCTCTTTTCACAGGTAGAGAAGTAGGTCTGGGTATTGACACAAATTTCACAATTCGATTTGATTTCAATTCACAAGCTTGCAATTTGATTTTGATTTAATATTGATTATTTTGGATATCAGGTAGTACAATACATGGCAAATTTTCTCTACTTTAAAGGAACACTCTGACTTTT
Source organism: Rhinichthys klamathensis goyatoka (assembly GCF_029890125.1). Lineage (NCBI taxonomy): Eukaryota > Metazoa > Chordata > Actinopteri > Cypriniformes > Leuciscidae > Rhinichthys > Rhinichthys klamathensis. The sequence continues at coordinate 6,346,768 of NW_026606800.1, forward strand.
TTGGACTTTAGTCTATTCACCTTATCCCCCAGAGTTAGATAAGTCCATACATACCTTTTTCATCTCCGTGCGTGCTGTAACTCTATCTGACGCACCCACCGCTAGCCTAGCTTAGCACAAAGACTGGATGTAAATGGTTGCAGCTAGCATACTAATCCAAATAAGTGACAAAATAGCTCAAACATTTTCCTATTTACATGTTGTGATTTGTATAGTCACAGAGTGTACAAAAAACAAAGTCACATGAGACAGACATATTTTAACCGTATAAATACTGGGAACTATATTCTCTGAAGGCGAAGCACTGCTACTTGGGCGGAGTGATAACCGCAGCACCTGAGCTGCGCTCTCTGCTCCTCACCACGGCGCTGCGGTTATCACTCCGCCCAAGTAGCAGTAAATGTTATTTATTTATAAATATTTTATTAATTTATATTAAATAATTATATAATCATTTTGGTCAACATTTCAAACCATTTTTAGGCATTTATGATGCACTTTTGCTGCTTTTTTAATGTAGATATTTGCAAAAATAGAAATAGAATGGCTTTTAAAAAAAAGAAACCTCAAATTAATTGGGCTTATATTTTATAATATTTATTTATATTTTATAATTTTCTTAAAGTCCCCCTGTAGTGAAAATCAAGCTTTTAATGTTGTTTATATGTCTGTGTGGTGTTTTTAATATGCTTTCAGACAAACCATGTGCAAATTAATAAGTCAACACCATTGCTGAGTATTTTCTCCTTAAAACTGCAGTGAACCAAAGACCGTTTTGAAATCGCTGGTGTTTCTGACGTCGTAACCTAAACCTTGTAACCAAATCACGTCAATGTGTGATCCTCAAGTGGATCTCTTCGCTGCTGTGAGTGAGTGGAGGCGGAGCAAATTTGTACATTCATACGTATATTAAAAGAGGCAAGGGTATAGATTTACAATCAAACTATTTTAAGGCAAGTTTTTTTTCGGTTTTTTTCAATGAATTTTAAAAAAATATCTCATTTTGGTGATCAAACATGAGTTTTAAGGGATACAATTATTATCTATAGGGGGACTTTAACAATAAAGTAGGTATTGCTGCAAATTTATTGTGAATATTGTCACAGCTGAAGGGTGTTTTTTAGAATCTAGTCTGATATGGACGTCATAAAGGCAATCCACATCCAGTGGGTTTAACTGAGAGTCGTCTGCTTGGCCTTGTTGGCTTCCCCTGCAGAGAGGGCTCTGGTTTCACTGCAGTGCTTTGATGACCCATGACACCGAACACGGGAGGTTTGAGTGGCTCACAGATCAGCGCAGCGTGGTTTAAAGAGAATAACATCTCATGAGAAATGCTCCTGTTCTTGTTGTGATTACAAGAACGTTATGCTTTTTGAAAATGCTGTTCATTTTTCCTTTTAGTGATTCATTGTTGTGTTTTAAGGAAGAGTTCACACAAAGATCAAAATTCTGTCGTCATTTACCCGCCCTCAATTTGTTCCAAACAAATGCGAGTACGACTGTCTTTTTTCTGTGAAACATAAAACGAAGAAATGATAAATGATCAAGAATGTACTGGCTATTTTTTTTTTCTCATATGATGAAAGTGAATAAGATGAATAATGTCCAAAATGATCAAACAAGTGATCCAGATGTTAAATGCTCTATCTATATTAATCTTTCTGTTGCTACATGGCGCCATAAACTTCAGAAGATTTAATATAGTGCGCAAGTCATATGGACTAATTTTGTGGTTCTTTTTTTGTTGTTGTTGTTGTCAGTTTGTAGTGTGATAGGATAGCCCAGGTCACTTTCACTTTTATTCTATGTGAAGGAATCGCCTGTTCTCTTTTTGTGTTCCATGGAAGAAAGAAAGTCATGATGGAGAGTAAATGATATATATATATTTTTTTTTTTATCACCATTCCTTAAGGAAAAAGGCTACATGCACTTAACAATACTTTTCTCCTGTTCAAGATTTGGGAATGTTGTTTTACTCAGAGTAACATTGACCTTATCTATCGATTTGAATTGCAGAAATGGCCTCTTTTTTATTTTTTTTTCTTCTTCTAGCTATTAATTGATCAAGCTCTCAATCTATTTCCTGACCTGAGACTGAATATTCAAAGATTTATGGGTCAAACAGAAATTAAAAAAGGTCACCAAAACATTAAAAATCCCATTTATTTCTAAAGCATTAATAATACTGTATTAGTTATGCCCTATAGCTACTGTATTAAATGGAAATGGTAGAAAAATTCAGGATTTTTAGGTTCTGTACAAGAACCCTTTCTGTGGTTAGGAAGCCATTTGTCTCTGGGTTTAAGGTGGCATTTGCTGAGATTAACTGTAGCCCTGGTCCCATTATGAATGCTATTAACATGTCTTATATAAAACTACCATGTTCGCATTCAGGAAACATGGTGTGGCAGTAAAAACTCTGTTCTGAATGCTTCTAGGTTGAGGGCATATTACTGAAAAATGGCAGTGCTTTTTATTGGCGGTATTTCAAAGTTCATGACATTGCTAAAACATCTACACACATGTGAGTGGTATGTGCTGCTTTAGCAACCTTTTAACCTGTCATCTTTTTGTGTATTTTGTGAACTTCAGTATGTAGTGGGAGAGACTTAACTGCCCCTTAACTTCTAAACACTCAGGATGGTTGACCAAGGGACCTCCTTTTAATGTTGAATGTTGCTTGTAATGCATTTTTGTTGTAAAAACATAAAATGCAGCATAATAAAAAAAATCTATGTTTTATATATATATATATATATATATATATATATATATATATATATATATATATATATATATATATGTATATATTTTTTTTTTAAGTGATAGTCCTTTTATTTTTCCCTGAGGTCCACTTATAATACATAATTCAAGGTTTCATGCATCAAAAACCTCATACATGAACATTTTGTCCTTTAGAATGAAAAGGATGGGATTTTTTTTTTTTTTTTTTTTTTTTTTTTTTTTGCTAAACAACATTTCCATTTGAAATGAGTAGCAATGCTTGCTTATGTTTTGTAATTTTGATTATCCATTCTTTTTTTTTTTAGGCCCAATATAGTTGCTGCTGTCCCATCCTTCAAAACAGCCTTTTTGTAAAGTCTGCATTATATATTACCTGACATCAAGGACTTATTTGTATGCTGTATCCTGCTATAACCAAGTCCATTATATCCTTGTTAATAGGCAGCCAATCATTTTCTCTATGAAGGTTACTCCGTGAAGGCTGTGCAAGATTGTGTCTGTAAATAGCATAAGTCTTCAACTATGTTGTCACTGTGTTGAACCATTTTTTTAGTCTGGAGTGTCCAGCTGTTTTCTTTTTATCTATTAAGGATTATTTTAAGTGAATTCTGTTTCTAAGGCCTTCGATTATTAATTGAAGAAAGTGTAAAAGGTATATATTTTTTTATTTTTCTATCCCACCAAATAAGTCTCTTAGGAAATACCTGTAATTTGTAGGTAAAAAGTCATTAGTAGGTTGATTTCCATTAAAAGTATTGACCGTGTTTAACATTGCTATGTTTTAGCATCCCAACCAGCTCTCCATAGCAACAATGGTCCAACCAATGATGTGAATTTTAGGCGGAGCTATCTGTTTTTTCAACCAATGGCTGATGGAGAGTGTTTTGAAAACCTTTTTGGTAACATACTTTTTTTTTTCTTTTTTTTTCTTCTTCTTGTTGCACAGAAACTACACTTCACCTCTGCATACTAAATTTAGAGCGTTTCATATCACGTAATTCACTGCTGGCTACATATTGTATATGTATTTAATTAGTGTCTGGCCCGTTCTTTCTTTATCTGTTCTTTTCCTGTGAAGAAATTAACCGTTAAAGAAGCCTTTTTCTTTTCCTTTGTTTGGATGAGGACACTTTTTAACACTTTTAAGTGAAGTGCAAGGTAATGTGCACTTACAGGTAACCTTTATTCAGCACTGAATGTGGTGGTTGCTCCCTGCTACACAAAAGGCAGAAATGCTGAGGGGGTGATGACACTGTACATGACTCATTGCTATTTTATGGTTATTCAGTGTTTCGTGAAAAGCCTATTTCTGCCTCTGAGAGTAGCTAGGCCTTTTTAGTCCTGGTTACGTTAATAATTCATGACCGGCACAATCATCACAGTGATATCTGAGGATGGAGTGTATCAGATTCCTTCTGGAAACTTACTGACATTTGTTGATGAGCTATTCATGGTGGTTTAATGACCGAAATGAGTAAAGCGTTGAAGTGCCACTCACAAGGCAAATGTCAACACACATTTTACGTTTGACCTATGATAATAGCCTTGTCATCTATATATAACTGACTGTCTTCAGATCTATACCTGCAAGTGTGCCAGTAAATAGTCATTTAGTTGACACTTCTTAGCACAGATAGAACAATCCATAGCAAGCTGAGCTGGGCTCATCAAAAATGAAAACGAAAGTATATTACCAGTGGTTAAAAAATGTAATATATGTATATATATATGTGTGTGTGTGTGTATATGTGTATATGTCTATTATATACAAATATATAATATATTACATGTATTTACAAATTTAAAAATATATTTAAGTATACTGGTCCAGTGTGGTCCAGTATGGCATTCAACAACTAGCCCAAGCCTGTTCACAATTTGTGGACTGGGATGGCATTCAACAACCAGCCCAAGGCAGCTTACGGTCTGTGGACCAATCTGGCATTTAACAACCATCATATACCAGCTTACAATCGGCAGACCAGTCTAGTATCCAATAAACCAGCCCAAGTCAGCTCATAATCTGCGGTCCAGTCCGGCATCCAAAAACTAGCCCAAGCCAGCTTACAAACTGTGGACCAGTCTGGCATTCAACAACCAGCTTAAGCCACCTCACAGTTTGTGGACTAGATCTCAGTGCTCTGCGTGTAGCACAAACTGGCTACTAGTCTGTGGACCATCCTAGTGGCCTGCAGTCAGCATAAACCAGCTCTCAGTCTGTGTCCCAGCCCAGCAGTTTGCAATCAGCACATTCCCGTTACCAGTCTGTAGACCAGCTCAGTGGCCTGCAGACAGCATAAACCAGCTCTCAGTCTGTGTCCCAGCCCAGCAGTTTGCATTCAGCACATTCCCGTTACCAGTCTGTAGACCAGCTCAGTGGCCTGCACTCAGCACAAACTCGTTATCAGTTACCAGTCTAAAGTTTTAAAACAAAAATAAAAAATAAAAAAATAAATAAAGTTGCCCTCCGAAGAGGGGGGGTGGAGGTGAAAAAAAAAATATATATATATATATATTTAAAAAATATATACACCATTTCCCAAATTACATGCGGTTATATACGTATCAGTGTCTTTAATGCACAATTTCACTTTGTATGATACTGTTTAGCAAGAAACGATTACACACTTAAAGATTTTTTGATGTTGGAGTAAAAACAATGGAAAACTGTCCAAAAAACTTGACTAAGTTACATTTAGGGGCTGTTTACACCTGGCCACTTCATGCGTTTTCTCAGATCGGATAGCTATCTGATTTATCAAAACGATTCCATTTACACATGGTCACATAAATGTGTTTTTGCAAAACGGATATAAATCCAAAAGCAACAGATATTGCTGCATTTTATTGATCATCAGCTAATTTCAAAATCAAAGACCGCAATAAGAGAGAGCGTTAACAGAACTGGTAAGATCATTTTGTTTCTTTACTTTTAATGAAGATGATTGTGTGTTAAGTAGGGTGACCATATTTTGATTACCAAAAACCAGGACACTCGGCCCGCCAAACAGATACTCAAATGATACTCGAAGTTTACTCAAAGATGCCTTATTAATTTCAATACATTTAAAGTAGGCTATGCCTCCTCTGTATGGATAGAAAATTGTTATATTACAAGACACAAATTCAGATAGGCTTCTCAGAGGTTACTCAACATGTTTTATTATGACAGGTTTCAAAAATAATGAATGAAATAATGATAGAAATAATGTCTCTTCTGTATTAGACAAATAAATATATAAATAACTAAAAGAAAAACCTCCAAATTGAACAAAAATAGCTCTCACCAACTTACAAAAACGAACTAACAAAATATATTTATATCTTTAGTTTTCTTCCTATTTATCCTGTTTTTCTTCCTCATCCTCCTTGTTTGCCCATCTATATTTTGCTGTAGAGCTGATCTTTCCCAGCAGTTTTTTGAAAACCAGGACATTTCCATCACTTTATAAAAGTAAACAGCCAAGACGGCCAGGACAGGACGTGAAAACAGGACATGTCCTGGGAAAACAGGACTTTGATTTGCGATAGTTTGTGGCGCGTTGGCTTGATGAATAGATGCTCACTGCGGTAATGCGTGTTGCAGTAGCGTCGTCATATCTGACTATAACATGACAGATAGCCTATATAACACGCTCTCACACGTTTATTTTTTAGCATTTTTGGGAGGAGTAAAATTTACATATGTGGTTTCAACAACCAGATGCATTTACACTTGTCCAGTTTCGTCTGGAATGCGGCCCAGACCTCCTCCTGAAGTGGTTTGAGCGATCGGATTCAAATCCGTCTCGAATGCGTTTCGGAGGGCATTTACACCTGGTCTTTTCACGATCGGATAGCTATCCGATCACAGACAACGCATGCAGTGGCCAGGTGTGAACAGCCCCATATAGAACCATGGCCCAGTTTTTAATTCCTGTTGCTCAGTTTCATTAATGTGTTGAGAAAACTGAGAAGTTTTCTGCACTTGTCAGTTGTGACAGGATGGCTTACAGTTCACAGTTCCTTTTATAACGCTTGCCAATTAGTTGCACTTCTTATGATAATTACATTGATGTCAAAAGGATGAGAAATTGAAATGACTGGGAATACAGCCAGTTACCACAGAAGCTTCGAGAAAGATTCACCCTGTTGAGGACATGCTTTTAGGAGAGTTTAAGTCAGTCAAGTGTTTGATATTTAAGTATCTCCCACCCATTTGCAGTTACCATATTTACCAATTCGTGTTAATGCTGTAAATCCTGTCTGGAGCCGAGCTGGCCTCAGCGACCTTTGTGAAACTTATAAAGAAATGCTTTTACTTTTTTGTTATCTACAAGAATAGAGGTGCTGCGTGCAGCAGTTTTTCAATCTCTAGTTCGTCCTTGTGAATCTTTTAGAGAACGAGTCTTGGTCGCTGAAGTGCAGTGTTATCTGTCATCTTTCAGTAATGCCGATGTTTCTGCTTTGTGGTGGTTTATCGAGAGGTTTTAGAAATTTTTACTTGAAACTTTTGAAGCCTTGAGTTTTAGCGGCTTGATCTTATGAGTAACTTTGCATATGTTTTTGCAAAACACGGAATATGTTGGCCATGCTAAACATGAGTTTTATTAACATGAGCAATTCCAGTACAGATGATTCTTTAAAAGGGATAGTTCACCCAAAAATAAAAAGTCTGTCATTTACTCATCCTCAAGTTGTTCCAAACTAGTATGAATGTCTTTCTTTTGCTGAACACAGAAGACATGTTGAAGAATGTTAGTAACCAAACAGTTGACTGTCAACACTCAACTGTTTGGCTACCCATATTCTTCAAAAAATCTTCTTTTGTGTTCAGACGAAGAAAGAAATTCATACAGGTTTGGTCCGGAACAACTTGAGGGTGAGAAGATGACAGAATCTTCATTTTATGGGTGAAATATCGCTTTAATATGCTTGAAAACATTGATTTTAATGTGTGTGAACTGTGTTTAGTGCCATATTTTACCTGTGAAATTTTATAGACTGCTCCCTTTGGCTTATTAGCGGATATGCAGTGCTTCAGAGTCCTCTGAGCTTTCAAGTTCAGTTTCGACTTGAATTTCAAAACAAATGGTATTCAAGCATCGACACCATTTATATATGCTGTTCTCTTCTGTCAACAGGTGGTAATAAACTGTGCCATTCCCAAGGGGCTGAAATATAACCAGGCCACGCAAACATTTCACCAGTGGCGAGATGCACGGCAGGTGTACGGCCTTAACTTTGGCAGCAAAGAAGATGCCAATGTATTTGCCAGTGCCATGATGCATGCCCTGGAGGTGCTGAACTCTCAGGATGCAGGTGAGAATGCTGTTTTCACACCAGCTTGCAAAGCTTAATGATGTGTGAATTGTGTGAACTGGCTTCTGTGTTACGACACCATTACGCTGCATTCCAAAAGTGATACTCGGACACTTCGGAAAAATCATATAAACAAAAAAAACAAAAAAAATTACGACTTTATTCTACTATTCATTTCCTTCTCTGTGGGCCGTGATATTTCACGTAGTGATATTGCGCAAAGCTTCTAGGTTGCAAGCCTAAATCCGCCTCACAAACAGCTCGCCAGTAACAAAAGTTCTTTTTCGTGGATTATATCGCTTTAACAGTTAAAAACACGGAAAATTATGTCAAAACACTGGTCTTGGTGAGTAACGTCGTAAAGACGGTCGGTTATGTCTTAAATAAGCATAAAACGCGTGTGACAGACAGTATAATGAAACAGTAATGGATCCGTGCACTAGTTCTTAAAGTGAACGCAGCCATATGTGTCTGTCAATAATTTTGTTGTCAAAACAACATAATATTGCATTAATTGTAAGGAATCAGAATTAATAGCCTATGTATTTATTTCAGTCAGGACTAAAAGACTATCCAGTGTTATTTTACATTGGATTACTTTATTCAGTTTCTGTGGTATTTCTGACCTACCCAAAAAACTTTCTTTCTTTTTATGTCTCTTTATTTGTGTCTTTATTCTATTGTATTTATTTGTGCTACTTTTTTCAATTTAATTCAACGATTGAAATCAAGCTTCCATGTGTTGCATAAACTCTTAACAAATAACTAAAACATTTAGGTGAGATCAATGTAATAAAAAATTGTCTAAATATTTATATATATTTATTTATCTATATCTATCTTAAACATAAAATAACCTGATCCTGTTTGATCAAGGCGTGCGACTGTTCTGACTTTTCAGCATCAATTTTGCATCTTGCATCAAAATCCTGTCTATTCATTGTATGCATTTAGTGTATAGTGTACCTAAAATATAAAGAGTTTTATATACAGGTTTGTGGCACTTAATTAACCACTTGTAAACTTATGTCCACTGTTCTTTTTATAAATATAGGATTTGTATTACATCTATATTCATTATAGTCGAATCGAGAATCGAATCGGGAATCGAGAATCGAAATCTAATCGAATTGAGAGCTTGCGAATCGAAATCGAATCGAATTGAGAGCTTGCGAATCGAAATCGAATCGAATTTGAACATCTGAATCGATCAGCCCTATTTATTATGTAGATACAGTATGGAATCTACACAATTTCTATTGTATTATTTACTTAGATGTTTCTTAGTAAAGTATGCACTTTAAAAGTGTGGTGTAATTCAGTGATATAGTGTGAGTAAAAAGTTAAATTCGACAAATTTACTTAACTTAGTTGATTTTACCTAATTCTATATTTGAAATTAAATAAATGAATTATAATTAAGTGTAATTGACTTAATTACTTCAATTAAATTAATGTTAAGTTCAGTAGTAAGTAGGTTTAACTTGATAATAACAGATAAGTTGTACAGAGCAGTAGCAGTAAAATTTACTTAAAGTCCCTGTAAAGGCAATTTCAAAAAAAAATTCTAAACACATTATAAATGTTAGAAATGTATTGCTAAAACATATTACAAAGACTGTGAACTGTGAAGTACTGAATTGTGGAGTTAGACCGTTAAACAGTTTTTCACCATTGCTATTTTCCGGATTTTCTGGGCGGGGCTAAAACAGGGCTCGATGACGCACTGGAGCCCTTGAGCTCCTGGACACGCCCCTACTTGATGACGCACGGGAGCCGCTGAGGCTGGCCGCTCCGAACAATTATAGAGCACATTCACATCAGTTTGCGCTCAATCGCAAATTACTGTCAGTAGTGAGTACTATTAGTAACACAGCCTACAGATTGCTAGCTAGCTATGCCTTCGTCGCGGAAATGCGTACTACCTGGATGCGATCACCGGATCACGTACAAAACAGATCGGTGTCCTTATTTAAATTTCCGAAAAACGATTACATCAAGAAGAAGTGGATTAATTTTGTGAAGAGCCACCTTGATGGAGAGCTGAGGATCACCGCCAAAACCCGCCTCTGTAAGTGATCATTTTACATGGGATAGTTTTATAAACTTTCGTCGGAGATAACTGTCTGGGATTCACTGATAATCCGCTGTTACTGGTGAATGGGGCCGAACCGACTCCCGCCTGGCCTTCATCCTCCCGTCGCGCCGACAACTGGTGCCATCATCGGCAGTGCGTGCCCACCGTGCGAGCATCCATTCCGGCTGTAGAGTTGAGTGTGGACGGCATAGTCTATGGTGGACGGCAGCTTTCCCGTGAGTGGGCGTGGTTTCAGCGCAGCCAGTGGACACGCCCCCAGCGTTTGAGAGCAGAGATTACTGCTCATTTTTTCAAGATTTTGATAGCTTATTTTATGTACTTGCTGGCTTTTTTTATCATTCAAATTTGGCTGGGTGACTAATAACAAATTTTTCTGTGGTGTGACAAACTCAAAACACATACTTAATTTTGACTTTACAGGGACTTTAAAGCTGCAGTCCTCAGTTTTTCCTCTTTGTCGCCATCTATGTTCAAAATCTGCAATTGCAGTTATTCGCGGGATTATCAAGTTTACGTGAGTTGTACTTCAACACCCTCGACACGGCACAGCGTGGATGAACACAATGTTTGAGGCGAGTGTGCAGCTGTCTGTCACCGCGCTGGTGTGGATACTGGCATTCAGAATCACAGATTATTCTTTTTGGAAGTATGACCAACATTTTCACCGGAAAATGTCATCTGAACTAGTAAGAAACATCCACTTTTGTTCTGGTTCTGACATTGCAGTAAATCGTGCTGATTAAATCTAAAAATCGCTTATCATATCATGCAAAACCGTGCAAATTATACTTTGTTCTCAAATTGTTAATGTTAACAACGTCAGCAGCATTGCGTGACTACATGTAATGCCCTTCTGATATGTATCCTTGTTTTCGCATGGGTCCGGTTGCAGTCTCTTTTTTTCTGTAGCCACTCCGAAGTCCAAACAAAGTCTTTTTGCTAACCCTAACCCTAACAGGTGAATCTGTTGTCACTGGTGATTGTCGTTTGAACCTTTCTGGATCCGCCATCAAATTGATCAGTTTAATTATATCAAGTGCTGTGAGAAAAGGCTATAAATCTCCACCTCCAGCATCCTCACACGCAATATAGCCTACTAGCCGAGACTCCTTCTTTATGTGTACAGATGTGAAATAATGATGCAAAGACATGCTCGAATTTCCTGCGGAAATCCACCAGTACCACTGGAATTAAAAACATTATTACAAGCTTACCGTTTTGAATCGAGCTAAGACAAGCAGAGAGTTTTGAACACTGGCTGGTTATGTATTTTCTCAAATATGTATTTTGGATAATTTTTAACCCAAAAAAAGCTACGGACTGCAGCTTTAAAATGTGTTAGTGCAAGTTGTTACGAGGATTTTATCAAGTAAATCCTACAATTTATTTTTCAATGTATAATAATAATAATAATAATAGTTATTATTATTATTGTAGAAGTAGTAGCAGTAGTATTTATTTTAGTGTTTATTACATTACTGTTGCCACCATTGGAAAATGGATTTTTGCCACAGTAACATCAGCCCTTAATCCTGGTAAAATACTGAGAACTGAGTTGGACCATGACATCACGGTTTTCTCCAGAGCGGCTATATATAAATGAACTAAATTAAAAACTTTTTTATACCACAAAAATGAAACATCACTGAACTTACTCAAGTTGGACTGTGATGCCATTTTCTTCTGGAAACAAACTTTGTTGCATTATTTTCCTGTTATCTTTGTAAAGCTGCTTTGAAACGATCTGTATCGTAAAAAGCGCTATATAAATAAATGTGACTTGACTTGATGCTTCAGATTACAAAATCTTCAAAATCGTTGTTTTTATTTTATGTCAGACACCAAATCTATCAAAAACAGTCTAATTAGTAAATGTTCTATTACTGTTTTGTGTTTGGTGCTGGTGAGCCCTGCAGAATTTAATTTTGTTCTGGTCTCTGCCCAGTTAGTGAGGTCACATTTGGAGCCAGACTCAGCCTATTGTGCTCAATTAATTGTAATTTAGCAAACGGGGCCTGCTCACAGGGGGGTTTGTTTTGTATGCGTGTTGTTTATGAGAGAAAGAGAGAGTCTGGGTTACCTCTGTTTGTGCTGATTGGGTTTAGGGGAGGTGCCTCGGCTTGTGAATAACAGTCTGCTTGAAATCCATTCATCTGTAGTGGTTGCGTCTACATGTGCTCACACACGTGTCGTTTTCTGCCCTTTTTCCTCTGCTGTCTGAGACCCTGGCCCGGTCACAGCAGGGGGTCATCCACATACCGAGCTCAATGTTCTCAGCGTGGCAGGGCAGTTCATTGCTGAGGTTGTTTGCCTTTAGAAACAAATGATGCTTTGTTTTGTGGACTGGACTCTGCTTGTCTCTGAGATATGGCTGATCAGTGAGTTCTTAACTGTTGCATATTGAGCTGCTCTCTGTTCTACAGTGTATCACAATAGTAAGGTCATTCTGTTAACCCCATACTGTGTTTGAGGCAAAAATGCTTTTTAAAGGATCGTTTGTATTGATTTCAGCAAAAGTTGGATTTCATTATTGGAAAACAATGTTTCAGTGATGCAAAGAACAAATATCAATGTCACAGTTTGATTTTTGGCTTGTAGACCCATGCTATAAATTACAGACATGGCATCTGAGGACTAATTCTTCTTTTTCTCAGAATTGCTTTATTTCCAGATTCAATCATAGGCTCGTTAGAACTCGTACGCACATGCACACTCTTCAAAAACTGCGCTTTAAATCTCCTGACGAACTAAAAGACCCAATTTAAATTAGTATATATTCTGAATGAAAGATATAGATTTGTACTTAATGTCAGCAGTAATCATTAATTACTCACCCTCATCTCGTTCCAAACCCATAAGACTTTCGTTCATTTTTGGAACACAAATGAAGATATTTTAATGAAATCTGAGAGAAATCCCTCCATTGACAGCTATGCAACTACTTTGACGCTTCATAAAGAGATCGTAAAACTAATCCATATGAATTGAGTGGTTTAGTCCAAATTTTCTGAAGATGAATAAAAAGTATTACGGGTTTGGAACGACATGAGGTTGAGTTATTAATGACAGAATTTTCATTTTTGGGTGAACTAACCCTTTAAGTCCACATGTCATGCAAACAAGAAACTATGCTTCTAACCACAGGTCGAGAGCTGTCGTTCCAACCACACAACTTTGCGATGCTGTTTGCGAATGTTTGTTGGAACTATTGATTTTAGGAAACGCAGTCCGGAGTTTGTTTGACAAGGTTCTGAGCATTAAATTTTTATTTTTTTACTACTATAGTATTTGTTAGTATTTTTTATTTTAAGACAATCAGATCTAATAAAATTAGAATGTCTCTTTTTCAAATGGTTAGCAATTCATTCAGTGAGTCAATTCGTTCGGATAATGATTCACTGATTCATTCAATCCACTCGGTTGTGTTCCTTGAATTTGATGAACAGCATTTTTTTTTGTAGGTAATGTAAATTTAGAGTTTGTCCATCAAATTTTACCACCACAGTGTTTTTGTTTGTTTGTGTAAAAGTACCACTATAAGAATTTGCTGTTTTCCACAGTTCTGTTTTTTTCTTTTTCTTTTTCTTTGTCTGAGAAGGGAGAAAGGGAATTTTTGAGACCCTATTCATTCAAGCAATCCATTTTCCATGACCTTCAGTTCTTTGTCTCACTAATCTCGCTATGGAAAGTTATCTAGTCACTGCGCTTGGCTCCTGTTATCACCACAGGAAGCTTCAGACTGTGGCCTTATTACTGTCTATTAATTACCTGATAGCACGGCAGTTAATTGTGCAAAGCGATGTTAATTATGCATACTTTGCTGATGTGCGGATGGTCCAAATCCTCTGACTGTTGCGATCCAAAAAACAGTGAATTAACTATGTAAAATGCTGTTTACTGTGAAATTGTCATGTGAATCTGACTCTCAGACCCCACAGACATGGAGAAATGTCTGCTCATCTCCTGTTGCCTTGCGGGGAGACGAGTCTTCAACGTAGAAGTTTCGCCTTTGGGATTTTTGTTCATCTGCCTTGCAGCTTTCTTCTCACATCTGATCCCTCTCGTCCTCTCCTCCTTCGTTATTCGTCTACTTTCTCCCTTAATAGAAGATAGGTTTACATTTAGTTGTACTTCGTGCCAGTGTTGGGGACACTACTAGCTATTCATAATTTGAGGTAGTTCAACAAGCTGCACTTTTGTAAATTAATTAGCTACACTACAAGCTAATAACAGAACACAGCAGTTACCGACACTATTTTTATTCCCATATGTCCAAAGCTGCAATTATTTGACCAAAGATGCAGTAAAAAACAGTAATATTGTGAAATATTACAATAAAAATCGTATTGTTGTTCTATTGTATTATATTTCAAAAGCTGAATTTTCAACCATTATAAATGTAATGCATCCTTGCTGAATTAAAGTATTCATTTCTTACAAAAAATAATAATAACCTGACCCCAAACTTTTGTCTGTCTCTGTTTGTGTATAATCCAAAAAATTAAAAAAACACTAATTTATATTACTGAATTGAAATTTATAGTGCTGAACAGCGGCAAATGATTCTGTAAATAATTTTTGAACCGTTTCACTTATGAATTGTTTTAATGAACTGTTCACTAAAATTGAATCTGATTTCCCAATGTTACATAAAAATGAGCAAGGGGTAATTATAGGACAACGTATTTTATTATTGACTATTTTGTTGGGTTAAAAGTGTGAAATGCGGTATAAGACAAGATAAACAGTGATGCTGTGATTTTAGAAAAAGCAGCTTGTAACTGGAAAAGATGTACTATATTGAAAACCACTGAGCTACTGTCATACTATCTAACAAATGTAGTTACGTTAGTAGCATCCCTCCCTAGCACTGTTGTGTGCGCTACACTATCTCTGCTGAATTTGCTAATGCCTGTAGGTACCTGGCATGGAGACAGTATTTTTGGGGAGTGTGTTAAACTGCACTAACCAGCCAGCAGTAGGATCCCATATGACTGAGCCAAAACAGAAAGGCGTAATTGGCTCCCCCTTTATTTCACTCCATTGTCAACATTAACCTGTGTACAGCTGCGGTAGGGCTAAATGGCTGCGCTCAGTTCTGTTAGAGCCATTTAACTAACTGCAGTTTGTATCCAGGTCGAACTTGTTTGCAGTATGTGTATTAGCTCTTTTACTGAAGTTCTGAATAAAGTTCAGTCAAGATGCAATTAACCTTTGGTGCATGTTTGAGTGCTTTGAGATTTGTAGATGTTTGTTTGGCAACACACTGTCAAATTACAGGATTTATGTGTTTTTGAACTTGAAATCCTTCATGACTGTTTTTCACTCACAATTATTTACATGCTTTGAATAAATCACCAGCCAAGTAATTTAGAAAATTAAGGCATTGGCAGGCAAAAAATAAATAAATAAATTAGTAAACAATTGATTTGTTTTAAACAATTTGGCTTTTAGCTATTGGGTGTTATTTATTAACACACTTGACATAATCGCACTGAAGAGAAAAAAAGAGACTCATAAAATTAAAATGTGCCCCCTGTTGATCGCATAGGGTATTGCAGTGTTACTATGCAGACCTGTTAAATCATAAATAAATCATGTCAGCCGGTGTTTTCGTAGCATATTCATGACCTCAGGTGGGCTAATACTTGTCAAGTACCACATGCCACAGAATGTGATCCACTGTCTTTTACACTGTCTAATCACAGACTCAGGTTGAATAACAATGAAGTCATCTCTTTTTTTAAAGACTCTTAGTTTATGTATTTGTATTTTTGGAGTGTCACATCAGGTAGTATGTTTACATGGCCTGATCGGAATGTTTGTGACCCGTTTGTGCCTTATTGTTGTGTCATCCCGTTACATATGTTTAGGTACCGGGGATCTACTTTGAAGAAGTTTGTGTATATATTTTGTGTAGTTTTATGTGCAGCATGTCATCCGGACGTGTATATGCTGGTTGAGGGGTCCGGGAGAATCAAAAGCCCTTTTTTCCAAACCCCTAGAATGTGTCTGCTAATTTTAGTTGGGTGTAATGTGCAACACAGAGTCACATGCCTGGGTGATGTTACCCTGACACTGGAGCCATGGACTTCGTGAGATTTTGTGAGTTTTTATATAAATGCTGTTGCCAGCATGACTGAGGAGCTCTTGTAGGGCAGACAGCCATAGAGCTCTTGACAACATGGACTATATATATACATGCAGGCGTGATGGATGTGCTGATTGATCTATTGGTGAGGTAAATGTATGAACGTGTTTGTCATTTAGAATCAGACCAGTCCAAACCAGACAATCCGCCGGAGGAGTGTACATGAGAAATGTGACCTTTTATTTTTCCCACGGGTAAATTGAGTTTAATTATTGAAAACTTTTACACTTTCTTCGCTATTGTTTTTTTTGTTCATCTCCCACCTAGTGTTGTCACGATACCAAAATTATTGTTTCGATACCGATACCAAGTCAAGAATTGCGATTTCGATACTTTTTCGATACTTTTCCTGAAAAGGGAGAAACACTCTCAAATATCATTGCTGTGCTTTATTTTAAAACTGGGACAACATTCCAATCATAACACACTAATAAATGAACATTTGAACAGCAGATAGGCTATAATAACCATTTGAACAAAATATGAAATATGAAAAATATAAAAAATAAATTAGAGCAATGACATTCAAGGTAAAAAAATAAAGAAATTTAGCAGCATTATCTTAGTTATCATAAGAAACATAAGATTTTATCAATAGCAATGCCACTGACGATTCTGCTTATCGATCCGATTCTTTAACGATTCTCTTATCGATTCATGATAGCATTGTGTGGAAAAAAGTAGTCATATGCTTTTTCGGGGGGAAAAAACAAGTGTTTTTATTTGTTTTATGTAATTTATGTAATAAATGAAACCTTATTACAAAGTGTTAACGATTAGTTATACACCGATTCAGACAGATCAGTTGTTTTAACCATTCATTAAAACGAATCGGTTCAAATGAGTCATTAGTTCGCGAATTGGACGTGTCATTATCGGACGTGTGCGCGTTGTGTGATTATCCAGGCGGTTACATCCCACTGTCATCACAGAAAACATTTCATGACTGGATAGTTTTTTTCGTTTATTTAAAGTGTGGTTTATGTCAGCTGAATGTGCGGAACGATTCAGAGAAGATAAGGCAACGTATTTTACCACAATTTACACCCAGCGGTAATTCAGAAAAAAAAAAAAAAAAACTCCGAATGCTCCACATGAAACTTTAGTCTCCCGACCTTGCCATCGTGTCGAATTATTTTGATTAATATGTGCGAGGGAGAGAGAGAGAGCAAGACAGCGCTTAGTTTTGAGACGGTGAAGCCTTGTTTATACTTTCGCCTGGCTCCGCAGAGAGAGAGAGAGTGCGCGCGCGCGACCGGGGCTCGCTCTCTCTCTCTCTCTCTCTCTCTCTCTCTCTCTCTCTCTCTCTCTCTCTCTCTCTGCTCGTTCAGTTCACGCGCCCTGTCACACGCGCATGAGGAGAAAAACGCAGACGTCCATAGGGAGGCACTGGAAGCGTGCGTTGCACACACCAACATGCAATACTCTCTTACAAATCTGGAACGCGGTCATTCTTAGAAGTATCGATACTAATAAATTTAGGTATCGTGAAGTTTTTAATTTCCGAGTATCGCGATACTTTTGAAGTATCGGTGCACCGTGCAACACTACTCCCACCTTGACATGACTGCTTGGAATGTGTGAACAAAGGAATGATTGCTTACTGGCACAGACATGCAGGTGTTTGTGGTTTAGGACTCGGATGTGAAGTTTGTTGTATTGCTGACGGGCCGGCAGGAGTTGTGTAATTTAGTTGCTGTTGGTTAAGCTCCTCCAATACCCTGGCTTAGCTGAAGCAGTGTGATTTCTCACGCCGTGACATCTCCGTGAGGAATAAGACCTTGTCTTCTGTATCTATCACTTTGGCAATGTGGACTGTTATTGAACTTTTCATTCAAGATATTTTAATCGAGATGCACAAATAAAAAATTTCTGGCTGATACAATAAGACGATAGTTATGTTCATCCTATGGCCGATAACCGTTAAATGACAAAAAAAAAAAATCTATGCAAAAATCGAATGGAAATGAAATGACTATGCACAATCTGAAATATTGACTGATACCAACCAATTAAAAAAAGAAAGTCTAATATCAGCCGATAACTCATGTGGTACCAATGTATTGTTCAATTCTTAATGAGTATTTTAGTCTCCTTTTTCCCCAGTAAAAAATAGTAAGTAAACAAGATTTTAAAACCAGATGAATGTGCCTAATGAAGACTATGTAATATGTGTATAGTAATTTACTAAGGATTTCGGCTGTGCAGATTCTTTAAGGGATAGTTTAATCAAAAATGAAAAACCCCAAAACCACTTTGATGCTTTAAAACGTTCATAGAGATTGTAAAACGAATCCATATATGAATTGAGTGGTTTAGTAAAATTTTTTGGAAGAGACTAGGCTTTTATTCACATTAAACATTAATCAACTCACAAATCAGTTGACGTGGGAGAACCAATGATGTTCATTCTTGTTACGCAGAACGTTTGAGCTTCCTCAAGAACCAATGAGGTTCATTCTTGTGTTACGCAGAACGTTTGAGCTTCCTCAAGAACCAATGAGGTCGCAGCACGTTTGAGCTTCCGCAAGAGGTTTGTTCTCGCGCTTAAGGCAGGTTCGGGTTGAGCCTCTGTTTATGTTCACTGATCAATGTTTGTATGTGAATAAAAGCCTAAATTCAATCTGTACATCATAAAACATGATTGTGTTTCTCTTCAGAAAATTTGGACTACACCGCTGATTCAAATGGATTTGTTTTACGATCACTTTATGAACTTTTTGAAGCTTCAAAGTGGTAGTTGCATAGCTGGCAATGGAGGGACAGAAAGCCCAAAGATTTCATTAAAATATCTTAATTTGTGTTCCGAAGATGAACAAAAGTCTTGTGGGTTTGGAATGACGTGAGGGTGAGTACAGAAGTTTCATTTTTGGGTGAACTATCCCTTTAAGCCACAAGTTCCCTCTTATGTAGTTTTCAGATTAATACACAGTGAGTTTTTTTTATTTGTATTTTTTTTTACCTAAAATGGGAAACATCTGATCTTTATACGTCCAGATTGCTCACATGGCTCTTGTGTCCTGAACTTCATTTAATCGCTTCTGAAATGGAAAGATGGAGGAAGGAAATTCTGATACGAAAACTAGAAGCACAAGGAAAATAACTTTGTATAGTCAGAAAAGTTGTTCTATTTCACAGAAACTGTGCCTGGTAACTGTTATAACTTACATGTGATCATTTATTTTCAAATGGAGCTCTAATTTTAGGTATCGGTCACTAGCGTCCATATATCATCCTGCCTAGACCAGTAGCTTAACCACAACATGTAAGAAGGTCATGAGTTAAGGTTTTGTGCCACCTTTCAGTGTATAAATACTGTCTTATGATGACCTCTTGACAGTCGTCAAATATGTGGGATTGCATGAGCTCATTCATGTCAGAACAAAGCAGGCTGTGCACCCCGTCCAGACGTAGACCCCCAGGATCCCGCTGCGTCTGCGTCTCGAGGTCTAAATGAAGGTCGCCCTGTTTTCATACTTCACAGTTTGGCAGGACAGGTGTTTATGTTTTGAGACCTGGTTCCTCTGTGGGGAAATAGCAGGGCAGAACATTCCTGAGCCAAAAAGAGTTTGTTTTTCTGGCTGTGGAGCCTGAATATGGCTTGAAAGGGGTGGGGTGGACCCCGTGTCTGGTATGTGTTTGTTTTCGGACTTGACACCACATGACCACCCAATTGCTCCAACAGCTAAGGTGGAAAAGATGACGTTGGCGGACCCAAACACTTTTTATCAATGAGATCATTCTCTTGCCCCAGACTCTTAATAGTCCTCGTTGCAGAAGGGTTTTCTCTTCATCTTTCTCAATAGCTGCAGAGCTCGTCTTGCCGCTTCTTAAGTTCTTCCAGGCTGCAGGTTAGCTTTGTTGCTTTGGAACTGTATAGCTTCATTTCGAGTTCTGAGCTTAGTTATATAGATTTATTCTTCAATTTTTCTTGTTGGAATCTGACTCAGGTAATACAACATTATAGCTCAGTATCTCTACCACAACTCTCCCAGAAGGACTTGGTCTGGGTTCAGAGCGTCAGAGCAGAAAGGCAGGCCTGAAGGCACCTGTCCATCATGCCAGCCCCCAGAGTGTACCGCTTCCCGCAGAAGATCAGCCGCACTGAGATCATCTTGAGGAGTGAGTTTGCTGGGCAGGGAAGGGGCTTTAACCGTGAGAGACTCCCAGCAGGGGCAGTCAGGTACTTTGGTGTGGTACAACTCTTTTCCAGGACTAAATTATGTCAGACAAACTGTAGTGTGCTTATGGTATGTAGTAAAATGGGTGTTTTATTTTAGATATAAAGACACATTTAATCTTTTTAAAAAGCTGATCTTTGTAAAGGTCTGGATCAGTAGTTGTTATGCTAATGCTTGCTTGTCATATTCTGTCTTAGAAACAAGCATTTTCTGTGTGAGCACCACAGCGTGTAATATGTTGTTTGTTTATCATAATTATGGTTTGACTATTTGGCTTCATTAACACTTTAGTTACAAAATGTAAAGGTGCTTGATTTAAAGTGCACTGTTCGTAGACTCAACTGGATCAATTGGATGAGATTGAGGGCAGGAATGATCACTTTGTCTGACCAATAACATTTGGCAATGATTTTTTTTTTTTGCACTTCCATTTGTTGCCACTAGTGGCAGAGAATTACTTAACCTTTAACGGTGCATTCAAGTCATGTCGGAAAGATCTTATTTATGAGTTGAACACATAAATGACAAAAAAATAATAATAATAATATGAGTTGGAAAACTCATAAGCCCAGAGATTTTGAGTTGTGGCATCTGAGCAAACATGTCAGATGCAATGGATACAGCATCGGTATTAATGGTAAATGTGTTCAAATTAATGAAATGCTTTTTTAACAATACAACTAAGTTGCATGTACAAAATACCACAGTATTGTGCACTTACGATAAAATATATGATGATTCATTTTACAGCACCTTCATCAATCGAATAGCATAAAGCAAAAACACACCATTCTTTACATCTACAAAATTATAAACAAATAATGAGCAGAGTTCTTGTTGAATTTCATGCAAAAAAGGTACATCGCCATCTAGCATAAGTTCATAGCAATTTGCAAGTTTCCTCAAGCCATGACAGGAACTTAATTCTGGAATTGAATATGTTGAATGTCAGACCAAAATACCTGTCAAGGTATGTTTATTGTGACAACTGACGGATTTCATCCAATCAAACCACTTAACCTCTCCACACTTCTTTGCTGAGGTTAACAGCACAGCCATGCCAAATTTATCACGGAAAACCATTAAATGTCTGAAACGGATTGTCCATAACGATCCAAGAGCTGTTCTGTTTTTTTCAGGGAAATGTGTGCTTGTTTTAGCTCTGTGTGCTGAGTCAGTCTTTTCACTCTATTACCACCAGCAATTCTCACATTCTCAATCTTGCTTATCCTGTAGGTTTTTCTTCATTTGATTTGCCTTTCCAAGATAATACAGTTTTCCAATGTCATTTCATTTACTGTCAGAAGTGTAAATGACGTGTCTACACAATATAACGAAGCTAGTTTGACGAAAGCCGTTATCTCAGCAAAAGTTCCAATGTATGGAGTGTGATTTAACAGGATGTCTTTGGATAAAAGTCTTGTTAGCTTATTTCAGAAGTACTAAAAAATAATTGTTTACACTCTCCACATGTTCAGTGGTGGGTTTGTTCTTATTTCATTTGGACTTGTAATGGCAAAACTGTTTCCAAGCTGAGTTTCTTTTATTAGGAAACATTGCATCAAAAAGCCTCCCAGTGGTTTTGCAGCCCATTCCTGCCACTGCATTCATTTACCCTCCCCAGAGCTGAAGTGGGATAAGGTGATGCTATTTAGTATCTCTGGGGTAATGCAGAACACTGACAACATCAACACCTTGTGCACAAAACAGCTGATCTAGGGCCAGAAGCATTACTAGTTAAAACAAATCAAAACACATAAAAACAAACTCTTATTTTAGTTGTTTATTTTGTTTTTAAATTGGAGGTTATCATATCTCTGTGGACATGATAGACTGTAAATATTTTGAGCAAGTTGTAATATGTAGAACCCAGTAACTTGTAGTATTTTGTTTTGTGTTTTGTTTTTGTTTAGTTTTGTATGGTTTGGTTTTTGTTTGATTTTTACATTGGAGGTTATCATATCTATGTGGGCATGATAGAATGTGCTACTACAACTTGCTTAAAATCTTTGTCCATCTAGTAAGTAGAACCTGGTAACTACTTCTACTATTTTTAGGTCCCAGTCCCATATCTTACCAGACTTTCGGTCTCAGACATGGAGCCCTGAGTAACGAGACTCGCCAAAACCACAGCACTATATTCGTTATATCCCAGGATGACTGCAAACACACAGATAGTCTTGTTTGACGTCTTGAGCTTTCTACCACTGAGACCGAAACCCTGATTCTGTATGCGTTGACATTTCTTTTGACTCATGTAAATTGCTTTAATAACATCACATTTAACCGGTTCACTGACCTGCTCAATATACAATCAGAATCGTTTTAGAGCTAGAGGACTTATCGTTTGCTTCCTCATCTTAAAATGCAGTCCTTGACTCTAATTTACCATTTGCGAAACCACAACTGTGGAATTAATTGGATGGCTTGCGCCCGTGTTGTGCAACTCATATGAGTGATAAGGGGATTTGTGTGTTGTATTTACAAGGTGACTGGGGCTGTGTGTCAGATGATGTTTGTTTTCCCCAAATGTTGCTGTAAAACATCGGAGGAGGAAAAAGTTGTCTTGTCTTTCAATAACAGGTGGTGTATCAATCCTGGACTGATTGTCAAGCCTTTGGGCACAATTAATGGTGCTTGCTAAGGGAAATGTCCCAATTATTATTGCTCATATGTTTAAGGATTTGAACGATCACTTCATGTAAATTTGTTGGTTCACTGTTACTTCATGTAAATCAATTTTTGGCCAGACCAATCGCTGTGGGACATTTGTCAATCAGCTGCTTTCTGTTACTTTGTCACACCTTGGGCATTTATGGTAGCCTGGATGCCAGCCCAAACCCCGCCCAAAACATTTTTTGGTCGGGAAGTTCGGTCTGGACTTGCTCCATTGAGGAGTAATTATGATCAGTCAAAAAATGTTCGGGCCAATCAAATTGCCAGGGCGGGCTTTATACGATGATGGACAGATGATCTGCAGGGACGTAATCATCACGTTATCAAAGAGCGCTTAACTGGTTTCCCTCAGAGTGCCGCTGGTGAACTGAGATGTAGAGATTCCGCTATCGCATCAGTTGTAAAAGAAATCGACAGCGCATTCATTTTAATAGACGAACAGAGAACTGCAATCAAGGCATTTGTCGATCGGAAAGATGTGTTTGCCGTCCTTCCTACGGGATTCGGCAAAAGTTTAATTTATCAGCTGGCTCCGATGGTCACTAAGAAGATGGGACGCAATGAAAACCCTGCGGTCGGTGTGGTTTCTCCTTTGGTCGCACTCATAGAGGACCAAGTAAAAGACACTCGTTATTTTACTTCTTCCAGCGTGCGTGCATTTGAGTTCTGTAGTTGACAACTGTGCTATGCAAAGTAGTTGACTTACTGCGTTGCTCTCATTGGTTGTAGGTCTATCCAATTGAGTGCAGAGTTTTTTTTCCTGGTTCTGTTAAGACACGCCTCATAATCAAAGCCCTATGGAGCAGTATCAGACTCACATTCTGACTAGAATATGAGTATGACGAAGTCAGGCTACATTTATGGGTTAATGTGACTATAATGTGGCTGTTTGAATGTTAAAGAGATCTTAAGAGTTCACCCAAAAATTAATGTTCTGTCACATTTACTAACCCTCATTTTTTCCAAATCTGTAAGACTTTATTTATTCTGTATAGAACACGAAAGATTTTTTGAACTCTCTCTCTCTATACAATATATATACAGTATAGATTGTATATATCTACAATATATACAATCTATACTATATATCCCTGTCAGTGCTTAAAAAAGCTTCCTGAGACATCTTTGATCCATCGTCTGGAAAACAGTTTATTTTTTATTTTTTTATGTTTATCTTAAATTGTCCTTTGTTGGTAGCTCACTATAGGTTTCAGAGGCTGAGTCTCAGTCCCTCTGTATCTGCGTCTCTTGCTGTCTTTTTTCTCGAAAGGGTTAAGTCTACAAATACATCCATGTTTTTCTCCACCCACCTGATCGTAATAGTTGTGATGTGATTGTAACATTGACCGCTTTACCCTTCGCCCATCCAGGCATGAATAATTGATCAGGTCCGGAAAGTGCAATAAGTGAACCACATCCTGCTCTGTGAACATTGTGGCAGAGCGTCTAACTGCCAAGCCTATTGGTCCGGTCTTATTTTACCACAGCAGTGTTTGCTTGGGAATAGCCAGAACAACATGCTGCTCTCTCTGAGATCTCATGGAGTCATTGATGGGAGTTTGGGAGTTGATGCGAACGGCTCTAGCGCACTTGTTACAAGTGCACCTAAAGACCAGGATGGACTTCTACAGTACATCTGCTGTCAGAAGAGGCTCGGTGGTTCCCTCCTCTCATGTAGGTGCTATTCGGACTCTTTAGCTTCATCCGTAAATGGTCCATTTAATAAGTAGAAACTTAAACTGAGCTGATGTTTGAGTATGATCTTTGGTTTCACTGTCTATTTTTTTGATACTTTTTTGAAATGTCTAATTGACATATAGGTAGTGTTAAATAGTTGAATAACAGCTAATTTTGATTTGTAAGCTAAATGGTGCACAATGCAAATACACTGATGCAATGTAATTATGCATCCAATAATGATAAAATATTTTTGTATTATTTTTATAATTAACATTATAAAATGAAAAATAGCATAATTATTACAAATTACATACATTATGTAAAATGTTGTATTTTAAATTGTATTATTTTATTTGCATGTTTGTAGAGTAGGAAGTACATTGGAGGTTATGCTATCAGTGTGTGATCTAATAGCACTACATTACCAAACTGGCTTGAAGGAGGATCAGTTCATATTAAGGCTGACACTGAGTGCTTTTGGACCGGAGCCAGCCTTTAAAGTGCTCAGATGGGCCGGGTTAAATGGGCCAAGTATGCTTGCCTTTGTGTCAGTGTTTCAAATGGCAGTCATTGCACTTGGAAATCTCCATAAAGTGGCCATAATAACCAATCAAGTTAATATTTGTACAATTTGACCTTAGTCTCTGGAGTTGCTAAATCTGCAGGCTCATTAGATTCTTTTTGGCTTTGATAATTTGTGATTAGCTCAACACATTTTAATAGTAATGTTTGTTTCTGTTTCAAGGAAGGAAGAGAAATGGAGGGTGCTTGCTTATATAACAGGGCCTTTTCATACACATTAAGGCTGGCGTAGGTGTGTTTTATATGTGTTGAAGACAAAGGACATTTGAGAAGGGAATTTGTAGAGTGGGTTACACAAACATGGACAATCAGGAACGTTTGGCTTTCTTAAAGGGGGGCACAAAACTGTAATGTTAGATTAGATTTGACAGATGACTTGATTACTGCTTGGCTTGTCCAGATGGCTCAGCTCTAATGTCATATTTTTATCATGGAGTCTTGTTCTGTAAGGAGAATTCTACATTCAGACTTGTTTAATCCAATTAACATGTTCTGCAAGCCATTTCTTTTTGTTTATGGTGAAGTTGAACTTTGTTACTCGATGTGCATTGCATGCCATGATCTGCTTTGCTCCAACTTTAATATTGATTAAAAAAAATAGGACTTTATCCCAAGACAGATGTTGTTTTATGTTATGTTAAATGTTGTTTTGCTGTTTTATGGTTTTATTTCTAATGTTATGTTTTGTAAATGTTGTGTTATGGTTTTATGTTATGATGTTTTATGTTTTTTTTTCATATAAAATGTTTTTGTTGTTGTTTTGTTTTGATGTTTGAAGTTTTATGTTTTGTTATATTTTGTTTTATTATTTTTTAGATTTGATGTTATGTTGACTTTTGTTATTTTTTATGTTTGTTAAATGTTATGTTAGATGTGTTTTATGTTTATTTTGTTTTGTTATGTAAGTGTGCTTTTTTAATTTTTTAATTGTGGTATAAGCCCTTTCAGATATTCCATGCAAAACGTGTAAAAATGAAACAAATTGTTACCTGTTCTTCCTTTGTCGGACAGAAGGTTTCAAACCTGATATATGGACCAGACCTTTTGCTATGCAGTCAATAGTTTGACTACCTTCCCCCACTAAAATGATCAAACTGCAGGAAAAAAACACAGGTTAAACAGGTGAAAGGATAAAAAAGGTTTTGTTTTTGCAATGCCATGCTGTGAGAAGCAAATAAACAGGAAATGGTGGAGGGCACATGTAGTCTGGTAATGAGCAGCGAGAGCCTTACCTCCAGACTCTATAAACACACCTCTCTTACCTGCACAATGCTGCATTGATCGATCAGTCAATCGTGTCACGGCAGAGACGTGTCCTGTGTTTGTGCTAAGCTTTCATTCCAACCTCTGCCTCCCTGCGCTCTCAAATCCAACCTGGCAAAAGTAACAGGGCCTCTTTACCCAAGACAATATCAAGGCTTGGTTTTCCATCTGCATGATATATTCCCGGCATGCGCTCATCATTCAGTCTTTCTTTCTGGGGGTGGCACTGATAATACAGTTATACATGTTAGTCAAAACACAAAATCTTCTGATGTCAAGTTGCTATTTTAATCCCTCATTAGCTTTGTCTGTAGCCTTTTTGATTTTTACATTTTAGTTGGGTAAATGAATGTCTTCTTAAATATTAGTTTTATTTTAGATTTTCTTGTAAGAAATGTATAAATATATTTTTAACAATAATAATTATATTAAAATAATGATAATAGTGACAATAATCATAATTTTAATATTAATATAAATAACATGCTATGCTATAATAATTTGTTAATATGATTGTTTTAAAATTGTTTTATTTTAAATGTATTTTTATTGTTTGGTATGGTTTTACGGTTATGCATTTGCTTGCATTTCTAACAGTTGAAATCTTCAGACAAGGATGATATAGTGTTACTACAAGGATGATATTTTGTTTAGTTAAAGTGTCAAATATGTCACTTAAACTACATTTTCAGCATTTCGAATGCCCCCTTAAGTAATTCGTCCGGGCTCTGACTCTGTGTTGGTGCTTAGCCATCTTTTTAATGCACAGTGGCTTGAACTACTGCTGATGGTTCTTTTTACAGATAATCTTTTCCCCTTTCCCTGATATATAATGTCCTAATTGACTCTTGCTGTCCAACACACCTGATCGATGCGCCATCCCTCCATGTTACTCTCTCGTGCTCTAAAACCTGATCTTCTGTTACTCTTTTGCATTATTGATCAGATTTAAATGTCCTTAGTGCTTTACCATAAGTTTTCAAAACTGATGCTTGATTCTGATTTTTCCTCTCTTTCCACAGGCCCCCCGTTGCCAAGACAGACCCCTCAGGTGCAGAATGGCCCTTCGCCAGAGGAGCTGGAGGTGCAGAGAAGGTAAATACCAATGTTAAAGACACTGACTGCAGTTAATGGTACTAAAAGGTCTTGATGTGAAGTCACCCAAAGGGTTCCATTCAGCTTAAATCAATCAAAAAGCCTACAGATGAGATGTGTTCATCATTTAAAGGTGTGATAAGGAAATTATGTTTCAAGGTTCTCTTATGTTTTCCCAATACCAATAGAACCGTAATCTTGCTCTTATTTTTGGCTTTAGTGTATTTGCCAAAATGTTTTTTTAAGGTGTGAAATTAGTTTTAGTGGGGAAAATGGATTAGTACACATTTAAAGGTCTTTTAAAGTCTTAAACACAAAACCACTTCCACCTTATGGGCAAACATGTGCACTCTTAGATTCCGAGTTGACATCTGCATGTGTGAAGGTGAGAATATGAACCAGGTGAACCCTCACACTGCAGAATCAAACACAGATAGTGTTGCAATGTAATGTTAATGTCTGTTGGACTAAGTTCAGTTAAATCACCACTTTGAAGCTCTGAATTTGCTTTTTCATGAGCGTGTTTTTATCAAGAATTCTGTGGACTTCAAAGGATGACGGAGGCTGTTACTCACCCAGGTCTTGTTAATGAAAAGCTTTTCTGCAATGAGTTCCCAAAGGAAGCAGCAGTCAAGGTTGAGGCTGCTTGACTGGAATATACATGCTCAAAGCTCACAGCCTCCTTGACAGATTTTTTCTTTCTACGTTTTCTTCAATAATACCATACTATAGATGCAACTTTTGCATCCTTATTAGATTTTATTGCAGTAAGGCTTAAAATGTTACCATATAGCACAAGAGGCTGTGCTATATGATGTTAACTCTTTCCCTGACAGTGTTTTTGAAAAAAGTTGCCAGCCACCGCCAGAATTTTTAATCATTTTCACAAAAAGTTTCATGACCCCTAGAATAATTTGTTGTATGAATATTTGAATATGCAATATATCAAAAGAACAAACCCTCTGCTTTTAAACAACAAAAAAAGTTTTATTCTAGCTTCATGCATTCCGTTTTATCAACACTTGAATATGGGTAAGTTTCATAAAAATAAATAAGAAAAACACGTTTTTGTCAAAGATTACATCCAGATCGGATTCAGAATGATGATCAAAACATAGATGGAGTAGATCGAGCCCATCCTGGGTCAACCTTTCATTCAATAACATTAGGCAGTTTTTATTTATATGCTGTTTAATATTGATGATCGCGTTATTTTACATATTCATCTGTTTACATATGATATCGTTTATTTCTGCTTCCTTTTCACCTGTGTTTAGATCAGGAGATTCAGTACTCTTTAAGAAGTTGCGTAATAGCAACATACCGTATAACAGTGTAAACACGGAAAGCCGGAAATTTCCGTTAATGGCCGGCATAAATGATGGAAATTTCTATCAATGGCGGGGAAAGAGTTAAGTGCTGTTGTTAGACATGGCATTTTATATATATTATTATATAATGAAAAAGGGTCATAGGAATTAAGAGGGTAAGTAGCAGTCAGGCACTGCTAATTAAATGCCTTTGATTAACTGATCAGCAAGCATGACCACCTCTATAAAAGCAGACATTTTGGCAGTTTGCTGTTCTAGAGCATTCAGGTGTGTAACACAATGCCAAGGAGGAAAGGCATCAGCAATAATCTAAGAGAAGCAGTTGTTGCTGCCCCCAACCTGGGAAGTATTATACGGCCATTTCCAAACAATTAAAGACCATCATTCTACAGTGAGGAAGATTATTTACATGTGGAAAACATTTAAGACAGTTGCCAATCTTCCCAGGAGTGGACGTCCCAGCAAATTCATTCCAAGGTCAGACCGTGCAGTGCTAAGAGAAATTGCACAAAAAAAAACAAGTACTAGACTTCAGACTCTACAGGCCTCAGTTAACATGTGAAATGTTAAATTTATTGACAGTACAATTAGAAAAAGTATGGCATGTTTGGAAGGGTTGCCAAGAGAAAACTCTAAAAAGAACATGGCAGCACGGCTTAGATTTGCAAAGTTGCATCTGAACAAGACTTCTGGAACAATGTCCTTTGGACAGACAAGACCAAAGTGGCGATGTTTGGCCATGTTTGGCCATGTTTAGCGGAAACCAAACACAGCATATCAGCATATACACCTTATACCACCTGGCAAGCACTGTGGTGAGGGGTGATGATTTGGGCTTGTTTTGCAGCCACAGGACCTGGGCACCTTGCAGTCATTGAGTCGACCATGTACTCCTCTGTATACCGAAGTATTCTAGAGTCAAATGTGAAGCCAGCTAAAGCTTGGCCCGAAATTAGGGCATGCGACAGGACAATGATCCCAAGCACACCAGCAAATCTACAACAGAATGGCTGAAACGAAATCAAGGAGTTGCCAGTCAAAGGCCCAGTCAATGTCCAGACCTCAACCAGGCTGAAATTCTGTGGTGGGACCTTAAGAGAGCTGTGCATAAATAAATGCCCTCAAACCTCAAAGAAATTAAGCAACGTTATAAAGAAGAGGCAAAAATTCCTTCAGAACGATGTGAGAGACTGATAAAGTCATACAGAAAATGATTACATAAAGTCATTGCTGCTAGAAGTGGCTCTACAAGCAGTCGAATCATAAGGTGTACTTAGTTTGTCACCCATGGCTTCTCCATTTTGGGTTTATTTTTGTTAAATAAATAATGACACAGTGTATGTCATGTGTTGTTCATCTGAGATTGTATTTGCCTAATTTTAAGACCTGCTAACTACCAGATGATTTTATATATATATATATATATATGTATATATATATATATATATATATATATATATATATATATATATATATATATATATATATATATATATATATATATATATATATATTTATATGTGTATGTGTTTGTGTATATTTGTATATTTTTCATATACACATTTTAGATGAACAACAACACCTTTTGAATTTGTGTTGTCCTTAATGACTTAATGAAAGTTATTATCCTGTTTTGATGGAGAGTAGGGAAAGATCTTCTTTAGCTCTGTTACATGAGTGTTTCTCCATCAGTGATGTATCATTCCATGAGACGTACCCAGAGGAGTCTGAGGTGCTCTGTAGAATACTGAACATGATCTCAGTCTTTTGATGGTGACTCAGCATTGGTCATGTCCTACTTCTTTGCTACAGAAGAGATGTCAAATCTTCACAGGCTTTATCTGCAGCGCCCCTGCAGCCTGTGAAAACATTAACTATTGGTGTATTCCCTGCGTATTGTAAGCCAGGCGAGGACACCGTTGGACACCGTTGTGCGTCCTGCATAACAAACATTGTTTGGCTGCCTTTTTCGCTCCTGACAAACGTGCTCCACAGCATAGTGAAGAGCCTGAGGAGTGTACATGGATTCAGCACACTGCACACACAATACTGATTTGTAATCATTTGTGTCAAGTGTTCACATCATGGCTGTGTTTTTGAGTTTATTAAAATAGTGTGGGACAGACAGTGCCTGCACTCTTGGATAGATGCTGCGGAGGGTTTAATAGCTCTGGTCTTCACTTCAAAACTGGCTATTTTTCCAAAAATGATGTTCCGTGAAGTGATTTTTCTCTGTTTTATATTCTAGTTGTAGTCAAGGTCACAGTCTTTGTAAACTGTGTGAATTTACATCGCGAAGAAAATGAACCGATTTCTGTCATAAAATGTTCTATAATGTATTCACAGTTTTACCATAGGGTGCCCCAAGACCCCAATTTCAGCGTAAGCTGTGATAGAACATCAACTTAGACCCCAGTTTAAGCATAAATATGCTTTCATGCTAGAGAAAGTGTTGGGGCAGATTAAAATAAGCTGGCGATATTGTGAGTTGGAGTGCTAAAAGAATGATGGGACCCTGTGTTTAGTATTATTTGTATGTTATAATACATATTTGTTTATATACGATTTATTAATATTTTGAATTGACTTTTTTATTTTATTAAAAGTTTTTTTTTTTTTTAAATATTTCTATTTAGCTTTGAAAAAAAATTCAGCATTTAAATGAATGAAGATGATTTTAATAGTTTTAGTTAACAATAACAATACTGGATCCATCTCTTTGAAATTCCCATTGTTCAATGAATGCTCGTATACCAAAGCTTTTTTATTAATTGTTTTTATTTATAATTTTTATGCCACTTTTATGGGTGCACAGAATTCACAATTCGATTTTGATTCTCAACTCTCAATTCATTTCAGATTGTCTATTTGACTGACATACAAAAGTTAATTTTGGGGTGAACTATCCCTTTTATATGAAGTTGAAACTATCATTCATACATTCTAACAGATTGTGTTCGTCAGCCAGGTGTTGTAATGTACATATAGTGGAAATGCTCCATATAAGGATATTTTCCTCTGTCTGTGAAAGATCAGCCAGAAAGTGAAGGGCTCACATTCTCTGAAAGAATGTCTTTGAGTGCGTGTAATGGAGTTGGCCTGCTGCCGCCCACCCGGCCGGCCATGGCGTGCCGGCCCATAGCCATATTTAGCTATTGCAGTCAATGGAACCGGGTGCATGCTTACTGTCTGATGTCATCTCATGATGCAAACCTGATACAATGCGGCTGAGAAGGAGAGCAGAAGAAAGGAATGAGAAGCAGGTTACTCACAGTCATTTATAAACAGCCATCAGGGCATCTGCATACTGTCAGATGATGAATTAGTAGAATTAGACAGACCAGAGGACTCTGGTGGTGTGAATGAGATTTGTCAAAAGGCTGCTTAGGTCACTATATTATAAGTGTCACATACTAGCATGCTATAGGAATTTTAGTTACTTCCGAAGCACACCAGTTGACTTTCACTGAACAGTCACCTTGAAAAAGTCACCACTTCAGACCGCCTTTAAGTGATGCATCTGTGAAGAAATTGTTGTTGCATAATATCCTAATACTCACTGTAACAAATGTATTAATGCGATGACAGAAAAGTGCAGTTTGGAACTTAAAATAGAGACTTAAAGAGGATTTGTCACTCAGTCTTCTGTGGTTTCACATCTAAATTCTTTTAGTATGAGTCAACAGTGTCAAGTGTCCATTTTTGTTTGTTTGTGCAAAAGAACCACTATGTTTGAGGCCTAGAATGTTTCTTCCTAGAGCAATTTTTTAGCTTCTATTTTTGTCTTTTAATTTTGTGGAGTGTTTTAGTACACACATGCTTTGAATTAGAGGCTTGAGCATTTTTGTAAACCTCACAATGAAATGACTAAAAAAATTTTCGCACAACCTCAAAAATGGTGCATTTTACCCTTTTTGGTCGAAGTGCATGCCATCCCTTGTACTTAAACATGCTACATTTGTGTCCCTTGCATGCTGGGAAAAATAGATATTTGGCTGTGTCTCTCGTCACCAGTTTCCAAGGGATTATGTGTATAAAGATATTTTATTTTTTAGCTTATTTTTTTTTTCCTGCAAGCTGTTTTAACTCCATCTTCACTCCAGCAGGACCGCAGTGACGTGGGTCGACTCGTGTCCTGTGAGCCAAAAATATACTGTATTAGTATTTGATTAAAAAGACATGAAGTGGCATAATAGACATGAATGGAGGATAATAATAGCCAGCAGGACGCTGATACAGGTTTGCTGCTCTGCCGGCTTTCAGCACATCTGTCAGGTGGAGACACAAAAGCCCATTTCCCCAACCGTATCCCGCTAGCAGGGCGAGATTGGAGCCACCACCTCATTAACAGACTGATGGCATCATTTAAAGCTGATCGTCATAATCATCGCCACTTCTTCACACTTCAGCACAATAATGCGCCCAGATCGCTCGGCAGCCACGTCCGGATGTCTGTCATCTCTTTATGAATGACCCTTCATCTACAGAAAGCCCTCTTCCTGCTTTCTGAGCTCCTTCGGGATGTGCTGCACCGCCCTCTCTGCTCAAAGATGTTCTTCCTTCTGTATAGGGGAGAATCAGAGAGCCCAAATCTGTTGAAATTTTGGAGGAAGCCTTGCAAAAGACCATATGGCTTAGCTTGGACACAGCCAATGTTAACCAAATTGCTGGGCTTTTCCAGGAGAGAGGGGAATTGCACATGCCGAAAAGATGGTGCTCATTTTCTCACAATGGTCTGTCATTGTTTAATCAATGTTGGCCTCTTTTCTACATTTAATTATTATTATTTTTTAAGATTGCAGTAATTTTCCATGTCTTTTGGGCTACTTTTGCATACTTATAATTTTCTTCCATATCACCAATCTTCATTCATGATTTTGGTGTTTTCAATTTGGAAATTATATACGTAACTCTTCACATTACATCTTTATGCCTATTAATTAGTCTTTTTTTTACTTGTTTTAATAAAATAGCTGAAAATCCTTGCTGGAAATCCAAGCTGCATTTCCTTAAAGCAATACTGCGTACGATAACAAAACTTGCTTTCATAAATTGTATATAACAGTATTTGAATAGAAGTGTATTTTAGTGTTACTATACTCACAGATTTTTTTCACTTTATACTCAAAACAAGTGAAAAAATCTTCCAGTGCACAGTAAGACAAGATAAGTTTGTATTAAAGGATAGTTCACCCCAAAATGAAAATGTTGTCATCATTTACTCAAGTTGTTCCAAACCTGTATAAGTTTATTTCTTCTTCTGAACACAAAAGAAGTTATTTTAAAGAATGATAGTAACCTGACAGTTGATGGACCCCATTGACTTCCATAGTATTTTTTTTCCTGCTATATGGAAGTCAATGGCTACCGTCAACTGTTTGATTACCAACATTCTTTAAAATATCTTGATTTGTGTTCAACAGAAGAAAGAAATTCATACGGGTTTGTCAGTAAGTACTGACAAAAAGATATATTTTCTGAAGATAATGAAGATAAATGTAAGGTTATCTTGTTTCAAAGATTTTAAAATATTTTTTCTGGAAAATTAAACAAAAATACTTAAAAATTATTCATTTTTTTGCAGTGTAATGCGATGACTTAATGAGCACCACTGTTATTTACTTATATTTTTCTATGCAATATATACAGATATTTTTTGATTTAACAAAAAAAAAATCTGCATCTACTTTTTTCTGTATTTTGCATTGTATTATCACCCTGTTTTAAAATCCAATGAAGTCATACTGCCTTTTAGAATCTGTTGTAGTAAGTTGTTGGAAGACATTCTGAATCAGGCTGTGAGCCGCCTACACTCCCTTATCTACTGTTTCCTTGGTAACTGATGTCAGGAACGGAGACGCCAATAAATGGATCTGCTGCATGTTTCCCATCTTCCATGCTCGAGAAGGGGGTGTGAGAGAAGGAAAAAGTAAGCAAATGTTGCATTGCTTGTAGTGTTTCCTACATTCAAAATGCTCTAGTGCAGATTCCAAATTGCTATCGCTTTGGCCTGCTATTTGATCATTTGTATTATTTTTACAGGGACTTTTTGACTTGTTGACTGGGTAGGTTTAACTTCTCCTTGAAAGAATACTGAATGGCCCTTTGACAAATATGTCTGGGTCTGCTCCAAAACATGAGAACAATCCCAGCCATGCTTCATTATGTCATTGCGGTGGAACAATAAAACATACCTTTAAGTGCCTTTAAGTTCCACCAGTTTTGTTGTAAGGGGTTATTATGTAAATGCATAGAAATGTTGAAGATCCAGGGTGCTGGTTTTCTCCGGCATGATCATAAAGAGGTACATACATACAACGATACATTCAATTCAATTCACATACAAAAAACGCCTATTAAACATGAAGTTGAGGGGTTACTGAACCCCTCAACCCGATATTTTGGCCCCTTCCGGTCTCTCGCCTGAGAGCAGATCCCGCTTCTAATTTTAAGTGTTTGTGCTGCTCGTTATTTTCAGAATGTTGTGATCTCTTGTGCCAGGGAATGCATATGTATCCAATGTGACTAGGCACAAATAAAGCACTCAACCGAAATGGTGCGAACAGGTCTGGGGTGTCGTTCTTATTTAAGAAACAAGGAGCGCACACATTTGATCCAATAAATCCTTTTTCCTGTTGGTCAAATGCCAGTTTGGTTTAAAGTGATGTTTGTTCTGGGTTTATGTTCAGCAGTTTCCGAAAACAAGAAGCCCTTGATATTATTATGACCCCTCCATCCGTGTAGGATCGCTGGGATTGCACAGCGGTTGCATCATGAACAGTTAACCTCACCTGACCCGTATGTGTCATGACCCATCCTCGCTCTCATGTTTACAATTAAATATAGACCTTTAATATCACATGTCCATTTTACCCTTATTTCTCTTAAGTGTTCGGTCAACGCTCCTCTCTATAGGGGGCTTGTTCTAATACCCTGTTCTAGGGGTGACTTACGGCTGGCTCCGCTATGGCTCCCGTGAACTTTTGCGGTGGTATATTACCACAGACATGAGCGAGGCTTCCTCTGCTCTTTAATTACATCTCTGAGAGCATGGCTCAGGCTCAGCAGGGATTTTGGGGGGAAGTGGGACACACTCTCAGCAATCCACCCTGCAACAGCCTTTCGTAATGGAGTGGCTCAGAATACGTCCTCTGGGAACCCCGGTACAAGAACAACTCTGAAACAAGGCAACTAAATGAAGCATATATAGAGAACTTGGGCAGTAGACTAAGCATATGGAAGCTCTTTTTGGAAGGTCTTCATAGTAGACCTTGTGGATTCATGGTTAGCTCTTTATAGTTTTATTCCCCTCGACCCAACTGCACTTGTATCAGTTTCAGATGTTGAACAACTGACCCTTTTCTAAGCCCCGACCCTTGGTGCAGTTGTCAAATTTGCTCAAAGTGGTTAAAATTGACCTTACGACAAATAAATGACTGACAGCCCAAAATAGCCAATCTGAGGGTACGTTTACATGACAAAGTTTTTCCTTTGCGTTTTTTTTGTGTACAGACGACAACGTTGTCAAAACGATCCCCATTCACACGGATCTGCGAAAATTATTTAAAATGCTGTATTTATGCATTGTAGTTGGCGATGTCACTTTGTAAAGAGTCACTCTGAGCCTATAGACGGAACACATAATACGCATGTGCATGACATCACCGTTTTCACCAATTTTCAAACACAGTTTGTGTTTTCAGGCCTGCAAAACGCTGTTGTCGTTTAAAGGTATAGCGGAGGATCTTTTCGAATTTTAGAGAAGACCCGCCCTCTCCAATTTTTTTAAAAATGCACATGCGCAACACTCTATTTGCTCCCGAGAGCTAATCATAGCTTACATTAACTTTTACTAGCAGTGATTTTAAATGGATTTTCCAAATATCATGCCAAACTTTACCTGTCGAGTAGAAACTTCGCGACTGAGGCATCGGTGGGAAGCCCAACCTGTGCTTTTAGCGCACGCCAGCGTGTGACATTTTCTCCCAAAAACACTCTGGTCTTGTTTCTTTCTTCAGAGGCCTTTCTCTTCTTATCATACAATTCGTAGACACTTTTTCTCTTGCGACCCTCAGACATTTTGAAAAAACCCGATGAGAACGGCGAGCTTCAATGAATGGCTGAAACCGTAGCTCACCACACATATACACCTGAAAGTGCGCATGCGCAGAAAGCCAAAACTACCTAGGGAAGAGCACGTACGACGCCCTTACGTACACATATCACCAGAATGATTGACAACTAGGAGGACCAATAGTCTTGATGATCCACCCGGAAAAAGAAAATCCTCCGCTATACCTTTAAATAAACGACCAAAACGCATAGCAAGTGTTCCGTTTGTTCTTGTAAAGACCCTAATCGTTGCTCAGAGAAGCCTTGTTGCTATCTGCCATTTTGTTTTTCAAGCTTTCATTTTGGCAAATTTGTTTAACTATGGTAAAGTTGTTTTATGGCACATGTAATTTGAATATCCAGAGTGGCTAATTAAGTTTTGTTCGTTCCATTCCCGAAATCCCCTGGTAATCTCAAAAATGCAAGTGGTGGATCTGACTTGTCTGTCTTTATTGGCCTTTGTTCATTTTAAACTTCTGTGATTCCGCAATGTTCACTCCATTAAATAAAAAGACTGTTAAGGTGTGTGTGTGTGTGTTTGGGCAGTTTTCATTAACTCTAGTTCCAATTTAGGAAATCACTTGTCATTTTGTTTGACGGACAACATAGAGTATACTATCCCTTTAAAATTGGTGGTCTTAGTTAAGTAACCGCTGTCATAAGGTCTGTTGACTAGACATTGGCCTTACAGTTAGAATGCAGTGAAATATTGCAAAGCATTTTCTCTTGCTGCTTTTACTTTAAAGATATTAAATTGTCCAATATTGCAATGAAAAACCAAGTCAGATTCGAGGCAAACGTCGATCAGTTATCTGAAGATATCTGAAGAGAAAAGCCTAATTTGAAAAAGATTTCAAGTGCTAACATTAGTGTAAGTGAACAGAAATACTGCCGTTTCAACATATTCTGGTTTCTGTGAATTCTTTAGTTCTTCTGAGATTTAGTTAGTTTCAGTGACAGGACTGATGATACAGCAGGAGTGACTATATCGTAGCAGGTGTGACCGTGCCAGTTGGAGCCTTAGGCGTAAACGTGCTCTTCTCAAGGGGTCTTTTAAACGATTGGGGTGTGGTTTTTCCCATCTTATTCTTTTCTTGGGAAACTTGTGGAGGCATGATGTCAGTGTACCTGAGCGGATATTTGTCATGGCGATTACTGTCCTACTGAGTGGAAGGTGTGCCTGGCAAGGTCCCAGGAAATGATATCATATACGCCCATTCATGCAAAAAGACGTGTGGGAGATTAGTTGACAGATGGGTAGAACAGGATCACCTGTCTTAATGCAAACCCCAATGACGAGACACTGATGTGTGATTATTTATCATCCAGTTTCCCATGACAGCTGAAATCTGGCAGAAAATGTATTCAAAAGGATGGTTATCCTTAATGGTTATATAATTTAAAGGGGTAGATCACACAAAAATGACAAAAGGTTAATGTGGGTGTCTCTTAAAATGAAAAATGTAATTATTTACTGTTTATTTAAAAATAACATGGAATGCTTTCTCTTTTGCCATTAGAAAAGCCCCTATGCTGGACTGTTTTACTAGTCATTTAAATTACTTAAAGATTAAATCAATTCTATTAGGAACTCTTTGTATTTTGTACTATATTACCAACCTGGTAAATTGTGTGCGAGCGTGGTCCTGGTAAACCTTACATTACGGGAACAAAATGTCCCCACAAAAATGGCAATATCCAAAATCCTTGCCTTTTGTAAGGACATTTTTTGATCCCCATGAGGAAAATGGATTATAAATCATAAATCAAGTGATGTTTTTTGAAAATGTCAAGATGCAGAATGTTTTCTGTGATGGGTAGGTTTAGTGTAAGGGCATAGAATATACAGTTTGTACAGTATAAAGATCATTGTCTATAGAAAGTCCCCATAAAACATGGAAACCAGGTCTGTGTGTGTGATTTATGTGTTCATTTATTTGTATCATTTATTTATTTTACTGCTTTCAAATCAATTAATCACATCTAAGATAAAAAAATTGTTTACGTGTGTGTGTGTATATATTATTATATTTATATAAATATTATAAATCTCTGTGTGTGTGTGTGTGTATATATACTGCTTATACACATAACTTTATATGCATATATACACCTATATGTGTGTAAACGTGTATATATATATATATATACACAGACACGCACAAACACATACACATATATATATATATATATATATATATATATATATATATAAAAATTAGGGCTGTCAAACGATTAATCGCATCCAAAATAAAGTTTGTGTTTACATAATATATGTGTGTGTACTGTGTATAATTATTTGTAATACATAAATACCCACACATGCATGTGTATTTAAGAAATATTTGCATGTATATACTGTATATAGACTGAATGTAGCCTATATATAATGTATATTTTATATAAATATAAACATTTTATATATAAATAACATATTTTTCTTAAAGCTCCAGTCCGTAACTTTTTTAAGTTAAAACTAATCCAAAATAATTATATAAAAAAAAACTTATTCTGCCAGTGGTCAAAACTATCTGCTTGCCATAGCTAGATTCAAAACGGTTAGCTTGTAATAATGATTTTAATTCCAGTGGTACTGGTGGGTTTCCGCGGGAAATTCGAGCATGTCTTTGCGTCATGACGTCACACCCGTACACATAAAGAAGGAGTTTCGGCTAGCCGGCTATACTGCGCGTGACGAGATGTTTAGATGTATAGGCTTTTCTCGCAGCACTTTACATAATTAAACTTATGGCATCCAGAAAGATCCAAACAACAATCATCAGTGTCAACTGGAGATTCAGCAGTTATAAAACCCAAAAGACTTCGTACTTCGGATTTAAGGTGGCTAGAGAAAGAGAAAGAAACCGTCTCATGCGAACACAAGGATTTAAACATCGGCGGGGCTTTTGAAAAGTGCGTGAACTCCGTGTTTTGAAGGGGTTCAAAACGGAAGAAGAGACTGCTTTTTTCTGCTGAACAAGTAAGACATTTCAATAGTTCAATCGTGTAACAGTACATTTTCTTAATTCACACAGTTATGGAGTTTCCTTTGTTGTGCCTTTCTCGATTTGCTATTATGGAGAATATGAATTCTGAACCACAGGTAGCTGCTAACCATAAAACACATTCAATTTAACATTAGTCACGCAATGCTGATGTTGTTAACATGAACAATTTGAGAACAAAGTAGGCTATAATTTGCACGGTTGCTGTAAATCGCGTTGATTAAATCTAACGAAGCTTATCATGTCGAATGCTTTTTCCCCCTTAGTTGGTCAGAACAAAAATGGATGTTACTTACTTGTTCAGAAGACATTTTCTTATGAAAATTCTTATGTTGGTCAAACTTTCAAAAAGTGAATCTGTGATTCTGTATGACAGTATCCACACAGCGCGGTGACTGACAGCACCACTCGCCTCAAAGCACTGTGTTCATCCGCGCTGTTTCATGCCGATTTACAACCCACGTAAAGATAATAATTCCGCGAATCACTGCAGTTACAGATTTCGAACAGAGAGATGGCGACAAAGAGGAAAAGATACGGACTGCAGCTTTAAATATATACGTGTGTGCATTTATATACAAAATAATTATACACAGTACACACACATATATTATGTAAACACAAACTTTTATTTTGGATGCGATTAATCGTGATCAGGGGCGGAGCTAGACTCTCAGTACAGTGGGGGCGGAGCTTCATCATGGGGCCCTCTGCTACCAAGTCATTTTAAAATTAAAACCGTTAAAAAAAAACGTAAAATATTTGATGAATGCATATGTAAGAATGTGTCACTTGTTGAGCCAAGTAATCTTATATTTTAAATAAAATAGCCAACAATATTTTAAAAGTATAGCCTATAATTATCTTATGACTAATTAAAAATTAACCTCAAAAACATAACTTGCTAAATGGGGATATCTATATCTAGCATACTAAAAAATGTAGGCTAATTGTCAGAAAGTCGTCTCTCAGTTGCTGAATGTCGTGCAACAGCGTTGCTACAGCCCTGTTGAGTCTTTCAATTCTACATTGTTACAATGTTGCGAGCATGTAGACAGCGACGTTGCCATAGCAGTAATGCAACGTGCCACAGGCATTGCCGCAACGTAAATGTGTTTGCTGGGTGTACTTTGCCTGGGCCCCGTTCCGTGACGCAAGATCAGCGGCGTTTGAGGGGCCCCTAATTGGCACGGGGCCCTGGGGCGGCCGCACCCAAGCACCCACGCTATCTCCGCTACAGATCGTGATTAATCGTTTGACAGCCCTAATAAAAATATATACACATATATTATGTAAACACAAACTTTTATGTTAGATGTGATTAATTGCGATTAATCGATTTGACAGCACAACTTTATTTGATTATTTATTTACATATATTATAATATTATTATATCATTGTTTGGAGTATTACATTTTACAATATACAATGTTTATTTGGTTTGTAGCGCTTTGGGTTTGTGAAATTATTATAATTATTATAGCAAATGGTTTTGGAACAACATGATTGTGAGAAATGACAGAATTGTCCTTTTTTGGGGAATGATTTTTTAAAAGAAGATTATTGTGGAAATTGTGTACAAAAACCTGGATGATGATCCTTAAACGATGACTTGACGTTAAACTCCTTATAATACACCATGTCCTCTTTATGCTGTTAGGCTCTTTGCTTTTGATTTGCTTTCATTCATGAATGTTCTTCAGTTTGTTCTGTCCCTGTCTTCAAGTTAGGTCCATCTGTCCAGTTTCAGAGCCAGAGCTGCAAACAGCCTGTTTTTCTTCATTTACTGTGCCTGCTCTCCACAGTCTAAATGTATCTGGCTCTCTAATGTAATTACACACTGGAATTCTGTGCTGGATGCTGATTAAGCACAAGAGGACTGACAAGCAAATCTTTCATAAACCCTTACTTAGCAGAACATCTGCAAGTCTGATGCTGAAGTTGGCACTTCTCACACCTCTTGTGACCCGTTTGAGCTTGCTGCCATCTAGTGTATGATGTGATGTACTGCGATTTTAGTGATCAGCTGTCTCCGTATCTGAAGAAAGCAAGTCATTTTTGTATTTTTTTTTTCTTCCTATAAAAGCCTATAAAAGTGTTTATTACTGAAAATGTCCCAAAGGCCCTTTAAGGCCATCTTGTTAGCGGCCTCAAACAGCTGTTTTACAAATAAGCTCCTGCGTAATACACTGACTGAAATTTAAACAGCCCAAAACTGCTCCTCAAGGTTACTTTTCAATTATCTACATCTCATCAATCATCTATAAAAATCTACCTGTG
This sequence comes from Rhinichthys klamathensis goyatoka, assembly GCF_029890125.1. Taxonomy (NCBI): domain Eukaryota; kingdom Metazoa; phylum Chordata; class Actinopteri; order Cypriniformes; family Leuciscidae; genus Rhinichthys; species Rhinichthys klamathensis. The sequence goes on from NW_026606800.1 coordinate 6,389,269, forward strand.
GCATTATTAATATTCTTTATTTAGATAAAATATATTCAGCACAAAATGTTTTTAGGCTTGTCCAGCTGCACTTGGAATTTACATGAATTAGATTTTATTTATAATTTTTTATAATTCTACACCACCATTTAAAAGTTTGGTGTCTGTAAGATTTTTAAATGTTTTTGAAAGATGTCTCTTATGATTCCCACGGCTGCATTTATTTGATCAAAAATACAGTAAAAACAGTAAAAAAAAATTGTGAAATTACTTTTTAAAAATAACTTTTTCATTTTAATATATTGTAAAATGTCATTTATTTCTGTGATGGCATCATTACTACAGCATCATTACATCACCCCCCTTCTTTAATGAATGGTTAAAGGTCTTTGGACAATTTTGATCAATTTGTTTGTGCCCTTGCTGAATAAAGGTTCATTTCTTTTAAAAAACAATTCTTACTGACCCCTAACTTTTGAATGGTAGTGTATAGTACCAAAACTATCTAAACCAACCAAATCAGAATTTGCTAATGCGGTGTTGTTGCATGGTTGTTAAAGATGTAAAAATGTGTAGGTTTACCATGAACACTAACTCATTCCCTTCTGCTCTGATGTGTCCTCAGGCAGCTGCAGGAGCTCCAGCGTCAGAAGGAGCAAGAGCGGGAACGACTGGAGCGAGAGCGGCTAGAGCGGGAACGGCTGGAGCGAGAGATGCTGGATCGGGAGCGCACCGAGAGGGAACGTCAGGAACGGGAGCGGCTGGAGAGGGAGCGTGCTGAGCAGGAACGTCTGGACCGCCTGGAGCGTGAGCATCAGGAGCAGGAGCAGCTGGAGCGAGAACGCCAGGAACGGGAGCGCGCCGAGCGGGAGCTGATGGAGAGAGAGCGTGCGGAGAGAGAGAAGCAAGATAGGGAGCACCAAGAGCAGCTGGACAGAGAGCAGATGGACTGGGAGAGAGGGAGACGCATCTCCAACGCCGGTGAGCATCTTTATCTTCTCCAACGTCTTTTAATAGACAGGACTGACTGATAAAATGAAGACAGGATAGGCTGAGGTCAAAATATGAATGAGGTTTTAACACAAACTAACAATATATGTGGAGTTTCTTCTGTTGCTGAGCATGCAAATGCCTGTGAAATGCTGTTAGTGTACATTAGAAACAATTTATTACCATGCTGCAGTTATTACGCCCATGAAATTTTATTTACAACTATTTTTAATGTTATTATTTTGTTAACTATGTGTTCGAACTGGGGATGCTCCGATATTACAGTTCTGGCTGCTAATTGTTTTCATACTATGGCTGATAACCGATAAACAACATATTGAAAATCTGTACTACTTTGCCTAAAAAGAACTCGCCACATTCGCATAAACTCAAATAAATGAGATTCTTGTCAATGTTAAATCAATTATTTGATGTTTAAGTGAATGTAAGCAGCACCACAACAATAATAAAATGAACGAATAATAAATAAAATATGGAAATAAATATTTTATATTTTTATTTTAATATGGAAAATATTAAATTGGAGACGTACATCTCTACTATAATGCATCTCGATGTTTCCTTTCGTTGTTCTTGCTGTAAAATATATTTTTAGTATGTGCTTGGCCTCTTGTTCGACGGGACACTACCTCTTTGGGTCTTATTATATCAATAGGCGATCTTCTCCTGACGTGTCCATCTGTCAGTATGTTGGAAGAATCTGAATCCACAGCTTGAAAGATGATGGAACTCACAAACTAACCACATTTCTCTCACACTCTCCTGTGTACAGCTCACTAGGATTATGGGTAACCTGCCAGGGCTTGAGAATGGGGGGATGTCGATTCAATACGAATGTTGCTGTAAGCTGTTTTACTTTTGTAATTTGACATCGGTCTGATAGAAACAGGATATTCAGTGGGGAAAAAATATCGGACATGTTTTTTCCATTGTTATTAGATTGGATTGTGAAAAGTGTGCATTATATAACAATGTATTCAGACTGAATTCAAGTTTGCTAAAACATTGGCTTAATAGCTATTTGGCTATTGGTTAACATTATCCATTAGCCTGTATAAATAAGATTAGCAGAAAAGGAAAGTTTTTAGATTTTACAAAGTTTCTTTTGCTTTAGAGTAACATGCACCTTTGAATAGTTCACAATAAGACAAAAAACTTGCAATAAGAAAGTAAATAAGGTAAATTTTGACTTACTGTTGGCTTTAAATGGCCTGTTATAAAGTTGTGCATATACAGTATTTGAGTTCATCATATTAGATACAATTCTCAGAATCATGCGCCATCCAAAAATACACATGGGGGAGGGGATGTTTATTTTACAGACACTGTATGAGTGGCCAGGCATCAGGCTTTATAGGCATAATTGTCATTCAAGTGTTAAACATTTGAGCATGGGGTGATATTTGCATCAGAAAATCTGTATTAAATGCCACTGATGTTGTACTTTGGATATAGCAAGATGCAATATTCCACAGAAGGAATGCCAAAAGTACATCAGTACCAAGTCATAAACCTTTTAAATACTGTATAGTTTGCTCAGGGATGTATTGAACCTAAATTACTACTTACTCAACTGGTTCTGTCACACATTGTTAATGTGGCAGTCAGATTTGTGAAAATGTAATTTTTACAGAAAACAAAACTTTATTCAATTGTAGTGAATTGTAAATATTGACAGGTTTTTCCTCAGTGATATTCACTTTACATACTCACAAAAGCTCTCAAGGAAGGCTCACATAAATGTGTTTTCAGTGTCCTTTTTAAAAATATATATTTGGACAAATCATCACAGTCGGCAACTGATGTGTTTTTCACTGCAGTATTGACTGGCAGGTGCTCTTAATGTTTTATTCTGACTGTTGAATTGACACTAAATTGAGTTTTTCTGTATGGAAGTTGTATTTTTGGTGCGTATTGTCTTGACTCTGTGACTTCTGCGTCATGTCTGGGAGAAGGATTATCAAATAAATATCCTAAGATTCTGCCGGATGGGTGCAACAAAATCTGTATCATTAGTCGAGGCACTAGTAGGGATAAGTGAAACAGGTACTTCAATTTAATGGCAGGTGTAAATGGATAACAATAGCCAAAACTTTTTGCTAAAGGTTCACTTTTTCACTTCAGCATATGATATGCAATAATTTGTAAATAAATACTCATTAGTATTAAAACCTGTGTATGTGAGTGAGGATCCCTAGTCACAAGTTGATTTAATAAAGTTGGATTAGTCCAAAGAGCACAGCTGATTGGTCTTGCCATGTGACCGCCTGTGCTTTAGGAGTGGACGAATTTCATTAAGTCACTCTGGTGAACATACTGCATTACATCATGGGTCATGTGGTCTGCTTGTCAAAGCTAATAGTGTGGAAATGCAGAGGAGGCCAGTGAAATGGAAGAAAGTAAGGGACAAATAGGTTACATTATCATTTAAAACAAGGAAAAAAGCTGCACTCAAGTCATGAAGCCAGCTTGAACAATGGGAAAGGGTTAATAACCTGAATGTAGGGCATGATAATTTGTGTTTGCCTGTGTGTTGATGTGTATTTTGAAGAGTGCTCAGGGGGCGTGGTGGGCTTCACGCAGCAGGAGGGCAGCTGTGTCTGCAGGCTGCTTATGAGAATCACTAGAGCAGAAAGATTTCGCCAACATATGGCAGGCAGTGACTCTTACAGGGCAGACTCTCTATAAACCAAAACATGAATTTACATGCATTTCCTATATAAAAACCCATAAATATATGGCAAATTTAAATTATTATAATTAATAATTAATGCTTTCATTCAGCAAGAATGCGTTCAATTGATCAAAAGTGACCGTAAAGATATTTACAATGTTACAAAACTGTTAATGTTAAAAAAAATATACTTTTTTTTTTCAAATAAATGCTGATCTTTATATTCATCAAAGAATCCTGAAGAAAAAAAAATGTATATCAGATTCCACAAAAATATGAAGCAGCACAACTGTTTTCAACACTGATAATAATCAGAAATGTTTCTTGAGCACCAAATCAGCATATTAGAATGATTTCTGAAGGATCATGAAACAGCAATGATGTCAGAAATTCAGCTTTGATATCACAAGAATAAATTACATACAATATATTAAAATAGAGAGTTATTTTAAATTGTAATAATTTTTTGCAATATCACTGTTTTTACTGTATTTGTATGAGCATAAGAGGCTTCTTTTAAAAACATTTTTAAAAAAACTTGCTGACTCAAAAAATTAGAATACTATTAGTGCATACGTTTGTGATTTTGTACACAGCTCCTGATTCACCAATGATGTTGTTTCAGTGGAAATTTTCAGTGGAGTATTGGGTTGAATTAGTTTGAACCCATTCAGATTTTAATGTGATATTAGACCGTATAAAGTGCAAAAAGAGCAAACAAGTTTTCATTAGCATAACTGCTATTCATTATAATTTTCTTGGCATGACTAGCCTTTAGCAGGCGTGTGATGACACTGAGACCCTAACCTCACGTGCATCCAGGAGTTACAGTAACCCTTCGGTGCCGTCTCCTGAAAGTACTACATGCTAAACAGGATGTTTGTGTAACATTTTGCCCATGTGTTGGAGTTGATCTATCTTTTCCAGTTCATGATGTTTTCACAGCTAACCGATTGTACTAATTCTAGTGTGTTCCCTGTTCATAGACAGAAATAAGAACATATGATGGACTTGTAGGTCTCTGCTGGTTTTCTTGCTTCATTTGCCCCCTTTCTCTCTTCTGTCTCCTTCCCCCCTTTCTCTCTTTGTCTTGTGTTCTTTCCCTTTGCACGGTTGCTGCTACCTCCCTCCTGTCCTGTCCTGTCCTCCGGTTGTGTGCAGCATTTGAAAGCACCCTCTACACTCCTCCACCTCCCGAATACAACAAGACCACCTCCTCCTTACCAGTCTCTCCTTCCACACCCAGTTACCCTCCACCGACGCCATTGCCCTCCACAGCCACTCCTCCGACCCCGCCCCTGCGTCACTCGGCCTCCCGATTCGCCACATCGCTAGGCTCCGCCTTCCACCCGGTCCTGCCTCATTACGCCACTGTCCCTCGCAGACAACCTGCCCCGCCCACACCGCCACCCCCTGCCCCAGCTCTTCCTCCTTTAGCTCCGGCCTCCAAATCTGTCATCTGGACGGCTAACAACTTCACTCCCTTACCGCCTTCTCCTCCGGTCATGATAAGCAGCCCCCCGGGCAAGGCAACGGGTCCTCGCCCGATGATCGCAATCCCAGCCCCTAGTCCGCTCTCCCAGAAACCCCCTTCGCCCATCTCGGCGCCCAACGGGCCGCCCACCTCGCTTCACTTCCACACCTCATCCCCCGTCTCGGGTCAGCCATTCTCTTCACCCCCGACGCCACCCCCTCCACCGCCCCTGTACTCTCCCTCACCCACCTTGCCCATCGCTCCCCTTGTGTCTTGTCCCTCACCCCAGCCTGCTGTTCTCCCTTCTCCTTCCACAGCCTTCCCCGCCTATGCTGAGCACTCTGTAAACTCTGGGTTGGGAGACTCCTGCTCCTCTGCTCCAGAGCTGCCCACTCAGCCTGCTGACTTCCCCAGCCAGCCGGGTAAGGCCTCTTCTGTGTTGCTCAGCCTCCACTAACCCACTAATTGGGGTTCGAGGAGGGGGCCTGCCATGTTGAGCTGGGTTGCTTTTGGCTGCAATTGGCTACTATCGATTGCTTGTTGGCTCAATATGAAAGTCCTCAGGAAATGTTTTGCTGTTTTGTCTTGTCTGTTGGGTTGTACTGGTTCCTGTGATCATCGGTCATATGAATGCTCGTTTGTGTGGCCTGTAATTGTGTGATATGGCATGGCATGAAAACACATCTCCACTCTCTCGTGAAACTTTGAATTGAGTCTCGCGTATTGCAAAGCGGGTGTCTTCGCTTTAGTTCTCATCCTTTTTTTCTGGAGTTTATCACAACCATCTCATTCTGATTATTGGTTTATGGTAAATAAGTTCTTGATGTTAGCATGTACAAGTGAGCTGTCAATGCACAGTAAGCTTTACATGATCTATAACTGGCCGCCCCACATCCTCTGGTTATTCACTTTCACAAATTTGATTCATGAAACATCCTTATTTTAAAAAGCGATGTTTAAACGAAATGAAAAATGAATCCTTTTTCGTCTTTGACTAGGTTTATGGTACAAACTGCATACAAGAAGTGGAGATTTTCATATGAGGTCAGGTCACCAGCAATGAAAGAAATAAGATCAGCTCTTCCTCTGAATTATGTATAGAAGAGGTTTTAGACTTCACACTCCATATGCATGATGCAGCTTGACGCTGAGCTACACACTAATATGATTAACTTGAGTGTGTTTGGCAGGCATGCATGTCACATAAACGTCAGCTGTTTATACCCCAAAAAAGCCAAATGTGAAATGGTCAGGCTGATATTGTCCTAAATTGTGAAGATTTTTACTCTTTATACAGTGATGCAACATCAGCTTTAAGTTATATTTTAAGGATTAGATGGGATGAAACCAATACCCCAATTACATCTCTGCATTTTGTTACATTTATGTACAGATTTGTTTCATATTCCCATAAATCATCAGTTTCTTCCTTGTGTATGATGTTGTAATGATCATCAGCTATGGACAATCATGTATTAGTGTCATCTGTCTGTGTTCACTATTATGAATGAGCTTTGGATGTGAATAATTATTATGGTGTTATATTATATTACATTATATTATTGTATTATATTATATTGTGCTGACATCCATTTAGCTCATTCTGAATGTAATTTATTTCACAATGCAAAAAAAAAAAAAAGTTAAACCAGTCCTAAATGTAGAACAAATCAAAGTTGAATTGATCAGTACAGGAAGTTACAAAGACATGTCCTAACTAGTATGTTCTTTTTTATTTATTCCTACAGATTCAATACAGGGGATGCCAACTCCTCCACCCCCACCACCCCTCCCTCCCAGCTCCACTGTGACTCCCACCACTGCTGGACCTCCACCACCCCCTGGTCCCCCTCCTCCCCCACCACCTCTGCCTCCCACACTTACCCCAACAGGGCCTCCCCCTCCCCCTGGGCCACCACCTCCACCCTCAGGTCAGGCTCCGCCACCAGCACCACCTCCACCCCCTGCCCCACCTTTGCCCTCGGGTCTGTTTACCCCCTCGCCCACCACGGATGAGAACAAGGGCCTCTCTGGGCTCGCAGCCGCCCTTGCTGGAGCCAAGCTAAAGAAAGTGCCAAGGGTAAGGGGTTAAGGCCTGTAAAACTCTCATTTGCATTGAATTACACCTGAAATGTCTTGATATACTCATGGCGAAGTTCTTTTTTGCTCTTTGCTTAGGGGTAGGGATGCTCATTTCGGTTAATTTTCCCGACCGACAACCGACACTCGTTATCCGATTATTAACCGTTAACTGATAAGATTATAATAGCCTATTAATTTAAATAAAAATAAAATTGAGTGTCTGTGACCCGTTTTTCCCCCCACAGGTTTATTTTAACGTGCAAACAGCAGAGCAGATCAACAACAGAACCTGGATTCACATTCAATTTTCACGCACTTGACAGTGACAACAGAATAAAATAAAATAAATAAAAAACATAAAATAGTGTAGGCCTATTTTATGTTTTTTCTTTATTTTATTTCTTAAATAGTTAACAAATTAAGATGACAAAAAGAAAACACTGAATCCGTTTGAAGCTTTGAAAAAAATGCAATTTTCCCCCTCCAGACTAAGTTTTTTCGTCAAATAAAAATAGCAGGCCTACCTCAATCCACATATTGTCTAGTTTTTATTTAAAAAAGTAACATGTCTACATGATGTGGGGTTAGTCTGGAGCGCAGCCTGTTGAGTTCGACCCGCGGCCGAAAACACATGATCCGATGGCACAGATGTCCCGGGAATACAGAGATAACGTCTCGCTAGAATGGCCAGCTTCGTGAAGCGACTTTCATTTGCTTGTGGATGTTTGCTTCGCAAGATATAGCCTATTTGCATTTAACTTGTAACTACTGCTGTATTTTAATACCGCGTAGCATATTTTGCAAGTAACTTCGTCGCCCTTTCTGTCGAGATGGTCCCACACAGTAGGCTACTTCTTTTCGCTCGCTCGCTTCATTTTGCTTGCTCAGTGAAATATGTCTCTAGGCACGTGCGGTTGCGCGTGTCGACGCGCCCAGTGAGTTTACAAATATAGGCTATATAGTATTTTTTTTAACCATGCAGCAAACTAAAAAAAAATAAAAAAATAACTTAAACCGTTTAACTGATAGTATTAATCGGTCAATTTTTTTACTTTCGGTTAACGGTTAAACGGTCAATATGAGCATCCCTACTTAGGGGTAAAGAAAAGTTTGAAATACCTTTGCATCAGAATACTGTTAGAATACACTACTGGGAGATGGGGTTAGATGAATATGTAAATATGTGCTGCGTCCTTTCCTCTCAATAACAAAAAACAACAACAACACAAATGACAGCAGTGAGAAAACGGCAGTCGCTTTTATACCTGTAATGGCACTGCTCCGAATAAGGTCTAAGATCATATGCTTTTTATATGATCTTAGACCTTATTCGGAGCAGTGCCATTACAGGTATAAAAGCGACTTACTGTGTTTTCAATGGAATCCGCTGTAAAAAAAAAAGAAGCTGTATAAATAGATCACTTATATTTTTTCCACAGCTAATGTTTTCTTGAGTTTTTTTGTCTAGGGAAATTTCTTGGAAAGATATTTTTGGAGTGTTTTATCTGCAAAACAATCCAAAAATTAATTAACAGTACAACCCACTGAAGAGAGCATGGCCCTGTCCCAAATGACACCCTAAACACTCGCTGTCTTCCTACGAGTCCGCACTTTCGTGACGTAACACCGCTTTGACTGCTGTGGTGCTTGCCCCAGTGCGTGCTCGGCAAAAGTGCGCAGCGAGGGTGTATATCAACCGCAAAGAGGTTGCTTGCGAGCACCCTTCTGAGACCTAAAATGTCAAAAACCCTACAGTCTCATGGATTGGCTGCCATGTGCGCATGTCCATTAATTGTAAGTCCGTAAGACCGAAAGTGCACATGAAGTGTGCCATTTGGGACAGGCTATCCCTCACAGCCTCGCTTTCATTCCCATTAAAAATTAAAAATGGCGCTGCTGTGAATAAGGTCTATAGCGATGTGGATATGTTTGCACAAGCTCTGCAATTCGGCTCTCCAGTCAAGTCACATCACGTTTATTTATATCACTTTATAGAATAGATTGCTTCAAAGCAAACAGCTTTACAGTATTACATGAAAAGACAGTGTCAGTGTCAATTTTTACTTGCGGCATAACTCAACGGACCGCACAGAAGCAACAAACCGATGAAGATTTTCATGTCAAGAGCAGCAGAGCCTCATAAGACACCTACATATGACATAATCGCCATGGACCAGTGGTAGTTCTAAGGTGTTTACTTTGATGAGCTGTTTCGAACTCCCGAAACAAAATCCAAACGAACTTCCGCTTTGGCCTGATTTTGGTCGAAATTACATCACACTAGTTTTTTTATTGTTTTTTTTAAAAGTAAATTAAGGCTTTAAAACGGATAACGTCTTCATCAGAAATGCTAAACATGTTCAATACCAAATCCCATATGTTACTGTAGAGTGATGAGCCCCTGGCTCCAGCAGCAGGACCCGCGGTGAGTTCTGGTGGTGCCAAACCCGAGGCATCCCGTGGGAATGGTCTTTTACCCGGAGGAGGAGGTGGTCTAATGGAGGAGATGAGCGCCCTGCTGGCCAGGAGGTAAACTACGTGCTTTATCTGTCTCTAATGCCAGAATGTTTTCAAACAATGATTAGTCTTGGAAATTACTAAAAAATTCTGCTTTTCTGAGGTCAATTATCAGAAATGTTGTATCATAGCCAGAAATGAAATGTAAGAATATGTACCATTGATTTGATACAGGAGAAGAATTGCTGAGAAGGGATCATCACCAGAGCCTGAACAGAAAGCTGTGAGTTAATATAATGCCTCATTCAGCTGTATACAGTCTCTGGCTAAACCTGTACATATAGACTACTCTTAATTTTATTGACATGATCATATAGCTTATGTGATGGATTTTCAATAATATATATATATATTTATTTCTCCATTAGGATGACATTGAGGCCACCATAACTCCAAAAGTGTCCGCCTGTAGCACACCAGGTAAGCAAGGGGAAAGCAATGATAAAAAATAAATGATAAAACCAAATAATAATGCTCCTTATGAATCATTAGGTTAGCGAAATAAATGGGGTTTTCAACTTTTAAAAGGAAGGTGATGTTTCCCATATCTTTTGTTTGTTGTTCAGTCAAAGTATTTTAGTGCATAGTCATCTAACACTGGCTACTAATGCAACATTTGACAGCTGTTCAGTCTATCTCATGTTAATAATTTAGCTTATTGTTGAGCCTGTGCAGTTCATTTTTTTTAACTGGGTCTTGAAGCAAAACCATTGGAGAATCATGGCTATTTATAAAATATGAGAATATCATAAAATGTAACATTGCATTACATTTCTTGTACAGATATGCCCAGAAAGCCTTGGGAGAGGACAAACACCATGAATGGTAGCAAATCACCAGTCATTGGAAGGTAATAATTTGCATGTTATACATCCACCAATTCATAGTGCCTTTTGAAGAAAAATGTCCAGCTTTTGGGATCTGACTCTTCGGCAGGTCCCGCTTTCTTAAAGCTAAATTGAATTATTGTTGCTTCAACTGCTTTGCATCACGTGCTTGTGGCCGGAGGCCTCCTCACAATCGCATGTCAGAATGCAGGCAGTCGGGTCCCGTGCTTGACATCACTAAAGCACAGTGTTGTTGCTTCTCATCAGATCTGTGTGTACCAGAGCTGTTCAGCATTTTTTTGAAGGATTCGCTTATTTTTTTGCTTAGTATATGCCATCCATTCAGGCATTTGCACATACAATTATACAAATTATTGAAGCACCTTTCAGTAGGGCTACATTGAAATAGAAACATTTCTCCTTTCATCTAAATTAGACCTTTCAGAAGATTACTATGAAAATAAATAGTTCAGATCCACACTATTGACCTCTGACCTGGTTAGTCTCTTTACTCTCACAGACGGGACACACCATGGAGAAATCAGATGGGTACTGACAAGTACTATGATTCCTTAAACAGGTATAAGAGACTAGTTTGAGAACTCTTTCTAGACTTTGTTTGCTGAGAGTGCTCTTTAAATAGGATGAGGGTTGCTGCTGTGATTTTCTACAGTTTTTCAGGGTTTTTTTCACACACAAAGATTTTGCTGTTGCCAACAATATAATCACCATGAATGTGCCCCTGCTGCTTTTATATACATATACATATACACATACACACATACATACATATAATAATAATAGTAATAATAATAATAATAAATTGATCTTGAATACCAAATAAGCACATTACAATGATTTCTGAAGGATCATGTGACACTGATGACTGGAGTAATGATGCTGAAAATTCTGCTTTGCCATCACGGGAATAAATTACATTTTATAATATATACCAAAACAGAAATGGTTATTTTAAATTTTACAATAGTAGCTTTTACTGTATTTTTCATCAAATAAATGCTGCCTTGGTGAGCATAAGAGGCTTCTTTCAAACCGCCTCTAACTTTTAAATGGTAGTGTATATAAATAATTTTCACACACTATAAATGTTAAAATGGTTTGTAATAATTTCACTTATGGGACAAGAGTGAAACAATAAAATCTATATATAATGTAAAGTAATTTAAGGCCTAATAGAAATAAAGTTTCCAAGACTATAATCCTGAAGAAAATCTGTTAATTGTAATAAAAATCCCCCCCTGTTAAATTAAAGTGCACATAGTTATAGCACCTTTTTGAATGTTCCTTTTCATTGAGAAAGGGAAGGAAGCAATGAAGGATTAACCATAGTATCATTATTAGAGCGTCCTGATATATTGTGCAGTACTAGGTGTCGTCAAAGGTCATATCAGAAAGCTGGAGCATTTGTCCTCTCTTGCCAATTTGTCCACCTGGTTTAAAAGATAACATGCTCCCTCCTCCCCCCACAAATGTGCATTTAATTTGGTTTATCCTTTCACATATAAAATGCAGAAAGCTTTGATACAATGCCTTCGGGCTGTACACGCTTGTATCTCACACAAAAGTTTTCCTCTGAAATTTGTTTTAGACTTTTAAGCTGTCACAATGTTCTTATCCGCTTGACTTCTACTTCCTTTCTACACAAGGCAACCCACTGTTCAGCATTCATTTCTTTTCTGATGGGATAGATAAAGCGTCATTTCCCTCATTTCCCATGTTCTACCCTATGGTGATTATTGTGTTGGCAATAGTATCGTGTCTGATTCAGCTTCAGACAAGCATGAGAGTGATACGGCAGCTGCATTGTGTATTTTGAAGTGTGAATCCTGTCTCAAGCTTTTGGTTTGCTGTGCCATTTTTGTTGGGGCTGACTTTACAAATATGTTGGTTTTGATGAATTTGCAGCTCCTCTCAAGGCCAGTTATGCATATACCGCTATATCTGGATGTGTGAATTTCCTTTTCAGTACAACAATTTCACCTGAAATCTGAAATATCCTGCATTTTCCTCACACATCTTGAGCTTTTCCCATGTTAATGCTGTGTATATTCTTTGAATCACCAATTGTAATTGGTGCTGTAACAGTGTAGATTTACACAGCATCTGAAATGACTGTTAAAGTGTGTCACTTAACTTCTGCCTTGCATCTTGACTGCACAGTGTCGACTTCTGTGACTAAAATAGCTTTGCTTCACACCATATCTTTTCTTCTTAGACCAAGGTCTACACCAACTCCTACCGGATCCATAAGTGCCAATGGGGTGCCAACAGAAGTTCTTGACTACGACAGATTGAAACAGGTACTTCTCAAAACCAAGAAGTAACTAACTTGAACTGAAACTCATTTAACCTTTTAGCCCTTCGGGTTTGATAGAGGGGCTGTTCACTTCCTCAATACTTTGGCAAAGTGTTACCAAAGCTGGTGGTACAATTTCTCATTACAGCACTTCCTTAAAAAACTGAGGGAGAATTACTGGTTGAAAGTGCAAGCTTTTGTGGGTGTGTACAATAATAGTCCTCTTTTCAAAGGCAATACTGTACCTCCCTTCTCTATGAATGAGCATGTTAGATATGAAAGGCAAATGTAGGAATCTCACTTATCTGAGGACACAGTTACTCAAGTCGCTCAGCTCTGTCTGCCTCAACTTTCCCCCCGCCAAGTGCTCAGTGTGTTTTTGTTGAAGAGTTACTAATAGCAGCTGCATTTAAATTGACTTGAATGTTGATGTTATAGAATAAACCTACTCATCTGGATCTCTTGTCATTTAATACTTTTATAGCTGCATTTGATATAATAGCTTATATTAAGAACTCATTGCAACGGGTCACGTCAGTATTTTTACTTGGCACAATGTCCTTATGGCATCTAATTTCTCTTGCATTCTAGTGTATATTCTAGTCTTGAACGCAATCTAATTGACCTGAAAACAGTTCTCTTTTTGATTTGTATATAACAAACAGTATTCTAATCAAATTCTTAATGTATTGATTTTCTTTTTTAGGACATTCTAGAAGAGATGAGGAAGGAACTATCAAAGCTGAAAGAAGAACTTATTGATGGTAACATTTTATTGCATTGTATTGCCACAATATATGATGCACATTGAGCTTTTTAATACTTTTAGAAACAAAATGCTCGACACTCACACAGTCAAAAGTTTTAATTTGTTTCTCATGATCTTAAAACATTTTGATCAAAAGCCCTATGGTTAAATGCTTTATAATGCTGTTGTTAATGATAATAATAAAAAAATCATTTATTTCCCTCAATTAACAGTTAAAGGAAATCTAGCGGAAATTTAGGTAAACTGTGGCTAATTTATTTTAAATTAGTAATATTTTTTTTAATCTAAATGAATGTATTAATTTTTTTAATGGATTATTCCTTTTTTTTATACAAATATATTTTTAATTAGAAATAATCTGTAATCTAGGCTAATAATAAATAGTAAATTATTTGAGCTTTTATTATATTTGTGAATTTATTTATATATATTTTGTATTTATTTATTAAAAATGGATGAGCTGGAATGAGTAGTGAAATAGCAAGTGTCCAGTTTTTGATCACAACATGCAATATTCCCATATAACCTTTTGGTGTTCTTTCATAGTTTTAGTGACATCACTATTGTTTTAACCTATTTTGAAAAGTAATAATGAATAATTAGGCGTTTAAACTTTAAACCTTTGACTGTAAAGGGCCGTACGCACCGGGACGAATATCGGCGCGCGTTATTCGCCTGCGTTTTTCAACGCGTTTTTTGTGTTCACACCCAAGCGATTTTCGCTGACGATGAGCCGAGTGAACATGCAAATTCATTCCCTGACATTAGATAGCGTTAAATGTAAAACAGAAATAGTCCTATTTTGTAGTTGCTGTCGCGTTTGTCATATAGTCTTTATGTTCCGACACCAACGAGACCAGCAGCTCTACATTCATCTTGCCTCGCATCTTCCTCGTCTTATTTCTTCCCGGCAGTGTAGACGCTACTTGGCGTATATCTTCTTTGCCGTTACGTATGTGTGCTCGGCAAGACCGTTTTGTGTTTGACCAAGTTGTGTTTTTACTCTAACTACAGAAGCTCCAGACACGTGAGCAAAAGCGCCAATCTCATTGGTCGGATAGTTTTTGACGCGCCGCGTCAAACTAAAAAAACTAACCCGAGGCGTTTTTTTTTTAAAATGACGCTTTTACATGTGCCGTTTTTCGCGTCGGTGTGCACACTCACATTGGCGCTCTTTGTTTAGTCACGAAGCGTTAAACGTCGGCGAATATAGCGCGTGAAATTCGTCCCGGTGTGAACAGGCTTTAAGATTTTTTGTGTAAAGTGTAAAGGCTCGTACACACCGGGACGAATATCGGCGCGCGTTATTCGGCAGCGTTTTTCAACGCGTTTTTTGTGTTCACACCCAAGCGATTTTCGCTGATGATGAGCCGAGTGAACATGCAAATTCATTCCCTGACATTAGATGGCGCCCATTTGCTCTGCAATACCACTCCATAACATTCTCTTTTATCAAGATTTTTGTAGTCGCTGTCGCGTTTGTCATGTAGTTCTTTATGTTCCGACACCAACGAGACCAGCAGCTCTACATTCATCTTGCCTTGCATCTTCCTCGTCTTATTTCTTCCCGGCAGTGTAGACGCATCTTGGCGTAGGCTATATCTTCTTCGCCGTTACGTATGTGTGCTCGGCAAGACCGTTTTGTGTTTGAGCGCCCCCAAGTTGTGTTTTACTGTAACTTCAGAAGCTCCAGACACGTGAGCAAAAGCGCCAATCTCATTGGCCGGATAGTTTTTGACGCGGCGCGTCAAACTAAAAAAACGAACCCGAGGCGTTTTTAAAAAAATTACGCTTTTACGCGTGGCGTTTTTCGTGTCGGTGTGCACACTCACATTGGCGCCCTTTGTTTAGTCACGAGGTGTTAAACGTCGGCGAATATCGCGCGCAAAATTCGTCCCGGTGTGAACAGGCCTTAACAGATCTGGCCAGGACTGTGCCTAATTCTTTTGCCGTCTTTGTGTTTTCAGCAATCAGGGAGGAGTTGGGCAAGTCAAACTCTGCATAGGAGGATGAGATGCACCTGTATTTTTTTTAACCACAATCTGTCTCTTCAGAGGTCAGCTTCAGTTATCTCAAAAGCAATGAAAATGGAAAATTACAGTTTTAACCAGTGGTGATCACAATAACCATGTTAATTCAGTGGATCTGTCAAGTATGATGCCGGGAAAGACAAACTTTGAGCGTGGGGGGCACAAGGAGGCGTATCAGCGAGAGGATAACCAGACGCCTCAAAGCGACGCCATACACCAAAAGCCCCATCTTGAGGGAAGTCAGGACACAGTCTTAAGGAAGTGACTGTCAGTATGCAATGGATGACTTTTACTGTGGAAAGAAAATGACGAAAATAGACAAACTATTACTGAATTACATAGTGTATTAACCATTGAAGAGTGAAATTGTAAATCAAGCAGATGACATTCATTCTACGGCACATTGTTTAGCAAAGGGCAGGCTTTGTTTATGACTTTAAAAGGTGGTAATGGTGGTGGTGAAGTAACGTTAACTCAGTTGGCCTTGTATAGAGCAAAACCTTGAATCTGGCCAACTAAACGAGTATGGTCTATTGCTGCAGGACTCTAAGCTTGTCTTCCTACTATTTTAACCAGAATATGTACATTAAAATGATGACAAAATAAACATTATACCTGCAAGTCATTCAGTCAACCTGTTCTAATGTACGCCATGACCACATCAGGTAGCTTACTCGCGCTTTTGGTCGGTTTCCATTATTATTCAGACTTCTCTTTTCAAAAGTGAATGCTCGACAGGCTGTCTCTAATGAGCCACTGTTATCTGTATACCTTCTTCGTCTTGTGTGTTCGCTAAGTGTTCGGGAAGATCACGAAGGACAATGCCTTTCTACTGTACATCATTGTAGCTCTCTACCAAAATCCTCTCAGCCAATCGAAGTTAAGGTTGACGTCAACGTCAGCTCAGACCGTATCTGTAGATAGTGCTAACCAGAAATACTATGAACTTTTTATTCACCGTAGGCTCTTTTCGTATTTCTTTCGATTTCAGTGCATGTCTTCTTATGAACGGTAAGGGGAAAATGGTTGCCACGAAAAATTATTTTGTTTTCAGTTCATAAGCAATAAGTGTAGCATTGTTACGCATTTTTTCTTTTTGTTTTTGATCGATCATCCACTCTGCCCTCAAACTGTGTATGAATGTTCTCCATACGCATTCTCAAAAGTGCAGTTCACAACAGACACCTCTTTATAGCCATAATAAATTTGCAGGGGTTTGACATTTTACTCATTTTCCTTTGGATTCAAGTATGTGATTGATCATGTATGGCAAATTATTCATCTTGCATGGAGTATTAACCAACTAAACAAGTCTGGAGTGTCTAATGAGGGCCCGGCAGCACATCATAGCTTTTTAAATGGGACTTTTTTTTTGTCCAATCATTTATTGTTTTACCTTTCTGCACACCGGAAGGCACTTGGCTTTTTTTCAGAGGGGCTTTATCTTCCAACACACTTTTGTTAGGGAACTTTTATTGGGAAATGTGCTTTTTAAGACCGAAATCTTTGTACAATAATGAAGTGTGATAATAGGCTGTGCAAATTTTGAGGAGAATAACAGAGAACATTTGTGAAGTTCTCTCAGATCAGATTTTTCCTCAGTTATCCATTTCCCCCATGCCATGCTCACTTGTCAATCCTTTGTAGTTTTTTTTTGTCACTTGCGCACTTGCAATACCATCACTCGAAAATAATCTCTCAAGGAATAAGAACGTTTGTATAGAGTGTTTACAGCATTGATTGCACTTTAAAACCCCGTAGAAGTTCAAATGATTCTATTGCTGACAAGATTGCCGGCACTTTGTGATCGGCAGTATCACCAAAGCTAAACGGTTATCTCTAGAACGTCACACTCTTCAGATCCCTTTGTTTTGACGACAAATAACTATTGTTGATCGGTCTTTAGGTTGAGCAAAATGTTTTGATCAGGGTTGATTCATTCCTGGATAAACCTGTTTGTGATCTTCATGGTTTGTGCCTTGTTCGGAAGTTGCATTTGATATGTCAAAAATGTAAAAGCGTATATATAGAGAGTATTAATTTAGGGCCTGCCATAACTTTATTCATTTGTTTTGCATTTTGCTTCAGTGAGTTACAAAGGACACTTACGATCTTTGTTTAAAATCAAACATGCATTCACTTTCTTTTCTGTGTCATTTTTCTGTTGCATTACAGTGTGGATTGTGTTATGGTTAACACCATGTATGCTGGTGGGATCTGAGAAATGATCTTTGTCGTGGTGGAAATCAGTTGAACAATATTAGGAAAACATTGATGGTGTTGTCAGCACACTGAGATTCGATTATGAGCAGATTATGATTATGCTTGTCAGATTGAACTGAATGTCCTTGTAATGCAATTTTCAGTCTCTTTTTTTTATCGTTCATGTTGTACCATACTGTTTCATGTTAATTAGAAGTTTCTTACATGCTAACATTGTTTTGTTTGAGCAAATTAAATAAAAATTGCAATACATTGCTGTTTGCATTTATTTATGAATTAAAAAGCAAAAAATTGATTACATGACAAACCAGTTTTACTTCACTGTATTTTCCTTTCAAAGCAGCAAACACATCCTGAAGGGATTTATTAAATTGCATTCAGATTATTAATATCCACTCAAATTTTATTTTAGTAAGATTCGAAAGATGACTTTCTTACTCATTTGCACCTTGGTAACATGACATAACTTCCAACTTTCACACCTCATCGAAGGCAAATGCTTTTCTGTTTGCTGCTGCACTGTTCCGTTGTGGCGAACAGGAAGAAGACAGGACTAACTAAAACTGCAACTAAATATGAGTTCCACAAATCGTTATAGAACACCATACTCATCTTTAACACAGCTCCAGTGCAATCTTACTGGGCTAGAAAGCAGCTACTAGCAGTTCAAGCACCAATGCCCAAATCGAGACCGCTCCAGGACTGAGCATGTAAAGGCAATGCTATAGTCATATGAAGCAGTGCAACTTTGCAAAAAACGGAAACTGAGTGAGACGGTGTACCTACTTTTCAGCATAACCTAAGAAAAGCTGGTTTGTGGTGAACACGTTTGATTGGTCAATAAGACTGCAAACTGATTATTTTTCTAAATTAAGCAATTTATTGTAAAAAGAAAGTTATTGGAATCATTATTTAGTCATTATAGAAGTTACATTCAATATTAGTAAGATTTATATTACTCATAAAAACCTAATTTAATAATGTAATATCTGTACAAATGTAAATTATCACAGAAATCCATTTTAAACTTCACAATGTTAGTTGCCAACAAATTTATAAGTTCACATGATTAAAAATTGTAGGCTGAAAGCTCAGTGGGCCTATATATTACTTTAAAATGTAATAGTCTGTGGTTTTCACTCTAAACTTAAATAGTGATCATTCAGTGTTGTTTTCTAAGGTAGGCTAACTTACCACATTTACTACAAGATACAAGCTTAATATAACATAACAACAAAACAAGGTTCTGTTTTAATACAGAAATACATTTCAATCAACATGATAAATCAAAGTGGGCGATTAAAAGCATTTATGAACATAATCAATCTGAAAATAAAATTAAAACCAGAACACTTCCAACAGATAAGACGAATCGTTTTATTTATGTTTATGCATTTCAAAAGCATTACCATCCAACGCATACGTCTGAAAAATACCCGTTATGAACGTCAACTTCAGTTTAATAAACATTACATTAATGAAGTAAGTTATATTTATTTAACATTTACAAGAATTTTTCGCGGTAGAAGCACAACTTATGACGTCGGCTGTCCATCCTGTCTCTTCTCACTCATATCTGTCTCGCAAGACAGGACTCCATTTTGTAAAACTCTTCGAACTCAAATGCCTCGTCTCCAATCAACGCTCACGCAAACTTCTCCGCTGTCCAATCAGATAATTCAGAAATTTAAAAACAGGACTCGACAGCCAATCAGAGAGCTTCCCGCCCTCAAGGTCGCTGGTAGGTTGAGCGGTCACGGAGGGAGGAACGTATTCAATACGGGGGCCAGTTTTTAAAACAATATTCTTTATTTTATGAAGTTCCGTGGAGAAGCTTTAGTTATTATTAGGAGATTAAGATCGATTGCAGGTAAGAAATCTTAATGAATTCACTTTGCATGTTTAATCTTTTTGTCTGGAAATGTCTTCATTGTGACTGCGTAGTTAACGGTACATAACTTGATCAGCGCTCGGTCCGCCCGCAACTCTTGCTTTATGAAGTAGTAGCAGCTAAACATAATATATTGTTTTTAACAGTCACTACTTTCTGCATATAATGTACCGAACACGTATACTCTTTATTTATGTGAATAAAGCTGTTTATCATTGTTTTGGTGTTGGATTTGAATGATAACTCGATTTCCAGCCGGCTCGTTACACAGGAAACTTGGGCACGGCGCGCATTTATTGTCGTCCACTCCACACAACTTGTATGTTTTATCTCCACAATTAAATTCTGCATTCGTTTTTAATATCTGTTTAAGTTAATGTCTTACTTCATATTGGACCTTTCGGTTTCATTATCTTGTATGTGCACAAAAGTGCAAGTGAGTCATTCCACTCTTTTGCGCTAAGTAACCACTTTTAATGGTCTTTTGACTGTGGTTTGACAGTAAATATGTATTAAATACACCACTCGCTCATTATAACAGTTGGTTTGTGTACTCGTTGTTTATTAATACTGATTAAATGTGAGCCTGTCGCATGCGGACTGACAATGGTTTGAATACATGACGTTTTCCCTCCATTCCTGTCATTCTTTTGCTGTGTTAAAGGAACAGCACGTGAATGCTCTGTGTGCCTCCGTATCACATGAAAAACACAAAGTATACACACAATAATAATTTATTTTACTGACTTTTTTGTATTGGGCTACATATTTCAGGATGTATGTTCAGTCCGACAAAGCTAAGGTATTTCGTTTGTCTGTAAATGTACAATTAAAATTTCACAATTGTGGTCAGTGTCTGGCATACTCTTTATTTAAGTCAGATTTTCTGTAGTAAGTTTTAATTTGAATAGCCCCTGGCAGTGATAGTAAAGCGCGCGTGTGTGGTCTTGTGCCATTACATTTGCACAACAAAAGGCAACAGACCCCGCCCACTCACATTCACACAGTTTAAATCTTTTGCTCTGTAGTTTCACTTCAACTCTGGAAGCACATGGGATTTCTGCAGTGCTGGACTTCAACTCTGTTGGGTGTGTGTCAGTGTGTTCTGGTTCAAGAATGTCTGGAATGTGTTCATGGGATTAGATGGTTTAGGGTAGATGGCTTATGTTTTTATGGGCTGTACTTTTCATGTGGTTTTAATAAGAATCTGTGTGTGTTTCCTATAACGGAGTGTGCCTGCTTGACTATAGCCTATGCTTCTATACGTGTGAGCGGAATTTTTACTTACACATGTTTCTGGCCCTGCTTCGTGTTATGGTGGTGTTTGGTCGTCACAACAAAATTTCTTTGCAAGGATTTCTAAACATCTATTTTTTAAAATCAGCACCAAGCGTTACTGTCTTTCAGTGGTGAAGTGATAGTTTTTAAATTTTTTTTAAATATGTGATAATAATAAAGCATAATCGTTAGACTGCAACATAGGAAAACATCTGCATTTTGAATACATTATTATTAATTTTGGATTTATTATATATTAATATATTATTTATGCAAAGTGTATTGCAGTAAAAATAGTTGCAAACTTCTTTCTATTTTTTTATCTTGTTTTGGGTTTTTTTAAGCTTGAATACTAATTTATTTTTCATTTGAGGATTAATGTCTAAAAAGTTGAGTAATAATGCAAACATTTTTTTGTTTTTTGTTTTGTTTTGAATGTACTGTAATGTTGTTTTTGGACACTATTCCTGCTTAGAGATAGAGACCCACCAAATTGGGCAAATTATCTGTAGATCCAAAATTAAAGAACCAGTTGAGTAGAAAAGTGTGAATATAATACTATTGCTAGTAATTAATTACTATTGGTCTTTCTTTATGGATTGTTTTTGTCTGTGGCTGGATAGTAAAAGTCATCTCTTTGGTTAGCTTGTTACCTGTGTGATAGTAGAATCCCTCTCATAAAGGCCATTGAGAGCTCAACAATAGTGCGGGTGCAGAGAGTACAGTGTGGATGTGTAATTCAGACCCATCAGCACTTCTGAGATGGCAGCTGACATCACCGCTTCATTGTCATCAGGCCATGTGCAGCTACTCTGGTGTTTCCCTCGTGCCAGGTTTACCATTGAACTGTCTGAAATATTCACACAGAATCTTTAGGTCTAGAAAGATTTAGATTGTTAGTTTGTTTTGAAGCACACATGCTCATGTGCATTATGTTTTTTAAAGGTGATGTGTGCTGCTTTTCCCATGTAAATCCCAGCTTAATATGCAGAGACAACTGTAAGTAAGCTATTCATGGGTAAAATTTCCCAAAAATATAAACATTGTGGCACTTTGATTACATCAAAACTTTGTTTTAGCATCTGAAGTTCCCACCATGTGTTTTTTTAGTTTGTTCAGTGAAAGACTTTGTCTTGTAAGACCTGTCTGAGTGCTTAAACCAGTTGAAAAATCAGTTTGGTGATGCTATTGGCACAGAAGTTACACACTTGACCTCATCTTTAAGGTCTGCACTGCTGCATAATACTATCATTAAGTCAGTGTTGATGCATTTAGTTTGTAGTGTGTGATTTCCAGACTGTTGTGTTGTTTAGTAGTTCGTTAAACTGGAAAGGCCATAAGAATGCACAATGTCATCATACTAATCTGATTCCTGTGGGGGGAAAAAACATGGTGAATTGGTTGGGATGCAGACCTATTATCTTGTGTTAATTGTTTTGTAGGTAAACGAGAATGCCGGCTACAAGGTTTCAAAATGGAGATACTGTAATGGGCCGCTGGCCTGGCAGTAACCTTTATTATGAGGTCAAGGTACTGAGTTACGACAGCAAGACTCGGCTCTACACCGTCATCTACAAAGATGGTACTGAGCTGGAGCTGAAGGAATCTGACATCACGGTATGAAACCTCTCTCTGACATGTTCTCCAGCATGATTTGAGAATGATTCAAATGGCTTCTTGTGCTACAATGAGAGCCAAAACATATGACCATCTGTACAAATGAGTTCACTTGATCAAAGACTAATTTTCTTATGATTACTTTAGTGACCTAGAATGTTTCTTAATGTCATAATATTTCTTCAAAGGTTTCAAAATCCTAAAACTTTATTAATGTCTAGGTTCTAATCCATGCCTCTGAAAATAGCAGTTAAATAGAGATTTAACTGAACTTAACTTGCAGTGTCTTGTGGATGGATATTGTTTTCTTTATTGCAGAGCATGGCCATATTTAAGCAGGGTGTTACACGCTCTCGGTCCAGATCCCGCTCTCGCTCACCGGGACGCCCACGTCGTAGTCGCTCCCGTTCTCCTGCTAGGACGTCCCGTCGATCTTCCTCTCGCACCACAGATGTGCAAGTGCGCAGGGAAAAACTCAAAGAAGTGCTGGAGGTCCGACTCACGCCCGTGGTAAAGACACTCATTTGTTAGGACAAAACAAACACACGCTCGCTTTATTTCTTTCTTTCTCTTTGCATGATCTGTCTAACCCAGGATGTTCAGATTCACACACACACACTCTATAGTCTCTTTTTCAAAGAAGTCTCTTATTCTCACCAGGATGCATTTTTTTAAGAAATACTGTGAAATATTACTGCAATTTAAAATATTTTTGTTCTATTTGAATATGTTTTAAAATCTGTTTTATTCAAGTGGTGGCATTCTTGTGTTGATTTTAAGTATAGGAGTTTAATCTAATTCAGAGCCATTAACCCAATCCTTTTAATGCTGTTATCTTATTTGTCTTTCCTCATGGGTTCACCTCACGTGTGCTTGACTGTCATCTGTCTCAGCCGATGAAACATGAGAACAATAGCAACAGCAAACACGAGAAGAAAGAAGAAAATAATACAGATAATACAGCTTCCACAATCACTGAGGTATGGGTCTATATGTTAGGAACTGGTCTAGTGAAGGTTGGAATGTCATGATGCATGCATGTTGTGCCTCTCATGTGTGACAGGAGCCCATTTAGTTGTGCACACAAAGCTAAAGCTGACTGTGGTTTCTGTTTAATCATACCCTCACGTTTTTCAGCATGTTTCTCCTCATGGGACTATTGAATGGGCTTTACAAAGCATGACCTGACTGCTTTACCCTTACAGTTGTGCGGTCACAAAATAGTAACATTTCTTGACTTAGACTGACAGTGAGATCAATTGCCACTGAAACATTGAGTCAAAGCATGACACACATATTTTTATTTTATTGACACTAGAGTTTCTCACATTGAGAAGCAGTGGTTTTAAGGGGGCCGTAACACATAAACACTACAGTTCAAAAGTTTGGGGTTAGTAAAATGCTTTTGAAATAATTATTTTGTGTGTTTACCAAGGCTGCAGTTATTTATTGTTGCAATTTTAACTGTTTTAAAGGGGTCCTATTATGCCCTTTTACAAAGTCTTGATTTTGTTTTTGAGGTGTACTATAATATTTTTTTATGCTTGAATGTTCAGAAAACGCATTATTTTTCACATATTTTACATTATTACTGCTCCTCTCTTCCCAGTCTGTCCCGAACGCGTCGTTTTCGATGAAGCCACTCCTTCTGAAATATGAAATGTGCTGTGGTTGGTTAGCTGGCCCAGGTTGTTGTGATTGGCAGCGCTTAGCATGTGTTCGTGAAATGTCCCGCCCCTCCATAATTGTTTTTCTCTAGTATAAATATAAAGGATGGCGGCAATTTCGAAACACTAACAAGAGGACAGGGCAGAACAGATTTCATGCAAGGACTTTGCAAGCATGGGTTTCACAGGATGTTTCTGAGTGGTATGTTTTACTTATACATTATAGATATGATGTTATCCCCATTTAATCATGATATATGTCGGAAAACTGGTTATACAAACAGTAATCGATCACAAAAACATGGTTCATTTTCCTAAGGGGCGGAGGAGCCTTACAAAAGCTATAGTAAACAACACTATATCAACACTAATGTTGGCTAACAGGCGAGTGTAGCAACAACATACAACTTATAATTAGAACTGTTCATAGAAAATGCAACTACAAATAATAAGACATACTTACAAGTTGTGATATATAAACAACAGATTGTCCCGACAAAGTGGAAACTCCTCCATTTTCAGTAGAAGCTTATGTGCATCTTGGTTCTGGAAGCTTTTCTCTGTAAAATGTGCTGTGCACAGATAAACATCGGGATTATAATGTTCAAAATAAATATAAAATACATTTTAACCACTCTAAGTTCCTCAGCCTTTGGAAGGTCAAACAAATGAGTTGTGGAAAAAACAGCGTTTCTTTGACATAGCAGCTGCTCATCCAGGCCTTGTCTGCTTTTTTGCTTATTCCATGGTCGCGTATTATTTAAATGAGGAACATTATGACTTCTTAAAGCCTGAAAAATTGTGTTGTAGTTCTTGAAAAGATTTTGTTAAATAAAATATCTCCCTTTGGAGTGGACTGAGCTTTGTAACCTTGCAGATCTTTTTTATTCTCAAAAAGGAACATAACTCACTAACTAAGGGTGTATTCACACCTGCCTTGTTTGGTTCGATTGAATCGAACTCTAGTTCGTTTCCCCCCTTGGTGCGGACCTTTTGGGCAGGTGTGAATACAGCAATCGAACTCGGGTGCGGACCAAACAACCGAACCGTGACCCAGCTGAAGAGGTGGTCTCGGTACGGTTCCAAACGAACTCTGGTACGGTTCGTTTACGGTGTGAACATGAACCGACCCAATTGCAAGAAAGCACTGCGCCTTTTAGTTAACAGGCTTCCGTAGTCGGAGATTTTGGCATAATGGTTTGTGTTATTGTTGTTCAAGTGCGAAAGAGAATTCCATTCCGGCGCGCTGTCTGGCCACACGATACTGTTGCGCGTCTTTCTGCGCGTCGTGTGCGCGTCATTGGAATGGAATGAATGAATGAGTGTGTGCATCAGGACATTCACATACAGAGCGTTCTCTTTAGTATAATCGCGCATAGATGCAAAAAAAGCTTTTGCAGTTCATATAATGTAACGATAGTTACAATACAAGGATGACGCTGCACTGGACAAACTTAATCGCAAGCGTTAACATCGACAGCACTTGTTAGCAGTTATAAGAATCTCATTATTTGAATGTGTGAACATAGCCCCTCACTATGAATGAAAACTTTATACCTTATCCGTCTTCTGCGCAGTTTCTTCATATTGCGTTTGTACAGAATAACACAAAATTAGTAAAATAACAAATATTGCAGTACGAAATATCTCCATGCTGAGCCTTTTTTGCACTTCCTGATTTCCCTACTTAAGAATCCTTGTCCAATGAATAGACGGCCTTAGCACACGTGTGGTTTTGTTTACAAATTTTGGTTCACTTGCAAAAAGAGGAGTGTGAAAGCGAACCGTACCAAAAAAAAAAAAAAAAAAAAAATTTATTTGGTCCGGACCAAAGCAAGTGAACTATCGGACTTTCCTGGTGTGAATACACCCTAAAGTTGAAAAAGTGAAAAAGCATAATAGGACCCCTTTAATATATTTCAAAATGGCATTTATTCCTGTGATGGCAAAGCTGAATTTTCAGCATCCATTTCTCCAGTCTTCAGTGTTACATGATCCTTCAGAAATCATTCTAGTATTATCATTCTTATTATTATCAATGTTGAAAACAGTTGTGTTGCTTGCTTAATATTTTTGTTTGAAATATAAATATTTTGTATCATAAATGTCTTTACTGTCACTTTTGGCCATGCATCAAATACAAATAAAAGTATTAATTTATTTTACTAACCCCAAACATTTGAACAGCCGTGTGTTTCTGTTTTAATGGGTGTGAAATTATAATTTGTTTTAATTGGTTTGTATTCTTTAGTGATCAGTAAATAAAGTGTTCACATTTAGTATGCTGTCTTGACTCATTGTAATGTTCAGCAGAAGACAGAGACTGAATCAGAGAACCAGGCAGGTGGACGCTACAATCTACGGCGCAGGAAGGACCAGGGCGATGGCAAGGCAGTAGAGATGGAGAAAAAGGAAGAGACAGAGGCATTATCGCAAACTAAAACACCTGCTGCCATCAAGACAACTGATCTGGAGTTTGGTGGAAGAGTTGGTGAGTCTTGTCAGTGATTTAATGTACTTTTGTACTGTGTAGATATTCACAGCACACATCTTTGGGGCAAAATGTTTACCAGGGCATTTTAAAATGGCTTTTTCCAATTTTTTATCAACATCTATCTAGTATTATGTCATGAAACTAAATAACTAACATAAGTACAAATAAAAAAAGAAAAGAAAATGCTAAACAAAAAAGTGTAGAATATGGCCTTTTTTAATGCAAACATTAAATCTACAGTAAAGCAAACAGGTAAATATTAATAATTTCAATCTTGTCTTGAAATTCTCTGATTATTTTTGTGCATTTCCCCCTATTTTCAGGCACATTTAAAATAAATCATTGGTTAAGATTATAATAAAGGAGCCCCTTTCCTCTTCTCTTTCAGGTGTGTTCTTCCTGATGTTTCTGTTGCCCGTGGCTGTGTTGGCACTCCTCATTCTCTGTGGGCAGAAGGATGCCAGTCTCCAGAGCTTTCCTCTTGAGCTTCCTACCCTTCAGTCTCTCTGGGACTGTCAGGTCTTTGGCATCGTCCTGCTCTGGCTTCTCTTCCAGGCCGTCCTCTCCCTGCTCCCTTTCGGAAAGGTACCGTCCCCAATCACATGACTCCCCGTGACCCGGGTTTAGGCACATGACCACACAGCTCTGTGGCTCTTGTTTCTGCCCTGCCTGTTAGCTGCAGTGAAGCAGGCTAGATTAGATTAATCACTAGAGGTGGCATGCAGATAGAGAGCCTCTCTGGGAAACATCTGGTTTCGTTTCCAGCAGCTTAAGGGTAATTATGATAGGATCTAAAAATTGCAGTGCTTTTCCTTGAGTTTGAGGTTAAACAGATTATTTCAAGATGATTCTGGGTTTCTATGAAACAAAAAGGACCTGGTTGCCTAGCAATAATTTAACATTATAAACTCGCAATTCTGGCTTTTGTAATTGCGATTTATAAAGTCTGATTCTGGGGGGGGGAATAAATTTTTCTCAGAATTGCGAGTTTATATCTCACAATTGCGACTTTACATCACGCAATAATAAGAAAAAGTCAGAATTTCGTGATATAAAGTATATAGAGAGTGCGGATTTATATCTTGCACTTCTGACTTTATAACACGCAATTGTGACTATATCACACAATTCTGGCATCTTTGTTGCTATTGCAAATTCATATCTCGCAATTCTGAGAGAAAAAGTCAGAATTGCGACATTTAAACTTGCACTTACCTTTATAAAACAGCTCTTTGTCAGACTTTTTTATCAGATTGGTTTGTTATGAATCATTTTTGATTGTGTCCCTTTCATTTAGATTATAGATAAACACTTTACTACATGTAGGGTGCACAATATATAGGCCACCATAACAGAATCGGCCGATAAATGTTCATTTTTAATGTTATCGGTCCAATAAGATGATAATGTTGTCCAATGACTTGTTTGCATTATTTAGGCAATGTTTTATTTATTTGTGACGCAATAGATTTTTTAGACTAGGCTACTGTACTTTATATATTTGATTTATATTGAAGTGCTTGGGACATGGCTTTTAATGGTGAGACTTTTGTTTTTGTAATCAGGCTTTCAAAAATTATTTAAAAAAAGATTATTTAAAATTATTTTGATTTATTGGCCAATATATCGTTTATCGGCTTTCAAATAAAGAATTTACAGGATTGGCCAAAACATGTTGGGATTACTGTAATTACTCATATCACGATTTTAGTCATATTGATTGAAATATTAGGGAAATCGTTTGTATGATGCAGAATACTAAGATTAATATGATAAGCTTGTTTTTATCAAACATGACAGCACTATACCAATGTTATTTTAGTATTATTTATATACTATTATAGTATTTATTAAAATTTTGAAATAGTTTTTATAGTTATATTGTCAGTTTTGTGCATGTGCTTTTGTCATTTTTATTATTTTTTATATTTATTTAGCTTTATTTTATTTTTTATTTCAGTTTTAGTAATTTTAATACTTAAACTTTAAAAATATATATTTGAGTTAATTGCCAAGGCAACATTTTTAAGTTAAGTTTTTCATCTAATATTTTTATTTTATATCAGCTTTATTTGATTTAACAAAAACAACTTTTAGTAGTTTTAGTTAATAATCACACAGATTAATGGTCACATGTAAATCCTGCATGCCTCTCTATCTCTCCACCCTACAGCTCGTTGAAGGATTGCCTCTCAAGAACAGGAAAACCTTGAAATATAGGATTAATGGTCAGTCTTCAATGTTGATATAATGTGTAATGTTAATGAAATTGAGTTTTTGTTTTGACATTGATTGAAAAACCTTAAAATGAAGCTTATTTAAGTTTGGTTTTAAAATCTCTATATTTGTGAGCGAGCTGTTTGACGATCTCAGATTCTGTTCTTCGCCAGGTTTCTATGCACTCCTCCTCACGGCTGTGGCAGTAGGTGTTGCCGTGTACCAGGAGGTGGATCTCAGCTACATCCATGCTCACTTCCTGCAGTTCTACACCTCGGCCCTGCTCATCGTCACTCTTCTCAGTGTCTATCTGTTCGTCCGCTCCCGCTGGGTGTCTGAAGATGAGCTCGCTCCTGGAGGGAACTCTGGTAAGACGAATAGTGTGAGATCAAGCTGCGTTGACTGACTTTTCCCATTTTGGCTCAGAGTATTTTCACTTCTATGGCTTTTAAAGTTTCTCATACCCATTTTCAGGTTTAAATGATCATCCAGACAGAGTTGTCATGTATTTCCTGTTACTTTCCTCAGTGCTAGTTAAAATAGACCCGTCATAGTTGTTTATGATTACTAGATAAGCATTCTAATAAAATCATTTTATAGAGATTGCAAGGAAGGATTTATATGTCAGGTACAGTTAATAGATTTAAAATATTATTCTTTTTATTCCTCTAGGCTACATCATTTATGATTTATTTATGGGCAGAGAGTTAAATCCCCGCATCAAAAACTTTGATATTAAGTTCTTCTGTGAAATGCGCCCAGGCCTGATGGGTTGGGTGAGTATTGTTATTGTTTTTTGCTCCCTCTTGTGGTCAAAATTTTGCAATTTGCCAGATGAAGTCAGTAACACTCAGATTTCTTGTGATTCCTTAACTTTTCTTCCTTATTAAAGTGTTCTTTTTTTAACCAATTAAAGAAGAAACATAATTATTGCTTGTTTCCACAGGTATTGATTAACTTTGCAATGTTGATCGCTGAAATGAAGCACCAGAATCTCGAGAATCCCTCTCCAGCGATGCTCCTGGTCAACATCTTCCAGATCCTGTGGGTTGTTGATGGTTTTTGGCATGAGGTACAACAAGGGTTTTCCAAAACAAACATAATTATTTCTTAATGCATTGTGGAAACCATGAACTGATTTGAATTAAATCACTCTGTGTTTCAGGAGAAACTTCTGACCATGATGGATATAGTCTACGATGGTTTCGGATTTATGTTGACGTTTGGAGATCTGGCTTTTGTTCCTTTTACATTCACCTGTCAAGCGTACTATCTAGTCAGCCATCCAAATGAACTCTCTGTATTCTGGATTGTTACCCTCATCACTATGAATGGTCAGTTTCTGACACATTTTCCCACTATTTTTTCTTTAGCTA
Organism: Rhinichthys klamathensis goyatoka; assembly: GCF_029890125.1. Classification (NCBI taxonomy): domain Eukaryota; kingdom Metazoa; phylum Chordata; class Actinopteri; order Cypriniformes; family Leuciscidae; genus Rhinichthys; species Rhinichthys klamathensis. The sequence continues at coordinate 6,419,712 of NW_026606800.1, forward strand.
CACCATAAATTACATTTAGATGCTAATTCAGCCAATAAGAACAGGATATTGATATGTTCAGACTTTAAACTTTAAACTTTTTTAACTTCTCCATCAGGAGTTGGATACTACATTTTCCGGAAAGCCAACTCTCAGAAGTTTGCCTTCAGGAAAAACCCTTCTGACCCGGCAGTGTCTCGTAAGTGTTTTAAAACGGATAAAACAAAAGAATAAACATACAATGTTAAGACTGTTTGGTCTAAAATAGTTTTATCTTTATCTTATCAGACCTGAAAACTATTCCTACTGCAACTGGAAAGAGTCTTATTGTGTCTGGTCTCTGGGGGTTCGTCCGTCATCCTAATTACCTGGGTGATATCATCATGGGTTTTGCATGGTCTCTACCATGTGGTAAGTAATCGGATTCCGTTCACCTTTCTGATGAAATTAAGCTGTCTTATCAGTCTGTTTTGACTCAATTCCACCAATTTTATCTGACTTTTCCTTTAGGATTCAACCATTTGATCCCGTACTTTTACCTGATCTACTTGATCGCTCTGCTGGTGCACCGTAATGCACGGGACGAGCGTCAGTGCAGGAAAAAGTATGGTTCTGCGTGGGAAGAGTACTGCAAAGCTGTCCCGTACCGCATTTTCCCTGGGATATACTGAGAACTCAATCTGTTATGGACACTCGGGGCAAATAAAGCTTTCCTCAGGATGACATTGAACATCAGACTGGGAATGAGTCGTTAGCAGCTTGCTGTCTTTTTTAAATATTTGACTTTTTTCGCAATTGAGCACCAAATTTAACCCAAATTTTCTGCCTTGTCACAAAATGTTTACGGATTGTGGACCCTGCTTCAGTTTTCAGAGCTTGATGTCTTAAAATGTATATTGTTGTACAGATGTGCTTCTTTTTTTCTTGTTTTGCATAATCCGTAACTTGCCATCTCATCGTATGTACACATATACACATTCAAAGTATCTGCTTGGCTATTTACCGTTGACTTTTTGTTATGACAATTTGTGTAATGCTTTTGTATATTGTGTATGATGGGATATTCTTTTTAATATGTATAGTAAGAAAAGGTGTAATGTTCTTTCTCAGGACCAGCAATTTGTGAAGAAGAAAAAAAGCTATATTTTCTTAATTTCTGTACATATTTAATACAAACATTTAGTTTTGGTTTGGATTTTAGGCATTATGCAACATGCTAAAAGACTTTCTTTTATCCAAAGTTCACAAAATTTGGCTTTGCTACCTCAGATTTTCCTGTAAAAATTAGCATTTTTTTTAAAAACTTTTTTGTTTGTTTTGAAAACTGGTTTTCAGGCACTATGTGAAGTGTCCCAGTATTGTTTTCAAATTCTTAATTGTGTGCTGTGAACAAAACTGAGCTTTGAACCTCAATCTTGTACAAGGTAGCGTAACTTCTTTACATTTTTATTAAGGTTTTTTAATTTAAAATGACAATGCTCAACTGTGAATGTGTTATGTAAAGCTTTTCTTAACGTATTACTTATGCATATGTTTTATGCAAGTATATCACTTGTGGGCATAATTGTCCTAATGAGAGTTTTAAGTGTTTATAACTAAGATGAGCTGTTACTTAATCGCAGTGAAAAGAAGCATTGTACAATGTTATTTATCTGGTTAAATTTTAGAATGTTCAATTTAGTTCAATTTTGTTTATCTGACCAGCAATTTGTGTAAAATGTCATTTTTTAATACCCATTATTAATTAAACCACTCTAGACAAACAGACTGCCATGTCTTGCTGCAAAATGAAATGTACAGATTTCTTTTCTTATAGGTTAGTAGATGTTTTGTAGATATTTCAAGTTGCATTTGACTGTTGAGAGTCTGATTTGTTTCCTAGTTGTTAGGCTTATCTTTTACCATCCTCTTTTTATTCCACTTTTTTCCTGTCAATAACTCCACTCTTCTCTGGTCAAATGACTTGTAACTGATAAAGGTGTTATCAAAAGAAATGTATCTCGTTGTCACAAAATATATTAAATGTTCTATTTATTTTCCATATTTTTAGACTATTTGTAAATTCCATATAGCCTATGTAGTGTAATTCTAAGTATATTTCTGAGAAGTACACAAAAAGTAGACTGAAAGTATAGCCTACTTTCTCATTTTAGTTTAAAAATAGCACACTTGTATAAACTTTTGGGAATTCACAAATTTTCAAACTACCCACTTATAGCGTTATAATCTTCCTGAGATCCAACAAAAATGTTTTAGTAAAATATGAGGGTAATATAAAAAATATATATTGCTTTAAATGTTTTATTGACCTTGTAGCCTACTAGCCTCCTTTTTTTTGTGGCCTGCTAAATTAATTGACTAGGTAAGCTATAACAAAAACTTGAGTGTGAGATTTACTGATAAAAGAGTGAAAATATTTTATATATTATATAGTAGCCGCTCTGATTGGTTCATTCAGTGAAGAACACAGAACGCGTTTCTTTGCATTGCACTTTCCATTATTTTTTAACATGCTAGACGGAAATGTTTGACAGTTTGTTGATTCAGTATCCACTCTTGAGATTCCTTGCTTGGATGATTTGTCAGACGAAAATCGGCAACTCCTATGTTAATTCTTTTAAACGATAATCATCTAAAGAACAGATCCATAGAGTATTTTGTTCGTTAATCAAACTATAGGCCTACATCTTGTCTTGTGTTATTGCGTGGAGCGCAGAAGCTGAAAAGCAGCGCAGGAAACAACGCTGTGATCTGCGACCCAGGTGCGTAGGCTATCTATGTTATAAATATGCAAATATAAGCAAACGTGTTAACTGAATTAGAGAACAACAGATAGTATGGGTGAGAAAATACAAGTTAATTAGGTCACATGATCTGATTGTTGTCAGTCGGGTGCACGTGCGGCATTTTCTCAAAAATAATTCCAAGGCTGCGTCTCAAATTAGTAATCTCCCTGGTTCTGTAGTCAGGGCACTGATCAGGGAGTCGGACATTTTAACAGCTACCTATAGAGGGAATGCATTAACGTCACTTCCCCGCCGGAACACGCCCCCCTCAGCCGGACTGAGTGGCAGAAGAGCTGCTGCGTGACTGGAGTTAATAGGGGAAACTGCGAAAACGCGAGTAAAACAAACTATTATCAGTTTAAACTAAAAGTTGGACTCGATATAGTGTTCCTTACAACTTATCAAAGATCCAGTGATCCATGGATATTGACATGCAGCCAGGAATCGTGTTTCCTGACATTTATATGTGCCTGATTTCGACGCCGGGGAAATAAATGAAGACAATTTGCCTGTAAACGTTTTATATAAATACAATATAGATAGGTCTAAATCCGAGTGATCACTTACATTAATGTTATACTGTATATCATCATATCGTCCAGCCCTAAAACTTGTATAGTTTTTTGTCAGTGTTTATTTAAAAACATCCAATTATGCAGAATATAGTCTGTTCTGTAGCTTTTTGCAGTCTGTAAAAATATACAGTACCTCAGATTTCTGGTCAAATCTAGTTGTACAGTCAATCGCAAAGCTCTTTCCCGTTTTAGATGTGTTTTGTGTGATTTTCAAGGCATTCACGCTGAAAACAAATGCTGCCGCTCAGTCTTTTTGCCACTTGTGGGCGTGACCGCATTCACTCCGGCCGACGGTGACGTCATGCGCATACCCTCTATTGAGAGTGAGGAGTCACGTGCCGATTTGGGCGGGGTCTGAGCCGGTCGGCCATGATGGTAGGAGACGCTATCGGTTGCCAGCAGGGGCAACGCCTTAAAGGAGAACTCCGGCGCAAAATGAACCTTTGGTCTAATTACACATTGTTACCTAGTCAACCGTTATCTGAGATTTGTTTTCATGATTATCGAATGTAAATAGTTTTATCTCTACAAACCGTTTAGCCTATAAAGCTAGTATAACGCTAGTATATTGGGCATAGTGTAATGACAAATAAAAATCGCTTGTTAATACCACTAACAAGGCTGAAAATAGACCCACACTAACACGGTAGCATAATGAGGGTCCCTACCTTCAAACCGAAGCATTGAGAACTTTGTCAGTGTCCAGACAGTTTAATAAGAAGATATTTTAAACATACAGTCAACTTCGCGTATACAGGCAGAAGCCATCTTTGAAATACAGTCTTTACCAGTCGATCTACGAACGCCGATCCAAGCCTGCTGTTCGCGCTCACCTTATAACAACTTATAGCTCGTTCACATTCTCACCAGCACACTTGGATCGGCGTTCGTAGATCGACTGGTAAAGGCTGTATTTCAAAGATGGCTTCTGCCTGTATACGCGAAGTTGACTGTATGTTTAAAATATCTTCTTATTAAACTGTCTGTACACTTACAAAGTTCTCAATGCTTCGGTTTGAAGGTAGGGACCCTCATTATGCTACCGTGTTAGTGTGGGTCTATTTTCAGCCTTGTTAGTGGTATTAACAAGCGATTTTTATTTGTCATTACACTATGCCCAATATACTAGCGTTATACTAGCTTTATAGGCTAAACTGTTTTTAGAGATAAAACTATTTACATTCGATAATCATGAAAACAAATCTCAGATAACGGTTGACTAGGTAACAATGTGTAATTAGACCAAAGGTTCATTTTGCGCCGGAGTTCTCCTTTAAGAACTTCACTGAGGCGCGACTAAACATTCTAGAAATAGCGCAGCTTAGTATTTGTTTACAGTTTAGCGATACGCCGCAGTTTCTTTGGAAGATATGGAGAAGGAAGAGAAATGAAAGGGGTTCTATCGGGAGAGACTAAATAACAATGCTAGCCAGCTTTATTTAGAGAAACTGCTTGTCAATAAACTGACAGCAGCAACTAGGGTTGCCAACTTCCGAAAAGAAAAATGCGGGACATAGGCTATTACTATATTTTGGCGATTTCGGTTTTGTTGACAGGGGGGGGGGGGGGGGGGGTTGTATCTCGCAGGTCTCTCTCTCTCTCTCCGCGCTACACGGTTTGGCGCTGACGCACATACAGTAGGCTATGTTCTGTCTCGCATGCGCAGCTCTAGATTCTAGGAGATTTGAACTAATTTACGTGTCGTGTTGCTGTTCAGTCAGATCAGCGTAGCACTCAATAATCGGGACAAGAGAGGTCCCGATCGGGACAAATAAATTAGGCCCAAAAATCGGGACGTCCCGGCTAATTCGGGACAGTTGGCAACCCTAGCAGCAACAGCGAGCAAAGCATGATTTCAAAAGCAACACATTTCAGCACAGTTCACCTTTTATTTAACACAAACGAACGAAATTAATACTCTGTTATTCAACTAGAGTTGTTTAATTTGTTATAGATATATCTGTACCGCAAATTTTTTTTAAAAGACACTTTTTTTTTAATGATGTACGACTAGGGTTGCCACCTGTCCCGGTTTTACGGGGATTGTCCTTCTTTTTAATAACTTGTCCCGGGAAATTTATGCACTCTGCCGGGACACTGAATGTCCCGGTTTTCGAAAGGCTACGTGAATATGTTCAAACTGTGTAGCGCGCGCACGACAGAGAGGGAGAGAGCGAGAGACCTTGCATGTGTGTGCTAGTGTGCGTGTGTGCCTCAAAAAGCGCATGTAAGAAGCGCGCATGTAATCGCCTTCCCCCGTTGGGCGGGTCATCGATATGCAAAGAGGAGAATGTAAGATCGAAGTTGAAGTAACCACACACCAAGTAACCGGTCGAAGTAACCATGACAACGGATAGCGTATCCTTCCAAGATGGCGACGCCTTCCCACAATGCAAACGCGTGACGTCACATTCTCATTCTCAATATTAAAGTCCCCATAAATTCAAAATTGACCATACTTACTTTGTTTGCCTAAATTGATCGTTTTGTGGTGAACAATTCATCCATGCAAGTCAATCCACACAAAAAAATTTTTTGGCTTCGTAATCTTTAATCAAAATCTGAAATTTCCCCTCCCCTCTTCATTGGAGGACCTTCCCTGATGATGTAGGTTTGATGGTTTGGGTGTCTGCTTAACATCCGTAACCACGCCCCTCCAACTGACAGTAGACAGGCTGAATGAAAACAAGTACTGTTCTAGATCCAATTAGGTGCTAGTTGGAAAAAAGCCACGCCCACTATTTTGCCTCATTTAGTATTCCATTTCTCTCGGAAATACGTCACAACACTGGAAAAAAGTCGTTTGCAACTTCCGGTTCACGGGGACTTTAAGAGGTAGGGAGAAATTGCAGAATTACGCTTTTACACTTTAAACGTAAGTGTTGGGTTTCAGCTTACTCAAATATCTAATGACATACAATTTTTTTTAAAGCAGTTCAAGTGTTTACTTATATCTAACTAAGTTGCAATTATATATAGTTTATACTCTTTATTTATATACAGAAATGGACTATGGTGAACATTAGACAGTTTGTGAACCCTGTTTTGTCTTCAGAGAGTTTAATATAACTTTCAAAAAAGTCCAGTACAAACGTTACTGCCACTCACCCACGGCAGCTGTCACAGTTGCTAGGCAACAAGAACAGTCCTCCGTAGGCTATAGGCCATCCCATTTAACAATGCTCCGTCTGACCTTCACGGCCTTCGAAGGTTGTAGCCTCTGAAGTCCTGCACACTTACTTTCTGTTTCGTGCTCGTGCTCTCAAGTGACCACCAAGACTGCAATTGTGGGTATTGGCACAAGCCCTTAGACTCATCAGTGATATTCTTATGCATTAGCTACAGTCTAGCACTAGATGTCAGCAATGTGAAGTAGAATTGATGTAAGGTTTGCTCTGAGACAGGTCAGCTGGCATAAGAATGTTTATTGTGAAGGGTGAAGGATGAATGGGTGAAGGATCTAGTGTCAGAGTTTCACTTCCCTCATCAAGGGAAATGACAAAGTGACTGATGCATGAAACCATTTCATTCCTTGGCCAATGCGCAACAAATGAAGTACCCATGAACGTGCACATTAGAAAGCTAATTGGTTTTAGTGTCATGCTAAATTGTGCTTTATTACAGGCAACATCTGTTAGCCTGGATCTGTGTGAAGCCCTTCTCACTTTCAAATGAGACTTTTCTTCTTTCCAAAGACAATTTCCTGTGAGTTTGGCAAATTCAAACACATGATTTTTGTGACTGTAAAACAACTATTTGATCAAAGTCAAATATTGTTGCATCATGTGAAATCCAATCTGTGTCCGTTCAAAAATTCACTCAACTGTGTTTCATAGTGTCATTCCAAGCTGAGTATACATAACTCGCCACGGACTGATATAAAAGGATAGCCATTGTTTCCGCTCATTCAGAGAAAGATGGGCATTTTTAATAGATTCTGGGCATTGGACATAAATCTGAAAATGTACATGACCTCTAGTAATATGTGGTTTTGTCTTCAGAGTTCTTGTCTGCAGCCTGCTGCGGTTGATTGACTCCATTTGCAAATTATTACAGCACTGGAAATTACAGGAATTTGTCCAGTCTTGGTACTATTTGGCATAAGTGACAGAGCATGAGTGCAGAGCTGTAGTGTGGAGCTGTTGTGCTAAATCTATTTGAGATGCAGTTTTATTTTGCAACAGCACATCCATCTGATTGGGGGTGGGAAGGGATTCACTGATGTTGAAAGAAGTATGTGTGTATAGCTTTTTCACAAACAGTAAAAACGAGCATGAAATGCACTTTGATTTCTCTAGCTGTTTGTGTTGTTTTGTTTGTTTACTTGATACAGAAATGAATAATTGTTAAAGAACAGATGCAGCATTAACACATTCCTATTAATCAGAATCACACAGGTTTTTTTTTTTTTTATCAGCTCTGACTGTTCCTCTTTTTGGGTGGCTAGAGGTGGTGCGTCGGTTTTTCTCAGCTTGGTGCTGGAGAAAATTATAATTATGCTGCTCCAGATGGCTTGCATATTGTGTTGCTGTTGGCGGGCCTTGAAAGAGCTTTCGTCTTTATCGCGCAATAAAATCATCTCAGTGAGCAGACACGTCAAACTTAAAGACACCAGCTATAATAACATCTCTGGAGGTTTGCGCGTTTCCTGAGGCCAGCCAGCCCTCCTCTTTCAAAGCGTTGGGGCCGTGAAAACGAGAGTGACACTGATGATGCTCGCGAGAAACTGAGAAACTGTGACTCGTTCTTACTGTTAATCCTGGCGGACAATGCCAAGAAAAGCCCAAGGGGAAAGCTGAATAAGGTCCTTGTCCTTATCAGCTCAGCAGGCTTTCCGAGGACTGAGTGATTGTGGCGCCTCCACCGATCACTTGTGCTCATCGACCTGCCCTATTATCATGTGTGCTCACTGATATAACAGTGACATCAATCTGCCGTGAACCAGACCGTACCTGTGCCAAGTTAAACAATCAAAGCCGTACATAAGGTGCCCTGTAAATTCACACACCCACGCAAAAACGCATGCCCGCAGATTTTTCTCTAGGGACGCAGGAGTTCATTTGGCAGGGAAACCTGTCATGATCTGTGCATGTCATTTTTCTCACCAACGTGCTGTGCTGGGAGTTTTACAGAGCTCACACTTTGCTAGAGGGGCAAACATTTCGACTCATTTCAGACTTCATCCGAGCTCAGAGCGGCTACTAGATTTGCGTGAAAAAGCAGCGTTGGATTTAGACGTCCATACAGCATCTGGTCACAAGGTAAGTCTGCATTAGTAATTTGCATCTAACACAAACAGTATGTCAGTTTTGAGGCAATGTGTGGGGTTCTCTTTGCAGTAATACCCCTAATGCTCTTTTTAGTAGGATTATATTGTCCTTCGTGACATAATTAAATCACTGGCTCTGCGTGTTTTCAGGGATATGAAGCTGGTTGCAGGGTTAGCCGTGCTATGGCTGTGGGTTGCAGAGGCCGTGGAAAACTGCCCCAGTGATTGTAAATGCAGCCAGAAATCCAGTACGGAAAAGACTGAAGTCAACTGTCAAAAGAGGGGACTTCAGAGCATCCCACCCAAACTCCCTCTGGACTCATGGATCCTAAAAATGGGTGAGCAGGAACGTTCTCAGTAATAGTGCATGGATCTTCATGTAACCTTAATTCACTGCTTACCTGTTCATAAATGTACCATATTTTTATCCAGAATACCACGTGTATCTATACTAACATTCAAAGTTTGGGGTTCAGTAAGTTTATTCAGCAAGGTTGCATTCAATTCTGGTCCCTAGATACAGCACAGGTTTCTTATTCAAAATATATGTAATATTCTTTGCAGAATCATGGGTAATGTAGTTTTTCACCAGGAACAGGTTAAACATGCTGAAATAATGCAGGCTGATTGCTTCAACAAAAGCATACCATCATTTAACAACCTTGCAGTTCAGTTTTTAATGGTCAATTATTGTTAAAAATCAATTCCCCTTTGGAGAAAATGATTGGGAATTTTACTTCCGGGACCTGACTGTTGCACTCAAGTTCTTAACCCTATGAACATAGTGATTTTTGCTTCAGCACCACCAATTAAACCCTCCTCTTTTGCTTCCTTTTGTTTATTTATTTTCAAGGTGAAAATTTTCTGCAGGACCTCCCAGAAAACATCCTGACCTCCGTCCCAAAAATCGAGAGCGTAAACTTGGAGCGAAACTCAATCAAATCAATAAACCCTCAAGCATTTGCGGGTGCCCAGCGATTGATGCTTTTGAATCTGCAAGGAAACCGAATGTCTAAACTTCCAGTAAAGGGCTTCAAAGACCTCCTAAACCTACGCTTTCTCATGCTGGGCCAGAATCAGATAGCTAGCCTGAAACCTAACATGTTTATTGGCATGAGGAACCTCTCAGAGCTGGATCTGCCCCTGAACGCCCTCACTGCCCTCCCTCCAAATGCATTCAAGCCTCTGATTGCCCTCAAAGTTCTGGACCTTGCCTTGAACCGCATCCAAAGGATCTCGCCCAAAGCCTTTGTTGGACTTGAAGAGCTGCTTTTTCTCAACTTGGACAACAACAAGCTGAAGAATATTCAAGCTGGGACCTTTGGTCCCCTGATTGGTCTTGAGATGCTGGTACTGGACAACAATTTGCTCTCCACACTTACCACGTCCACACTAGAAGGTCTTTCCAACCTGCAGGAGCTCTATATCAGAAAGAATGAAATTGAGAGCCTGCCAGCTGACTTATTCCGCCACACACCTAAACTTACTCATGTGGGCTTAAGTGGGAATCGACTTCATGCCATTGATGGCAACATGCTAGCCAACATGCAAGGTAAGAATTAGGATTTTTAAAATGGACTGGGTTGCCTGAATGACCAGCTGACTATCAGTTCTAAGGAAACACTATATTATTAGGCTGGTTTCAGGTTCCCCGACACAAAACTTGTTTCTTAGGGGCCGTTGCCATAAGACATGCTTCTGCGTTTATCTAGATGGAGTACAATGTAATAGAACAGAATATAGGTGTCTCAAGATGATTTTTACAGTCAACATAATTGCTAGTAGAAAAAAAGTATGTAACATGGTATGATGACTCAAAAAATTCTCTATTGTTTGGTCAAACATGAAAACATTTACTTTTTTATTCTTATCTGTTAAGTGTAACACGTTATTCAAATCTCTGATTGATTCAGGGTTGAAGGAGGTGTATCTGCACGATAACCCATGGAAATGTGACTGCAGTATCAACTCGCTGGTACATTACGTAGCCCAGACGAGGGCTAATCATTCGCCTCTGCAAAGACTTCGGTGCATTAGCCCAGAAGAGTTTCGTGATAGACCCATTCACCAGCTGAAAGCTGAGGAACTTCCCTGCAGGGCCTAGAAAATCCCCAAGTCTGGATATCATATCACGTGCGACCTCCAAAAGTTGGAAGCGTAGCACAATAACAGAGTGATATTTTCTGTAATTGAATAGTGATGCTTCACATAACTCCAACCACAATGACTTTGACAGGTTAATGATAGTGCTGCTGTTCTGCAGATTTCTTAACTTTCACCCACACCAGACCACCTGGAGAGGCTCTCAGCAGTACATCCTACAAAACTAAAGGAAGAACTGTGCATCTGGTATTCCCAATACAGAAGAAATGTCAATTTTTTTGTAATAGAATAATAATATATTTTCACTTTCAACTTAATATTACAAATGATTCTCTTAAATGCATTATTGATCCAAAGTGTTTTTTATTGTCCTTCAGCATCAACATAGAAGATGCTCTCAAAATATAATCCCTCTAAATAATATTAGTAGGTGAGTATAACTGCTGTATTTTTTATTTAATGTCATTCAACCCATGTTTACAATTAGTTATCTATATGATGTATACAGTATATACACAATAAACACATCTTGAATCTGCGAATGCATATGTGCAAATGATTTTTTTTTGTTAGAAGCAGTGAAGCTTAAAGGAAATAAATAGAGGTTAGAAAATCCCCTCTTGCTCAGAGACCGACTGCAAACTTCCACCACCACCTGAGACTGAATTCCTCATCGGATTGTTACAGCTGAATAAGCTTCCTTTGAAATCATCATTCTGTCTCTAAATTCCACCCAGGGCGCTGAAGCTGCAGTCCCACATTTCAGATGCTGGGAAGGTGTTACAAAGCAAGCTGCTTTAAAACTTCTGCTTCAGTACTGCTACAGTTTACTGATATTAAATCGAACTGGTGGAACAGCATTTCTAAAATGTATTCATAAAAATTAAATAAAAAGACATTAAATCGGATAATTAGACATTACAGGAGATTAGTCACACATTTAAACACACACAAACATGTATCTATGTTATAAAATATACACATACACAAGCTACAGTGTTTTTGTTGTATATTTTGATGACTGATATGTCCTAAAATACTACAAAAACACTAAAGCATGCATGCAATGTTTTCACACTCTGATGACTGTATATCTACAGTCTAACTTTCAAAACAAAATTACTGGTGCATTATGCTTTTGTGCATAACAAGATGCTCCTTTAACACCTAATTTCCCCCAGCGTTGCCATGGTAACCGTTGCTTATAGTAGGGAGCTCCTGCGGATGCTTTACCCCTCACTGCATCAGCCCCTCAACCAGCTGTTACAGACTCAGAGTCCTCTAACCAGCTCGCTTTCACTAGTAGATTTACAATGACAAATTGGCATGATTCTGGCATCAAATAAACAGCTTTACAGCAGCTTACATTAATCACAGCTTGAGAAAACCCACTTGAATCACTGAATATATCTACATTAGCGGGAATGCCACTGAGATGGAGATAAACTGTGCTTACTGTTGTAGTGCAGAGTATTGTAGTAGTGATGTCATTGGTAAATTTACTTCACATTGAGGCCATATTCGACTGAGATTACACAATCGATTTAATAGTGATGACCCTTATTCATCACATAGCATGGATGTTACGTCCTTTTTTAACCCCTACAAGACCCATTTAACCCATTCTTCCTTTCTTTTAGGACTGTATGACCTAGCTTAATAGGCAATCTAACATTTCATTCCCCCAAAACACGGATTTGTTCAAGCTTTACTAAACCCTGATGAATGGGCGGCAGTGTTCTTTGGTGTTTAACCTTTTTAATATTTGAATATGATTAAGAAACCAATTTCAGCCTTTAATTAGAAGCATGCCATTTTAAAGGTACAGCCTTTTAAGAATGAAACGCTACACTTGCTTGCTGCCTTTTCTAAATAAATTTAGACGAAAATGCCCAGGAGGTTGCCAAAATGATCTGTAATCTTGAGGCTTATTTTCGAAGTGAAACATCCCCACAGCATGATGCTGCTATCACCATGTTTCACCGTAGGTACGGTATTAGGCCAGGTGTTGAGCCATTTTAGTCACAGTGCTTGGCATTCAGGCTGAAGAGTTTAACGTTTATTTCATCAGACCAGAGGATCTTTTTCGTCAGGATCTTAACTGCTGTTTGCCAAACTTTTCTTTTTAACTTAAGACTGATTACCATCTAACAGTTTAACATAATGACTTAATGATTAATGAAACCATATGCAGAGATGGTTTTTCCCATTCCAGTAGGCACAGCAGGAGCTCTAGTAGCCTGTAGAGTGTCTAATTGAGTTGTCGGTCACCTTGTCTACGTCTACAGCCACTGGAAAGGTGCAGAATTGTCTTATTTTGTCACTTCCAAAATGATTTCATTTTCTTTCCATCTGTGTTCCATCAAGGGTAGAAATTTGTAGTTAAATTGAATTGACATAGAAAAGTGCATTTCAAAAATCTAGAAATATATATCTCTTCCAGACAAAAACAGAGCAGCTAAAGTAAAGTGTCAGCATTTTCACTCTTTTCATTGCGCACTTGTGAAATTTGTACATTATTTCTAATCTAGCATGGAAGGAATTTTGTTAAACGTTGTTTTACCTTGATTGTTTGATTTTTTTAAGGGATATTTCATCCAAAAATGAAAATTTTTTGCAAACCTGTATGACTTTCTTTCTTTCTATAAGACGATATTTTGAGAAATGTTCGTCTTTTTTTTTGTTTGGAATTCATTGGGCACCAAAACTGGTTATCAACATTCTTCAAAATATCTTCTTTTTTGTTTCATAGAAGAAAGTAAGTCATAGATGTTTGGAATGAAACAAGGGTGAGTAAATTATGACAGTTTTCTTTTTTGGGTGAACTATCCCTTTAAAGGGGTCATATAATGCCATTTTTGTACAAGTTAATATGAATGTTTAGGGTCTAAATGAAAACTTTGTAATATACTTTTATTAAAAAATTCTCATTAGTATTTTAAGAAAACACTAATCTTACCTGGTCAAAAACAGCTCTGTTTTCAGCACGCCGTTTCAGTGCATATGCGTTTAAATGATAATGAGCTTCGCTCACTCCGCCCCTCTGTTCTGCGGGCGTTTTGACACAACACATGTGGCGTGTTGCCTTGACAACAGTTAGGGGTATATTTTGGAGAAAGAATGGCAGCGGGAGTCTCTGAGGACACATCTGTGCAACCGTATCAGTTTGAACCGGAGTCGGACCCGGAACAAGAGAACGGCCCGAAGAAGTTCGACAATTAAGGCTCGAACAGGACGTTTCTGAATGGTTGGTTAACGCAATGTCACTTTGATCTATCTTTGTATGTACTGGCAGGGTAGAGTAGTGAGATACGAACGCTATGTGTTTACTGATGTATACGTTAGTTCATTGACTGATTGACGTTACAACTAATGGTCATGAAAAGCTTTTTTCGCGATTTGCAAAGATTAATATAAAGGTTAATAAAAATTTACACTCACTTCTTCTGGAAGTGCAGAGGGAACATGAATAGTTGGTACCGATTCTTTTTTCAGGAGCAGCTTCTTAGCAAAACCAGCTTTATACTGACCCTCGTTTATAAAGCAGTCTGGTGAGAAATGATTCGCACAAACATGAAAGCATTGACGTTGATCGTCATCGTGGGGAATATTCCCTTCGAAAACAAAACTCAGCCACTTTGTCTTCAGCGGTTCGGATTTAGGAACATCAAAATGGCTGCTGTGTTCGTTATTACACCCAAGAACAGAACACCACAATCGCTTAGACGCCATTCTGCTCCAGTGTATCAACAATGGCGGACTATGATGACAGCTCGCTCAGGGCGGGTCTGTGTTGAAACGCTGCTGTCCATCAACAATCGTGGGAGGGGGTCCGATCTATTGACGTCACATGGTTGAGCGGCTCGATTTGAGACAGGGGAAAACATATAAGGAGATTAAAACAAAAACACTGGATGGATTTTTATCATTATTTGATGGTTGTGTACAGGCACTGCCAACACACATTTCAGTACAATCAACTTGAAAAAGTGCCTGTACCATTATATGACCCCTTAAGACAGTATAGTATCTAATGAATCACTAATCAAATAAGATACTGTTAATGATAAAGCACTGTGTTTGTGTGAATACGACTCCCAAAAGTCAAGTTTTTTTACTATAAAGTTTAAAATAAGCTCTTGGGAAACATCTCTGTCTTCGTCGTGAACACTGATCCTTGAGGGAAAAAAAACATTAAGGGATGTTTTGTAGGTGCAGAGAAGTCTTTCATGGTTGGTGATGATTACAGCACAGTAAAATTCAACAGCAGCATACCTCTGGATTCACTGTTTGCAGAAAAAGATACTAATGATGTGCCTTGTGTAAAAAAAACTCCCACTGACTAGCGACAACAAAGAAACCACATTAAAGGAAGGGGGCTTACATTGTCTCGCAGCTCTTATATGCAGGTTGTGGAGTATAGAATTTTTTTGTTTATCTGCATGCAGTATTGTAAGTTGCTCTGTAGATTTTGTAAGTTTAAATGAGAAGGGAAGTTTAAGCATTTTCACCCAGTGGAATAAATTGCTCAAAAACAGTTCATATTTTACCGAAATCAATATACGTTTCACAATAAT